>NC_136819.1:40958062-42158062 GCF_951394365.1 Tetrao urogallus | reverse complement strand
TTTGTATGGTAAACCAGAGCAATTATGAATTAAAATGGAGAGATTGGTGCTATACTTATAGATTCACTTCATCTTCTGTTTTCTGTACATTTAGGTCAAATACTCAATCACAACAGCTAAACATAACCAAGAAGAGATAAATAATCATTTCTCTCATTGTGTTTTTATAAAGGAAACATTTATTTATAGAATCATAGAATAGAATCATAGAATGGTTTGGGTTGGAAGGGTTGCTATAGGCAGGGACATCACCTCCCTCTAGAACAGGTTGCTCAAAGTCCCATCCTGCCTGGCTTTGAATGCTATTCAAATATATTTAATTACCTGATCACTGACATTCTAGACTATCATGTAAATTAGCTCAAATATACAAAAACGAACTGAAGCAATTTCTGAAGCAATTTGTTTCCAGAAATGTAGAGGTAAAAAATATTGCATATGTATTTGTTAATTTTCACCTCAAAACTGAAAATATTGTGAATGATGATAGTCTAGCTGGTTTTGTTTTGTTTTGTTTTTCCTCCACAGATTATACCCTAGATTTTTGAATAATCCCCCAATCATGTTCAGTGTGCTGGTGTGAAAGCTGATGTGGCCATTTTTCAGGCTCATTTAATTAAGGTTAGTTTGACTCTGTCATAGTTTTTACACAAATGCTGATTTCTTATGCAGAACTCACTTCTGCCCATCCAAATTTCAAATCAATCATATCCTGTCAAAAGCTGCAGTTCTGTCCAAGCCCTCTACTTTCACATAAAATTTACAAAGCAGATCTGCCCCCTCACTTAATTTTATCTTCCTGTTCTCTTCTTTCTTGTATGTTTCAGCACTTCCTTGAGGCCTGAGGAGAAGTTTCAAGGTCCTCCTACATTTTTATGAACAGGTACTGCACTGAGGAGGAGAAGGTAACGGAGAGAACAGATGAAAATACGTCAGAGCTTTCCTAGAGCAGAAATGACTTAGTGCTTCTTTCCCTGAGGAAGGCAAATAAATGTCTCTTGCATCTACCAGATGATACCAGGATTTGTAAAAATATTGGAATTTACTGTGTTTGTACTGCCATACTGTCCTGACAAAATCAAATTTCTGAATCTTACCACATCATGGAAAATACAAGCTGTACTCATCAGGTTGGTGAATTGTTCAACACCCAGTAGAAGGAACCAGGCAATCTTCAGTGTAAAGATTCTGATGACATCAAAGCAGTTAGATCCCAGTCTAACATACTGAACCTCAGTTATAAAATAAATTTAATGTTATTATTATTTCAGAAAAAAAAAAGAGCTAGAAGCTTATTTAAATAAAGGCATGATCTTTACATGGTCTGGTTTACAGATGTCTACTTCACGGTTTATAATATTTATGATTTAAAATACCGTACTACGAATGTGTTAATTAATGTCACTAGAAAACCACTATATTTTATTCAAGGAGAATAAAAATAACAAGTAAATGTTGACTACATAAATATTTTTCTGTTCGTTCTTTTTTAAGTATTTGTATTTCATGTTCCTCACATTGATGTAGGAGAATAACTTAAGAGAAAATGCAAATGAATCACTTTCTTTTTGCTCTAAGAAACCAAGTTATGCATATGTCCTCTGAATCTTAAAGTCTAATTACACTCTAATTCTATTAGTGATTTAAATCTTTAGCTACATACCTAAAGATATAGACTTTTGTAAACTAAGAAACCAAAAAAATACATAGGAAGTTGACCCAGGAAAACACTATACAAGCTAAAGTTCTTTAAGCATCTTTTTTGAATGCAAATCTTTTGACTTGGATTTAGTTGATTCCTTGACATATTCTACAATCTACAATATATGAGAACTTGCAAAAAATGTCCTACAGTTCTATTCTTTCACCTTCATTTGTGCAACATGTACCATTCTAGCATGGTGCTTCTTCAGTGATAAGAAGAGAGAACACAAAGATAAACCTTCCTATACCACCTCACAGCCAAATACAATTCTTCTCAACTGGCCTGTGTAAAACCCATTGTATTATATGGTTCTTAGAATCATACTGTAGAACTGAAACAAGTCTAAAATGATTCTGAGGGCAGATGAATCTCAGAAATTTTGATGCATTCTTTACTAGTGACAAGCTGGTTGTTTTGTCTAAAATAAATGAAAGTATTTCAATTTTTTTCACCTCCATTTTCGTTTTAAAAATATAAAATCTTTAGATAGACATTTATTTGCTTGAAAAGGCTCACATATGTACACTGCTTTTAAAAATGTTTTCAAAAGATCAAAATTAAAGAAAAAAAGCGAGGCCTACCAATTTAAAAAAAAAGGACATCCACAAATTACTACTGCCATCTATTGGCAATAGTTGGGAACTATAAGTTATTGTAATTCACATAACTGGTTAAATTAATTAATTTGAGCCATAACATCCTACCAGTAGGGTGACTTTAAAAGCAAATAAGATATTACTGAATCCACTTGGTAGACAGAACTTCTGGAAGAATATCTTCAGCAGCAGATCTGGGCATGCTTGGTGGTGTCAGTGTCTAAGTTTTGAGAGTTGAAAGGATATTCTGTATTTTTCAGTGAGTAATCTTAATGAACAGTCTGGAGCTAATTCTCCCTACAAAGTATGGTTTTCACCATCTAAGAAGTTATTTAAGTACCTAAAGTTCTTCTGATAATCAGCTTCCAACTCAATTGGGTTCTACATCTTAAAGCTCTCTGAAGTCCAAATACCTTCAACCAGGTGAGTATGAGCTCTTTGTGAGATGGTTCAAATAACCTCCTTGTGCAGGAATAAGGAGAGCAGTATGAAGAGCACAGTGCAGGTGGGCCAGGTTCAGATTCTCTCATGGCAGGGTTTGCACATACAGCTATTCTCACTGGAGACTGTGCTTGGTTTTTTTTTTTTTTTTTTTTTTTTTTTTTTTTTTTTTTTTTGTTTGTTTGTTTTGTTTTGTTTTGGTTTTTTGTTTTTTGTTTTTTTCCCTATTCAGTATGTCTTATTCTGACAGTATTCAATTTCTCCTCCCACTGAAGATGAAAGACAATAAATCAAAACCAGGGAACATCAGTAGGACACCTGTACATTTGGCTACCAGATGTGGACCCTGGTTTGTAACTTTATTTCCAAGTGTCCTTCTGCTTTTTACAAGAATCAGTGCTGATGAACATCGTCATCAAGGTGGCTATTGAATCTATTGAATACAGAGGTCTTTTCTGTCCTGGACAAGTGTTCTGACCATCAGATCACTCAGTGTCAAAAGCAGTAATGATACTGAGCATCAGTGTATGTTTGTCAAAAGGAATCTGTGAACCTTGCAGAACGTGATCCTTGCTACAATGTTTGGATGGAAGTGAGGTGTGTAGTAACAGAATCACTGCTCGGGACATTCAGGAATTAGGGAACTAATCTCACAGTAAATGCCTAAACTGTTTCTTGATTCTGCAGATATTAATTCCTGACTAACCATTTTAAAGGCACAGGAACTCTTTATATTGCTGTTGTGTGTTCATATAATCAGGAGATATAAAGAATTCACAACAAATGAATATTAAATCATGTAGTCACTATCAATAATCTCTGATGTTGTATTTTAGTTATTCTACTTGTTCTTCTCTTATATATTCTATCATAAAATATAACTTTTTTTTCTTTATGAGCAGAAATATCTGCTTTGGAATCAGCTACCACAAGCAATGGATTAATTTTCTTTTCAAAAGACATAAATAAAAGAATTAGTTTTCATAGCAGTGAAACAGATTCTTCATATGAAAGTTATTTTGAATTTTTCTCTCTCTTCTTTGATATGAAGATTTCTACTTCTTCGACAGATACAGAAAAAAAAAGAGTTTTGGCTGAATTTTTGCTTTTAAAGAGGGATTCCAATGTTAATTTGCTGGCATAACGATAACAGTGGACATGGTCTTCATTAACAAATGCCAACCCTTCATGATTCTAGTCTCTAGAATCCACATATACATTTTTCAGGCTATAGGTACACCTCTTCAGCATCAAAATTTTCACTTTTTTTCCACCTCTGCAGCCAACGTAAATACCCTTCAAGTTCATTACTTGAAGTCTGCCACCATAAAAGTGAGAACAAAACAAATCCTTTCCATTAGATGTTGAAAAAGGCACCATATACCCAAAGTATTCTCTTTAGGAATATTTTCCCCGAACAAATAAGTACAGCAAACATAATCCAAGCAGTGAACAGCCACAGAGTCCCTGACAGTGTCCTCAGCTTTTATAGTTTGCTGAGATACATTAGTGCTTCAGTTCTCAGGGATACAGATGGAGAGTACAGGACAGTATCTTAATGCCTTTGCCTCAGTCTAGTCCTTCTGTTGGGATAGCCTACAGTTCAAGTGAATTTTCTCCCTAGAACGATTGCTTTAAGGTGAAAGCAGAAAAAGGTTAGGCATGCTGAAATAAAGGCTGTGGCCAAATGCTGTGGCTGAATTTCCCTGGCCTGAAAGCACTGAAATTCCTGGAAGGCTATCTGCACAAACTGCTCTGTCATTTCTTCAGATTTTGCCAACAAAATTTCATCACGCTGCTGCCTTAAGCAACTTCTTGCTTTGCCAAAGGCCATCCATGCTACAGAACAACACCCAAACCAGATTTCAAATGGCTGCTGATCCCATTTCTTAAACTTTTTTGCATCCCAACATCAGCTCCTCTTTGAAATTATTCAGAAGACACAAGCAGGAAGCACTGTAGTGACTGGAGCTCTTTTGTTTTCCTATAAATATGATCTATGAAAGATCACAGAATGGTTTGGGTTGGAAGGGACCATTAAAATCATCTAGTTCCAAACCCCCTACTGTAGGCAGAGACATCTCCCACTACACAAGGTTGCTCAAAGCCCCATCCAGCCTGGTCCTGAATGTCTCCAAGGTATTATTCTCTGGACACTTGGGAAAATAGTTTTTTCATTGCATCCAATTAAATCCTGTTAGCTAAATCTAATCTAAACTTCTGTTTACTGTAACTGAGGAAATTCAGGAGATAAGAATGTCAATCCATATATATTTTTAACGCTAAAATATTTTCAATTAAGCAGTATTTATCGAAGGAAAATGCTGAAGAATTCTTCTTGCCCTTTGTGTTATTACTGTTTGGTGAAGGCATTTTCTGTAATGCTGTGTAAACTGAATATTTGGTTGGGTGTATTTGTGCAGGCTAGTACAAATGTTATGTCTCTGATAATGAAAGAACAAATTTTTGAACAAAGTATAGAACAAGAAATCTAAAACTCTTGTCTCCCTCTATTTTAAACCTACTGTTTTCTCTTCTGCCTACTCCTAAAGCAATTTTTGAAACATTTCATTGTGTTTCAGATAGGCACTTACAATTTCCATCATTCAAATTGTCCAAGCAATAGTTTAAAAGCAATACTTCTTAGTGCTTATTGGACTGAAGGGATTGAAAAGCACAGAAACTGCAATTTCTCCATCCAGTGGATGACATTGAAAGGGGTGGGGAATTCAGCCAACTGTTAAAAACTTACATTTTCTTTTTAAATCTACATATTCATCATTCAAGTCTCTCTGAACTGTAAGTATGTTTGCTGTAGTCGTGGTTGACAAAAAAGTTCAATCATGTTCTTTTGTATGTAAAATCAGTATTTTTCACTGCTTCTGAACTCTAGATGAGTTATAAAAAATTATCTTCCCAATTTGGGTCTTGTCTTTCACTGATTACCCAGACATTATACTGGTAAAACTGTGTTGTGACTTCAGGTACCTTTGTACAACTACACTGAGGAGACGGCCTTTAAAATAAAGGTGTTTACCCTAAAAATATTTTATTCTCAGAGAGTAATCAATAGAAAAAGAGTTTCTTTTTGGGCAGAATGGAAAGACTTTATTATTGTCACCAAAAGTAAGACTAATATCATCCTTATAAGATTACTGATGATGTTTTCCTTCTCTGGAATATAGGATGCACTATTTTTTTGAAGATAAATGCACCACCATGCTGAATTTAATATACCTTCCTTTACCAGCACCCTTCTGAAATAAAAGCCACATGGCAAATATCATTTATTTCTGACAAAGCATTTGTACTAACATTGCCTTCTGCTGGCATGGGACTAGTAATGTAAGCACAGGTGTAACAGGGAGGTTCCTAGAGTGATTTGTTGCCTCATAACACAGTGTGCTCCAGGATTTGTAGTCTCACAGGGCATGCCTCTGCTGCTGAGAAAGGGAAGGTTGCAACTTTGTAGGTGTATCAAAGAGAGCTTTAAACTGACCCAGTCAGGTATTGAACACAGAGCAAAGACCTGCTGAAGCTAAGGGTTTGATAAAGGCAAATTTTTCAACCTGTTTTGAATTTCCTATTGCAAGAACTATGTCAGACTGACACAGTACTCCAGATGGATCCTCATAAGAGCAGAATAGAGGGGGACAATCCCATCCCTCTTCCTGCTGGCCATCCCTCTGTTAATACAGACCAGGATACAGTTGGTCTTCTGGGCTACAAGTGCACACTGCTGGCTCATGTCCAGCTTTCATCCACCCAGTCTGCATGCATATCTGGAATTGCCTCAACTCAAGAGAAACCCAAAATCTTGTTGGACTGCAACAGGTTCTCATAGACCCATTTTCCAAGACTATTTAGGTCCCTCTGGATAGCATCCCTTCCTCCTATTGCGTTAGCTGCATTGATTAAGATGTTGAAGAGCATCCCTCCCAAGGCAGATCCCTGGAGGACACCACTCATAATAAACCTCCATCTGGAAGTAGAGCCATTGACCACAACCCTTTGTCTGCAACCATCCAACCAATTCTTTATCCACCAAATAGTCTAGCCTTCAAATCCATATTTTTTCAAATATAGGGTAATCATATAATCATAGGATTCCACAGTCAGTGGTTTGGTTAAGCAATATCTTCAAATTTGAGATTAACTATTTTTAAATCTTCTGTTTCAAGGATTCAGGTTGTTCCTAACTTGGCATTTTAGTAAAATATTAGGAGTTTCCCACTTCTGAAAGGAAATGTGCAAAAGCCTTGGTAATAAGTCTATTTAGTGCATGCCCAATAGAGATGTTGTGGTACACTATACAATAAATAGCTTGGAAATTCACAAATAAGGAAAATGTATTTTAATTCATGTTTTAGATTTTTATCTTCAGATATTTTAAAGCAATCTACTTTCTAGAACTGATTATTTTTGGTAAATCTTGAGGTATTAGTAGATAATTATGAAGAAGAAATTGAATATGATAACTGGAAGGATGAGACAAAAGCCCTATCTTCACATATTTGCTGATGACAATATTCCCAGAGCCCATTCCATTCAGGTACTTATAGTGTGTATGTAATACAAATAAGAAATTGTAACTTAAAGAAAATGAGTGTCAGGAGATTAGAATTGAAAATAAAGCTCCTGTTGGAAGGAAGATAAATCAAAAGAGCACTATGATTTTTTTAATTTAAAAATAAAATAAAAACGACAGTCAAAAAATATGGCAATAGCAGTTGGTACGCTGAATAAGAAGGTAAAGAGCCACAAATCCCAGGTGGATTCTCTGCTTATCTTCATTTTCAATTTATTACACTACATTATGCATTACAAAAAAAAAAGTTCATCAAATTCATTTTCAGTATATACCACGCTATATAACAATATGAATTCATTTGCTAGCTGTTGATTTACCTCTTTCCTGAGCTGCAGTTATTCCCATTTTGTTAGACTCTTTTGAGCAAACCTGTTAATCTTTTTGAATACATTCTAGTTTATGCTGCTGTTTTTTGAGAAGGATATGGGAGGCCAGCAGACTGAGGATCTAAACTTCTAGACCCATATTTGTTTGCTTTTATAAAATATGACATTCCAAAGATAAGATCGCTACAGTAACTCTTTACATCATATCTTTGTTTTCTGTATAAGCCTCACCAGAACAGAACTTTTGTAATTTTTCTGATCCCAAGGACAGTTCACTTTTATTGATTTATCTGTGGAAATAATTCATGTGAATCATCATTGACAACAACAACAAAAAAAAAAAAAAGAAAAAAAAAAAGAAAAAAAACAGCAATATGTAAGTTTGACAGATAGGAGTCCATGGCTTTCTGACATGATGTCAACAGTCTATGAACTGGTTTGGTCTGTTTCGTGACTAGTGGGGCTGAAAGACCTGTGGATCTGCACCCTGGAAAAGGGAAATAGGGTAAAAAGGGTAGAGAGATGGGCCCAAAAACAAAACAGAACAGTGATGATGATCTGAGGAGAAGCAAACTATTTAACTAAATAAGGTATTGGAATGCAAGATTACACACTATAATACAACATAATACAATATAATTAGAGTCAAAGCTAATTAATCAAATAAAATGAAAGTGTCCAAAAACTGAAGGCCTTACTCCAATGCTGAGGTGAGACGTGCAGTTGGGATGAGCAGAAGGGAAGAGAGCAAGGTCCTGTGACTTTGCCAAGGATTTTATCTCCTTTCTGAATGCCAAGGGCTCTGGGGTATGTAGTTCTTCTCTTCTGGGCAGGCACCCGGAACTGGAGCATCTTTAACTCCCAGTGCACTACATGAGATGATATGGAATACTGATAACCAAAAAATCATACAGCTGTGACACATAATAGCACTACGATGTTCACAGAGTTGTGAATTATGAAACTGCTTTCTAAAGGTGAGTGAAATTGAACAATTTAGTAAAGTGGGTCATGGTTGAATTGCATTGAAAAGCCCACACATGCTAAATATCTAGTGACTGGAAAGCAGATATTTCTTGTGTGTCATAATACTATGTTATGTATGAATAGAGTTGACTTATGAAAAGTGTCATAATACAGATTTGTACCAGAAATTGGAATAGAATGCAAAAGTAGCTGAGATGGAGAAAACTAAAATCATTCAGTAATATTTTAGTTTTGACTGGGAATAGAGGCAATCAAAAATGCATAAATAGCACAGATACTATTTTGATTCTGTCTTAAGAGTAGAATTTATATAAAATATGCTTACAATGGCAAGCAAATTAAAAAATAATAGTGGATCCTTATAAAATTTCAGCTTTTTTTTCCTGTTCGTTTTTTTTTTTTTTTCTTAGCCTTGTTTCTTTCAGGATCAGAGCTTTCCTTCATCTTTTTTCTTCTCTCCACTCATTTCCCCAGTTCATCTTTTCTTTCCTTGTCATAGCAAAAATCTTCAAATCAAGACTATAAATCAAATATAAACTAATTATTTAGATTTCTGATAACCATTTATTTCTGATCTAGAAATTCAAGAATTATCAGAAAAACTTAAAATGCTTTTTTTCTGTTATCCTTAGTCATAACTTCTGGTAATGAACCCAGGTTAGGACCCTTGACTATTAAAATTGGTGGTTATAGATTTTGATATTTGATACTTTTAAAAGAATCTTTTATAATAATAATAAAAAGTAGTAATAAAAAAGAAGACATAAAAATTATTTCAGATTATCAAAATATTTCAAAACAGATTGAGTTTTTATAATTCCCAGTTCATCTAAATAGATGAAGTGAAGTAAGCAAACTATTACTGATTCACTCAGGCTGGCATATGACTATTCATTTCATGCCCGATTATAGGTACCGATGTATACAAAATTGTGTACCAAGTTTTCCCCATATTCCTAGATATGTTGACTGTCTACCATACCGTGTATTCAGAGATGTAATTTATTTGGCTACCTATCAGAACCTGGCCCCAAATTTCAAGGATACCATGCAGACATTCATGGATGCTTAAAATGGGATGAATTCTGGCTGCATCTCTTCTAATGTACGGATACAGAGATTAATCTACTTTGCTGAATGCCGAATAGCTTCCAGACTTTTCATGTTAGCAAGTGATGAATAATAAACAAGTCTTCAGTAATGGCTTTATATAATAAAATCACTTGATAAAGCAAGGAATTTCAGAAGGTGAGGGAGCTCCTAGGTTTAAAACTAAAGAACCAGACATGAATAAGTGTATCAAGTACAAAAATGCTTCATTGCTCTTCTGAGGGAGAATGGCTAGTAACTGACTGTCTTAGAAGGATTCAGTATTGAAAAATCATTACATAACTGGAAAGAGCTATTTAGAATAGGTCAGGGCATTGTAATTACAGAATAAAATTTTCTAATGAGACAGTTGTATCTGTTACTAACAGGATGAAGAGCTGATGATTCTTCCATACATGAAAATCACTGAAAGCATTACATGTGCATGGAATGTCCAAGAGAAACATATTTCAGAATTTTCTATTAGGTTTGGAAGTGCACTGAATTTCTAGATTGTAAATAATGTTTCAGTTATGGTTTAAACATCAAAAACTTCTTAATACTCTTAGTAGATCTACTTTGATATACTTTTCTCTGTTCTTTTCACCTCTATTTTGTTGTGTGGAGAAAAGGAATACTGTTTTGACTGAAAATTTACAGAACATTCAGAAAGAAAGGTTTAGCATTGCAGCAAACTCTGACGAATCATTCAAATAAAAGACTAATCATATATCTGCATTTGAATTGCTAATATAAAAAACAAAATTGTTGCTCATGCAGCCACTGATGCCATTTGGTCCTGCAAAAGCAGCTGTCAGTTACCCACCCTTCGGCATATAAATAAAATTGCTATATTTTAGAAAGATTTTATCATGTTCTACTAACCAATTTTTAATATTCAGAGTAAAATTCACATCTAGTATAAACTCTGCTAAACACAATGAGTTTTACTCTAGCAGTGATTTTCTCTTTCATCATTAAGACAGATTTTATCATTATGTAACATTTAACATAATCAGACCCAATCCTAAAATCAGCTTCTATTAGTTTAGGTTTAGCCATCCTTGGATATTTAAAATTGTAATTTCAAAGGATCTTGAATCAATTTATCACTCTATTTTCTTGTTGCTCATGTTGTTCCTGTTATTTCTCACTAAAGGTATTTGTCACAGAGTTGACTAGATCAATCTATGCCCATGACAGGGGGGCAGTAGGCCTCTGCCTTTCCCTCCCCCAACCCAGTCCCACAAAATGGGAAGGAAGGAAGGGAGGAAAAGAACAGCAGCAACAATCTATGGAGGAAAACTTATTTTACTATGATACCGGAATACAAAATAACACAATATAATACAGTTTAATTGAAATTGAGACTAATAAGTCAGACAAGATGAGAGAGAGAGTTCCCGGGACCGAGTCAAACCTGAAAAGCTTGGAACAGCTAGGAAAGCACCCTCCAGCACCCACTGCAAGGCAGGAAGAGAGCACCCTCCCCATCCGGAAGGGCCAGATCCCATGACTTCTGTAATGTACAGGGATAGGTACCTGGAATTGGGGCATTAATACTTTAATGCCCTGTACACTACATGATGTTTTGATGTGGAATACTGAAACCTGAAAAAACAAAAAAACATAAAACCGTGACAGTCTTACACTCAGAAATGGAATCTTTCCCAGTAAAATCTTTGTGCAGTACTGATGTTCTTTTAAGTTATTTGACTCTTCTTCTGGTCTGTATATTTATCCTACCTTTTTTTATGAAGTTTCTGTCATTTTGTCACAGTGAACAGTTGTTTTGAAAAATAAAAATTACAGAAGTTTTACTTCTGAATGGAAAATATGTCAAGTGTTAAAGCAATAATAAAACCATATAATTACTGAGTATTTTCTCCAGAGATCTCATTGAGCATTAAACATATTTGTGTTTTTTAACAGAATAAACAATGTTTTCTATTAATTTTCTATTTCTATTAATGTTTTATTTTACTTGATGTTGGAAAACTAATGTCTGTGGAATTATTGCTCATCCAAGACTTCACAGTACATCAGTAATGTAGTCAACAAGTAATTATGCATCCCATTGTAGCTATTGCAAAAGAAAACAGAATGAAATACCAACTTCTTCATTTTAAAGGGATTAAATCTTCACATGAAAATGTAGGATTTCCTCTACTGCCTTTATTTATTTCAAACTGACTGAATAAATGTATTAGTCTTGACATGGTGGGATATATAAGTATTTTGGCTTACCTTAAATATAACTAAATCCTAGACCAAAAAAGGGCGCAATCCACTGTTTCTTCTGAAAGCAGCAGGTGATTATGTGATCCTGAGTTTCTTCAGAGATTGAAGTTCTGCAGTTACTGTCAGTGGGCTACATCTACACTGTTTGGTTACCCAGTATTATGAGACACAGTGAAACAAAGTGCCTTCTACTGTGTCTAGCTGAATGGCAGATCAAGTGGTCTGAATTTATACTTGCTACCTAAAGGTTTATCAGAGGGAGTATTTCTTGTGGCAATATTTATTCTGAGACACAGAAGCACTAACTAGTACCTTATATAACATATAACTCTGATAAATATGAATTATGGTAAGGTGAGAATAAATTTTCTTTACCAGAAAGACTTTTTTTTTTTTCCTGAAAATAGACTGCTTTTCTATACCACAACATATCTGACAAATAAAAGAATTTGACAGATTGTCTCGCTCCAATTTATAGGAGGGAGAGGAGGTTCTTTTATTATCTATATACCCGGCGTGAGATTAAGAAGCAACGGTTCAAATGTTGGTCCGACCAGTTTATTACAAATCTTAATCAGGGAAATGGGGAAGGGGAGAACGGACACTATTATGAATTAGGGTAATGGGGAAGGGAAGGAGGGCGATAGAAAAGATAGAAAAGGAGAGGCAAGGAGTCTTTATAGGCAGCAAGAGGGACATAGTCACCACCATGGATCCAGCGAGGTTCGTAGTTCCGTCTTTGATCCTCAGTAGTGGTGGGTCGTTGGGCATAGTTGTCCTGTTGCCAACGACGACGACCATGGTGATGATGGCCCTTTTTCAATAGTTTCAAAGTGGTTGAGTCAGCTATCTTTGGAGTGACAGCTCAAATCCAAAGTGGTCGAGTCAGCTCTCCTTTGAGTGACAGCTCAAACCCAAGGTGGTTGAGTCAGTTCTCCTTGCGGTGGCAGCTTCTGGCTCTGGGATCTCAGCAGGAACCTCCTTTGTTCCCATCTTTCGGGCCTTGCCAGCAGATAAGAGGAAGCAGGGAGGCACCAACTTGCATCTTGCCTTCGCAAGATACAATGGTATCATCCCCCAGCCTTCCATACTTAGCTGGAGCAGTTTGGCCACAGGCCAGATCTTCCGCCAGTGAACACTCCTGAGCACTCTCTTCCGCTCTTCTACAGAGCAAACAGCTCTGGGGGAAGGGGCTTGCAAATGTTCCCAAAGCGATATCCATTGTCACACAGTTAGCACCCATCAGTTGCCTCCTTGACAAGTCACTCAGAGTCTTATCACAAGAAAAACCTCAGGAAGCAAGCTTTGAGCCAAAAAAAAAACAAAGAAGGATTCTCACACAGATCAACAGAGTTTTACATTTCTTTGTCATCAAATTAATTGTACTTTGTGCAAACATATGAAACAGAATGGATTAATAGAATGCTACTACATGTACTCAAGTCAAGTGACAAGAACCCCTGGAAAACGTTTTCAGAAGCAATCCTTCAAATAAGCACTGTGGCAGAACTAATAATGGATTCAAATCAGTGAATTAAAGACAGGCAGAGTGACCATAATTTGGATCAAATATGGAATTTTCTTTATGAGAATTATTATTTTATTCAGTTAGAGGCAATTTTAGCATACTTCAGATCAGATTATAGATAGTATCTGGTATTCATGGATCTGATGCTTGTCTTCCAAACATTTGAACAATGTTGACAATTAGGTGCATCACTAAACATCCTACTAAAGCTGAATTCACATTGAGAATCTTTAAGATGTGCTGGATCCAGATTCATCTGTGTTAGCAACAGCGTATGAATCCCTGGCAATTCTGAAGTACATAATCATCATAAGCTTTCTGCATGTGCCAGCATGAGCTTGATAGTTATTCCAAGAAGTCAAGACAATGTATCATGTTCTTTGTTAACTTTACTAATAATTTTAAATAAAATAAGACTTTCTTTCTTCAGTGCCCAAGATTGTCTCACCATTTATCAGAGAAAAAGTCCTCTAAAACAAACAAATAGAACATCAAATTGGGAATAGCTAAAACATACTTTTCTTTACATTTCTATTATCAAGTAGGCATAGGTATAAATAAGATCCATTACTATAATGTATATTAAGAACTCACTCAGTTAAACTGAGGTTAGTTTGGAATTGTGAGATATATGTACTACTGTAGCTCTTATAATGCATAAATAAGAAAAGTGCTTTTGTCATACCATTTTGTAAATTGTTCAGTCAGCACAATCAGAAATGTGTTTCTATGCAATGAGATGCCATTTCATATGAATAAGGTCATCAGCATAAAACTATTTTTCCAACGTGTAGAGTCCTGCATTTCATTTTTCCTAATACTTTAGTTACTTATTTTCTCACTCAAGCTAAAGAAATTTGATGTTCAACAAATATCCAGGATGTGTGAGATTTTTCTATGCTGAAAACTATTATTGCTATGTTTTAGCAAACAGTAACCAGAATATGCCATAATTAGGCTGGTATTAGGAAGAAAATAAAGGATGGAATAAACTACCAAATGAAAATATGTTAAACAGTGACGTTCGACTATTTCTTTCCTTTTTCCTTCATTTTCAAATTGAGTTAATTTCAGTATGAGTGCATGCATGCTATATTGCCAGCTCATTCTAGTCTGTTTCTGGGAATACATCTTGTGATCTGTGTTTCCTGAGTTCTTGCTCCAGAGTCACTGAATCTTTATATGTTCATATAAAGTAGAAGTGCAGAATCAAACACAATGATACATCAGCATCCGTGTGATAGCAGATGAATTTTCTCAAGATCACCCTACATTTTTCAATTTATATCCATAGGTGAATTAAGAATCACTATGCAGGTGCTGGGTGTACTTATAATTGCAGATGCACAACAAGCCAAACATCAGAAATTCCTTCTGCAAAGTATCTTTATATTACATGCACTGTGGAATCAGATATACCAGAGTTGTTTCCAGGGTGGTAACCCTGAAAAATGAAAAATCCTCCTGTTTTGCAGTATCCTGCTTTGGCTACATAGAAATTCTTTAGAAAATACTTTAGAAAATCCAGAAGCTGAACTCAGTCTCCTGACTATCATTTCTGCCTATCATCACAGGATTTAGCCTTCTGCCAAGAATGGAACTGAATCACTTTTCTTAGGAATGGCAAGCATTGCATAGAAACTTTGAACTTAAACTTTTGTAACTTGAGAATTACCTTTCTTTTTCTAATATGCAAAAATATCTAGTAAGCTTACCCTGCGCAATATCCGTAAATGCTGTTTTATACTATGAAAGAATACTGACACAATACTATTGATGCGCTTCAATTCTGAAATTTAGCACACCTTTATTTTCTATTTCTCCATCCATATGAAGAAAAATTTGCCAATTAATACAGCTTATGATGTTGCATTTTTTCTAACATGAACCAGAGGTTACTGTGAGGTAGTCAAAACTATTTTCAGTTATGCAGTAAATGAGCTTCCTTGAGCTACTTCACTAAGATGTTGCTTTGTTTACCTCCCTTCAGTAGGACCAAATACTTCTCTAAAACAAGCTCTTTCTGCTAAGCATCTGTGGCAGTCTGCTTGGCAGCTGTAGACATAATTTGGGTCACCGTGTTGGAATTTGAGCATATACATAAATATTCTGTGCCACCTCTGACACTATTATGTCATGAATTGACTGCACAAATGAATACATGATGATGGTGATTTATTCTGATAAAAGAGACAGAATGACCTGAAAGTAATTTTTTTACAGTAAGGACACAATATATAATTAAGAACATTTATGAGCTTAAGACCTGTTCCTACACTTCTTTCTGTATTTTCTCAAAACTGTACCCTTAATGACCTCTTTCCTAATTGAAAAAAAGGAAAGTCCCTGTAGATGCTGTTTAAACTATATCATCAGCACAGAAGATATACAGACAACATAAAACAGAAAGAGTAGAATTACTGTGAGACAGATCTCAGCTGGTATAAACTAGTGTTACTATGATTTGCATTACAAGAAAAATTGGCGTAATCTCCCTTTATTAGTATTCAGGAATCCCCAAATGCAAGAAGTAAGAGTCAAAAAATCAAGGTCTTGATCAGAATTTTATAAAACTTACATACATTTCAGCATAGCTGATCAAGAAATATAAATTATGTAAATCTGGTGAAGAAATTCAGTTATGAAATCATACAGGGATAAGAGCGCATCAGCCAATTACTTCATAAACTCCATTAACAGTATTTACCTCTGCTTTTGTTGTAATTTAATTGCTAGTCAGTGTAAAATGAATTTAATTTTTCTGTATCATTTACATATGGTACCACATTTACACAGATTGCATAGGTTTATGGGAACATCACACATAAATGATAACACATACCTGTATAGTATTGAGATTCCTCCTACATCATTTGTAGCTGTCTTTCAGAATTTCTGACATTATATTAATAGTATTTAAAACTTCTCTGGAAAGAAAGAGAAAATTAAGAGTGACAAAACCGGCAGATTAAACTTTTTCAGATTTCAGGACAGACGTAGCTGTGCAAACTTTACTTTTGCTAAAAGTACTAATTGTAGTACTTAATGTAGTCCCTTGCCAGTATTGGTTTTGATCTGCTTTAATAACTGAGTAACCAGATCTGACTTAGAGAGTATGATGATCCTCATTCAGATGAACAGTTATGAAGAATCACCATACAGTCTAGTAAAACAAAATTAATTCAGAGTAAAATGAAAATGTTTTTTTTTTTGCTTTCTTGAATGTGAATAATTGGTTAGAACATAAAAGTAATAGTATGTATTTTCAGTTTCTAAAATAAATATAAATACATTAGCAATTTTTTTAAAGCTATCAACATAGATATATTTTTAAGTTTTGGAAAGATGCAGATACAATGCAGATTTCCTTTCTTGGTCTTTTATGACTTATTCTTGAACTTGGGTGAACTGCTCTGGGGTGAAAAGAATGAACTAAGTTCATTTAGGGCCTCATTTGATGAAAGGCAGAAGATTGTGATCAACAGCATATGGGATTAGAGTTGGGGGAAAAGTTGACATTTTTATGGAATAATGGTGATTAGTAATACTGAACCTTTCAAAATTGTCTGTGAACAGCTCTGCAGCTAAAACTTCTTGGTGTTCATAGATTTATAATCTATGGACAGAAACAGAGCAGAAGCTTTCGTCACCAAGATATCTCATTTCAAAAAAACTTTACCATACAGTTGAAAATCCGTACTTCCTGAGAGCAGAAGTGAAAGAGGTTTCTCAGTCATTCTTATTTTTACACTGTTCCCTGAAGAACGTGGAGGCTCAAGAAGTCACACATTAGCACTTGTAACTAAACCAGCAAAAGACTAGCAATACTTTATTCAGATAGCACAATAAGAAACTCCATGACTGATCAGATATTGGAGGAATCACACCTCTACAAATTTTCTTTTAATTGGATTTCTTAAAGTGCACTTCCATGATTTATACTTTTTGTTGAAGAGTCAGAAATACTCCAGTTGTATGTAACCTGGAAGTTAGGAGCATTGACATTTCATAAAAAATTGTTTCCCAGAAACTACTCAAGATATTTCCTATACTAAGGAAACTTGTTAAGACTGTAAAGAGACTGCATTTGAAATTTCTTTCTCAAATATATAATTTAAAGAAAAAAAATCTGTCAGTCTGTGACTAAATAAAATTATGTGTATGTCCACCTTAGCTGAATAAGCACAATAAGAGCAGAGCCTGAAGAGCTAGTGTTGAAAAGCTCACATTTCATCTTTTTGTTTGTTTTTGTTTAGTATGGAGATGACTTTACATTTATCCTTGTTTGCTCCATAAACCAGAACTCCAGAAGTGCAGGAATGAACTAGGAGATCTCAAAATCACATCTTCTAGAAACTCAGTTCTTTCAAACTGGGCTCATCCCAGTATATGAACCTTATTAAGTCAAGAAAACTGAGTTACACTTTGGAAAAGCAGTTCTGCTGACATCAATATAGACATATTTTATGCCTCTCAAAATGTACCTACAAAGAGTTGGTTGTATCTATAGAATGAAATGAGCACTTAAAGAGAGAAGTATGAGAGGTAAACGAAAGAAAAGGTGACAAGAAGTCTGACATAGCTAACATGAAAGGCAAAATATTACAGAAATGAAGGGCTCATGACAGAATGATTACACATCTAGTACTCTGTAGAAAGTAGAATAAGAAAAGAAAGATTCTCAATGTGAAAGTCCTTCCTAGGCCATACAGCATAGAAATTTGAATCAAAGTACTTTTTCAATTATGAGGATGTTACTTATACATATATATATATATATGCATTTTTTTGCACTACTTTTATTTTTTACATATTTATTTTGATTCAAAATGATTAAGCAGCTGTCTCTTTAATGCTTTCAGATCTGAATATGTTCACTCTATTATTAAATATCCTTGCTTAAGCAAAATCCATACCAATAGAATTGCAGACTTTAAAAAGAAAAGAATTAGTTTTTGAGACAGTTACTTGTAGCACATTCAAAGGATAAAGTGGTATTTTCAGTGTTGTGCTAGTTTCTTGTCAGAATGTGCTGGCATTGGTTTTAACATACAGTATCAAATTTTCTGAGTTGATGACAAACTGCCAGTTCAAATTCTCTCTTCTCTTAGCTTTTTTTTTATTCCACCTCCAAAGAATAATCTTTCATGAGGACTTTAGAAACTGAGTCATTGTTCAGAATCTAAAACACAAGGCAGAGAAGCAATGATAATGAATGTACTTTCAGACAAAATATGCCAATTCAAAAGATCTCAAGTCTCTTTTCAGGCTTTCCACATATTATTACATAGTGTTATGTGCTGTCTTATTGCTGATTTGATTCATCTTCTTTATTATCACTTCGTATCACCATCTCAGCTGCAAAGCATGTTTAATACTACAAGTTATCAGTTCTTAACTAAAGCTAAATCAGTATGCAAAAAATACAGGCTCCTTTTAAAGTTGTACCATTCCTGCATTTATGATAGGAACAGTCTTAATAGGACATCTTGACCTCTATGGCTTTTATGTCTTGAGGACGGAGAATATCCATAATAAAGGCAATAAAATTTTCCACAACTCCTTTGCCTACCTCACTGATACTAAAAATGCCTCCTAAAACTTAATTTTAGGAGAGGAAGCCTCTTCTCAAGACTTTGGGAACTCTGAACAATAGTTCACCAGTTTCACTGCCCTTCTCTGAACATACTCCAGGGCCTCAATGTCTTTCTTGTAGTGAGGAGCCAAAATTGAACACAGTACTTGAAGTGTGGCCTCACCATTGCTCAGTACAGAGATAAAGTTATTTCCCTGCTCCTGCTAGCAACACTATTTCTGATACAAGCCAAAATGCCATTGGCCTTCTTGGCCACCTGGGCACACTTTTGGCTCATGTTTAACTGAGTACTGACCAATACCTCCAGGTTCGTTTCCTCTAACACAGTCTTCCAGCCACTCTGCCCCAAGCCTGTAGCATTGCCTGGAATGGTTGTGGCCAAAGTGCCACAACTTAGTGTTGTTGAACCTCATCTCATTGGCTTCAGCCCAGTGATCAAGCCTTCCCAGATTCCTCTGCAGGGCCTTGCTACCCCCATGCAGATCAACACTTCAGGTCAGCTTGGTGTCATCTGCAAACTTACTGAGGGTGCTCTCAATGCCCTCATTCAGGTCATCAGTAAAGATACTGAAAAGGACAGGCCCCACTACTGACCCCTGGGGAACACTGCTTGTGACTGGTTGCCAACTGGATTTTACTTCATTTATCACCACGCTCTGGTTACTGCCTTCCAGCCAGTTCTTCACCCAAAAAAGAGTGTCCAAGAGTGTCCAAAGTACCTGTCCATGCCATGGGCCATCAGCTTCTCTCTCTGTGGGAGACAGAGTCAAAGACTCTGCTGAAGTCAAAGTAGACCACATCAACAGTCAGCACAGCTTCATCAGAGGAAGGTCATGCTTGACCAATCTTGTGGCCTTCTGTGATGGAGTGACGGCATCGGTGGATAAGGGAAAGGTGACCGATGTCATTTACCTGGATTTGAGCAAGGCCTTTGACATGGTCCTCCACCACATCCTCATCTCCAAATGGGAGGGATGTGGATTTGATGGGTGGACCACTCAATGGATAAGAAACTGGTTGAAAGGTCGCAGACAGAGGGTAGACATCAATGGCTCTATGTCCAGGTGGAGGCCGGTAACGAGCGGTGTCCCCCAGTGTTCTGTCTTGGGACCGATGCTCTTCAACATCTTTATCCATGACATCGATGTAGGAATCGAGTGCACCCTCAGCAAGTTCGCTGATGACACCAAGCTGAGCGGTGCAGTCGACACAGTAGAAGGAAGGGATGCCATTCAGAGGGACCTCGAGAGGCTAGAAAGGTGGGCCCGGGTGAACCTGATGAGGTTCAACACGGCAAAGTGCAGAGTTTTGCACTTGGGCCGGAGGAATCCCAGGCATCCATACAGGCTGGATGGAGTGGTCCTTGAAAGCAGCCCTGTGGAGAAGGACCTGGGGGTCCTGATAGATGAAAAACTTAATATGAGCCAACAGTGTGCTCTTGCGGCTCGGAGGGCAAATGGTATCCCGGGGTCCATCAAAAGAGGGGTGGCCAGCAGGGACAGGGAAGTGATTGTCCCCCTCTACTCTGCTCTTGTGAGGCTCCATCTGGAATACTGCGTCCAAGTGTGGAGCCCGCAGTACAAAAAAGACAGGAAGCTATTGGAGAGGGTCCAGAGGAGGGCCAGTAGGATGATCAGGGGACTGGAGCACCTCCCCTATGAGGACAGGCTGAGGGAGCTGTGCTTGTTCAGCCTAGAGAAAAGAAGGCTGCGGAGTGACCTCATTACAGCCTTTCAATACCTAAAGGGAGCCTACAGAGGGGAGGGGAATCAACTCTTTGAAAGGGTTGATGCGTGTAGGACGAGGGGAAATGGTTTTAAGTTGAGGGAGGGGAGATTTAGGTCAGACATCAGGGGGAAGTTCTTTACCCAGAGAGTGGTGAGATACTGGAACAGGCTGCCCAGAGAGGTTGTGGATGCTCCATCCTTGGAGGTGGTCAAGGCCAGGTTGGATGGGGCCCTGGGCAGCCTGGTTTAGCATTTAATGTGGAGGTTGGTGGCCCTGCATGTGGCAGGGGGGTTGGAGATTCATGATCCTTGAGGTCCTTTCCAACCCTGGCCATTCTGTGATTCTGTGATTCTGTGAACAGCCTTTCCCTCATCCACCAGATGGATCACTAGGTCATGGAAGGAGATCAGGTTGGTCAAGCAGGACCTGCCCTTCACAAACCCATGCTGGCTATAGTATCTATGGAAACCGAAACTAGGTCAGGAAATAAGATTATCAATCATGACCCTGGAGAAAATTGTTACACGATCTTTAAGAACAAATGATTATATACACTATTTTTATATTCCTTAAAACAAGCCTCTTTTAAATGCTTTTTAGAAGAAAACAGAATAAACAATTCTTGGAAATAATGTTTTCCCTCTTTCAGTGCTAAAAATATCAATTACATTAAAACAGTACATTTTTTAAATTTAATGAGAAATTGATCATGTAGAAACTAAAAATGAATCAAATAGATATAGACTTTTTATCTTAATATTAATATCTGTATTAGAAGTTTTATTATTTTAAATGAAGTATATTTGATGGCTCACTCTGTAAATTGAACTATTTAGCAATAATTTGCTCTGGAGTTGTGACATTCTCTATAAAATTTAAAATGTGGAGGCAGCACATCTGGCAAGGAACATATAATTCTACCATCTAAGTGAACATTCTATCAGGAATCTTCACCACTTCCTTTGAACATTACATTCTTTTTTTACAAGGAAATATCTGGGGCTTTTCCAGAAGGTCTCTGTGATTATCCTGAATTGCTAAATTCTGTCACCAACACTCTGGTGCACTGATATTGACATGTGGCAGGAAAAGGAACATGAAACACACTGAAGAAACTCCATATTCATTCAAGTTATATTAAAGAACCAAGTATTCTTTCATTTTACATGATGACTTTTTTTGGCAAAACATGAAACAAGGTGAAGATGCTCTTTTAGTACCCTGAAGTCTGGTGTAAAGTATACTATGCCTAACTTAATGCTTAAGTGTTCTCTTTCACCACGTTTTAGCACCCTTTATTTTTATGTCTTTTCCTTTCCGTTAACCACAGTAGGTTGAAAATTATTATTCTAATACATTTTTAGAAGCATGCAGCAAAGACATGGGGAAGTCTAAAGCCACAAAGGATTTAAGTGCACCAGTCAGTTTTGACATATCAATTCCCTTTTTCTTTAAAGTTATCTGTAAATATAGTCATCAGCTAATCAGTAGGGCTCCCTGTACGTTGAACTGTGGAAGAGAAGTGGAAAATGTAGAAGGCTAAACATGACAAAGGCAAGCTAGCAAATATGGAACATTGGAGAACACTATGGATAGACACACCCTCCATAAATGTTTGACCTAAGTATTCTTAGAACTCTGAGACACACATAACAGCAGAACTACATTTTTCTAATGTGTATCTATAGCATTTAAGTTTAGGAAATTCTATTTCCTGAATTTGGATTTTTTAATTTTTCTCACAGATAGGAAGTCTAAAATCCTAAATCTTCATTTACAACCTATGAAAACAGATTGAATAAACCCGCTTTTTGATCTGTGTATGCATTTATAGACTTCTTTATTTGAATCTCAAATTCAGAGGAAACCTTTATGGAACAATTTCTAACAAGATTTTGGAAATAATTATTCCAAGAAAATATGTAGGCAGAAAAAAAAAAGGGAAATATGTAAGTGAATTGAGTCTATCAGTTTTCTCCAAGACTAGTCCTATATTATCATAATTGATGTAGTGACCTCTAACAAAAACAGAAATATCATCTTATGGCATAGAAATTCCACTTTCGTAGTTAGTGCTTCACTTTCTTTCAGTCTGACTTGAAGCAACTTTTAGAAATGCCTTTTTGAAATAAAGAAATAAACTCCTTTTTTTTTTCTATGATTTACCATCTATTCCTAGACAATACTAAGGAAGAGCTATAGTATAGTTCTATGTTTTTAACATCTTGATCTTTTCAGATTAATGTCGAAAGTATCGGCATAAATTTTTGACAGCATAATGAAGAAAATATACCAGTACATCAGAGGCAACACTGTGTATATGTACTTTCCAGTACCATGCACAATGAAACATGTGAGGAATGTATACAGGGAAATGGATTTTCCCCTGTTTATCCTAAAGAAACTCAACTAATCTGGATTTCTCTTTTTAAACAGAGTACTCTTAAGATCTTAAAAGAGAAGAATGCAAGAAAAACTGCATGAAAGAGAAACTAATTTTCTTCATAATACTTAAAAGTGGAAAGTATGTTTATATATATTGAGTACATAAAATCTATCTGCATTTGGTTTTAAAACAATTTTGATTTAAAACTTCACACTTTTTAAAAAGGACGAAAACCTTCTGATAGCATACATTTTTCTTATCCACTGCATTGTAAAAAACTAATGTTAATTGCTTTACTTTTTCTTCCAATGGAAGGAAAATCTTAATTTCATCTACCCTGAAAATATGTCTAGACCACATGTACTTGAAAGTAAGGCAACACCTGTGAATCAAGAAAGAATAAAAGAGAAACTGCCAAAATCTGTAATTTTCCTTACTTTGCTTTTGTTGTAAAATTCATCATGGATATTCTCAGATATCAGATTATCAGTGGATGCACTGACTTCAGTAAGAGGTACCTGACAATCTGTCTGTAGCATATATATTTCCTATTCTTAAATCTATTGTAGCTAAAAGAAAGATTCTCATTTGCTTTAGCAGCAAACAACAAAATAAGAAAATAATTCTCAAAACTTAAATTTCTCTTTGTTCGCTTTTTTTTTCACTCTTTCCATTCAGAAATAATTCCATTCAATGTGACATCATAAATTCCAACTAAATATTTAAGTGAAAATCAAGAGTTTCCATTCAAAAAGAAAGGAATTAACATCATCCAACAACAATTGACTATCCTAAATAGCCAAACCTCCTAATCATATTGCTAAGAAACTACACTGGAAATCTAAAGACAATGATTCTGATATTTTGTCTTCAATATTTTGTCTTCAGTTATTCATTTTTAAGATCAGTATGAAAATAATATGTTCTTTAGTTGTGTCCAGAAAAAGAATTTCCTTAAACAAAATTGTAATTCCTCAACAAACAATCATATCTATACTGTGCTGCATGGGTATTTACCAAAATTGCAATATAACTCCATCTTGGGATGAGAACTTGTTGCCATAGTCTTTTTTCTAGAAATATCTTTGTTTCCTACTGGAAGGATTCTGGACAGATTGGTGAGGGAAATATTTTCTATTCCAAATAATTTGTTGTTGTACATGGTGAGCAAAACAGCACTCTAGGATCAAAATATACTTGCAGCAGATCTTTCCAGCTGCTTACTTTAGCAGCTTTACTTTAAAATGTACTTAAGTCAATAGCAAGGTTTTCTTTTGGCTGTAGTGGGCTTTTGGAGCACATCTTAAATTTATATTAACAATAATATGAGACTCTTTAAGTAAGGTCAAAACAAGAATGTTATTAGATCTTATTTTGAAGTAATAATAATATAGACATACACATGCATACATACCTGCCCACTCAACAGAATTTCTTCAAAGAGATAAGGCACAAATGAACAGAAAAAGAAATAATTTAAACTGGCTTGACATAAAAACTCAACAAAGCTATAAATTTGAGATAATCCTAAAGAAATACAGAAATAAAATTTAGATGAAAGTTTACAATACACGATTAACAAAGAGTAATGCAGTTTTCAAGTAAGATATGCTGAGGCAACACATGATAGCTAACAAAGACAGCAGAGTTCTTTGCCAGGTTTCTGTGATTGAAAGTGTGTGATTACTTCCAGCTCTTCTGTTACCAAATACACAGTGGTACATTCAAGAGATGCATTTCTTACAAAACAGAAAAAATGGAACAACTGACACAGGTATTCATAAATAAGTGAACCTGTAGATTGTTCAAGAAAGATCTAATCTTTGGTGAATCTGATCTCTTTAATCTTATCTCTTTAGGCTGTGGTAATGTCTTCGTGAGTATTCTAGTAACAAGAGATTTTTGTATTTCTTTATTTGCTCTGATCAAAATGACATTTTTTTTTTATGTTGCCAGTTTTCTTGCCTGGCCAGCTGAAGTCTTCTCTAGTGGAAGAGAAGTTATGGTTGTCAAGGGATCTTTCTGCAGTGACAGTGTAACTATCTTTTGTCCATTATTTTTTACAGGAATGATTTCTGCCCTGTAAATGTAGTGTTCTTTCCTCACTTACTTTCACTGAGTGTATGCTGTGATGGAAGAAGATAAATCTGAATAATAATCACTGGTACACGTTCATGTGGTTTTAAGTCAAGATTATATTCCTTGAGCTTTTTTCCACAGGTCTGTCTGAATACCATATAGACTGCAGAAAGGGGCACATAATATGCTGTATATTTCAATAAGCTACCTCTCAGCAGGCTTCACATCCTCGTAGTGCTTTGGAACATTTGCTGACTGCATTGTGGGCAAGATTTTCTTACTATTCACAAATACTTTATTATTCAAGACCACTATAATTTTCCTGTAACTGTTGAGAGTACTGCTGAGAAATAACATTCTTAGCTGTTAAGGATTAACTTCATTTTTAAATGAATAGTTTCACTTCAGAATTCCAAAATATGTTAATCCAGTATGAGGACTACATGCGTGTAGATGCAGTCTCTTTGTTGAAGAATTTAGTGGGTTTTATGCCAATAAAAGAGAGCCTTAGCTTCCTACCATCCACGCTGTCTCCTGTAGGTTGCAGCTAAGTTTATATCATGGTTTCCTAATGCTCCTGCTGTGGGAGTTTTGACACTGAGAAGTGATATGTGGGAGGTGTTTTTGTCAGAAAGACACTTTCTGTGACAGTCTTAATTTGAAACTAACTTGTCTTGCCATTTGTCCTTGCTATAGACCTTTGCTGTTTTGAAGACGCAAACAAGAAATCTTCATAATCTATCTACCGTTATGCTTCTATTTCAAGACTATGCTTCTTCAGATAAAGTTGCAGTTAAGAAGATTGTATCTGTGCAGAATTTATTTCTGGCGTCTGAGAAGAGTATGGGATGAATAAGGGTGATAAATTTCTTAAGATCTCATGAACTGTTTCTCAGTTTGTCAGATCTGCTCATAATCTGAACGATATAAAAATCAAACAAATTCTCTCTTGATAACCCAGTCTATCTCTTGCCACTGCCTGAAGTATATATGTATCTAATTAACTTTACTATTCACAGATCACTTGAATTTTTTGTTAGCTGTGCAGAAGCAGTCTTCTGGAAAAAAATGCTTAAAGAATCATTAAGAATTATGACACTAATCAGTGTTTTTCTTTAAACACGCATATACATGTTTGAATCCAACTGCAGTTCTGAGTACTAAGGCAGCAATAGTAGAATGCTGTATGGGCTTGATGAAACAGGTAATGTTAAGAGCATATTTTTCTTCTCTGTTCTCTAGGCAGGTGATTTCACATACCCCAGATGAGCACCTTTCAGAATAAAAAGTATGTTGCTCCTATCATAGAATCATAGAATCACAAGGTTGGAAACGACCTATAAGATCATCCAGTCCAACCGTCTCCTCATCACCATTGCCACAACTAGTACTAAACCATATCACGCAGCATGTCATCAGATGCCTCTTGAACACTGCCAGGGATGGCAACTCCACCACCTCCCTGGGCAGGCCACTCCAGTGCCTAACCACTCTCTGAGAGAAAAAGTTCTTTCTTATGTCCAACCTAAACCTCCTCTGATACAACTTGCGGCCATTGCCCCGTGTCCTGCTCGTTGCCTGGGAGAAGAGGCCAAATCCCTCTTCACCACAGCCTCCCTTCAGGAAGTTGTAGAGTGCAATGAGGATTGTAATTATAAATTTCAAGAGGGTAAGCAGCCTCAATTGCTGCTTACAGCAGTACAGGTTATGGCATAGCACAGCATAAGAAGAACAATTCTTACATTATCACAAACCTAATTTCACCAAAATCCACCATTGATGAAGTTTATAGATCAACTCAACTCCAGGAAATGTGCAGTTGGAAATAGTATAAATTACTGAGATTCCAGGGGAATAACTAACTAACTTCCAAAGGAAATGAAATTGGAGCTTGCTGCAAATAAGCTGCCTTTTGACAACATGAGGAGTTTAGATCTTTGTAGTTTTTTGGGTTTTTTTTTGCCTTAATGACTTTTAAAATCTTTGAGTTATCATTGCTAAACAACAGTAAAAGGAAAAGAAGTTGAAGCAAGATAAGTCAAATTAGTGTACTGAGAAAAGAGAGGATCACACCTATGTCTTTATTTTATTATTTTGATTCTATCTGGAGTAGAAAGCTCTGTGCATTTTTATGGTATAATTCCTTTCCTATTTGGAATATTTTTTATTTACCTTCAGATGACACAAAATATATAGTGGACGAAAAATATTGAAATTAACCAGAATCCCAGTTAAAGTATGAGATTTACTAGTGAGTCTCATCATCAATCATTGAGACTCACAGACATTAAAGCTTGCTCTAGATTTCATGATGTTTGAAATGAGTGTATTGTTTGATTCTCTTTAATTTAGAGCTTGGTATCTGCAAAAAAAAAAAAAATAAAAATAAAATTAAATGGATTATAAATATATATTGAATGAGCATGATACACTTTCCATTTCACCTATCAGTGCAGTCCTTATGCTAGAACCTTTTTACAGAGAAAAAATGGGATTGGGCAATCAGCTGAAGTACTTCCTGTATTTAGTTCCCTGCACTGGCAATTTTATGTTAAATTAAATCACAATTCTTTGAAGGTATCTCAATATCTAATATCCTTTTTTTGTTATTCTGAGTTCCCAAATTGAGCCATTTTCAGGGTTTAAAGGAGCTGGAAAAAACACATGAATGCACCAAACAAACCCTTTTCAAAAAGACATTGATAAATAAAACCCTGCAGCTGCTACAGTGCAGAATGTTATGAATCAAATGAGCCTGAATGGGTTAGCTCTTGAGAAACTGCAGTCTATCATGCAGCTTTTTAGGAACACCTGGTGACTGACAGTTTGGCAAGACTTGAGCTGTTGTTCAGTGACAGCAGATGGTTTGTCTTAATAAACAAATGACAACGAAGTTGTTGAAATTTGCTTTCTTTTCTGTTTTCAAATGTTTCATAAGTAGTTTATGAGGAACTGTAAATTTTAGAAATGTCCCAACCAGCTGAGCTTAAAAAACTACATATATGCTATAATGTTAATTCTTAAAATATCTATTTACATGCCACAAAAATTGGAAATGTTTTGAGTTGGAGTAAAAGGGTGCTGCATAAGCGTACTCTGACTTTCTAAACATAACACAACAAACCATAATATGGAAATCATACAACATCTCCCTTTAGTATCCCCAGTTATATTTCTTAATATGTTTCACTTCTACTGAGATAGTGTCTGAATGTTGTGCGTTCTTCAGCAGTCAAACAATATGCTGTGGAACTTACTGCATTAGGCAAAATTGCAATCCAGCATTTTGGCTCTTGCTTCTTTTCAATACAGATTTATTTATTTATTTAACCTTTGACATTCTGTCTGAAAAACTTGAACCCACTGTGATGAAGTGTCATCAGACTGAGTTTCCAGACTCAACTTTAAGAGGCATGACTTTCCAAGATCCTGTCACTCAAAATGCCACAAACTGTAATATCATGCTGACAGAACTTGGCATAATTCCAACATATCATAGAATTCAGCACTTAAAAGAAGGGAACAACCATTGTGCAGCAGCAAGACATCTGACACTTTATGCTTTCTTTGTCTGCTGGGAAATTCCTGTCGAGTTTTTTCTTTTACATATAGGTATACTGTTGACAAGGCAGTGACAGTTACAAATGCTGTAGCAATCCACTTCTTTCTCCTTAGGGAAAACAAGAAACTTCTATTTGAAAAGCATGCACTCCTGGAATAAGGTATTGGTCTGTGTCTTCTTACAATAATTTCTACTTTTTGACCTTTCAACCCATTTCCTTTACTGCAGAGATGTAGCTTTTTTTTTAAAAAAAAAAAAACTTCTCATATATATTCCTTTATTTTTCTTCTTTTTGGAGTTATTGAAATCTTAAAGTAAAACTATTTTAGCTGGAATTTTCTTCCTTTGGAGCCTGATGAATTCTATGCTTTTTACAACTCATCAGAGAGTGGGAATATCTGCTTTCCAAAGATCCTTCTCCAAAGAGAAAGGGAGATACTTCAATTCAAAAACAATGTAACAGACTGGACAGGATCCAAATGAGAACCACAGTGATGACAGGAAGGCAGTAGACCCTACCCTGTGGGAAGACACTGAATGAGTTACTTAAAAACAGAAAAAGCTGAATTATTCAGTAGTATTCCCCATTCCCAGTAAATCTGAATCCATTAGACTGCACTGTTTTGTTTTGTTTTGTTTTTGTTGTTGTTGTTGTTTTTCAAATTACTTTCCTAATCACTGATAGTAGTGTATAACAGTTGCAGGATCAGTCCTTGCTGGCTGTGGATTGTAATGGGATTCATCTTTGCACTGGTAACTCCAATAAAACTACTTACTTATTAGAATTTGTGCTCCATCACTGAGTTGTGAAACTAGTGGAAAGGTATTGATATTTATGTGTACATGCATCTGCTTTACCTCCGCAGTATTATTTATTTTGTTGGTTTGGGTACCATCTAGCAAGCAGTATTTGTCACAGTTTCTAGCAAGCAGAAGTTTCCATTGTGACAGATTCTGCACAAGGACAGAAGAGTCTCTCCACAGATAAGGGAGATGAGAAAGAGAAAAGAAGAAATTATTGGAAAGCAGAATGTCTTTGTTTAGTGTGAAATTTAGTGTTTTCAGTATAGCAGCTCAATTTTTTTTCAAAAAGTATCACAGCAACAAGTTTTAAAGAAGGGATTTTAAGGAGGATGAAAGTAGCCTTTTCATAGAATTTGCAGTGTAACAGCACAAGACATGTTCTGTTAGTAAATGTCCTCCTCTGACCTATAAATGGCCTACTTGATTCAGTATATATTTTCTATCTTTAACTTTCTTTTAATAAACTGATTAGAATTCTTACACAATTTAATTAACAACAATAAAATAAAATTGCTACAGCACATACATTTCAATCAATTAATTCAATCTGTCATCCACTTTGAAATGTACAAAAATTCCCTGTCTTACGACTTTTTCCTAACTGATAGCAGAAACCACAGAAAAAATGGAGAGGGAAATATGAGCCGGAATATTTAGTGAGCCCCTCTGTTTCACGGATATACGTATTTATTGATACATTTATATACTGAGAATTTAATTGCCAGACTTAATTCATTTACAGGGAGAAAAAATACTGAAACTTCAGTAGATTCTTTGACATGAGGTCTGTTTGTTCAAGAGCACTACTACATTATTGATGAAGTTATGCATTTTCCTAATGAAGGATAAGAAATCTAAACCAGACATACAAAAACATTCTTCTGTCTTTTATCAAGGTGGGTGTCCATGGCTCTTTGAACCTTGAGCTTTTAGAAATAACAAACTCAGTAATGCAGTTGTAATGAGCAGCTTTTTGTGGGACTTCAATTGCTATACCATTATCAAGAGTAAGAACAGTAAAAAGACAGTTTAAAAAGAAAACAAAGTTGTAATGTTAGAATACCTGTTATTTATCATCTCTCTTGTGTGCAAAGGCATAGAACCTTGTGTCTTGCTGTTAGAAACATAAATATTAACCTGTAGGTTCTTTAAAATGCTGATGAAGCAGATGTTATATTGTCTTCTCAGTAGTACATCAGCATACGTGACAAGAATTTCATTAACAGTTGATTGTAATTTGACACTTTTAAGATCTGCTTTGAGTTCTGAATCTCCATGAACAAAATTGGGTGATCTAATTGTGATTGTGTTTTGCTCAACCTCGGGTCTCATTTTAAACTGGAACCAAATGTGAGCTAAACTTGTCTTAGAAGCAGTTAGCTATTTTGAAAGAATCTGTTTCAGCTTTTAGAATAGCAGTTCAATCTGAAAGCAGACGTAGAAATCCCATGAAAAATTGCAATTATCAGGGACATGTGTTCCAAGTTTGAGGAAACAAGAGTAGCTGATATGCATCCAAAACAGATCAAGATGCCTCCTCCTTTTAGATTTCTTCATTATTAATGTGAAAATTTTATTTCCCAAGTTCACTCTTGGATAAAGATTGGGAGAGCTGGATAAAGTACTTCTTTCTTAACTTCAGGAATTTATTTCCCATACTAATTTCAACAAGAATAAACTATAGTTCAGTGACACTCAAAAGAAGAAATGAAACCGTTTTTCCCCGAGAAAAGGGTTTTTTTTCTTTGTTCAGCTAATCAATTAAAAGTTAAGTTTTGTTATTTACTCTCCTAATGCCCTGCTCACCATTTTATTTCTTTAGATAAAAAAAAGAAGTCAGAGCTTTGTGTCCAAAGTCACTACGTAACATTTTTCACTATATTTTATATATGAAGATGTCTTTATAATACATAGCATTCTTACCTGAAAATATTTAAACATTCTCTAAGTAAGGTAATATGCTTCATTGTAAAATGCTACCAATCCAATTCAAGAACAGGAAATGATCACTGTATCAATATGGACCCTAAAGATTAACTTAAAGTATTATTTCACTGAATCTGATGAGAGATTTTCTGACAGTTGGTGGATGGCAAAAGGTGAATGAAAATTGCTCAGTGGCTTAGAACCAGATTCAGAAGAAAAGCAAGAAACTGAATGCAAATACATTATATTTCTAATCAATATTTTAAAATGCAAGATTATCCATCTCTTGTTGGACAATACGTTAATTTTTAGTTTAATTTAGGTTGCTTTAGAGGCATAGATTAATATCCTATTTCTATACTTGAATTTTTTATTTGAAATAGATCTTTAAGAAAGAGTAAATTTGGGAAGAGATTTCTAAATTTAAAGGAGAAATTAATAAAGATTCCACAGTAGTCAGAGCAGAAGAATCAAGATCTGCAGGCTCAAAAAATGCTGGTTTATCTAGAGATAGCCCTGTCTCTACGATATGCACAAAGTTATCTCAGATCCTGATGTCAAAAATGCTTACATTTTAGTTTCACTTAAATTAAAAGTCTCTAATTTCACTGGCCCCTAAGTACTCTAGTTGTGATTAAATGTTTGCATAAAATCAATTTTGCAGGATGTGTATATCAAGACAAGAAAGTTTCTGTTATCTATTCAGAAGAAAAATAAAAGCTTCACTTTCAAAACAGGCAGTATCAAAGTCAAACATTCATACTTTGTCACCATGTTGTCTGTGCACATTAATTTGAATGTTAAATGTTCCTATTTAAGTACAGTGAAAGCCAACATTTGCACATCACAAATAGCTTAGGTTGTTTTGTGCTACATAGAAAAAGATGAAGTAGAAAATGAAGCAAAATATAATTTCAGTTTTACATTTACTTTAAAAGACATTAAGACTTCGTATTGGCACTGTCTGGGGTCAGATACCTAGAAGCAAAAATGTAGTGTTAATCTTCTACACTCCTTTTGCTTTATCATTCACAACTTCTTTGTGATGCCAGTTTTCTCCAATCAAATTAGATATATCATTATAGATGTTTCTGGCCACATTTTCTCTGCTGGTGCAAATTATCATAAAATCATCCAAGAATATTGTTTATATAAACAGAAGATCTGACATCCTAGCTCCTGAAATGAGCACAATTTTGACATCATTTTTTTTATTGTGCAGATGAATATAAAAGATAAAGGAGGAACATTTTCTTGTTTTCAATGCTATAGTGCACAGATGAAAATATAATTTTCTTTCATTTAAAATTCAATAAATAAATCTTATATCACTCAATCTTTTTTAAGGAATAACAAGAAGAAATTAGAAGAAATACAGACTTTTAAACATATTTCTATATATATTTATATATAAATATATATATATACTTTTGTTGTTATTGTTGTTTTCCTGAAATCTCAATTAGTGCTGAAAGGACCAATAGTAGGTTATTTCCTTTTGCTATAATAGCTCAATTAGGGGACTGTGGGGTAGTATAAATTGTTAATTTCTATGTACCAGGGACAGGTTTTCAGAAATGCACACTTCCCTATTGTTTTTTCCATTTCTTTTGGACGTCAGAAAAAGGCAAGAAGTAATATGATCCGTTCAAAGAGGAAATTCTAAAAATTTAGATGTTTCTGATTTCTTACAGGTATGCAGTAGAGTTATCAGGGCTGAAGATCATCCTTTACTCAGACATACTTCACTGGTTCTATTTCTTTGTATTTCCTGTCTAGAAGAGATTATTAGAAAATGTGTACATTAGGATCTGTTCTTCAGGTTGCCCAGAACATTATGACTCATCTTTGCTTTTTTGATATCTTCCACACTGTCAAGTCATTCAGGTTCCAATGCACTATTTGATCTACGTCATGAAAACAGAAGTTGATGCTTATTTCTCTGGCATTTTGTTAATCTATCAACCACTGGAGAGGTTAATTAACTTAAAATATAAACAAACAAACAAACAGACAATAAAAACAAACCATTATTTCTGATCATATTTATATTAAACAAAAATTGAAATGTTTTGTTACAGAAAGAATGTTTGTGCAACTAAGAAGAGAGGGTGGACTAATATAATGGGGCTTATTATAACAGGATATAAAGGCCAATGATAAATGGAATTATATTATGCCATGAAATAGAAGATAAATTCCTTCATTACAAACTAACTAGTACATAGCATGTGGGACATTCTTAACAGCACCAAGATGAAAAGATTGTAGAAAGAATGAAGTAATCTTCCATTTGCATTTTTAAAATGTACTTGCTGATGACAGCAGGTCACAGAAAGAGGAATGAAAGTAAATAGCAAGGTTGCAAGTGTGATGTGGATAAAATAGTAAGCCAGTGAAGGAAATGAATAGACTGTAAACAGAGAGAAAGGGAGAGTCTGTTGAAAGTAGCTCAAAACCATGGTAGAACATACTTCTCAAAACTGCAGGGAGACTCTGACTGCCAAGACAGCCTTGGAGCTATGGAGCAGCTCTTACATGCCTAAGATTATTCTAACATCAGTAATAGCAAAATTCAATGCTGTCACACATAGGATGTCAAAGATATATTTATGGCTTATGTAAAAGGTTGTATACAGGGATAGAATTTATTCCTTCTCTAGATTACTATGTTGGGTAGGTACTTCCAGTTACTTCTTTCTTTGATTTTGTTATATACCAACTTTTTTTTCCATCAAACTATATCAGTTGGTTTATTGAAGTTTTGTTATAATAATGAATGAAAGTGCTTACTTATGACACTGTACATCTACATTTTTTAAGAAGAATGTCATGTCTCTCATATCTGCACTTTAAATCAAAAAATTTTCCTAAACATGAAAGGAAAATGACGAAAAGTACGTATCTGCTTTTCTTCAGCTCCAGCACATGATCAGGAAATTCTTCACAAAGTTTGTTCTACTTTTTCTGCTTTCTTAATAAATAGTATAAAAATGCATCTTAATTTGTGTTTCTTCTGTTAAATATCACCTGAATAGAAATCAAAGTGAGGACTCAAAGTAATCCCAGAAAAAAATCTTCAAATCGGGATTTCATAAAATCTGGAATAATTCAGGAAATTTTAGTATAAGCTTTTCTTAATATATTCTCCTATCAAGGTTTATTTTTTCCCTTTTTTATTTACTTTTCCTTTTGGAAAAAAAATACTCTTTTTATACAATATTTTTTCTAGCAAACACAGATTAGAAGTAGCATCTTTGTAGTGAATCTAATAAATCACTTGAGCAGCATTTCAACACATTAACATGTGTAATTGGTTAATGGTGTATTTATTTTCATGCTTTTGAATCACCCTCAGGAATAATTCCAAGGAGTTCTGAATCTCCAAAAGAATTTCTCTACAGGGGAGAATTTTATATACATAATATATACATTTTATATACACATATACAAAGAATTCTTGCTAATTACTCTTTATTTAAATTCATTTCTGAGGTAGTCAGTCTTGAAGTCTCACTGCAGTTCCAAGAAATGATGAATCTGACATTCTCTGATGCCTTGAATTGTCCCTTTGAGCCAAGAAAGGTGATGGGAAAAGGAAATAAAGTCCCAAAATCCAGACTTTATGAAACAGGCACTATCAAAAACATATGTGGTGCATACAGAGATCCCAGCCAGTGCCCTCTGGAAGTTCATGACTATTATTGAGTAAAATTGTTGGTTGTGGGGAAAATAATAAACTTAGCATATTCAAAGCAGAGAAGAGTTTTCAGTAAGTGCAAGAGATAGCAGATGCTGAGATTCTATTTCTAGGCAAATAGTGATTCTTTTTTATCCAGATAAAAAACTACACTACAGAAGCAGCATAAAACCATGGGGGTTTTCTTTTTTTTTTTTTTTTTTTTTTTTAAAGATATATGAGGAAGAAAAAGGGAAAGAAAGGGAACGCAACTATGCCTCCTGAAGAAAATATTGAAAAAGTAGATACCTTCAGAATCAATATACAGCTAGTTTCAAGTTAATACTAATAAGTTAGAGGAAAACATTTTTTAGAAAATAGTTTAGAAAAAAAAAGCCCTGTCTTTAGGATCATGAAATTAAGATGCAGAATTACTGTTTCTGTTAATCAGCTCTCTTAAGTTGTTAGCTTTGGAGCACTTTATTGGAATGTATGATTTCAATTAAGAAATGAGTGCTTGCTACAGATTTTAGTTATGAATAAACAGCAGAATTTTTAGAAAGTGAACTACTCTTTGCAATGTGATTTGATTACATGTAAAATTAATTTATTTTTTCTTCATAAAGGTTAAAAGAATCCATATTGGATTAGGATAATTTAAAATTTAGTGATAATGAACTTACAGATTTCTACTTAGTTCCCTTTTGAAAAAAATCACCTTATCCATCTTGTCTGTCTCTCTAGGTAGTTTGAATTGTGTGATGAGTTACTGGAATGTCATTTGATGTTAATGGAGTTATAAGAGAGTTGTATATTTTTTCTTGTTTGGGAAGAGGGGGGAAAAGGATGGTGGATTGGCATACAATGATCAGCTGAAGAAGTGTAAACCACAGATGTAAAAAGGCATTTTGCAGTTGCTTGAAAAAGCAAGCAATCAAGCAATTAACATGGACAAACGAGATTGCAACCTGGGTTGTAAAGCAGAGTGAAATCCTTTACAATAGCAAGAATCAAAAATGCTGTGTGACCTGGAATACAAGGCTTCTGAGAACATAACTGGGATCAGATTGTAAAGGAATTTTAATTTGTACCACTGCAGGAAAAAAATGGGAAAGTAGAAACTAGCAAAATGTCCAGTGGAACAACAAAAGTGAACAGCTTGATTATTTTTAACTTTTTACTAGGTGTGTAAAATACCTGATAGAAATTTTGTAAATTTTAAATTATTTTATCACATGGAGAAGTAAACTGGCAAAAAAAAAAAAAAATCAATTTATATAGTAACATACAATCCTTGACCTCTGAGATCTACCTCAGTAATGTTGTTTATAGAATCACAAAACCATTTGAGTTGGAAGGGATTGGAAGGAACCACTGAAGGCCTCTTAGTCCAACTTCTCTGCAGTGAGCAGGGACACCTACAGCTAGATCAAGTTGATCAGGGCCTGGCCCAGCATGGCTTTGAATGTCTCCAAGGACAAATCATCCACCACCTCCCTTGGCAGCCTATTCCAGTGCTTCATCACCCTTACTATAAAAACGGTTTTCTTATATCCAAACTAAATCTCTTCAGATTTTAAATCATTTTCCCTTGTCCTGTTAGAACAGACCCTGACTACTTCTTTCTTATAACTTCTCCTTTAGACTCTGAAAGGCTGCTTGCTCCCAGGTCTCCCCACAGCCTTCTCTTCTTGAAGCTGAACAGCCCTAGTTCTCTCATCTTGTCATAGGGAAGACATTCCATCCCCTGTATTCTTTTCGTGGCCCTTCTCTGGACATGCTCCAACAGGTCTGTGTCTCTCTTTTACTGAGGACTTCACAACTGGACACAGTACTCCAGGTGAGGTCTCACCAGCACAATTTATTGGAGCAGGATCACCTCTTTCAACCTACTGGCCACACATATTGAAGAAAAGAAAGATAAAGGCTGAATTCATTGCAACTCTATGCTTTCTGTGTCACACATGTTGCAGTCACTTTTACACATCCAAGAAATACATTTAAAAATTCCTATGCTGCACACCATGTTTCGTTTGTTATTAGTAGGTGATACTATGCATTCAGAAGTATTATCAGTTGGCTATATTTTTTGGCAATTTTATATTTGCTACCCTTTTTGCAATATAAAGCTGGGCTTACATGAGAAGAGTGTGAAAATATTTCTAATTTTGAGGCATATACTATGTATAATTTTGAAATAAATACTTATTTTCTCATTTTGAAATATACACTGCATTTTGCTTGTACTTTACTTTTGTATCTTTTAGATTTTATAAAAAAATATTTAACCTACCATGTTACTTTCATGAGGAAAAAACTGGCTACTAAATGCATGAAAATTTACAAATTCCAAGGGATAATTTGCATAATTAACTCATAATTAAATAAGAAAATTCACATGTCTGCTTAATAACAAACTACACGTCTTCACAGGCACACACATTTGAATATAGATTGAAATATTTTAATCAATAATCGCTGTGTTTTAGTCACCAACTGGTACAAGCTCACGTGATGTGTAATACCTGTATATTCTCTAGTTGTTTAGTTAGTATCATGTATACACTGAATGCTAACTGTATCATAGCAGAAGTCTGCCATAAAATTATATGTTATATCTATTATGGCTGAAACTGCAATTCCTATGTAATTATCTTAAACAATCCCTACTTCTCTTCCTCAGCCAAATAAGAGCTGTGGTTCACTTGTTCTGATTTATGGGGGGAAGCTGTACATTTGTACTTCTAAATATCTTGTTGGATCGATGAACAATGTATAGAATTTCCATTCTTTTATTCCATTTGTTTGTTTGGTGTTTTTGGTGGGTTTTTCTTCTGTTAAAATCTCAGCCAAGGTTAACAGGGATTTTTGCAGAAAACGTCATAAATTTAGTCTGTGATCCCCCAAAGCATTGTACAATGTAATCAGCTTACAGTAGTGAGACAGTTCTTATAAATCAGTTGCAGCAACAAGTATTCATAGTATTAAAACCTGACAGGCCGTTTTGTGTGAGTTGCCATGCTGTATGGTTATCTTTACAGAGAGAACTCTCTAAGGAATGACTCGTAAATAACAAATTATTCCAAAAATCTTTACCTAAATCAGATCTGTCCCTTATATGTTCCAAGATTTGTGTAGGCATACTAAAAGTAATACAAGGAATTAAAGAGGCTTATGTCTTTTAAGTTAGGAAAGGTGAAATGGAGAGGGAAAGGGAAAGACGAATGGGAAGAGAAGAAAGTTACACTTTGAATGACTGAAACCATGAGTGCAGATTTTTCTTTTCTTGTTTATGCTATATTCAGTGACATCAGGTGCTAGACAGATGCATCCCCTTATGTTGCTAAAGAGCTGTAATCAGTGCACAAACTGACATTCTTATGCATTGCCATCAAGCTTTCAACGATTCTGTGTCATTCTCCCAAGCAGAGAAAGAAGACAAGACATTTGTACAAGTAGCTTGTAAATTCCCAAGGAATTGATGGCCATCATAATATTATAAGGAAATTAGTGTAAGTTCACTCTGGTGCTCAATCAGACACTTCTTGCTTTTAGAGCTGGTTTATCCTAGGAACCTTAAAGAATTACAAATGTCAGGAGTGTTACAGGATAGTTTTCCTGCCTTTCTGAATTATGTCCTACGTTTATCTGTATTGCACATCCGTTAACTTTCAAAAGCAAAAGTAAAAAGGCAATTCTATGTAGTAAAAAGTAAGAAAAACTCAAAAGCACCATTCCTCTTTTCACAGACAGAAAAATTACTAGAGTACAGTTGCTGCTTTTTATTATTGAGAACACACAGCAGCTTATTTTCACCAAGGCTAATTGATTTTCACAGCTGGTGCATGAAAGGCTGGAAATGATGTGAAATTTGAAGTGGACAGTTGTCTAGCCCCTGAAACTTCTGATATCTCTGAAAACAACAAAAAAGTCTTTGAAACTGGAGATATTAATGCAACAAATAATTTCAGGTCACCACAATGTTTAAAATACTTACTGATCTGTTCATGATGCAGTTAAACAGGGACCCTTTTGCTTTCCTTCAGGACCATAAATTCTCCTATGTCACATATTCACTAAGAGAATTAATAGGGTTTTTTTTTTTTTTTTTTTTTTTTTTTTTTTTATATGTGGCATAATTGTCTATAAAGTGCAACATTTACAGAGGAAGCGAGTTTTATTATTTGTTACAAATAAAAACAGGTCATATAGCTGAGAAACCTGCTACACCTGACCTATAATAAGGGAAGAGTTTGTCCAAAAATTAAATACCTTTCAACTGAGAAAGGGATTAATCAAGTACTTCTGAAAAAGTCATTCTTTCACAGCCTATAATCTTGTACAATATATCAGGTTCCCTGGTTAATCTTCCTGACCACTGACAAAAACATATTCAGACTATTGGGGTTTCAGCATGTACCCTCAATCTATTACTGAATGCTAAATAATTTTCTTAATTGCTATTAATTACATAAAATCAATTTTCTCTTGATACATTTTGAAAGAAGAAGGGTAATACTGAAACTGCCAAGCTGTAGTTATATTACTACTTCAGAAGAACATCTTTAAGAAAGGTCCCATCTCCGCATAGCTCACTTGTGGATAGCTAGCCCTTTCCCCTTTGGAAGTTCATTAATATGCTTCAACATGAAGTGTTTCCTACATCAAATCATATTTTCCATATACATTTAATATATCAGTATATACACATACGTATGCCAACATCTAAGAGTGCTCAGTTACTATAGCTTATTGTGACCAAACATAACTGATGGTTTTAGGTGAAAAATTATTTTGAAATACTTCAAAAGAAGATTTTTCTCTGAAATCCGTTGTTGTATTAGGTTAAGAAAATGTCTCTGTACCAAATTTTTAATAGCAGTAATATTTGGATTTTGAGAAGTAGATGTAGCTTGCCCTGTGAGTATGGGAACTGCTCAGAATACCACACGCTAAAATAAACGAGATCTGAGAAGAATTCGTCTTTTGAAAAGTCACTGTCAAGAGACAAATTAGAGGAAGGGTGTCAATATTTAGGCAATCAGCTTGAAAAACATCTGGAACTCAAGATAAACCAATGATTTTGCCACAGAAATGTAACATGAATTGGCCATACACACTGATCTTCTGTACAGATGTTTTGCCTTCTTGTGTTAGAAATTCAAATGCTCCTAGACTAACTACTTGTTTTTTTCCATTGTGGGTAAATATAGCTTAGTCTCTACTGTGAGAGCCTACACAGCTGGATTCTCTTTCTCTTAAACTAAAGAATCAGATGTAATTTGATGGTGGTCATGTCAGGAATTTTGAACAGTGACATAAAATTGGGATTTAATCTGGATTACTCCTCCCAGGGCCAAAATAGTATATGCGTGAGATTATCTCTGTGCTAGCTGGACTGACACAAGGTCCAGTGCAAGAGGGATTTCCAGGCAAAAATGAGGAGACTGCTCAATTTACAATAAATTGCCTTTTTGAAATAGGAGACAACCATATTGACTTTTGTAACCAGAAATCTAGGATTAGGCCTCAATATGTGGCTGGAGGGGGTGGGGGGATGTTAAGGTTAGATATTAGGAAAAATGTGTTCACTCAAAGAGTAAGCAGGCACTGGAATGGGCTGCCTAGGGAAGTGTTTGAATCACCATCCTGGAGATGTTCAAATGATTTACCAAGAGACATGGTTTAGTAGGGAAATATTGGGGGTAGATGGACTGTTGGACTGGATGATCTTGGAGGTCTTTTCCAACCTTAGGGATTCTATGTATCTGTGCATTCTACACTGCCAGGCTCCCCTGATTCACATCATACTTGATCTCAAATAAAGATCAGCAGCATACTGAAGAACTGTATACAGGTATCACAGAAACATGTTGCTACGGGAGATGTGGGAGAAGTCTGAGACATGCATACAGATTAAAGGGAGAGAAAGGAGAAAAAGTAACCTTATCAGAGAGACAGTTTTACCACAAGCAAACAGTTTCTTCTTTCTCCAATGGAGCGTAGGAGGGATAAAAAAAAATACTTGGAAAACATTTGTATACAAAATAGCAATGAAGTAACATTTTTTTAAAGGTTGCATTGGGTGGGAAATGTGAATATGAGATTGTAAGTGTTTTGAAAATATAAGGCCTGAAATAATAAATTACTGACTTCCTTTTCTCAACAAAACCATGCCTTTCTCTCAGGCTCTATTTCCTTTCAGCTAATAAACTCTAACGAAATACCAGTGCTTTTATATTTTCGGTTTGTACAGATGTCCTTTCTCACTTTGACTCATTTTTGTGACTAATTTCTCTTTCTGATTGTACAGCTATGGGAAAGTTGCACTTAACCTTGTTTCATAACTCGCATTTTCCTCTTTCTCCCTGTCAATGAAAACATTATTTATAAACTAACACTTAAGAGATATTACAGAAATAATATAAAAGTGATAGTGTCTTTCATGTACTAAAATGCCAGACATGAGTTATTCACAAGAACACAAAGTGAAAGTCTATTGACAACTGGAGGTCCAATAAATATATTTACAGTTTTGATATCTACCTATTAACATTTAAGGATATGTCAGTTATAGACACTTCCTTGAAAGCAGATGATGGCTAATATAATTCCCACATATTCCACTGATCTATGTTCTCCATGTAGATACAGAAGTGTAGTAAGTCTACTGGAAGAAAAATCCATTTAGCAATATTTTAAAATATGGAGAGGGAATGCATAAAGAGAAATTGGATTTGATTATACTTGTGGATCCCTTTAAACTTGGGATATTCTGATTCTTTGAATAAGGATCAATAGTAGATACTTTCTATTGTTATATTTGACAGTATCAACACTAACATATTTGTAGCCACAGATAAAAAGACAACTGAGTTTGAAGATACGTTATCTCAAGCATACGTGCACTTATGTGTATGAATGTGAATACTAACACACATTTCAAAGGAGTTTGCTCTGAACTGCACCATCATAACTGAGATAGATCTCTTCAACAATATAAATGTGAAACAGATGGTTTTGCTCATGATCTTGGCACAAGTTGTACTTTTCCATACTTGAAGGCTAAGGGTCTGACTCTATAAGAGTGACACAGAGAGAGCCAGATGGAAACCATACCTAGAGATACTTATGTAGATCCAAATTAAAGTTTTATAAGTGGAGAAATTTCACTTGAAGCTATTTTCACTTAGTAAATTGATGTGCCACATATGATTTCTCAACCTTCTGAGAGCTGAAAAATGTATCAAGAAAAGGTTGTGTAAGTCTAGTGAAGACTGCAAACTGTTCAAATTGTACTTATATATATGTATATATAAAGAAAAATGTTGTATGACAGTTTGATGTATCTTTCAGCTGCTTACAATTTTTTCTCTTGTGTGGCTGAAAATCTTCTGTTTCCCAGCTCTGCACACTTTTTTTTCTTTTTCTTTTTTTTTTTTTTTAATCCCATGGACATCTCTCCCTTGGGAGATTTAGAAGGAATTTTATAACTGCTCTTCTTTAGGAAGAAAGTTAAAGTTACTTCCTGGCTCTGAGATTGCGTCTTTCTGAAACAAGGCATTTCCAGTCAACATTATCTGTTCTTAGAATATAAAGAAGAATCTTCATCTTCTATTTCAGTACTACAACTACTCCAGATTTGTCTTATTTGACATACGCACAAAATTCATGCTACATTAAAGAACAATTCCAAAGAAGTCATAAGATGAAGACCCTCTGTATCTTTTCCATATTACATCAGTCTGGTTATGTCATAGGCAGTTTGTAAATGGCCTGCTAATGTGCCTGGAAATTCATTAAGATGTTGAAAATCCTAAGTGTGTGGGGCATCATAGCCTCTAAAGAATAGCCTTTGGCTATGCTCCAGATGCAGAAGCTGTGCTCAAAGAATTGCACTATGAAAGGAACTGGAAGTCTATAATTAATAATACTGATAATAAAGTTAATTGTAATTCTGGGGACAGTTCTAACTCCAAAGCCATAAATAGCTTAGAATGTCTTGTAATTAAGTTGTTCTGGTGAAGGCATAAGAATATAAATAACAATAACAATAAATCAGCCAACACTGCCACTTAGCAGAAGTGGCAAAATAGGAAGTGATGGAAAGTCTGTGTTACTGTGGGGCTTTTTTCTTCTTTTATCTTTCCTTCTTTTTTTTCCAACTGGTTATTATTCCTTCTAGATCTCTTTCTATATTTGAGCATAAGGCAAACTACAGAATTCACTGCCTCTGTAAATAAAGTACCATTAGTATAAGGAAGAATTACCTTATTTCAAATTGAGTAAAATTCCTCTAACTGTTCTTCTTCAATAGAGCATAAGACAAATGCATATTTTCATCTTTTCAGAACCTACTACTCAGCTCAATGATGAATCTTTGCTAAATTCAAATCATCCAGATTCTAGGGACAGAGGTGTTACTAATCTCATATACCTGTAACTCACATGTAAACATATAAGTTGTTTATATTCAGCCAACCCAGCCTCCCTTTATAGAGGCTATATATATATATATATATATATATATATATATATATATATATATGAAAAAAAAAATATATATATATATATATATATATATATATATATATATATATGAAAAAAGTAGATAGATTACAGAGCACCATTGATTTGAATTACTTCCCAAAATGCTCTTACGGATTATAGGAATTATGACACACTTCAATCAAATGTAAAAATTTGGGTTCTCTGTAATTTTAAATTTTGCATTTTCTTCCTTCACCAGTGATCTGGGAAGACTTAACACCTTCAGTTGTTATTTTTATTTCATTGGAAAAACAACTCTCTCTAAATCAGGTGGACTGGGAAATCAGAAGACTTTTCACTCTTTATTACTTTTTACTCTTCTAAATAAATACATCCCCTTTCTCCTATTCCCACCCACTCAGTGAAGGTGTATAATAGCATCCAAACTTAGTGCAGGGCAATAAAAATCATTTATTAGGGAAGTAGGAAGAGCATACCACCTCCATTCTGGTATGTTTCAGTGCAGGAAATGAAAAGTTCAACTCTCTTAAACATCTTATCTGAATTTGGATGGACCTAAGGGAAACTGGGTATCTAACTTCTGAAAAATTATACGCAGAAGGATTACATAAGAAGATTGCAGCAAGTAAAACCAGCATAAAAATATATAGAGAATTAATCTCTGCTGCTGTAATTAAAGATTAATATATTTTAAGCATAAACATCTATTTAAATAGTTATGTCAGGTCATTAAGAGAGCACCTAATTTTGATCTAATATGTTCTAATAAGAAAGCAGGTGGGAACCTGACATTTTGGCAGTAGTCGAATAAAATCTGCTGTAGGCCCCACATTATTGCTATTAGATTACCTTCAGCAACGGTAATTAATTCTGGATAGGTAAAAAAAAATTACTTTGAAAAGAACACAGAAGTGCTCTGGACATTTGGGTCCTAGTTTTCAGTTTGTCAGTATATTTGGATCCTAGCAAGGAAAAGTCACTAAATAACCTATGCCTCTCCTTAGCCACATGTAAACAGAATGTGACACAATCCACCTTATAACTTAGTATCTCAGTGAGTATGAATATATTGATAGTTCAATATGTTTTAACTAACTACTTTGAAATCCTTGAAATTTAAACATTTTATCTGATTATATTTAATACTAGTTAATATCACAGGTTTGGGGGTTTCTTCTATTGTTGTTGTTGTTGTTCTGTTAAGTATATTTCAGTACTTTCCCTTACCTCTAACCTTGGTTGTAAAGTTTCCCTAAACTTTTTCTTGAAATCTAATATTACCCACTTCCCCTTACTACATGTTTCAATTTAACTATCACTGGATTACTGAGAAAAGGACAAGACTATGAACTTTAAGTGTTACTGTCTCCTAAATATAATACAAAAAAGTTTCTCCTATCCTAAGCTTCTTGCTGTATAATACCTGGCTGACTCACTGTTTTATTATCAGGTAGAACAAAACCCTAGTTACTTTTAAACAGCAAGATTGGATTTTACATAACTATATATGAGCTGCTGTGTTTTTTGTCCTTATAGCAGAAAGCCACAAAGGAACAGCTTATTAGAGCAGTTTCTTAAAGAGGATGTATCTAAACTAATTTCGAACTTCTTCTGATCATGCGACTGTTGATACAGAAAGAATAATTGCACAAAGCATCACTCTAATATTCATTTCTTCATTAAAGCACCTATTCTACAATCAAACGCATTCTTGAGATTCCACAGAGAAGTGGGGATATATTTTAACACTTCTATCTTAGAAAGTTTTTATCCTCATAAGAATGTGAGTAAATGCTTTTGATGGTGAGAGAAATCATAAAAGTCTTAGGAAAAATAAATGTAAAATACAGGACCTAAAGAGAACTGCAGATCTACCTCTAGTCATTTCATTAAATGGAAAATCAATGTGGTTAAAACAGGGGAAAGTATACCCGCACAATTCTTCTCATCTATAGGCTACCTGGAGAACCTCTGAAGCATAACGTTTAATTGCTTCTCACAGGTAGGTCTTCAGTGCTTTTCAATTTATTCCTTTTTTTTCCTGTGTCTCTGTATCATTCATAGTTGTTCTTTTTGGATTGCTTGTTTTTGTTTTGTTATATTGTACAATCAATGAATATACAGATGATATAGTATACTCCAGAGCTTGGCTTGTGTAATTATTATAGTAGAGCAGAAAAGGACACTCACCCTAACATGGGCTCACATAGGAAACTCCAGTGGCTGGATCTCCAGAAAAGATCCTTCCCTACTGGCAGTCAGCTCTTAAATGGGTCTAGGAGAGGTGGAGCCAGGCTCCACCCCTTCCGGCAGCCCAGGTGGATTGCCTTCACCTGTGCTCCTGTGGCTAACTCAGTGCTCACCTCAGGTGATCAATCAGAGGTTCAGGCCATGATGCAGCAGTCCCCATACATATATACATACATACATACATATATATAACTAAGAATTAAGAAAAATTGAAAAATATAACAGAAAGAATGTAAAAATACAGAACATGCTAGGAATAAAATAAAAACTATTTCATTGTGCTCAAACATTGTAAATCTGAGAATTCAAATGTCATTCATTACTATGAAAAAAAAAACTCTGAATAAATATATTTTAAAGTAAAACAAATCCCTTTTAATGTCAGTGATTAATATTTTTACTAAAAAAAAAACAAAACAAAACCAAAACAAAACACAAACCTAAATGTCAGAATAAAAATAATTTAGAAACAGTTCTAGTAAATCTGAAAGTATAATTGAAAGTATTTCAAATATAATATTCAATAAATCCAATGTACTTTCAGTTATTAGGAAAACAAATCATTTACACCATATTGTCATAAATAAAAAACAACGTTGTCTAAGCATATATTATCTTCACTGAACATAGCGTCTTGATAAGAAAAGTGAATAATTGTTATGGATCAGTTCAAACATAGCAGTAGGAAACAGCACTATGAAAGACATAATCTAACATCTATCTATAAATCTCACTGAAGTTCTCACTACCTCAACACATGTTGGATAGATAATTAAACATGCTTGTTTTGACAAATATTATGATGTTTATCTGAATGTTCAGGGCTAAAAGCTGAGGTGAGTATATTAAGTAATCACTTGTATTCTTTTTATTTACAAATGACAGAAAAAATGCTCAAATACATTCTTTTTTAATCTGAAATTCCTCAAAACAAAATCTTCAAATTTCCTAATCACTTAGACTAAGTCATGGAGGATAAAATTAGAAGGTTCTTCAAGAAGGAATATGATCTGGTATTCCCCATGGAAAAGCTAAATACACATAAGTAATCCCTGGGTCCACAGGAAGGACATGAAGATGATCAAAGGGCTGGAGCACATCTCCTGTGAAAAAAGTCTGAGGTATTTGTATTTGTTCAGCCCAGAAAAGAGAAGGCTCCAGGGAGACGTCATTGTGGTTTCCAGTATTTAAAAGGAGCTTATAGTCAGGACTTTTTAAATGGTCTGCTAGTGGTCAAAAAAGGTTTTAAATGAAAAAAGGGAGATTTAAATTAGATATTAGTAGACAGTCTTTCACAAAAAGGATGGTGAGGCACAGGAACATGTTGCCCAGAGAAGTTGTTAGTGTCCCATTACCAAAGGCATTCGTGGACAGGTTGGATGGGAACCTGGGCAGCCTGATCTAATGGTTGGCAACACTGCCCATGGCAGCAGGTTCCCTTCCTTCTATCTATCTACAATTCTATGATTTTATGATTATCTAAAATATCTGAACTAATTTAGACAATTTATGTAAGTACTTTTTTATATTTTTATCTAAGAAAATATTGTAATACTTCAAAAAATCTTATAAACTCTCTTAGTTAAAAGATCTATTTTCAAAAATTATTTTAACTTGAATATGCACATTTAAAAAAAATTAAATATAGTTACAACTATTAAAAATAGGAAGATAATCTTGCCTAAACATTCACAATACCTTATCTTTCCTAATCCTCTAAAGGTCTCCTGTAACATAACTGTAAGACCATCATTTGCTCTGCTAGGCTGTAGGCACAAGATTGATCTGCTATTCCAGCTTTTTATCTCCTATGATTCTCTGTTGTCACTTGTTAATCCTGATCTGAAATATTTCATTATTTCACTCATTGCACTCTAGATCAGAAAAGTGTTATCCCAGTAAACTGCTTGTTGGATTTACAGTACTAACAATTATCCAAAAAATACAAACAGGGTCATCAAATTATTATGGTTCCTAATTTGAACTATGACTTGACTTGTGAAAAGGGACAGGTCTGTGGGTTTTATCTTATTTGAGGTAGTTTATCTTAGTTATATATCTGTCTGGCTGTGTTCTCTGTGAGAGAGGGAAAAGTATATTCTCAACCTGACTTATTCACAATGTCAAATTTAACTGAAAACTAGATAGATTTTGATTCTTACATGATTCATTTGTTCATTTAGTTTTACACATTTCTTCACCTGCTAAAATGTTTCTAAAAGCTCTAAACAACTTTGTCTGCATTGGGATTTTATTTTAAGGTATCTAACTCAAGAATATACACTTTTATTTCTCCTTTAGTTCTATGAGAGTAGACTTATTAGATCTAAAGATAATATTACTATTTATTTATACAAATAAATTTCTAATTTGAAACTGGTAGGTGAATAAGGAAGGCAAAGGAGAAAATAAAAATCTGACCTTTGTAGACAAGAATGTAATTTCAAACTTCAGTTAGAGTATATGTTTTAAAGTCACACAAGTGATATGCCCAAATGTGTAACTGCTAACAACAGGAAGCAGACTGCTTTTGATAAAAACTCTGTGGGCTCTTCAGACTATAAACTGCAGATCTCAGCAAAGCTGTACATTTTGAGCAAAGAAATAAACCTTTGTTCCCCTGGGAGATCAACTCTCCTAGTCCTACAGCAAAAAAGACAAAACCTGAGTAGTTCATCTGCGACAACGGTGGGCCAACAGTGATTGTATTTGGAAGTCTGAGGTGGGAACATTTGAGTTATTTCAACTGTCAGTAATATTTCAAGGAAACCAATATTTCAAGGAAATCAGGATTCTTTGGATAAACACTGTAAATTGCTCACTATAGCAGGACAAAGAGGAACATATTGTCTTCTTCTCTTTCCCCATGCTAGACTGTTCCTGAAAACAATGAATCAATTTCCTGTCATTTCACAAATTGAGATAAAAAATGTTAGTTGTCTGTAAGTACTCTCCAGACAAAAATATGAATCTTCCTTTCCTTATTAGCAAATACTACATAATACTAACTGTTGACTGCTCAATGGGCTTTAAAAGTAGCACTAACCTATTCATCTTTGGCTGTGCAGGGCTACATCAACTCAGTATTGCTAAATTTCCCATTACTTAAGTGTAGGCAGTAGCATGAAATTTGATGCTAGTTACATTGAGACATTATAAAATTAGAAGAAATTAAATATAGGCTTAGTTTCTCATTTACTTTTGACATATACTGAAGTGATTTTATTTAACAAAATAAGTACATAGCTAAAAAGGCATGTTTACACACACACACATATATACAATTACTATAAATTGATATTTCAGTAGCACATAGAAACTTCAGATGAATTAAGCAACATAAAGAATTATCTTTTTAGTGAATATTTTCTACACAATGAGAAGAAATAAAATTATTCTTCATCTTTGTGTAAGAATACTGAGTAGAAGAGATATTAAACAGTCTGCCTGAAATATAAAAATGTGCATGAGGTACATAGAGAAGAATTCAGTCATGTAATTTAAGATTATCTTCCTTTTCACAAAGAAGATGGAGAAAACATGTTTATACTTCATAGAAAAAAGATAAAGTGTAGCCTGAGCTTATTGCTTATTGACTAAAGGGTGTCTCAGGAGAGTGAATTTTGATTATACGTTTATGAATATGCCAATCATCAAATTTGGTTTTACGTAAGATGAATTTCTTACATTTCTTTTCCTTCTTTAGCTTTCATAGACATGATCAAAAATCATTTAGGAATTTCTTCCAAATGAAATCGACTTTCTTAGCATTTAAGAATGACACTGATGTTAGCAACTGGTAAGAAATGGCTTCTCCGTAATTTCATGACAATACAGATACAGGTTTTGACCTACATCTAACATGAATGCTTCTGGATAACGGTGCTCTTTTGTTGTTGTTGTTTTTTTGGTTTTTTTTTGTTTTTTTTTTTTAATGTGAAGTGAGATTGCATATGGAATAAAGAACATGTAGATTCTTCTGTATTAACTCATTACAACCATGGGAAACAGGACGGACTGAATTTAGTTGTTCCCTGGAGTACTGTATTATTAATTTCAGTTTTGTTTTATTTTCGCTAATTCAGTTTCTCCCCACATTTATCTATTTATTTTAAATTCTCCGATTGTTCTAGACTTACATGTCCTAATATATTCTTCTATAGAAACAATTCAACATCAGTGGCAGTGCCTGTTCAAATAGCAGTACCACCAAGGTTTTCTGCTGTAAGAACTAACATTGTTTAACACAAAGATGAGCTTAAACATCTTTCTTCCAAGAGTCCCTGTGACATTTTTGGAAGCAGATATGATGGTATCAGTATATGTGACTGTATATACTATTAATCCACTCAGGAATCAAAATAGACAAGTCTATATTGATCTTGGTTCAGAACACAGCCTGCAGCATTCTGTTGCAGCTTAGCATGAGGCAGAAGGATTCTGTTTCTGCTGACTGTTGGTAATATTTTTACCAAAATGTAATACTCAGACATTTCTTTGAAGGGGCTACTGTGGTGGAGATAAAATTATGATTTCTCTTATTTCTGTAAGCTGTCTTCTCTCTCTACCTTGAATACATGTTCTTTTCTTTCTTGCCTCAAGACCTATTATTAAGTTTATCCAGAGCCATAAAGAGTTATAAGTATGGAAAAATATCTGAAATCAGGAGGTAGGGATGAAAAACAAAGACTCATTACCCTCTTTACCTGATGCATTTTGAAGAGGTTTTTTTGTTGTTGTGGGTTTGTTGTTTGTTTCTGCACTCTGATAGAAGAATCACAGAATCAGAATTGCTCAGATTAGAAAAGACCTCAAAGATCATCAAAGAAATGTGATGATATAAATAAGACTGAGCATATTCAGTTTAAACAACAAGAAAAAAACTGTTCTGATTTCTCTGCTTTTGTTTTCCTTCTGAATATTTTTGTCCAGCTGAATACCTGAAAATGATGTCAATACATCTGTTCTTAAAGTTTAGTTTTCTAAATGTACTTCTTTGTAGATACAGGTATCTCTTAGATAAGAATTATTTCTACTGTAATATTTGAGACACTGAATAGAAAGAAGTTGCATTCGTGAATCATCCATTTGAAAAGCATGAAGCACAGAATGAGAAAAAAATAGGGATATTTTGGTTATTAATTTTCAGTCTCTTCTTACAATGGAGGACTACCCAAGCCAATATTGTACAGCTGATCTAATTACGCCTTTAAATAGGCATTAGTCAGACCTTTTTAAATTCACTAAACTACAGTCAAATTCAGTTAATACAGTAAGTCATGAAAACAGTCAAATACACATAATGCTGGATGTACAGCAGTAATGGAAAAATAAAATAAGTCAAAACATCTCAGCAGTTCTCAGATGTAGTCACACCTACTGACGATTCTATGGTTGTCCCCTTTTGAAGGAGGAAAACAGTTTTCAGATAATAACAAAGGAAGACACCAAACTCCAAGGCTTCTCAATATATTTTGACAGCAAAAGATGGCATGCTTTGTGATCATGTGTTGAGCTGAACCTCATTTACAATCTGAAAGTATGACACAAGATTTTAAAAAAAGATATTAGAATAGAAACAAACAAAAAAGAACACGAACGAGCAATCAAATCTATGAACGTTCCAGATTAAAGAGCAGACATAAAGAAAACATAGGCCTAATTGTATGAGAAGAATATTGTTACGACGGAGCCAATTAGACAGTGGAGTATCTTCTCAAGTGAAACCATGGAATCCTACACATACAACATGGAGTGGAATCATCTGAAGATAATTCAAAATGTTGGAAGGAAACTTTCACTACTTAATAATGTTGGACAGTGAGTTTAAACACAGATTTTTTTACTCTAATTTATGTATAGTATGGATAGAGTCCATGCCCAGCTGCCATGGCAAAGTGCTTTTTTCAAGCATCCAAATTTAGTGGGTAAAATACAAGTAAACTGATCAAACAGCAGTAAAGGCCAATGAGAATACTTTACAGTGCATATTTGCTCAGCATAAATATTTCATAGAGGATAGCTACAGACTATTGATTGAATGAAAGTTCATTTTAGGTACAACACTGAGGTTGCAAGATCTACTGCAGCAGAATAATTGTAATGATCTTTAGCTGACAATTCTACTTCAATTAGCAAAACATTAAGTGTTCTTTTCTTTCTCTTTCAACCCCTTTCTCCTCCTTTATATTCCCAGGATATTTAATGCTTTACTTAGTGGCCTGGTGAGCATATGTTCTTGGTTAAGGACCATTGTTTATGAAATTGTTACAGGTTTCAGATTTCTATGTGGCAAGCAGAACACCCAGGCCCCTGGCTGGTAGCAATTGTAGACATTCAGAGGTAAGTAAACATTAGAGTGAGAAATTTATGAGTCTACTGTTCAGCTGCGTGCTACATTTCTCAGCTTGGATTTTTTTCCACTTTGTGTATATGAATAGATTGCTTGACTTCAAATACAGCTAAGTAGTACCTGGTTGTAGGTAGAAAAAAAGCATCTGGAAATAATAATGGTTTCGCTATAAGCTCTGAAAGAATATTCAAATTTAAACTGAGAAAGCTGTTCTAAGAAAATTGCTCAGAGCACGTCATTCAGAGCAAGTAACTAGGATGAAAGAAACACAGTGGATGGAAACATGATTAGATGACTGCAGTACAGTATTTCAATTCAGAATTATGAATTACAATTTTAAAAAAAGGAGGAAATAATGTTCTTCCTTTGGCATGCTGTGTATTTTCTAGTATTGAAAAACAATGCGGGGAATTTTCCTACGATAATAAGTTCATTGTCTTTCATTTTTGAGATGTGTCTTATTCTGGATTGAAGGGAAGAAATACATATTATTAAAGTTCTCTAAACGTCTCCTGTCACTTCTCCTCCCTAAACATACTGCACATTTTAAACTTAGCTGTCCTAAATGAGATTGGAAGAATGTCTAATTTTTCTAAGTATGCCTAAATAATGGGCCATCAGATAGATATTTCGTCATCATTGGCAGAAAAATTATTCACTAATATGCACATATATAAAACAGTAGCGACTGAAGGGAACTACACAGTCAGGTTAGCAATTATTTAAGCTTATTTGTGGGTTAAAGGTTTTATCTCCCAGGGTTTTATTCTGAAAAGCTCTAATAAATACTTTATTCAGAGTATACTCTTTGCATTCTATGCTTATCTATAGAGTTAATCTTTTCCTGTTCTTCAGCTTATTTCCTGAAATACATACTCAGAGATAGAGAAAGAAAAGGTATTGTCTACAATTAGCACATTCCTCAAGTCCCTTAGATAACTGGCCCTGGTCATTGACCTATGTTGCTTATGCTATGCCCATGAAAAGTCAGAAATTGAGATTATTTATTTTAGGGTGACTAGATATCCTATTACAGATAATTGGTTAAATGCATAATGAAATTTCAAAGTAGAAACGATTATATTAGTACATTAAAAGGACAGGAATCGTAATTAAAACGTTTGTGTTTTTGTAGAAATAGATTCACTAGTTTCATTTCTAAATTCTGGAGCTTCATAAAAATGCTTTCAAAGAAACATTTTAGGATAATCTGAAAACAAACAATCCCAAATAACTTACAGGTGTTCATGTCCTGACCTCAGCTGATATAGTGTTAATAGCACACCAATTTTTGGCTGCTGTTGAGGAGCAGGAGCAAAGGCAGAAGCAAACCAAGGAGGAGGGAAAAGCCAATGACTTTATGGCACAGCAGCACGACCAGGACAGGTAGCCTGAGTTAGGAAGGTGTTATTCCATATCATGCAACATCATACAGAAAGCTATAAAGTCACGGGAGTTAGCAGATGAAATTTTGTATTGTTAATGGGAGTGTTGGTTAGCCAACAGTTGTCCTGTTCGCTCATCAGCTGATGGCAAGTGATTGCATTGTAGAGATATGTATAGTATTTTAATTATATTTTTTATTTAATTATATTTTGTTTTTATTTCATTTTCTGTCATAGTAGTTTTTATTTCAATTTATTAATTATTGTTTATTTCAATGAATTTCAATTAATTATTTTATTATATTTATTTATTATATTATATATTAATTAAATTATTCATTTCAATTAATTAATTGCTGTTTATTAAACTCCATATTTTAACTTTGCTTTTAATGCTAAGAAGACAGAAGAAGTCTATGTAAGGCAACCTGAGAAAAAAGACGTAGCTTAGCTTTGATACATTCCTAAATGTACAGCAGTAGACCATGAATAAGTCCTCTGCTCCCTATTGCATTCTAAAGAACAGTTAACGCTTGAATCATGATCTTAATGGAGGAGGATGAAAGCCTGCTTTTTTCCTATTATCCTCTTCTTATTCCAGATCTCAAGGTTGAGCCATGAGTGATCAGCACAGCTCTTGATCCTCCTAACAAAGTGATGAAAGAGTGGCTTCTATGCCATTTCTCTTTTATTGGACTCCAGATGCTGAGGAAGAGAGAGAAAATAACTGTGAATTAACTCTTCTACTTTTGACGGGCTGTCACAGACTGATTACTTTAAAAAAAAAAAATTTATCTTACTTTGATATATGTAGTACCTTATTTATCCATGAACAAAATGTGTAAAAAAAAAAAAAAAAAATTTATTTGCATGCCTCACTGTAGTATACAGAAGTACCTCAGAAACATATTACAGATATTACAGATGAATAATAACGTTTACAAAATAATTGTGTTTCAGGGAATTATTACTGATAATTTTTGAAAAGGAACTCCATATAAACACTCAGTTTTGAAAAAAAATAACACGGCGGTGCATTTATGAGTTTCCTTTTTTATTTGGGGCTGGAGAAGGAAGAAATTCTAAGTTATTCACAGAGTGGTGAAAGGAGTAAGTTTTTAAATAGTGTCAACAACAGGATAAAGTTAACACGTTTACTTTACAGGAGATCTGGCTGTTGGTTAGGAAAACGTTATCCTTGGTCTAGTAGCCTTAGATGTGACCAAGTTGATGTATTGGGTTCTAGGCTCTTCTGTGATATGCATAACTGAGAAAGCAGCATCTTGATATGCTGTTTAATTTTTGTTTCTTATTCCTTCCAAATTAAGCCTAACCATATATCATACTCAATCTACTTGGCACTGCATAACACTGAAAAGAGCAAATGCTCTTTACCTCTATTAAATAAGGAGACATTCTGTAGTTGCCTTAATGTAGATATCTGAACTGAAATAACATTTCTTCATGATGTGTGATTATGCGTACATTTGTAAGTCCCCAATGTTATCAAAAGTTTATTTCCTGTCACTGTTAATAGCTAAGAGAGCAAAGCCTTGTTAATTCTGTCTTCTCCAGAACTTTAACATAATGGACCAGAAAAAAATGATCTACAGCATTCTTTGGTCATATCCTTTCTTTCTGAGGTTTTTCCTGAGCTCCTGAGACCAAACCAAAAGATAGCTGCTTTCACTTACTCCTTAAGCAGGCACAACTTTAATTTACTTTAATGGGAGTTCTACTTGATCTAATTCTCTGACACCTATATCACACAGAGGGGTAGATGGCTGAGGAGATGTTTGTAATGGCTTAAAAAGCTGTCAAAAGCCCAAAAGACACTGATGCTATCACAAGGAGAGCTTATATGCAGGAGTTATTTTACTTAGGCTATTGTCTGTTTTACATGCAAGAGCTAACCACATTTCCACCACTGTATTTTCCTCCCTTTTGCTGTAGTGTATGTATCTGGGTTCCTGCTTTCTGTTTTTGCTCATCATTGAAAGCAAAGCAATGTTGTCATCAGATGATTAAAAATTATAGAATCATAGAATCACAAGGTTGGAAATGACCTGTTTTTCACACTGGACCCATTTAAAGCAAACAAGTTAACTTACTCTGTCAGCTTTAAATGGGGACCTTCTCTTAAGGAATCCGTAAAGCGGAACATAAACTCAGCTTAAAGTTCTGTAGTAAATAGTATCCAAATATATTAAATGATTATAATCTCCCTTGTCTTTATGTTCTAATTAGAAAGTCAAGAGGAGGGACAAAGATTCCTATGATAAATAATGGTTTAGACAAATTGTGATTCATTTCTTCTGAAAAGAAGCCATTGAAACCTACAATGATTTTTGAAGTTACAGAATGAATTATTGAATGTTAAGTCTTCAGAAGGAATGAGTACTGTGCATGTCGTACATTTTTCCAGGTACTTGTTACTTATGGTAATCCAGTGAATGTTTGGGAGTTGTGACATTCTACATATACACTAATTAGAGACTCTGTCTTTAAAAAAAATATTCATTTTTCAATTAAATCTTTTTTTTTGTAATACAATTTCCATAAAAAATATGAATAGAAAAATAAGTTATCCTTGCTTCTCTTACGTACATAATTTTTTCCTAATATTGAACTTAAAAAAAAAAAAAAAAAATCACTGTTTTTTTTAGTGAAAATTTTGATGTTTTGGAGAAAAAAAAAAACACACACACACAAAAGCAACAACAAAAATCAACGAACCAAAATAAATAGTAGAAGACACATAAAATTCTATTAGCAGTGTCTAATATAACCTAAGTAGAAAAAGATCAATAAGAGTAAATAAAAATACTGAATAAGAATTTAATGCAGTTTCTGAAATCTGTTGGTTTTTTTTCACAGTGGTAAACTAGACAAAGCCACACTGTCCCTTCTAGTCCAGAATTTGGATAGCATTCTCCCACATTCAATATATATTGTTCTTTGATGTCATGCTGCCGAACTTGCTTGAACATCAGTACAGATGTACAACTTGCCACCCAGTTTTCTTGAGCAACCAGGTGTATGGATGACAAAGATGCAAATTATGGATGAAATTTCATTCCTAACATCAAACTCCCCAGCTTTATGTCATCTTGTGACGCAAATAACTGAATCTTGTAAATTTACAGAATTAATTCTAAAGGTATTTATCAAATTATAGCTATTTCTGAACTTCCAAACATGACTCATCATTGAGATCTGGTGATGATGACAAATTACACAGGCTTTACTTTTGAAGTCAATAGAGTCTTATGCACACTGACAGAAGTTTGCTGCTTTCCAGTTTATATTTCTGGTTTAAACATATATGTTATCATAACAGGTAAAGGAAACATTTTAAAGAAGGGAGAAACTCAGCAGTCTGGTTTCCTTTCATAGCTCCTTACAGTGTGCACTCTGTAGGCAAATGCTACAGGGAATAGAAATGCATTACAAAGGTTATGTTTATATACACCATTTTCTCTATGCAACTAAGTGCATTTCAGTGGTTTTAGTGCATACTAAACTTCGGCAAACTTCTAAATTCTCCAAAATAAGTAAATCTTTCTGCACTGCTGTGCAGTCAGAACATGCTTGAACTTTTTTAGTTACCTATTTTCTAGCTTTTGACACATGGAAATTCGTATAGAAGCAGGAAAGAAAAAGAATTTTGTAACATAGCAACACCAGCGTGATATTTCTAATCAAATAGAATGTGTGACTAAAGATCAAAATAGTCTGGTTTTGGTTGGGTAGTATTCAGTCACAATTTGTATTATAGTATAATAAATTCAGAAGTTGATTATATTTGAACATATATGTCGATCAAGATCTTGCATAGAGTTATTAATCTTACAGAATCAATAAACATTCTTATATTAGAAAAAATATCAAACTCAACAGGGAAAATTCAACCTTTCCTTTATTTTCATCACAAGAAGAAAGTACTGAGAATTTTGTGATTAACTACTTCATTGTTGTCAGAAGAGAAAGAATTAAAAATTAATGTTTGAGAGAAAAAAGAATAAATGAAATGAAAGAAACGTGAGAGCAAATTCACATATTTTATCAAAACAACCTTTCATGTTGCCATAGAAATCATAGGAATATACTCTGAAATACAAGTCAGTAAATATCTGTGATTTGTAAGGCATTACAATCACCTGCAAATTACATATAAATGTTCCACTTGTCTTCACAGTCATATATACCAGAAGGAAGTATAAATTGTTATGGTTTGATTTAAAAGTAATGTAAGTAGGGTGAGGTGAGAGAGAGAACATTTCTTTTCTACCAAGTCCTGTTTGAATCCATGGAAATAAATTTAACTGTTCAACACAGGATTCCCCAGTTAATATAGCTATTTGAAACTGAGTCCTAGGTAAAGAGAAGAAGTGGCTTCTGGATCTTATTCCCAATAATTTATAAGATATTTTTGTGTTTCAGAAGTTGTCTTCACATAAAATCATTCACACTTCCAGAAGTTCCATGATTATTTTTCTTACATTATGTATTCTTGAATCAATGTGTTTGTCTAAGTAGTAGACAGGATTAATGAATTAATTTTGAAAAACAAACAAACAGTATTTGCAAAGAATATTAGGTAAAAACAAACTAACAGAACTTCTGAGCATAATTTTTGTGTGTGCATGAAAATGATATATTGTCCAAAAATCAAGTTAAGTTACTCTCTTTGGGTTAGGATAGTAAAAGCAGTGTAGGTACTGAGCAATAATGCTCAGTGAGAGAAAGAATAACTGTTTCTAATACAGAAGTTCTTTCCTTAATCTTCATTTTACTGTGCTTATTTGTTGTCTTCAAATCCCCATATGTGAATATTAAACTTATGTCCTTTTTTTAATCTTAACTGCTTTTTGTTTTCCACCAAAGAATCTTGGTAAACATCTTTAAAGAGCTGTGGTTAAATCTGGAGTAGGATTTACCTAGTATTGTGAATTGCCTGGATTGGTTTTGAGCAAATCAACTGGGTAAATTTTGACAACTGTCCTCTTAAAATTCTGTCCATTTCATGTTGTAGTTGGAATTTTTTTCTTAATATTACTGAAAATTAGTGTGGGCCAGGAAATCTTTGTTATCATTGTTACAGCCTTCCAAGCTGGACAGAAGAAAATCAGGTAAGATACATAAGAAGGAAGGGAAGGTTGGTTAAAGCAAGTGAAGGTGGCCATAATTCTAATGTAGTTTCTAAAATTAAGCCTGACTTCAAAAAAATTTAGAGAAATTGAAGGGCTGTTACTTCTAGAAAAACAAGGAATTTTCTTTTTATTGAAAAGATAAATGAAAATATCATACATTCCAAATGTTATTTTGTTTTATTTATTTATTTATTTATTTTCAAATCTTATCTAGTGTAGTAGCAAAGGAAGAAACAGCATGCTTGTTAAAGAATGTATGTACTCCCACTTCTTTGTAAATTTGAGTTTCCTTTAATTACAAAAAGGGGAGGCAGACTATGTGAAAACTGTATCTTAGATGCCACCTAAACTTTTTATGGTTTTATCATAATTATGCTATAGAAACAGCTTTTGTAACCTATTGACCTAATATAAATTCCGTATTTCTGCTTTGATGGCTTCTGAAAGCTGTTTTCCAAGGTAGACAGACTATATTTTCTTTATTTGATAAAAGTAGCACCGCCTCAGACTTCGTGCGCTCAGGCATATTTGAGATCTAGTTTTCTTCACCCTAGACTTATGTCAGGAGGTGATAAGATTAATCACAATTTGTGTTTAAACAGCAATATCTAGCATGGTTCAAAAGAAGTGGCTTTTATTTCAATAGAACAACAATGGACTAACTATGACATTTTGTACTAGGGTTGTTTTCTACCTGTATGTCCGTTCATTAAAAGAATGGTAGAATAAAGGAGCGAAAGAACTTGCATTTCAGAATACATTAGGATAAGTAGAACAAAACATAACAAATGGATCTACTGAGGCTATGAACAGAAGCAACATTTTTCTTTATTAAAAGACTATGGCACTTTAAATAAAGACTTGCAACAAAATCATAATAGAACTCAACAATAGTAGAAGTTGTATAGCCAGACCTCATAAAAATCTATTTTGACTTATAAATTTGGTCCAACTGAAATTGGACCAAATAGTTTTGTAATTTTGTGATTCTTGTACTTTTGTCCTCATAATTTAAGCCACTTTTTGGTGTGGGTTGACAGAGGCCTGGACAAAGGCACATAATTTCCTCAGTAAATGTAGGTTAAGGCCATGTTCTCCAGAAGTATCAATCTAACTTGTGTGCAAGCAACACAATATAAGCATACAGTATTTTATGAGAAATCCCAAACTGGAAAATGTCAGTTTTATAAGCAGTTGAAGTTGGATTTAGAACATTATTAGAGGGCTGGAATTATAAAAGTAGAACTTAAAAAATACATTCACTCATTCTTTTTGTTGTTCACTCAGTTTCCTATTGTTGTTACAAGATTGTTGTCAATGTCTATCTTTATCTTAGGGTTTTATCCATCTTAGTTCAAATTTCTCAGGAGTGAAAATCTACAATTGATCTCTAGAGCAAACTTTTATTTCTACAATATTTCAATAATTTCTTGCATTACAGCTTTCTGAGAGGTTATTGATAGAGCAGAGATAGCAACAGTGATAAAGACAGTAATTAGCACCACAGAGATCACAAAATTGATCAATTTGCCTATTTCTTCTCTGGAACCCTAATAAAAATGATGAATGAAACTAGCTCCAGCACCTGTCCTACTGGACTGCACTGTATACTCTTCTTAGTCCTGAAAATGAATAGTTAAATCCTATCCTTGTCTGTCAACTCTTAACCTGATTTCTTCAAATTAAAAATAAACTTTATTAGATTCAGCCATTTTACTATACAGGACAAGTTTGTAATGATTGCTCTGCAACTCCTGTGGCTGTAGCTAGATTTTCACGTCTTGTAGGGGTTTTTTTGTTTGTTTTTTGTTTTTTTTGTTTTTTTTTTTTCAGTGTGACATTCATTAATTCCTTAGTAAGTTTATCCTACTCCCTGGAAAATGAAAACTCACATTCTGAATTTTTTCAACATGTTTTCTCATTCATGCATGGTCACCCAGTATTTCTTGAGATAATTTCTGCACTCTTCAAGACCAAATTCAGAGCATAATATTCTTCCTTGGGTTCTAAGACATTTTGCACAATAAATAAATCATTAATCATACCCAAAATATGTACATCTGTATCTCAGCCTATTCACACACTTATTAGATTTCTTCACAGGTAATCAGAACCTCTTTTTATTATTATTTTTTTTTAATCCTCCTGAATTTTGAACTTCAGAGTCATAGAATCACCAACATTTGAAAAGACTTGCATTATTATCCAGTTAAGCTATACACCTACCACTGGTATTTCCTCACCAAGCCATGTCCCTTAGTACAATATCTAAACCTTTTTTGAACACCTCCAGGGATGGTGACTCCACTACCTCCCTGGGCAGCCCATTCCAGTGTCTGACCACTTTGTGGGAGAAGAAATTTCTTCTAGTGCCCAATCTGAATCTTCCCTGATGCAACTTGAGGCCATTCACTGTAGCCCTCTCACTACACAGGAGAAGAGGCTGACCTTCTCACAGAACCTTCTCTCAGAACACAACCTTCTCTCAGAGAGTAATAAGTTCTCTCCCAAGCCTGCTCTTTTCCAGACTAAACAAACTCAGCTCCCTCAGCTTCTCCTCACTTGTTCTCCAGACTGCTCATCAGCTTCATTGCCCTTCCCTGAACATGCTCCAAGAACACATCCATGGATGTATTCTGGGAACTGTTCCCCACCTTGGCCATTTCACAATTCTGTGATTTTTTTTAATGCAGTATCTCCAATCAGTCTCTGAAAGTTTCTCTGAAAGTACTACCTCCTGTTTATTTATGTGGAATCTATAACAGGTACAGAGTGCAAGAGAATACTATTTTATAGAGTAAATTATCAGTATAAAACACTTTTTAAAATCATAGTAACTAGCATCAGCTATTCATTTTTGCCAGTGATGAACAAGAGCTTGCGTGCTCCACTTGTAAAGATCTGCACCAGCTAAAAGCCATCCAGAACATTCACCTCACTGTTGCCACTGCTCGGATGCACAACCCACCACCTCAGTGGTAGCAGTGATAACACTGCTCAGTGTCTGTAAATGTTCAGTAAGAACTGATCAATATCAGTGGGTGCCACTTTTGATCATACTGAGCACTGAGTTTGGGAAGTAGCTCAGCGCTCTTTTAAAGGAGTTAGTCATTCATAGAAGTAGAAATAATGCTTTAAACACCTGGATAATTTCAGACAAAAGCTAGACATCAGTAGGCTGTGCACATGCAAAACAAAGTTCAGAATCTTGGTGCTAAGTTGTAGCCTCACAAACTCTTTCTAGATAGTATTTCCTCTGCTATTTTAGGAATGTGATCTTAAGTCACATGAACAAAGGTTCAAAAAAAGCTATTGAAATGCTTTGACCATCAATCATAACTTATCTACATTCTCATTGCTCCTACGGGTAGCCTAATAGGAGGACTTTGCCTCTATTTTTGTGTTCCACTACTACTTTCTAGACAGAAGTAAAGGGTAAGTCTAACTCCCACATTCCTCTTCAAGCCCACAAAAAAAAGCTCTTAAATTTATCCTAACTATGGCACACCCACATATGACATCAAAAGTGTGTATGAATATATGCTCATAAACGTGCACAGTGGGAATTTGAAATAGCTGCAATAGTTATAGGACCAAAAACAACTCTTATTTAGTGTATGCATGCACATATAATTTTCAGTCACATTTAAGAGCAGGTTTATATTTCCAGAAAAAAAATTAAAGGGGAAAATGTTCCCAAATCCCTTACTTGTTTACCAATTTTATAAAATGCTAGCCTCTCTTAATCATTACTGCATGCCAGTCTGAGACAGAGATGTCAGCTAGCCAGCATAAAATGAAAAACAAGATTACACTATTTCCTCATAACACTGCCAAGTCTGATACTGAAGGAATGCATTTCATGAACATTGGCTCTGCAAAAGTTATATGTGACAATCCTTTAGGAACCTTGTAGAACTGAAATGCAAACATTTTTACTTCTCCCTTTGTAACTCCTTTTTTTTTTCCAACTCTGTTCTAACATCTGCACATCAAGGCGTGCATGCTCAGAACCTGTTTTTTCTGTATCCAACATTTTGTTTCGCATTTCAGGTTTTTTCTTCTTTTTGAAAGAAGAACAACTATGCAAAATATTTTCTTGTAAAAACATTTCTTGAGGAAAAGAAAAAAAGTCGGAAGAACAAATGAACAAACAGAGAGGAAATCTTCTGATGTTATCATTTGAGAATTGATGGTATTTATATTAGATTGCAGAATTTCTGCCTGAATTTTACAGCTGGAATTTTCTGAAGAAAAATCAAAGGTGTGAGACGCTGGCTAGCCATTTAGAAAAAAGATGCACTAATTTGCCCTTTGAAAAAAAACATAAACAAATAGGAGGAGATCACTTCAGCATTTTACCCTTCAAGAGAAAAAACAAGATTGTAATTGTACATTGTAATACAACATTGTAATAAAATTATAACAGTTGTCAGAAATGTAGTGCCATCAACATTTTTCAGTAACAGAATAATGAAAAATAATTGAGAGGAAGGCACAAAGGGAACAATTGAAACAAGCAATGCCTTTACTACAAAATATCTTTATCTGTGATCAGTGGTGACATGCTCTCTAAAGCTCTTTTTCTTCTCTATTCTGCTGCCTCTGAAGACTCTCAATCATGCACAGCACACGGTTGGCAAGTACAAACTGCTAAGGTAGCTGGAGAACAAACCAATGCTAGGTTTTTAGAAGTGGCACAATTTCTGTTTGTTTTCACTGTTTCTGTTGAGCTATCTGTGAGAAGCTGAAGCCAAGAATGAAAAGTACCTATTCACCTCTTATTCTGCTCCTACTCCTCCTCATTCACTGTGACAAACTCATGAAATTACTTTGAATCCATGCTTTGTTATTTGAAAGTCAATTTTCATTCCATTTAGAGATTTAAAAGCATATTGTTCAAGCACACATATTATACCAATATGTTTTGCCAGCTTCTGCATCCAGCAGACGTAATTAACATTACTACTGATATTAATTCATTTATTTTGATGTAATTTGAAATGCCTGCCTCTGGATTTAGGCATGTTTAGAGTAATTAAAGTGCGCAATCATCAACATGGAGATTCACACAGACTTTCTGTACAGTGATTCTCCCCATCTGAATATTGAGTCATCAACTCTATTTTTCCTTCTTAGACTAATATCAACCATCAGATTTTCCATGAGTTGCCATGTTGCAGGGCTCTCTGAGTGGTGGTGGAGTTGTTAAACAAGTTGCTCTTTTAAACATAAAGTTTTAAATTCAATTGCCAACCTATTGTCATGGAAATGTCATCTTAGATGCCTTAGGCCCATAAGAGATTGATGTGAACTGACTGATACGGCTAAGGTGACACAAAGATTTTTCTGATGGAAGTCAAGGTTTGGCTTGGGAAATTGCTCAAGTTATCTCCAGTGGTGATAGGCAAGCTGACGTGAAAGAGACAGAATTAAGCACAGATTAACTGAGAGTTTACTTTGGCAGCATTTCCACTAGGAACTTAAGTGTAACTTGAAATTTTCTACGATTTAAGTACAGAAGTGATCACATTGCATTTTATTAAGCACTCTCCAGGTCTTTCCAGACACTGGAAGGCATCTCCAAGATTATTAGATAAGTAGCTAAGCAAGAGAGAACAGTAATGTTGAGCTCTCATCTGATCTGAACTCATGATGGAGGTCTGAACACAAAATAAGGCAGACCTGGAAGTGAAGGCTGGTGGCTACCAGCACAGCCCTTTCAGTGTCCTCAAATTCGCACACAGCCCTGCATTTTTACAGTCAGAACTTTGCATGTCAATTTTCAGAGCCCAAAGCATTTGATATTCTAATATTAAGATGAACATTCTACCACACCATAAATCCCTTTGCTTTCAGGGCTAACACTGATAAATTTACTGTGAAACATACACAGAATAACTAACAGTGTAGTGTGTTGCCTGTTTTCTGAGGGCCTGGCTAACGGGGAAGAATGCCTCATGTTGCTTTTAACTTCCAACACCCAGTTGTATAGAGGCAGAAATTCAAAATTAAAAATAACCTTTCAGCTGATTCCTTGCATAATTTCTATCTTGTTTTGTTAATACTGTGGCTGAATTATAACTTGCTGAAGCCCTGGAGATTTGCATTGCTGCTTTATCAGCCTGAATTTGCATTGACACGCTTTTCAGTCAAGTGAGTAACTAAATCCCATAGCTTTGAGTGAGCCTGGCAGTATTTGCATAGAAAATCACTGGAGAATTAGGGAGAATGACTATAGACTATCTCCATAAATAGATTCAGCGAAGGAAATTTTGTTCATCTCAAAATTACTGCCGAATTTCATTGACTGAATATAGCTGACATACCAGCAATGATTTGAAAAAGCCATGCAATAAAAATGAGCACAGATCACCAAATCTCTACCACAGCGCCAGGCAGCATCCATGGGAGGTGATGGAAATAGTGAATGTCATTGAACTACACCTCATACACAAATATGAACAGACTACAGCAGTTATTTCACATCAAATGTTATTGATCATTTCCTATTTAAAGTCCAGAGAAATTGCAACTTTTCATTATTGTGGAGCAGGTCTATACACAGAATAAACATCTCAATTTTCCCAAAGTTTGTGGATTTTATCAATTTTTTCCATTTTTTTCCCCTTAAAAAGAAACAATTCTTTTTATAAAGATTTCATTTTAGCTGTTAAAGAGGCTGATGCAATGCCAAAATATTTTATTATTTTTCCCATTTATTATTAAATATTTGGAAAAACATTTTGAGTTTATGCATTTATATGCTTTATTCCTAATATCTTGTTATCATCAGATAACATGTGAGAAATCATATACAAGAAATCTCCTCCTTTGTGCTTCTCTCTCTCCTGTTCTCTGCATGGCATTTTCTAATACCTCATTCATCACTGTGAAAGCTATGAAAGGATAGCTGCTTAGTACCCCAAAGTCTTGTCAGCTGCAGTGGAATAGTGCCTAACCTGTCCCCTGATAAGGAAAACGCTACATGTACTCTCATCAGCCTGTCAGCAAGCACTTCTCTCTCAATAGTTTGTTCAATCCTCACCCTACTCTATTCCAACTGTCAGCTTTCTGAGAGTGTTTCACTTGGAAAAAAGCCCTAGCCTTAGTTATTATAACCATGCATTCTTTATAAAGCGGAGATGATTTTCTGCATCTTTTGACTTAAAAACAAAACAAAACAAAACATTGGTGTTGCCCACTAAATTGTAATAAATTTTAAGAGAGTTTACAATAAAAATCAGAATCTTCCTGCTCTATTTTTCAAGAAAGAAATGTCTTGCTGGGTAGAGATTGCACTACTCTTGAGCCATCACTGGTCATTGGAAATTGGAGAGTTAATATTTTTTGTTGTTATTCACTACTGCTTTGTAGTTCTTGTACCCCATGAGAAAACACTGTATATGCCTTCTTTCATCATATACCACATGACAGGTGGCAGAAGAGGGACAGTCTTACATAACAGAATCTGACACAAAAGTGCATATGAAACAAGGGTGCGGAGTTCAATTTCTCCATACAGAAAAAATGAATTAACATTGATGCTTGCTGGATGTTTCTGAAGATCAAATAACAGATGCACACACTGAGGCTGTGGGTGATGTGTTTCAGCAATGATGACACTAATGGTAGTGGCTACATTGAAAAACATTGCTTTGTAGCTGAGAATTTGCCCTGTCAAAGAGAGTTATTTGTATCTGTTGCATTCTCTATGGAAATAAATAGGTGGCATTATTTTTTGTATGACCTACATAGATGTCTGAAAGATTCTTTGATTTAAGTCCAAGTATACCATGAATCCCTTACTTTTTAATCCAGTGTTTATTCAGACAAATTTCTTTCTGAACTATTTTTTTTCCTCCTCTTGTCTGTGCCAAAGATGTCCTCAGGCTGTGAAAGAATTAAATCCTACAACCTTTCATCACCTCCATAGTGAGTTTTGCCCTCACAGCCCAGAAAGCCAACTGCATCCTGAGCTACATTAAGTGAAAAAACAACAACAATAAAAAAACCCAGCATGGTCAGCAGGTCAAGTGAGACAATCCAGCCCCTCTATTCTGCACTGGTGAGACCACATCTGGAATACTGTGTCCAGTTCTGGGTCTGTCACCTCAAGGACAGGGAGAGTCTAGAGCCAAAAAGATGATGGAGTGAAGCATCTCCCTTATGTGGAAAGGGGGAGAGAGATAGGTCTCTTTAACATTGGGAAAGAGGAGACTGAAGGGTGAGCTTACTGATTGTGTTGGGAGGATGAAGCCAGGTTCTCCTCAGCGACATCCAGTGATGGGACAAGGGGCAATGAGTGCAAGCTGGAACACAGGAGGTTCCACATAAACACAAGAAAAAAAAGCTTATTCACAGTGAGAGTAACAGAACACTGGAACAGGCTACTCAGAGAGGTTGTGAGGTCTCTTTCTCCAGAGATACTCAAAACCTGCCTGGATGCATTCCTATGTGACATAATCTAGCTGTTCCTGTTCCAGGAGAGGGAACCAGACTGGATGATCTTTTGAGGTTCCTTCCAATCTGTGATGGTCTGTGACTTTTGTGATAAACCATTGACAAACTTAAGTGAGATGTGTCTCGCTCCAATTTATAGGAGGGAGAGGAGGTTATTTTAATATCTGTATACCTGGTGTGAGATTAAGAAACAACGGTTCAAATGTTGGTCTGACTAGTTTATTACAAATCTTAATTAGGAGATAGGGAAGGGGAGGATGCATGCTATTATGAATTAGGGTAATGGGGAAGGGAAGGAGGGTGATAGAAGAAATAGGAAAAAAGAAGCAAGGAGTCTCTGTAGGCAGCAAGAGGGAGATAGTCACCACCATGGTTAGTAGTTCAGTCTTTGATCTTCAGCAGTGATGGGTGTTGTTCTGTTGAGGACAATGTTGACCACAGTGATGATGGCCCCTTTTCAGTGGTTCTAAAGTGGTTGAGTCAGCTCTCCTTGGAGTGGCAGATTCTGACTTTGGGATCTCAGTGGAAACTCCTTTGTTCCTATCCTCCTGGCCTTACCAGCAGATAAGAGGGAGCAGGGAGATGCCAACTTGTACCTTACCTTCACAAGATACAATGGCATCATCCTCCAGTCTCCCATAGCAAGCTGGAATTGTTTGGTCACAGGCTAGATCTTCCACCAATAAACAGTCCTGAGCACTAACTTCCAAAGGCAAACAGCTCCAAATATGTGCTTTCAAATGTAAAATTGTCCACACAGTGATGTGTGCCACACAGCAACACCCATCTCTGACCTCCTAGAGTCTCATCACAAGAAATAACTCAGAAGGCAACCTTTGAGCTAGAAAGCAAAGGACTCGTACAAGATGTAAAATAACTTCCAACAAAGAAGGAAAGTAGAATTTCAAACATATATTGAAAATTCTATAGTTATTTACTATTTCAAGATTTCAGTTTGATCAGCAACAAAAAGAGTACAATAAATATTTAAATTGTCTATTTCCCATGTATTTTTTGAAACACATTTCAGATTATATCTACACAACCGAAAACATTCATAAGAAGAAGAATAAAAAAAAAACCAAAGATACTCCTTAGATACTTTGTCAGTTCCTTGTCTGTAATGCTATAACACAGTGGAAAGAAGAGAAATAATAGCAGAGTTCTAAACCACAGCAGATGAGGACAAGCCCAAACACAGCAGCTTTGGATGCAAAAACAAGGGAAGAAAATTTGCTTACCTTTGGAAAGCCTCCAAGAAGCAGGGATATCCAACAAGATACTTACGCCACCACTGCCAACCCTTAAATAAGCACTGGGAAGGGATGGCTCCTGGCTCCATCCCTTCCAATCACTCACATGCATTGCATGCACATGAGCTTCTCTGCGTTGGCTATGCCTTCCCACCAGGTGCTCAATCACTTTTTCAGGACAATACTTAGCATTTACGCTACACTTCTCCAAGATTCATCCTTATTCTTCAAAAAAGTATGAGCATTAGGTTCTTCTTAAGTTCACTGACAGGAAAATCTCAACATTTTGTAAGCCTGAAAAATAAAAGGAATAAATTTAAAAAAAAAAATCATAGATCAAAGCAGGTATATGCATGTATGTCAGGTATATACATGTATGTATAGCTAATGCATGAAAATACATATGTGATTGCTGTGTTCAAAAAAACCTTATATTTTAATTTTTTAATAACTTCTGAGTTTGGTTGCTCTTCTCATTTGAATAAATGAGTTTCCTTGCTGTGAAAGATAGCATTTGATGTAGCCTGAGGCAGTGAAAATTTTCCTTACATAAGATCAGCTAATCTAAAGAAACACTAGAAAACTGTTTTGATGACGATTTTGGTGTGTTCTTACAGTGAGTCTTCTGGGTAAAATAAAACAAACGTACAAATTTTAGGAAGTTTCTCAAGACTTCACTATAATTTCCTTGCTCCCTATGTCTGATATAGGGTCTGATATAATACAGTTCAGGAGAGTCCTAACAGTCTAACTTGGAACTGTGCAAGGTATCCTGACAGAAAGCCAATGATGTATATTCTGTTCTTGGTTTAACAAATCTAGTGCGTGCTGCACTCATTACCAAAACAACTAGAGTATAATTTTAGATTTCAGCTTGTGAAGACATTCCGATACAGTTAGGACAGTATGCAGTATCCAAGGTATGCAGAATCTTAGTCCAAGGCTTAAAATCTAGTTCATTTCATCACGGTTGCATCATCACGCAGAGCATCAAGAAGGAAGAAATAGTAATCATTGAGATGAAAAGGATTTTTCTTCAACTCGCTAGACAGTGATGTATCTGTAATGAAAGACTAAGGGTTTAGCTTATGTCCCTGTTCTGTACAGAGATTAAAGCAATACTTGACAATATTTCAGAGGAGCTATGCTCATGTTTGCATTTTGTGTGGGGGTACGATTTGCAATGTAAGGATTCTGTGTGCTCAGCGAAGGAAAAATTCAGTGGCTTTTGTTTTACAGAAGGTCAAATCAAATCATACATGTTTAATTTCTGATGTGACATTCATACATATGCAGTGATATGCAAATATATGTAATATCTAAAATAAAGAACAATTACAAAATCTACTGAACTAGCACTTGAATGAATTAGCTTTAAAGTCAGCTTTCCTAAACTCCCTTATCGGCTGTGCTCCTCTACTTCCCTTCTAAACATGCTCAAAACCCCGCTGTATAATATGACCTATCAGCTATGCATCTAGTAAAAGAAGTGGGTAGAAACTGTGTAATGAAGTTCAGATAGAAAGGGTTGAAGATCTCTTTCCAAGTGTTATTCAAAAAATAATATAAGTGTTAAAGGAAACTCCGAGTAAAATCATGGTCCATTCAATGTCAATTTTTAATTATCTATATTTAATGGGTAATGGCAAGGGAAGGAAACTTGTTTACTGAGAACATTAATTTTTTTCATTCCTCCACCTGAAATCCACCACCAAAAAATGACTAATCCTTGGTGATAGGCTTATTTTTTTCTTTTCTTTTATGACTATGTTGTATCATTTTGTACGTTTAAGATATATTTTCTCAGTATGATATAGTTAGCTATAGTATAACAATTTTAATTATTTTCTTAATTAAATATTTTTTAATTAACTATTAGTGCTTCATATGGGAAAATGATAATATTTATACAATTTACTCGGGAAAGATAACAGAAAAAAAGAAAGATTTTCATAACATTGAAGTGTTGATGGTACGGAAAAAAATTTGATCTCACTTAAGATATTTCTTCCTCTTAACATTTCTGAGTGAAAGGTTTTCCTTGCATGTGTTCATACAGGTCATTCTTTTTTAAGTGAAAGAAAAACCCTATGTGTAGTCCAAGGGAAAAAGGAGAATTGAAGAATGAATTTCTTGAGCACAAAGGCAATGAATTAATAAATAGCTTTTGTTGTCATTTAAGCAATGGCACACTGCTACTCTAAGTAGTCTAAGAAGAACTGTACTGGGTAATAACAGCCCAGTATGGCAGGTGTTATGCGAAATGTCTGTTCAGAGATGTGTGTCAGAAAACTCTCAAACTGAAAACTGATGTTGGATTTCTGACCAAATCAGATGGTTAAAGTGCCTACAGATATGATGGCTGGAATATCTAACAGCACTGTGGTGAAAGGCAAAGGGGAGCATTAGGACAGATACTATCATAGCTAAATTCACCTGCTAAGGAAACAGAGATCCTTCCATGCCTGCCATCAGAAAACTGCATCTTTCTCTAAATGGTGTGCAAGATCTTATGTACATAACAGTAATCTCTGCCTTAGAATATAAGTGCAGCACAAGGGAGCTGAGAACAAGTTGTCCTTGAGGAGCACAGCCATAGGAACAGAGAGACAGTGCATGTGATTAGTGGAATCAGTTCCATCTGGAGGGAGGATCAGCTGAGAGAACTTTTTAGTTATTGTTCTAAAGTACTTTTTTTTCTATACCTTTTCTGTTTGTCTTCAGACGCATCAACACAGAGGACTTTCTTGTGACCTCATTTATGTTCTAGTCAGGGTATGTCTGACACTATGAAGAGTCTAGAGACTGGATGAACAAACATGGATGTCTCCTCCTCTATCTCTTTTAGAAGATGTTTACTGTCTTTCAAAAACACTGTTTAGCTTAAAGAGGTTCTCAAAGAAAAGTTAAAAAATAGAAGTCTTTTTCATATCCTTCTAGATAAAGAAATGAGATTAACTCATGTAATGGACCCTTTCTCAAACCATTGATATAAGGGTAGTTTGCTTGTATATAGGCATGATGAGTGTGAACAGTTCTCCTTGTCTTGGAGAATGACTAATCACTAATCATTCTGACCAGAATAAAGCTGTTCCTGTTCCTGTGTATATCTTTTCTGGGTATATATACTGGGAAGATATTTATCATCATCTAAACATCTACTCCCACAAAACAAGTGGCTTCCTTTTTTAATCAAGATCTTGATTAAGATATCCAAAATTGCCAGGGTAAAGAAGAGCATATGCCTAGAACCTTGGTTTCATTTCGGAGAAAGACATCGTTGTAACTCTTGAAGCCAAGTGAGTTTCAACAGGAGAGGGTGGTAGAACTGAACATATGACTTACAGGATACACAAGGATTAATTTCTTGTTTGATTTTGCACCATAGAGAAAAAAGAATTAGAAATTTAATCAAATTGATTTGGAGTAAGATTGACCTTAAATTTCTGCAGAAACGTCTATATCCCAAAATATGATGTCTTTTATGGTAATATACAACAGTCTTTTTTAGTATACTTCTTTCTTATTTAATGTCTGAGAACTTGCAATTCTGCATCAGTTTTAATACAGAACATACAATGCTCAAGGTACTCTGCTGTGTTTTAACCCTGCAAGTCACTGAACACCACACAGCCTTTCACTCATTTTCCTCCATAGGTTGAGTTAAAAACTATTTACTAAGAGGAAAGAAGAAGAGAGAAATAATAGTAATGATAATAATTACATATATATATATATATATACACATATAAACAAGTTGTGCACATGCAATTGCTCACCAACTGTTTCTTTGAAAATCTTAGGTCAGCTGTCCTGGTTCTGTCCCCTCTCAGCTCCTTGTGCCCCTCAGTTCCTTCACTGGCAGGGCAGTATGAGAAGCTAAAAAACTGAAATGCCCTTGGCTCTCTACAGCACCGCTTAGCAATAACTAAAACATCAATGTGTTATCAACACATTGTTAGTTTTAGTTTTTAGTTTTTCTCCTAAAGCCAAAACATAGCATTGTACCAGACACTATGAAGAAAATCAGCTCTCTCTTAGCTAAAATCAGGACATGCTCAAAAATTGATTTGAAATTTATGAGTGTTTAAACTGTGTAGCAAAATTATTTTCCTCTGTGTTTATAAATGATCTTAAAATAGGCTGATCTTATCTAGCTACAGAGCATACAGATTACAAAAGCAGTGCCAATATACTGGATTATACATCAGGTCCTGTTTGAAGTATTCCATAGGAATAAAGACTATTATGCAGGCTAACTGAAATTCTAGAAACTTCAACATCCAGAATTATGAAAGGAAGATGTGTATTAAGTCTCTCTTCTTCGAAATACTAGCAATTGCTTTTATGGACACTAATTTCCCTAAGTAGTGTTATTACATCCTGATGTCTTAGAGGAATACATTTAGAAGATAAATAATTAGCCTGCAAACAGACTACCTTGTGTCACTGACTCTAAACAGTTGTTTATTTAATAACTATGTGTTGAATCTAGAGAAATAAATAAATAATATGAATGAATTATATAACACTACTTGGTAAAGACTGCAGAAGCATAAAAGTATGCTATAAAGAAGAAAGATTAATTATACTTCATCGTCAAGGAAGACAGAACAAGAAATAATTGCCTCAAGCTTCAGCAGGAAAAACGTAGACTAAATATTAGGACAACAGATTTACTGCTGAAAGAATATTTAAACAATAGAATAAGCTGTCAGAGAAGGTTTTGTAACTGCCATAATTGAGATTACTAATGGCTAGAACAGATGTCCAGCTAGCAAAGATAGTTTATCAATAACAACATCCAGTTCTGTCATGATACAGATATTAGTGTCTACCAGACAGATTGTGCGGCTAATATATTGGCCCTTACTGAGTGAAGCAGATCCTTCTATCCAAGAGATCACTGAATGTGTGAAATTTCTCTGAGAAAACTTGATATATGAATGAATGAATGAAGTAATCAGGCTTGGTAGCCCAAAATCCCTGGGATCCTGTTAGCCAAAGGTTTTCTAAATATTCCTGGTTTATTAAATACAGAACATTTGTATCTGCAATTTCCTTGATGCTCTCTCTATTGTAGTCATCCTAGTATCATTTTTGTGAAACACTATGAGAGTTACGTACATAATTTTGTAGTCGTTAAACATTATATAAAACATCTGTAATAAAATTATTTGGCCTCAGTACAAATAATTCCCAATAGATAGTTCAGTTCTATGTACTGCACAATATTTCTAGTAACTTTACCTGTATCAAAGTAGAGGCTGGTAATACTTAATAGTTTAGTTTTGTTTAGTTTTGTCTTCTTGTACAAAATCTTTGTAAACAGTAACTAAGACAGGAGTTCGGTAGTTAAAATCTGAGGAACTCTTCTTTTTCAAGCTGTTTAGTATTTACATTCTGTGTATTCTACAGAATAATAAGAAAGAATAAATTAACAGTATTGAATTTATTAGAAAATTATTTTTAAGTATCCGACACCAATTGTATTACCAAATCACCAATTATGCCTTCAAACTATTGTCAATAATGTCGCTTAATTGCATGCTGGGGTTTAAAGTCAATCCAAATGATAAAATGTGCATTTGAGATTGATTACATAAATGCATTAGTTAGTTAGAATTGATTAGCAAGGTTTCATTAAGTGCAGAAAATTGCTATGTTAATCCAAGAGCTTATCTTCTTATTCTCCAATTATATAAAATACTGCATAGTTTTGGCACTACATGTTGCATTGACCTTCATCGGAAATTTTGCTCATAAATCACAAGAGTCCAGAAAAAGGATGATTCGTGAATATAAGTTTAGCTGTGTGATGTACGCTTTATAAGCATGCTGAACATAGTTCAGTCATCATTTGTAAACCTGTTCTTTTACTAGAAGTGAGATCTATAGAACTTAAATGGAACCTTGGATTTTAGGTGCCTACCTTGAATGCTATGATCTTGATAAAAAGCCTTCTTTAGCATACATTTACTCCTGGAAAGCAGTCGAATGCCATAGGATATTATTTAAGTTCTCAAGATGCTTGCTGTTTTCTGTTTCAGCATCCATGGATATGCTTCTACTTTGACAGACCAGGCATATTGTCCTTAAATAAAGTCTTAGCCTTATCAAGGTAGAGAAATCAGGCAGAGCTTCTAATGTTTCTGATAACAGATCTAGTTACATTCTGCATAAAGTTACATTGGTACCTGGTATTTAAACCTTAGGAAACTCTTTAAACCTCTCCGAGCTGACCGCTGGTTATTGTGCACATATTTTAATTAACTAGGTTGATGTGCTCGAAGAATTTTCTGAAGTTTGAAAGCTTGTACCCTTCTCAGCCTGCATTACTGCAACTTCAATTTCTAAAGAAAAGCCCTACCTATACAAAATTATTCTAGAAAAATAAGTCTGTTGCCTGGGATATTTGGGGAAGTATATGTCTGGAATAAATGCTGCAGAGTAATATAAGAAAACAAATTTGGATTCATTTGGATCATTGCCAGTGCAAGCAATGCAAGCAAAACCAGTGCAAATTTATCAACAACCTCATTCTGGAAGCCTACACTCATTTATAAAAACACCAAGATACAATATTATATATCTCATTCTGCTATTAAAGTAAGCTTAATATTAAATGCTTGTAATTACTATTTCATTATTCAGCTGCTTGGAAAGAACAATTCATTAATTCAAGCCAGAAATATATTTCTGGTACAAAAACAATTAAATAAATCACTGCCAAACAAAAAGCAACTAAACAACAACAACAACAAAAAAAACCATATGTGTTTAATAAATTATTGTTTATAAATCTTTTAACATTAGCAGGTCAGAGTTCATCAAGCTCTGAAGAATCAGAGGAAACAAAGCATAGTGAACGAAATCATAAGGGTTTGATGAGAATTTTAGTGTAAAAAGATATTGGGAACAGTTGGTATTCTCAAGGGATCAAATGGGAAATGATGAACTTTTGATTTTGATTTTATTTTTATACAGAAAGAAAACAGTTAGCAGTGATAGAAAGTGTAAAAGTTTACAACCATGAACCTTATAAGCATGGCTGTAATATATACTGTTGATTTACTCCCCTCCCAAAAAAATGAATCCTACTTAAGTTTCTTTTACAGCATTTTGCTGTATAAATGTATATATGAAAAGGGGATTAGTTTCTTTATTATTATGTTGTTTTACTAAATTTACTGTGTCCAATTCTGAGATCTTCAGCTCAAGAAAGACAAGGAACTTCTAGAGAGAGTTCATTGGAGGGCCACAAAGATCATGAGGGGCCTGAACTATCTCCCTTATGAGGAAAGGATTACAGACCTGAGACTGTTCAGCCTGGAGAAGTTTAAGGGGGGATCTTATAAATATACTTGTAAGTATCTGAAGGGCAGAAGTGAAAAGGATGGGAACAGGCTCTTTTCAGTACTACACAAGGAACAATGGGCAGAAACTGGAACACAGAAAGTTTTGTACAAACATAAGGAAAAATTTATTTATTTTGAGGGTGACGGAGCACTAGAACAGGCTGCCCAGAGAGGTTGTGAAATGCCTGGAAATTTTCCTGTGCAACCTGCTGTACGGAACGTGCTTTAGCATGGGGGTTGGATTAGGTGGCCTTCAAGGGTTGCTATTGAAGCTGAGTAGTCTCTTATGATGAAATTATTCCCACTGGAATCCTGTGATGGAATCCTATTTGCTTCAAAATCGACAACAATCTGCTGGATTTTAATGAAAGCTGTATTCCATGATCATAATATATTTTAAGACAAAGAAACAATGTTTTAAAGCCTAATTAATAATTCTTTTTTTTTTCTAATTGCTAGTTTTTAAACCTGTCCAATCATTTTGACTTTTAAAATGCTGTTATAAAAAATGAATATCCCTTCATTTTTGGACAATTAATATTACAGTGATTCTTGGCTGCATGCTCAAAACAGCGTAACATGGTTTCATTACAAAATTGATTGTGTTGTATTACAATATAATCAGTTTTAGAAAATTAGACCAATGAACTTTCATCTGTATTCCTAGCAAACACATACATATAGCTAAAACAAAGTCTACCTGGAATGTTGTTTATATGAAAAGGTTTCTCCAAATCTTAACTGAGAAAGCAGGCTGAAGAAGCCAACATATCTTCATCAAAACAAAGAATTTAACTTTTATTTCAGAAACCATGAACAGTAACACACAGGAGCATGATGGAAACAGAATGAGTTTGTTTGAAAACTTAAATGTTGCAGTGTGAGTAGTTTGTCCTCAATTCTGCAGGTTAGCTGTACAGATATATTTAAGTCATGCATCTTCATAGTATCATAGAATTATTAATGTTGGAAAAGACCACTAAAATCACCTAGTGCAACTTAGCACATCACCACCATGCCCACTAAACTATGTCCCCAAGTACGACATCTACCTTAACGATTCTATTATTGTATGACTCTGCTAGTGTAGATTTCTTTTAAGCGTGGCATGCAGACTCTTGTTTATTTGCTGGCAAAAATACATAGATAGTGGTAGTGACTGTTTTCAGTGAAAAACAGTGTTCTGTAGCTGAGAATTTGCTCTAACAAATAATGTTCTTGTGCTTTTTGAATCTGTTGTAGTTTCCATGGAAATAAGCTTCCAGGGAGACCTACGTATTTTCCGGGGGCCTGTATGTTGCACTCATAAAAATCTGTACCAGCAGAGAGCCATGGACTCACTAAGGTAAATGTGGCACTTTTCCCTCTAATCTATGATATTCTATAAAAAGAATGTTCACTCTGTTTCATTGTTTGAAATGCTGTAAAATAATCTCTTCAGCTTCTGCAAATGAGGGTCATTGGTGAAAGATAGGAGTGAGAATCAATAGCGGAATAAAAGGCAGAAAATCCATGAAAAATTAAAACTATATTTAATATTTGAGTGATGGGAAAAGAAACTCAAGATATCCTGTCAATTTCATAATTCCATAGGGACAAGCAAAATATTTTCTGTGATTAGATTTTACTCTCCTCCTGAATCAGAGCATGAAAATGCATCACAGTGCTATTGCAATTATATCCAATCAATTTCCTGTTTTTGAAATCCTTCTACCTAATACTACGACTCTGAACTTTCCTTTCATGTCTATACTGTTAGCTGCCCAAACTACAGTCCAAAAAGTTGTACAAAACTTCCAATTCAGATTCAGCTAAATCTTTCCCTAATCTGGCTCATTAAAAATTCCCAGTTTTGACCTAATATAAAAATATTAGATCAATGTTGCTCCACCTTTGGTTTAGTTTCACTCACTATTACAAAGACTTTTATTCTGTAATCTCAGGAATCTTGTTTATTGGCCAGATTTCTAATGGGCATACGAATCCCTAGAAAAGTGAGTACCAACCTAAATTTCACTCCTTTCACTCCCTTTCTAAAAGGGACTATGACTTCAGAAGTTTTAAAGATAATACTCGGAGAAATAGATGAAAAGATAAATAAATAAGCAATTCAAAGAAAAACATTTCTGAGATGATTAAAAAAATGAACATAGTCACCACATTCATAGCGCAGTGAGAAAGAGCATCTAGATCGTAAAGAAGACAGATGGGTCTGAAACATAAAATAAGAAACAGATGGAGATGAAGATTTGCACATGTGAGTGAAAGAGACTTTTCCTTAATGTTAACTCAGAACAAGGATCTCCATTAACATCTTTTATGGGGTGAGAGGACTGGGAGATTCGAAAAAAAACATAACAGTGAAAATGTCCAGCTTTGAACTGATTGTGTCTTTTAATGACATAGATTTAATTTATATTAACTATATAATAAAATTTGTTGCCTATGACCGGTGAACTTAAAGATGAAAGCTGATAGACACAAAACTTTTATTCAGAACCTGAAGAAAGGGTGGGAAATTCATTGAGAGTATCTACTGACTTTCTCTGTCAGTTTTTACTATGACAGGAAATCAAGTCCTAAAACACAGAGTGGGGAGTTCAGTTTTCATGGTCTGGACACTCTCTTGTGAGATTTTCAGATACTTCTGATTATGCAGGTGATCTTGAAGATTCAAACACTTCTTTTTATTTGTCTTCTCTGAAGACTAGTTTCTCTGAACTACCTGACATTAGCAGTACATCATGTTATCATATTATCAAATTAGCCATTGGCAGAGCACAAGATTCAGACAGATTTAAGCAAATTTTCAATGGATATCTGTGGTGAAAGCTTGAATCATAACTGAAGCTTGACTTTCTGCAGGCTGAATTCTATGATTCCATGGTTAGTTCTGCATTTCACTGAACCTCCCTCTGGATTTTGCAGAGCCTTTTTGCTTTTTATTATTAGCCACATTGATGTTGTTGATATTACTGAGTCCATTTATAGAGTTTATCATTAGGTTAAAAACTTAAGCATCTCACCTATTTGATGAGTAAAATGTTATAATGTGTATTTTACTGGACTCCGTAATATGCAAAGTTCACAAAAGGGATGACAACTTAGATAGGACTTGTTCAAATTATTATCTTAGATCTTAAAAACCTAATATATCATAAGCCTCATGATAAGCAATTCTGCTCTTGGGTCCCTGGAGTGTTTTTCTCAGGAACTCCAGTTTTATCTGAACTTTTATTCTACACTTAATCCCACCTGCCTTCAGAAATTTTTTTCAAATAAGGGAACGTAACAAAAGAATAATGAAAATCTCTCAGATATCTGCACTGTTTCCAGGAAAGGAGTTGAAGTTTAGGGCAGATTTTACAGTTAAGAGAAGGCAGTACTGAGTGCAGTGGGAGGATAGTGATGTCAGTGCTGAGGAATGTATTAGGACACTACCATTTTTCTACAGCTGTGTAAAAATCAAGAAAGTGGTACAAAACATTTTTTCCATACCAAAGGACATACAAAAGAACAGTTCACTTATTTTATCCATGTGCTAGTTTAGAAAAGGTATTACTGGAATTGCAAAGATCATGCTGGATCATTATTATAAAGTTAAGGTCTATAACAGGTGCTATCAGACACACACCAGGCTTTATGAAGCCAGTATGCCTGATCTGTGCCACTGGCTTCCCTCTGCCATCCTTCTATGGAAGAAAGCTTGATTCATATTGTGTAATCAGAGTAGACAGCTTATTACCCTGACTCTGGATTTCCAACCTCAAAGCAAGGACCCATAGTTAGAAGGAGGGTAGTATAAATAAAACATCCCATCACCATGCACTGAAGGCGTGATTTATTTGTTTATTTTGTTTATAATTTTGTTAAATTCTCTTTGTTACTACTCGGGTTTTAAATAATTCAGCATGGCAAGTCTCTCTGAAGATCCATTTTATCCAATCTTGAAAAACAGGTAATTTCTATTACGTTTCAATAAAATCTTAAGGAATATAAAAGGATAGCAGCAAAGTAGTATAAATGGTACCTTTTCCAGTCTGGAGTGTGTCACTGTCACAGACTAAGTAAAAGCCTTGAAACAGTTGAAACTTCTGGGATAAGTTATAATATAGTTTGTATATTTTGGATCATATTAGAAGCTGACAACATATAATTCAATTTCTTATAAAAGAATTATGTTACTGATGATAGGATGTAATTAATAAAACTGGAATTTCAGCAGGATGTCTTGGACTGTGATACTCTTTTTCTTGAAAAAAACTCACCAATTGTGATTATCACATTGGAACATGCTGTCATAAGTATCCTTAATCATTCTCGGAAATGCAATAGCTTACTCTCTATTGGTTACATCTGAATCAAAAGTAAGGTAGATTTATATGTCAATCCTCTGTCACATCCATTATTCAGAAATTCTGAATGTGAAATAATAGGAATAATAAAACTATGGGGAATATTATTTATTGTATATGATGTTTTTTTTTGTTGTTGTTATGTTTTGTTTGTTTGTTTGTTTTGCACAGGCATTTCAGTGAAGAAGAGGTGAAGGACTTAATTTAAGGTCAAGGTTTTTTGTTCACTTATAGCTCTTCTGGTACAACTCCTGCTAAGTTTAATATACTCCCTTTCCTCCCAGGGAACTAGTAATAGGATGGGAGGTAATGGCCCTAAATTCTGACAGGAGAGGTTCAGGTTGGATATTAGGAATTTTTTTTTCTCAGAAAAGAGGTAAGGCATTGGAACAGGCTGCCCAGGGAGGTGGTAGAGTCATCGTCCTTGGAGGTATTCAAGAAATGTGTAGATGTAGCACTGTGGAACATAATTTAGTATTAAGGGTGGTGATGTGTTGATGGCTGGACTAGATGATCATAGTAGTCTTCTCCAAACTTAATTATCTTAATTATTCCATGATTCTAAATGGTTTTCTTATACAAAAAAAGAAATATAGCATCATGATTGCTAAAACATAGAACAAGTATTCTGTTCTAACCTTTTGAGTTTTCCAGAAGTTTTTTTGTTTCTGAAGGGACTTCTGAAAATATACACTGCTTTGAAAACTGTTAATATATTCCTTGCTTACACATGATTTTCCATAAAAGAGAAATGATTATATATGCTTGTGGTAGAATGAATACGCTGTTTATACAATACATTAATTCACACAATATCTTGCTCTTCTGACTCACAGACATCTCAAAATGAGAACATCAAAGAGTGCTTTTCTGATCAAATCTGTTCCATTATTTGGTTATTTATTTATTTATTTATTTATTTATTTAGCATGACTTAAATTACAGGGCTTAGCTTTACTATCTAGAACTTTGGAAAAATTAGAGACGTTTGTAAATTTTTGTACTATTTGTACTATTTTGTACTATTTGTAAATTTAAGCTGCTTAAATACTTCAGTTATGTAAAATGTAGACTTGGATTTTGGTATTATTGTAGATTGACAATGTATTCTCATAATATGCCTTTTTAACAGAGAGATCAAAACTAATATTTATACCTTGACCCCCAACTAGTGGGTAAAATTATCTTTCATGAAATCAGTAGATTTGACCAATTTGAACAGGTAAGTTTTCAATTGTCTACATCTTCTACAACATACTGAGCAGACAGGTCCCTAAAATCTTATTCTCAGTGAACTCAGGTGCCTTAAATATGACAGCCTCTGCTTGCCATTTGAGAACACACAAGCTTCCAAAGCTGTGCCTTCCACCTCAAACTTGGGTACACCATACCATGCCATACAAAACAAACTACCTCTAACGATTAAAGAAAATAATCACTTCTCCATATTACAGTATTTCACCGGCCATCAACCAGTGTTTGTAGATTTAATTGGTGTATCGCAGAACTTATGAGGATACTCAGTGACCTTTTTTGTAGCAGCAGCATTGTATAATTTTCCAACCAGAGCAGATTATAGTTTAAAAATTTAAATGTTCCTCTTGGATCTTCCATCTTTTCTATATATTACTGGCTTATCTTTTGCATGGTTGCAAAAACATATTTTTAAATGTGATATTTCACTTTTAAATGATGATAATGAAATCAAACCAACTCCAATCAACCAAAGAAACAAAGAAACAACAAACTGTACAAAAAAAAAAAACAAAAAAAAAACAAAGCAAGTCAAAACAAACTATAACACTGATAAGATGGTCAAGTCTTTCATAAGTGACTTGAGTCCAGCTTTTTAAGCTGAAGATCAAATTTTTCCTAATGAAGTTATGCAGGCAAAAGCATCTAAGAGATTAAATTTCATTTTCATGTTAAAGAAATAAGCCTTGCAAGTGCCAGTGTATTTTCAGAAAGCCTAACAACTGCTGAAAACCAAGGCTCTGAGACTCAGAAGAAATGAAAAACTGACTTCTCTGAGCTGCAACTGACTTCTTCTAGCTGCAACTGAAAACATGCAATCCCAAAATGTAAACAGAACCTTGCACCAAATCTTAAAACTTTGACTTTAAAGATAGCTTAGCACTGTACAAAAGGCAAAACATTATACTATGTTTGCATGACAATATGAGGATTTGATTAATTGCAACAATATTTACAACATTTAAAGATATCTCAAGCACATTTTGGTGGGCAGAAAATATGCTATAATGATGATTAATATGTGTTACTGCTATAAATAGAGGAGAATATTATTTCAATACTAGACCATAAAAGCTTTGGAAATGTACTCATTGTACAGTCATTGCTTTGCAACTTATATGGATCAGAAGGAAAAAAATATACACATATATATACCTGTGTGTGTGTGTTCCTACTCAAGAGACTATTACTGGGACAGAACAGCTCTTTTAGGTAAAAGATTTTTTAATTTCATTATAAACATAGATTCTTAGACATAATGTTTTAGATAGATAGAAATATTCTGGGTAAAAAGCAAATCTGCGTTGTGCACAGAGGACTGTATGGCTGCTTGTCTTCAGGGGACACACAATGAAAACAGAACAATATATCTACATTCAGAACAACTGCTTGTGTTAGAAAATTGCATATCAGAGAGTCCTGTTTTTTTTTTTTTTTTTCAAAAATGCTCCTGTAGCACAAAATATCTCAGAACAATGAGATCAGTGAACATAGACACATTCTTGTAGTCTGAAGGAAGTGAGGATGAGGTATTTATCTTCTCAAAACATTTCCCTCAAGGGAGGGGAAGAATCTTTGTTTCTAAAACCAGATCAAAACAGTAAATATATAAGAATTTATTTTTTTTTCTCCTTTTCTTCCTCCTTCAGATTTTTTGAGCTGAGTTGCAACCTGTAGACCATAAGAGAAGTGTTCAACTATCATGTTCTGCTGTGAAATCGTACCTGTAATTAGTAAACACTGCAGAGGAATTTCTAGGACTTATTCGAGCGCATACCTCTTCAAACACATCTTTGTATAACCAAAGTTTCTTTACTTTAGCATCTTATGATGTTGCTTCTTTGTTCATCAGTCTATAAAGGATACTGGGACATAAGCCAGCAAATTTGTTTGCCTGAGACAGAGATTAAAAGAATACTACAGAAATTGTGGACTACAAAAGATCTTTTAGGCCTGACATCAATTATTTCAAGAGCCTATTGCTTAAGATTACGCTACATATTACAATAACAATATTTCAAAGAAAATAAGTGAAAAAATACCCATGAAATGAACAGCCTTTGAACAGGCTTTTTGATGTTTGTTGTTTCTGTTTTGTTTTTTTTTCAAATATTATTTTCATATTGTTACTTACTTGAAAAAAAATAGTATTTACGAGAAGCATGTTTTTTGGAATAAGAGAATAAAAACTTCTGGAAGTTTTTATCTACTGTTATCTATTTTTAGATAGTAGTCAGTAGTTAACATACAGGGTCAGTTAAACAGTGATAAGGGTGCTTGTACACAATAGTCTATAAAAGAAGTCAAGGACTGGTGTCATTGCAGTTTGGATCACTAGGATCCTCTAATGACCAAAAATGTTATTAAAATAAATTTAAAAAAAAAAAAATGGAAAGGGAGTTTAAACTCTGAGTAATATGACTTGTTTTGAGAGAATGGGGTGGTTGGGGGAATGAATGTATTTGTTTTGGAAAAAGATCTAGATTTTGACAAAGACAGATGTCAGAATCCATATGAAGTCACTTAGGATACATATTTTTCAGCAAAGCCTGCTTTCCCATGCCATACCACTCCACCTCAAAATCTCTAAGGAAAATTGAAAAAAGAAACATCATGTTGATATTGGAAGAAAGTAAAGCCCTGAGAGATTAAATAATAGATTTGTATATGTTAGCTATAATCATCTGTATTAATTCTGATTTTAGGTGTGTTGCAGAATATTCTGTAAATTGTTACTGAAACTTGAATATTTTTTTCTATACATAGTCTGAACATAGAATGGTGAAAAAATGTAATGGTGCCACCTGTAACTCTGAAACTAACTCAGAATATTTTATTGTGTGAATAACCATGAGGGCTATTATAGAGTAAGGCTTTTTTTTTCTTTCTAAAGAATTCATTAGTCTGTTGGAGACAGACTTAGTCTTTAAGGAATTACTTCATAAACTTAATTAAACACATTAATCCTTTAAAAGACAAATTAATGTTCTAAGTGATTGGTACAACCAAGAGAGTTGAACTATAAATTCTGCTAAACAGATGTATTCCATCTTTTTTTTCCCTTTTAAATTCTCTTGCTCTGATTCATGTTTTCTTTATCATTTAAAATGCTGATATTGATATTGAAATATTGATTGAATATTGATATATTGGCAATACAAGCTTTGATTATATTTTTTAGTGTGGAAATACAAGAAAAACTGTTCAGAGCGGCTGATATGGACCAAGATAAACAGCATTTTAGAATTTAAAAAATGAGATTTAGGGGACAATTATTAATTTAATAATTAACAATTTAATTATTAGAGGCTGTATTTAAAATATCAGTTGTGTCATTTAGTCTCCTTTTTTATAATTACAAAATAGGATAGATATTGTAAAATTCAGAATACTTTAATTTTAGACAGATATGTTTGAAATATTGCATTCAGGTTGAATTGAATTGCTAAATACCAACTTTTATTTGAAAATATAATGGTCTAAAAGATAAATGCTCTTTTTCTGTGTCTTGTATTCAAGTACCAGAGAACAAAATTTAACAGAACTAATTTATCTTATGTATATTCTTTTTTTTTCAAGAAAGCCTTTTACATAAGATTTGAAATAAAATAATGCTGTTCCTTGAGGTGTGTAAGTCAATAGCATAAGCTTTAAGATCAGTGTATGGTTTGTGCTTGTTATTTATTTTGTGATCTAGTCCCTTGTTTCAAAATACTCCCTGTATTTTAAGTGTATTCAACTTCAGATCCTGCTATCAGGAGAGTAGATTCTTAATTTTTCATAATGTGCTTAATACATTACATTTACAATATAATGATAATAACTATTATTAATTTAAATAACTAAGTAGAATTAATAAGACACTAGTGAAAGAGGAGTTTTGTAGAAAAACTTCTTAAGCTTTTAGATGGAAGAAGGCAATTAATAAAATGAAGATAAAAGCTGTTGCTGGAAATTTGATATTGATGATAAGATGGTGCCTATGAAGGTGGAGATTTAAGGAAGTTTATATTTATCCCTTAATCTCCATCAGTAAATACAGTAGTACAAATGCTTTACCATCTTAATATTTGCCAGGCTAAATTAACAAGTTGTTAGTATGTCAGTTTATGATTTGGATATCTCTTGTCTTTGCTGGCCTCTAGGAAATTTGAGCTGTCTCCCATGTTCCCTTAAAGTGAGTTGAGACTATTTTTCATTCCCTTGATTAGAAGGTTTCCCTGAAGCCAAATACAAGAGGCCTCTATAATAAATGCAGGACTCATAAGCTTTGTTTTGCTTTCTGGATTTAGTGCTAAACATTAAAAGGAATTGGAAATTGATTTCCGTACAGGGAGTAGTGCCAGATAAAACAATAGGCAAGTGAAAGTACTTCAAGTACTGTTACTATGAGATGCCAGAGACATATCTGACGTTTAACATTGCTGCTATTGAGGTGTTGGGAACCTTATTTTATTGTCTCATCAAATGTTAATACCTGAGATATATTTTTTCTTAATTAATTTTAGCTTGTGAAGTAGACTTCAGTTAACAGAAAAAAAAAAAAAAAAAAAAAAAAAGCAAATGACCTGTCTGTAACTAATAATCACTTTCATTTTTTCAGACACTGACAGAATACTTAACCATACAACCGCATTTGCCACTGCGGCATCATGTTCAAAGGACTCAAATATACATAAAGGTAGGGGCGGAAAATAATATATAATTTGTTTATTAATTCAGATTCCTTTCTGGGGTCCTGTTCCTTCACTGTCTCATAACCTGATGATGTAAAAATATATCGCAAAGTGATTTGTCACTGCCTATCTCCTCCCTTCCCTCCTGTTGTGGGATGGGATGGTCTGCAGAGGAAGCTGAAGGTTTTAGTAGCAACTGACAAATTATCCAATAATGTGGGTAATAAATATAGTCAATAGTAACTTCTCTGTGCTGCAATTTATATGCCAAGCTTAAAAAGATTCTATGCATGTATTTTGAGACTTAGAAGCATATCAAACCGCATCTGCTAATGGAGTCTTTGCTGAAAAGTTGATAAATCAGTAATAAAACTATTACCTTTTGGATATTTGTTTAAAAAGAAGGCAGTTTTTAGAACAGCAATGCTTAGAGAAAGAAAAAAGCAGAACTGACTCGCACTGAGCCTTCAAAAATAAGCATGTATATTTGTATATTGTCAGTAGGCACCTATAAATAAGGACTGTGTTGCCTATGTACATACATGCATGCAGAGATGCTAATTGGGCCTTAGAGGTTACATGATAAGTAGTGTAAATCTGGGTAAAATTCATTATGGCATCTCTTTGATCATTCCTCTAGCATGACATTATGCATTATAAAGTCAGTTTTCCCCAACCACATTTACATTTTATTACTTACTGAAATGACGGTGTTTTAAAGAGCTACTGACATCTTTGTTTGGACACTACCTAGTCAACAAGAAAATTTCTGATTCTCAGATTTTTCAGCTCAAACTGCCCTTTAATTCATATATATTTTAATGTATGACAATGATCACAGACATAAGTATGGAGTTTAATATAAAGAATTAGGAGACTATTTCAAATATGTTTAGTTTTTTTTTCTCATATTTTATATAGACAAATTTTAGAAATTAGGGTTTTTAGTAAACATTTTTCAGAGAAGTTTATAGCAGAAGAGTTTAGGTGACATATCTCTACATCTGGCTGCTCTAATATGTCCTCTTTAACAACAACAAGAAAAAAGATATATAGCATTAATGATTTTCTACGCATTGGGAAGTCAACCAATATACATTATGATTGCTTTTAATAAAGGCTATGAGACTTTCACTTAAATTCATTTCACATTTTCCTTAAGTAGGGATCTGTAATTTCTTTAAATCTATGGCAATTATTCTGGTGTAATGTTAGTAAAAGTATTTCTGGATGAATTCTGGAAAAAAAAATGCCTCTTGAATAGCAATTTTTTAACAGTACTAAAGTGATAGCATGGAAACAGCTAAATGTTCATGCATTCATTTTAAAGTCAGGTATTTTTAACCATATTGCACCCATGCTATGTGAGCGTCTTCTTTGCTAAGTAGACTGGAAACATTGCATTGCAAGGTTATCCGTTTGGAATGCTATTTCTTAGTATTTTCTAGAAAGAACTGTTTTCAAAGAAAGAGCACATTCTTGGTGCTTCTCTCTAGCCCTTATACTTCAATTCCTTTGAACAAAAGGCTACTTCAAGGAACACAGGACACATGCTGAAGAGAGATTAAATAACTGATGCTGGACTCACATTGTTGGTGTGCAGGAGGTAGACATAAACAGAAAATGAGGACCAAGCAAGGGTATAGGATGGATAATAAGAACTAGAAAGTACACTGGATTGTTGAGCTCTTGGCCTATAAGTTGAAAACAGAACAGGGACAGCAATTGGAAATAATAATGAGATTTGGCTTCAGCTCTAATTAAGTTTTTTTCTTGAAGTATCTATTTTGGCAAAGGAAAATGTTTTCTGTCACTATTTACTTACACAAAAGTATCTCTAAAAATGCACTGCCTTCCAAGAAAGATATTATAAATATGTTCTGGTGTTATCAGAAAGACATTAGAAATTTGCTGTCTTTTCCTGACTTTATAGGAAAATGATTATAAAACTAAGTTACACAAATTGACCAGTGTCAGATAATTCTTTTCTTTTTTTGCTTAATGGATGAGAAGGAATTTGTTCCCAAGGTTGATTTAACATCCTTCATGCTTACTAAATGTAAATATTCTATGTTATTATCTTCATCATTATGAAATTCAAGCTGATAAAAACTGTACAAGACTCTTTTGCTACCTGTTCAAAATCATCTTTGAGAAAAGTTCATCTCACAATACTTACTGTTGATTCTTTCAAAGGAAATAAACGTGTCTTCATATCTTTGTTTAAACAGCTGCTGATTAACACTATAAAAGTCTGCTAAGTTGCTAAGTAGAGAGGAAAAGGAAATATCAGTCAAAGCCTTTGACCCTTAAGATGCTGCTTCAAATTCAGCCTCTGTGGTAACTGGCTGAAAGTCGTTACCTTCTAATGAGTGTTCAACTTATGTAAACCTTGCTGTATGCATCTCAGCCTGAGTTCCTCGTAAGTAAACACCCACAGCAAAATTAAGCCCCACAGCATCTTCTACAAAGGTCAAATGAATAGCAAATCATGGAGATAAAAATCCACTGTCAACCATAAGAACATTTCTAAGCAATGATTTGACACTGTGCTGAAGAAAAAATGGTAAAACTGCGCCAAATGTATAAAACATAGTCCATAGTAAAAGTAAAAATTCAGTGCTTAGATTATCAAAGCACTATCTTACATTAACATCATTCAGATTTTTTATATCTGGAAGAACGAATCAATTGCTTAACTCAGCTTCTTTTATATGTATTTGAATGAGACAAATAAATTTCAATACATCTTCATGTATGGCAAAACACTGAGTGGTTTTACTAATCTATTAATAAATACCGTTGAAAATAAACTTCTGGATTCCTGACACCCATTTTTTAACAGGTTTTGCTCCTATTCAGAAAATAAGTAACAACTTTTCTTGTAAAGATACCATGAGTTATCATTAGCAATAAATTTTGAATAGGCCTTTCCTAATATGCACTTTATCATGGTTCAAAAACACATAATGATAAATACGAAATTTAAAAAGGATATATCTTAAAAGCAAAAAAAAAAATAAAGCCATTCACTCTGCATGAGAAGCACTAATTTTGAGGTAACAAAAAAAGAATCAAAATGTTGATAGTTCATTTTCTCCTGCAATTACCTGCCTGTTGCATGGGAAGTACTCCATAAACTTATTCCTCTAAATCTTCCCAATACTTCAGCAAGCTTAAAATGCAAATGCTAGCACTTCACTTGAAACTTACCTGTTAATATCTCTTATGTCTTTGGTGATCATCAGTGAACTCTACTGCATGATTTCACTACTGTTATTTTCTTATCTTCTGTTCACTACTGATTACTAGCAACCCTTGCCAAGATTCATCTTAACATTCTAGTATATTCTTTTCTGGAAACAGGGAAGGAAAATTCCAACTTTTTATCCTTTTTTTTAATAGCATTTTCTTTATTTACTGAATGCATATGGTTATATAGGAAATAATATTATTTAATAATTATTATTATTAATATTAATTGAATATTATAAGAAAAAATGGAGATGAAAACACTAGATGGCTGTTGACATCACAACCTAAAAACACAGTGATTTTTTTTTGGATTCATAACCAAAACAACTTTACACTTTTTTATCTTTGTTCCTGGAAATCCATCATTCAGCAAATCTACAAGTATAACCTTTTAAGTTCATTGCACACAGATAAGTTGAAAGTCACAATGCATATTTATTTATTTGTTTATTCTTAAAATATTGTTGAATCAATGCAGACTCAAGAGAAGATCTGAAATTATGATTAAACATGTTGTTCTAATTATTAGACTACATTGTTTCTGATTCGCAATCAAAGACCAAGACATTGAATAGTGTTAACTTCATGCATCTTTCAATGAATTCAATAGAAGATGATGATTCTCAGTGACCATAGGACTTAGTTCATTTATTGTTCAGGAGACATTTTAATTGTTTCAGCAGTGTTCTGTGTTTTTTCTCCTCTGTATAGCAGCATCCTATTTCCTCTTGTTTGTTCTCTACTTCCTTTTTGCATCCTCTGGAAATAACAATTAACATATATGAGAGTTTACTTTTTTTTTTTTTTTTTTTTTTTTTTTTTTTTTTTTTTTTTTTTTTTGTAGGATACCAAGATCTCCTTAAGCAGCTGAATTATGGAGGACATACGTAAAGAAAACCTAAGATCAAGGGGCTTAGCAACTCGAATTTGCCAATATGGTTGTCCCTGGATTTCCACTTGTTATTGCCATAAATGCTGGTGAGATTGGAAATGAAGCAGTTAAAGATTTCTGCTGAATAGCAATAAGGAATTGCAGGAGTAAGTAAAGAGGGGTGCAATTAGTACTTAAGAAATACAAAACAAAATTGTTGCAATTTGCAATTCATAGTGACTTTTTGACATTAGCATTAATTTTAGAGGTTAATATCAGAGATAAATACCAGGGAAAATTATGTGTCCTTGTACACCTTTTATCACCTTAAAATGTCTATTTTACAAAATAGACAAATATTCAGAGTTATTTCAGAAACTTCATGGGACAAAAAGCTGTTTGATGATGTTAAGTAGGAAAATGACTTCTGTTACACTGAAAAAGTAAGTTAAAAGCTTAGATTTAGAAGGGTAAAAAGTTTGTGCTCTTGCAGAATTCAAGTTCCTGGCTTCCACTACATTTTTATTATTATAATTTTTGCTTGACTGTAGCTGGACTTCTCGTAACCTTCCTATTTTGAAAGCTGAAGAAAAAGTTACTGCAGTCAGAAAGGAAACACTCCCCCCAAACTCAACAGCATCTCATTAAAATATCAGATCACAGGTTAAAATAAATGACTTGAAAGTTCAAAAATAAGAATCTTCCCTTGGTATATATGCTAGTAAAAATAGCTTTTAACATGCTTAATTTGGAAAATCAAAGAAATATACAAAAATAATATTGTTGCTATTTTAAATTCTCTTTTTTATCTAAAGTGGAAAATTAACATCAATCTATTTATTAAAGGCAACTAAAACCATGTATAATGGTCATCTGTGGCTAGCTATAGTCAGTAAAAATTTCTGTATGTGAATGTTAAAACCTAAACATTAATCCTCAATTTAACTCTAATTGGTGACATTCTCTTCTTTCTCTTTTTGTCTCCTCAAAGAAAAAGTCTTAGGTGTTTCCTTCTCACAAATTCTAGATGTCATCTTGAATCTTCAGTGAAGATTCCAGCTAGGCTGCATTTGAAAAACATTTGCAAGAAGACTTGAAGGTTTTTGAAATGTGGTTGAACACAGTCATCATTAATAGAAACAAGAAAATTTCACACCAAAATGAAAGAAAACTCATATATTTAATGAATAAAATTATCTGCTGGAGCAAGTGAGTCATTGACAACAGATAATGTATTTTCCATATATAATCTTCATTATAGATTGTCCATGAAATTTAATATATTCACAAATATGTCCATGTTTCTAGGACGAATGTTTCCTGAAATCCTTCAATTTTGATAGTTATCCAGTATCTTGGCAATATTACTTGCCGTCAAAGCTTCATGTCCTATTTTGGATTCTTCATCTAAGAGTCAACCTCCTGCTTGAAACCTGATTTTGAATCTATTGCAATAAAATATTTAATTGAGTTGTTCTTTTCTTGGAGAGAAGACATTGATTTTTATGAATATGCACAAGGTAGATGAAGCTCCAGTGGAATATGAACACAGCCTCCTCTCTCTTTTTCTCTCAATTTTGATATATTGAATACATATAGAATGGTGGTCCCTCAATTCTGTCACCTAGATATCATGATATTCACCCAACCTGCTCTTACTACTTAATTCCTAAGAATGGAACATATCAACAATGCATTCTGGTACTTGTCTCGTATGCTCTTACTTCAAAAAGTGTTTTGATAGTGGTGTTTTTTGTGGTTTCTGGATTGTGTTGGGTTTAATTGTCCTTCTACTACTCATCTTCTACGTACTTCTGCCACTGCTGAAACTACCCACTATTGCAGGGCAACTCCACGACGCCTCTGAGGGATATGAGAGAAATTATTTATCTGTAAATAGACCCTGAAAGTTGCCAGTATTGCAACATGTTGTAGAAAGGGGAATATGAAACCCTCTGAACTCCCATCTGGCCCAGTGTATGAGTGTAGGTTTGTTGATCTTACTACCCAATTAATAGGACTGAAAATGCATCTGCTTGAAATCTTATTTCAGAATCTCCCAAATAATTCTTCTGACACCTTACCCATTCTTAATCTTTGACTCTATTCTTCCTGTTGTTGAATGCTATTAATGAAGGTATATATCAACCTCCTAATCACAAGATTCTCCTCAAAAAGAGATTAACAACCATAACAATTTCAGAAAATACTGTATATTAAATTTCCTGCTAAAGACAGTTCTTTTGACTGATTTTAAATCAAGAGATTAAAGTAAAAAGGTCAAGCAGAATCAGGCCTAAGCAACTAAATTAGTATAAGGGCTACCTCTTTCTGAGTCCTCTCCGAGATACTCACTGAGCAAAGAGAATTTTGTATGTGTGAGTGTTTCCAGATCAATGTGAAAATGTTTTACGTTCTCAAACTTACAGATTCTATGGCCATAGAGAACTGTGATGATCTGGAGAACCTGAAAGTCTATAGACCTCATTTTGTTTCACTATTTGGACTAATGATCCTTCAACTTAAGCCTTTCCCTTTTCATTTCATACAATTTCTTCTTCTAAGAACTTGTAATATTTTCTTTTTACATAATGAAAAATTAAACATTTTAGATAATTAGCAGAGAAATTCCTGTTATCTCTTCAGGTACAGAACTGCTTAATATGATGGTTTCAAATGATTAAGGGAGGGGAAGCAGAATTTAAGTTGATTCATTTTATATGCTCCTTAATATGTACATTGACAGTGGCACAATAGCAGGGAATGATTCTTAAGAATGTGTCACTACAATAAAATGACTAAGAGATTTAGTTAATTTGCTCTTTAATTGTTTTGCTAAACAACTGCCTAAAATCTGAAGCATACTTACAAACTTTTCACTTTTACATACTGACAACTTAGTTGTTGAAAACTTTTATCACCAACAACTTCATTGTTGAAAAATTTTAACACTACTAAATTGAGCATAAAGATACAAAAATATATTGAAACATGAAAATGTTGGACAAGTCTATTGGCTAAGCTACATTTTCATACTGGAGAAGCATATAAAGCTTTCACAGGCAATTTAATTTTTGATTTTGTTCCAAGAGTACTTGAATTATTTACCTCCTTCCATAAAATAACATGTATTTTTTTGTATCTTTAAAATGTGGAAAAAATTACATGCGTTTCATCCTAAAACTAGCCAACTAAAACTTCTGAAGCAAAATAACTGATACCGCCTCTAGAATTTGTGGCATCACTATACATAGAAATATCCTCCAATACTCCCCCATCAAAGTTCTCTGTTACTATGAAGACTATGTTTTGCAACTGCTATTACCCTGCCCATAAAATTTTCAAAACCAAAAGGCGGATGTTCATTAATGTCTTGTCTCACAACACATTCCTCCATCTCTTGGTGTACTGATAAGCTGAGTGGTAATGAAGATTTGGTAAAATTTTATTTCCAGGGCTAGCACTAAGATTCTCCACTTTTCTGATTGAATGAAAGGATTTTGTATTTTATTAGTGAGCTGAATCTGTCACTGCCTTTTAGCAGAGAAACACAAGAGCGGTTGTTTCTCAGTGTTTATGACTGTAAATAAACATTCTTGGCAAAATGAAATGAGAAAGGAAAACACCCTCATATCACAGTCCACATTATCTTCTACTTTAGCTATCTCACAGCTTTTCTTTCAATACAGAAACAGCTACAATCATTATGCTTCCTACCATGTTGTACTCTGGCCTGTAAATCATGATGTATCTCTGAGCAGAACTTTACAACAACTTTACTGTACAGGTTCTTCTGTAGCACATGATAATGTGCATGATATCTCGCCCTTGAGGCTCTCTGCTTCCACTTCTTTTACTTGTAAAATAAAACCAAAGTAGATGGATGCTGTGAAGCTGAATTTTTAAAATATTTGTAGCATTCTTTAAATCTGGGAAGAGGTTTTGTACTGTCCTGTATTTATTATCCTTGTCAGCCACAAGTGTGCTGTTTTTTCAGTATCCATGCCTGTACGTTTTGCTTTGGCACACACTCTGAAAAGAGAAGCCAGCTGTGCTTCTTCCGCTATCAAGCATCTTGCAGGAGAAATTAGCAGAAATATCACCAAAATGGGCCTTCTTCTTCCACCTTCCATTTCCCTCCCAGTGAGAATATAAGGATTATTTGGTAGAGAAATTATATATATCCCTCATGTGTCACAGAACTTGCTTATTTATCTTTTGTAGATTAAATAACTCCTCTTTTAACCTTGAACATTCTTGGGTCCTGACCTAGATATTCTTGCAAAATAGGCCAGTCAATCATGTTCTCCTTCTCATTGCATAGGGTGATAGTGGGAGAATAGAAAAACCTTCTGTCACTAAATCCTTTCCACCCAGAGGCAAAAAATCTTCACTCAATTAACTAGCACCAGGTGCAGACTTGAATGCATTCAAGGTATGTGGTATACTTCCTGACTCCTTTCCTAACTTGGCAAATAGACGTGAAGCCTGTCCCTGATTAGCCTTTTTTGCTGGAGCTGCATTAAATATTGTCTTCCTCCTCAAGGAAAAAATCTTAGGTGTTTCCATGTAAGTAGTGACTGCCTTGACTACATGAGACTCTGAGTACACTGCGTACTGAAAAAAAAACCTATATAAACCAGTGCTTGGTCAGCATTTTATGCAATTTTTGTACATGTAGACAGCATCACAGCTCACCTCTATGGTGGGGTTCTTAATTTTATGTATTGAAGAGTACTCAGCATACTCTGATTCTCTCCAGATTTGCCTTGTTCCACATGTATTTCTACTCTGCTACTTTTACCTATCAGAGAAAATAATGTTAATGTCTGTGGACAAAATCAGGCCTGATGCATATATATTTCAAAGTCCAAATTAAATTATATATCCTTCAGGTTACCCAAACCTCCAGCAGTTCTGGTTTTGAGTTAGATTTGATCAAAGAAGCAATAATCTCTGAGAATAGGATGATATAATTTGTAAACTTTGTACGAGTACTAGGAACCCAAGACAATTCTGACCTGGTTCTTCATCAGTATTTCATATATCAGGTGAAACTGGCAAAATTTATGAGGTCCTATCCTGGTCTGAGTGGTGGTTGAATTTTTTTATGTAAAGTAGCTGAGGCATTTTCTCACAGCAAAGCAGCTTTATAACTACTACATAGAACTAAACCAATAAAATTTTCTTGTAATATGGTAGTTTAACTCATTTTTTTAACAAGAATTTTCTCATTATTTTGAGGGACATACAGAGCATGTATTATTAATACATAATAGATGATGAATGTTTGTTACTGAATTTAGCCACCAGAGTCAGCTTTTCAAGTGATATAGCTGCCCTGAAATTGCACTGTTGTCCATTCTGTGTATACAAAATTGTAAGTTATACTTAGAAATTATTTTTCTGCATTTTTATAGTACCTCAGCAGCAAAATGTAAGTCCAAATCATTTTTATTGTATTTGACCATTTGAGAGGGAAATTAATCTATACTTGCATGTAACTTGAACTTGGCTTTTCTACAGATTCATTACGTCCCCTAAATTATCATCTTCTCTTTTTAGTTCTCCTTAAAATAAATACAAAACACATTGCATGCGCTTCCATCCACTTGCAAACTTCTAAAGAGGTAGAATGCAAACATTGGCCTGTGGAAGAACTGAAGAATAGAAGTTCAAACCAAATATCCATTCAGCCCATAATAAGATATTCCCTTGAAGTTGTGTGAGTGGTCCAAGGAAGGATATTAGAAATAGGGTGAGTATAGAGTAATCCTGCCCTGACACAAACTCCCACTCTGGAGAGATAATTTTGGAGATTTTCTGTATGGAGGAAATGCACCTGGATCATTCTATTCATTTTCATGAGTTCATAAAGGTTTTAAATATTCTTGCAATACAAGATTCCACAATATCATGCCAGAGAGTTCCACAGTTTCAGTGTACATTTCTGTGAAAAAGCAATCTTTGCATATTGCATAATATGCAAGTAATATTGAGTATTACTTCATGCTCTCTGGTGGGTGCTCCCCACTATATTGTGAGAGTGAGTGAATAGTTTCCCTTATATTCATCTTATCAACACCTTCCTCTTTTGATAGGTCTCTATCACATCATTCTTCCCATTCTTCTATTCCACAGTGACAAATCTTAATCAGTGTAGTCCCTTCTAACCTTTACTGTCAACTTGTAACTTCTTGTTGCCAGTCACTGCGTCTTTGCTAATTTTCCCATGACAATTTTGAGATGCGGTTGAATTTGGCTTATTTTCATCAGAGGTAGCTGATAATTCTTCACAAAACAAAATAATAAATTCTGCATTGAAATGTGTGATGTCATATGTACTAAGCTTTCTGTTTATCAGGAGGAATGTTTCTGTGCATTAGGAGAATTCCATGTATTTTTCTTGCCTTTGACAGATTCACAATTCTCCTGCACAGCTTTACAGAATCACAGAATCACAGAATCACCCGGGTTGGAAGGGACCTCAAGGATCATGTAGTTCCAACCCCCCGGCCTAGCAGGGCCACCAAACATACACATTTAGATCAGGTTGCCCAGGACCCCGTCCAACCTGGCCTTGAACACGTCCAAGGACGGGGCATCCACAACCTCCCTGGGCAGCCCATTCCAGGGCCTAACCACTCTCCTTGTAAAGAACTTCCCCCTAACATCCAACCTAAATCTTCCCTCCTTCAACTTGGATCCATTTCCCCTAGTCCTGCTATTGTCAGCCCTTTTGAAGAGTTTACTCCCCTCCTGGGTGTAGGTTCCCTTCAGGTATTGATAGGCTGCAATGAGGTCACCCCGCAGCCTTCTCTTCTCCAGGCTGAACAAGCCCAACTCCCTCAGCCTGTCCCCATAGGGGAGGTGCTCCAGCCCCCTGATCATCTTAGTCGCCCTCCTCTGGACCCTTTCCAAAATCTCTATGTCTTTCTTGTACTGAGGGCTCCACACCTAGACACAGTACTCCAGATGGGGCCCCACAAGAGACAAGTAGAGAGGGACAATCACTTCCCTGTCCCTGCTGACCACCCCTCTCCTGATGGAGCCCAGGATCCCATTTGCCTTTCGAGCTGCCAGAGCGCACTGCTGGCTCATGTTAAGTCTCTCATCCATCAGGACCCCCAGGTCCTTCTCTGCAGAGCCAGGTCCTTCTCTGCCGAGCTTTAGACTAATTTAAAAGTGTTGTTTTGTTGTTTTTTCTATTTCACCAGTATTCATCACAAGTAAGACTTCTGATGTGACACATGTCCTGTTAAATAATATTTTTAAATGTTTTAACTCTTAATCCCACACTGGAATTTGTCATCCTGTTTGTATGTAGTTTTGGTCCACAGTCAGCCTTTCAGTCAGCAGTGGTCATATCTGAACATCAGACTTCCTGTAAATAACTTATTGTCTATAAAACAAATTGTTAAGGGTAACTAGTTGTAACCTGAGTAATATAGGCTAGGAAAATCCAGAGAGTGGCTGAAATACAGCTGTCATAATTCGTTTCTTAATCTTCATATCCTGCAATTTTCTATTTTTTCTCTTTTCAGTTTGAACCATTACCACATTTAAAGGCAGTGAACAAGTGCATCTAATAAATAGGATAACTTAGTTTATGTCAGGGTAGCATAAGCGACAGCCCTAAATAATTATTTAAAAATTGTACAATAGCATTAATTATTTAGGGGCTGGAGAACATGTCACAAAATAAAATTATCTTTTCAGTGAGTACCCTGTGGAGATTTTTTGGTGGTGGAAGTGATAATTCAGATCAATCGAATGTCTAGCAAAAAGCAGTAATTAAATTCTGGTGAATATACTTATTGGTACACATAGTCTTATTTCAGTAGACCAGGCTGGTTTATACTGAAAGCCATTAGGAATTCAAATGGATATCATAATCTTCCACCTCCTCCTACAGTAACCACCATATGGCTTTCTATGTATTGATGCAAATTCAAATCACTAAAGAATTCCATGCAGTGCTTTTATCCTCTCACCTAACAAATCATCTATAAAACTAAGTACTCTTCACTTGGTATTTGTATTAAGGGGTCATCTACTGTTTTCACAGACAGCTATTTGCCATTGGCATGTTTATGTTCTGCATATAAAGAGCGCAGATTTATAATCGAATATTTTTTTTCCTAAGTCAAAACATTTAGAGGAACTGGATGAAAAAGTGACTGAAGGCAATTATTTGCCATGCACTTTCCCACTTCTTCACAGACTCTTCTTAATGGTAGCAAGCAATCTATAGATTTCCAGCTACCCCACCCACACAGCAGATAAATCAGAGTTTATGCAGTGCTGTTTGAAGATTTTTTAAAAGTCCTTATTACTAGATGCATAGGAAACAGAGCTGAGGGAGGGATAAAGGCCTGCTGACTCTGCAGGATTCATCTTGTAAGCTCAGGCAGTTTGAATGAATCCACACTCTTCCCCACACTCTCAAACATCCTCAGACTCCACTACTATATGCCAAAGATGGTATATGTGCAATAGTTAAGAGCATGTGTTACTGCTTTTCATAAAAACTACTAGGGCACATGAATGAGTGTAGTAGTCAGGGCAAAGACAATTCTAAATTTGTCTCTTAAAATGGACAATAGGAGATGGTTTTGTAAAACTGTAAAAACAGGACAAAAATATAGTGATACTGTGCACAGTGATTCAGCAGTTGCCAGCAATCTGTGATTCAAGCCCTCTTAGAGGAAGATGCTGTTTCTTTTTAAATTCAGTTGTCCTCCTTTTAATATTATGACTTTAACCAGAGATTTGCAGAACAACTGTAAACTTCCCCATAAGCTCCTAAAGCAAAATGTTCCAATTTTAACTTGTGTTGTATGAAGGAATATCTCCTTTAACTAATTTCCAAGTAGGATCGAGGAAACACATGTGAGGAAAGAGCAGATTTATCATCTGAAGCTTAAACCTTTTGACCATTCAAGTGCTTGTCTTCTTTGGAATGCCAAAGGAAGTGATTTCTTAAATGGCCTTCAGAGTCTGGGTCTATCACTGTGTGCTGTTCATTTTCAAACCAATGGCAGTGATAATAATTTCAAGGAAAGATCAGTCAGCCTTTAATTTCACCTTATTACCTCTTTCTTTTTTTCTTTTTAACTATGTAAACACCATTGCCCATCAGAGTGAAAATACTAAACTTGTTCATCAGCTTTCTTTGATCTAATTTTACTGGATGAGAGGCTGACTTAAACCTCATAATTAGGGGTCACAGAAAACAAAGAAACAAGGCAGAGCTTTTCTTCCTTAGCACTGAAACTTGCTTTTTGTTTGTGCAGCCACAGAAGATAATTTAAGGCAAATGTGTATTGTGAGGCACTTTACATAAAACAAACAAACAAACCCCCACTTCATGGAACTAAACAACAGAGAAGCAGAGAAGAAGGTGGAAGGCCAAGTGGAATGTAGGGTTTTTTGATGAGTGCAGTAGACAGAAAAATATACACTGTGAGTCTGGAGCTCAGGTGTTTGTTCTGTGCTGTCAGTGGTGCCAGAGTCCAGAAGTCTAACCAGGTTCCTCTAGATACTTCATTTGAATCCCAGTTCATGGATGAGACTCACATGGATACAAGACTCAAGACTCTCAGGATGGCATCCTTTCCTTCCAATCATGTCTACCACATCATGCAGCTCAGTGCAAAATTTGGTGACACTGTCTGTGTCACCAAAAAATATGTTAAATAGACCTGGTCTCAGTACTGACCCCCAAGGAGAAGGATATTAGAGACAAAAATGTAGGTGTTTAATGTGAAAAGAATATAGAAATTAAAGCAAGAAGTGTTAAATTCTACACTATAATTGAAATCGGTGTAAGTAATATAAATGAAGGTGAGAGGGAAAAGTCAGACAAAGCATAGTTAAGTTAATGCCTTTTTGTCTAAGTGTAGCTAAAATACTCAGAAGGGTTTGGATAGTTTGGTTGATTGGTTAGTTTTCAGTTTCTGCGAGAAAATAACTTTCTTCTCCCTGTGAGTCCTATTCCCAGCAATTTAATAAGAAATCTCTGTTTGTTACATATCTCTCAATAATTTCTAATTGACCAGAAATTTTGCCTTTGTTTAAAATAAGTCTTTTATAGAGCTTCACTTATTTTTTTCAGAACTGCAGACATACACTAACATTCTTTTGAGAATAGAAAGAAATTAATTAAAGAGGATGAGTTTGTCTATTTGCTTATTTTTTCAATCATTTCCTAAGCAGGATTAGTTTGATATTTAGGCAGCAATTCATAGTGAGGTATGGTGAGCATGGTACTTGTATACTAATTTCCCCATTTCAACTTAAAAATATTTTTAAATCTTTGCCATTTGCTAGGCAGCTGTGTTATCTCATAAACACATGAATTTTCACTAAGGAATGTCAACCTCAACAAAACGATAACAAACGAACAATGTAAAGACCAACTTTGATTAACTGCATAAAAAAGGATTTGTGCAGTTTACTCATCCACTCTAACAAACTTTTATTTTTTTAAGCCTCAGACAATTGTTTATACCCAGAGAAGGTCTACTGCTAAACAACAAAAAGGATATGTTATGATTGCCAATCATTTTTCTGTAAAATCCTGCACTTAAGATGATTAAAATAATTGGATAAAATGATGGCATAAAATTCATCAGGATAATCTATTTTCACTGACTTCCCCAGGCACATAAGAGCCTAATGGCTTTTATTTATTCTTGTTTTGTTTTCCACTTTTCCCTCTTCTTCCTTGTCCTCCATTTGGTTGTTTTATATTATTTGAAAAGAAAAAAAAAAGGCAGTACATCAAAGCAATAGTCAATAAGCAGGATTTTGATCTAGAATAAACTTTTAGGCTGAGAAAAGAGAGGAAGTTTTGTTTAGCAGTCAAGACATTGGTATGGTAATTACAAGAGCCTGAGCTTGTGTTTAGCTTTCTCATCTATCTTTTCAAAGTTTGATACTTATTTTTCTTTATTATGCTTATTTGGGCTGTAAGACAAAGAGGATAGAAACCATGTAGATGTATAGTACTTAGGTAGTGTTCTGAACTAGTCAAAGCTTTGATGTGCTGTAACACTTAAAATAGTAAAGAAAAGTAAAGTTTAGGCTGTTGAAAAGAAAATTGTGGATCACTTATCCTATTTTGAATGTTTATTTTAATTTGAAATAGTCGGGGAAAAAAAGGGTATCCCTTGACATATTAGAAATAAAATCAGTCCCTCCACTCTGTAAACAGTTCTCAAAATAGCTTTTATAATCACTGGAACTCTGATGCAATAGAACCCAGTTTTCTGAACATATCATAATTCCAGGCAGTACCCTAACATATTTTATCTAATGCTGAACACACTCAGAAAAGTCCGAAACCATCCCTCTGAAAATTTCTAAGAACTCATTGAGCTATGACAGAAAAAATATTTCATGATCACCACAAACAGAGAGATAAATTCACTCTGAATTTACTGGGTAAACTGGGTAAACACTAGGAATTTTAAAAGCTTTCAAGCAGCAGTACAGTTACCAGTGCAACTACCAAGAATATTTGAATCTTATGTTAATGTTAATGTTAACTAGTCTGCATTTAAGAGTAATATCAATGACAGCAGACTAAGCATTTAAATTATACTGACTTGTAAAATATTTAGATTTGTTTAATCCATTTAAACTCACACTTAATATATACTACATTTTCCTCTTTTGTGCTATGGATTATATTTGATGACGTCTGATAATAAGAAGACTTACAAAATTTGCCACTTAATTGCCAGAGTAAACTATATAAATGAGAGAATTGTTAGTAACTTTAATGAACAAATGGGTCATATGTCCAACTAGATTGCAGGGACAAAGCAAAAAATGTAGAGATTTATTTTAAAATAATTACTCAGATTCCAAGGAAATAATGAAAAAAAAAACTTTTCAATAGTTACATATATTCATAGAAGAATAGTTTTTGGCTAGCCAAAATTAGGCAAGATTCCCCCATTTCCTATCTTTTCTAAGAAGGAAAAATTACATACATTTAGAATAAACAAACAGAATAATTTCTGAAGTATAGGCATCCTTATCGAAATACCTCATTTAAACCTCACTCTTTCTTCAACAACTCAGAAAGTTCTGCAGCATTGTAGAATTCATATTCCTAAACAAGAAACATGAACAAAGTTCTGTAGACTTGTATATTCTTCCCTACTATTCAGAATGGCATTTCAAGTAATTCTTAGCCAAGAGGGCCAAGAGGTTACTCCCACTCTGATTCTGTTCACAATCAATGAATGGGCAGCTGGGTCTCAGAGAATTGCTTCTGTATTTGTTGACTGGTTAAAACTCTCAAACCATATGTGAACTCCCACATACACACACACACACACACACAAAGTGGCAGGGCCCAAGGGAATGGAACAGAGCTGCATCAGGGGAGGATCAGGCTGGGGGCTAGGATAAAGTCCTTGACCAAGAGGGGATCTGACATTGGAAGTTGTTCCTTGGAGAAGTGGCCATGTTATCAAGCATGTCAGAGTTCAGGAAGTTTATGAACAATGCTCTCAGAAATATGTTTTGTCTTGAGTGATCCTCTGTGGAGTCAGGACTTGATGAGCTTCATGTGTTCCTTCCAACTTAGGATATTCTATGATTCTCTGATTCTACAAAGTAAAATGCATTCAGTCAGCAAGATACTAATTTATTAAGTTTTCCTGCATCTCCTTACAGTCATTAATTATTAATCTGTGCGATGAATACAAGGAAAAGAGACACTCCACTAATATACTGAATAAGAAGTCCAAAGGGAACAAAAAAAAGAGAAAGGGAGAGAAAGAGGGGGAGAAATGTGGGAGAGGGGAGAGAGGGAATAGGAAGGAAGGGTGGAAGGGAGGAAGGCAGGAAGACGGGAAGGCAGGCAGGAAGGAAGTAAGGAAGGAAGGAACTCGCAATTAGTATTTTAAAGCGACCATTCCAGGACTCTTGCTGTATTCCCACTTGCCCTTTAACGGGTTTAAAAGAAATGGCATAGTGTCCTTCCATAACCCTATACTATAACCTGTTCTACTTTTTTGCAGTACAATTTAATCAACACTTACATACATACACACACACATATTTATACTCTTTTTCATAAATATTTCTCATAAGTACAAGTTTTTGTTAATCTTTGGAAGCATCTAGCTTTTTAAATGTAATTTTTTTTTTAAAAAAAAAAAGTGTTTTCAGTTTGCATCAGGTATCAGAGACCAATCTCATCTGTGTGGATATTTTAATATTATTATCTTCAACAGTTCTTTTATTCTGTTACTTTAGTTTATCTTTTAAATTTTGGAAAAAAAATGTTCAACATACCAGGTTTTTCTAAAAATACCCAGCAAATTGTAAGTCATTTACTGCTGTCCTTTTCAGGATATGGCTATGATCACTTGGATTCTGTATAGCTTATTCAATTTTATTTTAAGTTCTAAATAGAAATTTATTCAGAAGTGAACAGACTCTTTTAATCAGCTTCTCTCTCCACTAGTTCAGGTCTTAATTTTTTTTTTCCGTGTGGGTCACAGCTTCCAGTCCTAAGTTACTGCATCCTTTCTGGAATTCTAAAGGGCCTGCAACAAAGTTTCCCCATCTCTATCTGAATGTCTAACTGATAAAATCGCAATGTAGTCTCTCTTTCTTCTTTTTTTCCCCATAAATTTCAGCTGCTTTTAAATGCATGGAATCTTATTTCTTATTCAGCAAACTAGCTCCCTGTAATACTTTTGATATATATAAGAAGGAGACTTACAAAGACACAAACCGGAGCCAGACACCTACATTCCACTGACAGCTAATAGGGACTGGGCACCTGTGCCTTTGAAAATCTTCCTCCAGTCAATCATTCTCGACAATTATTCATCAACTTTTCCTACTGTTGTCCTAAAAAAAAAATGTGAGCTGTTACTTTCAAGACTGTTCCTGTACACAAGGGAAGCCAAATTCGTATCTGTCAAAATGACATGTTTGTAGAGCAAACTAAACTGAAACATCTATATAATTTATGGCTTGTTACGTTTGGTGATAAACAGATGCTTTAATTAAGTTTGAGCTTTAGAGTCTTTTAAACCTACTGCCTGAATTTTATCACCTATAAATAAATTTTAAAAAGGCCTTTGGAAAGAGGAGCAGATAAGTGTGTATATTGATTTTAGTTACAGATGGGGACATAACTCCCTCCAGTTGCAGCAAATAACATCCTTCTTGCTCATTTGAACTATGTTCGCTTGCACCAAACAGTTTGGGATCTTCAATCCAAGGAAAGAGAAGTGGTAAAAAATTACAATAGCTCATTTCACCAAGGGAGGAGTTTAAGTAATCCCAAAGATACAGGATTTCCAAACAACATTTTTATGTAGTAGAAACATTTAATCTCATTATCTATTATGTCCTAGGTCTTTTCAAGTAGAAGTTTTGGAAACTGGATTCTGAAGTACAGAAAATATAAAGTGCAGAAATTACCACAAGGCATATTCTGAAACAGATGAGCATTTCAGTTCATGTTACTAATAAAAGTTTAAGGCTTTGGAATTCATAATGCATGTTTTCACTGAACCTTCAAATCTTTCTGTAGTGTATACTAAGCTTGCCTATGCTCAATTTTGTCTTGTTTTTGAAGGATGAATACAGAGACACTATCTGCTTATAAATAGAATTACTGTAGCTTGTAACATAACTTCTAGGTGGCCCGCATTCAAAGGGGGATATAAAAACAAACTTAAGTGAGAATTTCATCCTTCCATGATATATGTATAGATATATTAAATACATAACATAATCAAAGAACATACAGGTTGGAAGGGACCTGAGGGGATCATGGAATATCCTGAGTTGGAAGGAACCCACAAGGACCATTGACTCCAAATTCTATTACCACACAGGTTACAATTTTTACAAGGAATGTCCCTTTCTCAAAGAAATTTCCTAAAGCAGGTTCCCTAGAGTAGGTTGCACGGGAAAGCAGTAGGACAGATTTTGAGAATCTCCTGAGAAGATTCCACAACCCCTCAGGGCAGCTTGTTCCTGTGGTCTGTGCTGTTACCCTCAAATTAAAGTTTTTCCTCATGTTTAGATGGAATTTCCACTGTTCCAGTTTGTTCATGTTTCCCCTTGTTCTATCACTGGGCACCACTGAAAAAAGCCTGTTTCACTTGACACTCTTTCAATACTTATAAGCATAGATAAGATCCCCCCTCAGTCTTCTCTGTCCAGGCTGTACAGCCCCATGTCTCTCAGTCTTTCATCTTAACAGAGATGCTCCAAACCGCTCACCATTTTTATGGCCCTTTGCTGAGCTCTCTCCAGTAGTTCCTTGTCTTTTTTGTACTGAAGAACAGAGAACAGGGCACGGTACTCCAGATTTAGTCTTTCCAGAGCAGAGCATTTAAAAAATCAAAAGGCTTCATTGACTTTAGGTTGTCCTGTTGACCTTAGGTAGTAACTGGTAAAAAAGAACATCTCCAGGTTCACCTGGACGAAAAGTTTAATTCTGGCATACTTAAAATTTGTTGAAGCACACTGTAACCTAAATAACTTCTTCAGGTCTTACAACGATTTACTGGCACAGCTGGTGAGATAGTCCTAAAGATCTGTAGGGATATTTGATAATGTTGATTTACTTTGGCCTATATCTCAATAAAGATTCATTATGGTATTATTTTAAATATTTTTTTAGGTTTCAGAGAATAACTAATGTGGAACATCTCCTTGATATACTTTGAACAAATCTTAAATTAATATTATAATTCAGAGGAGAGAAGGACAGAGGATTTGTGATCAATTAATTCAGTTTGACCGAAGTTTAATTATTTGTCAATATCATTAAAAAATCAGATATTACATCATTTTAAGGAAGAGGTTATGTTAAATTTTTGCTATCAGAGATGTCTTGCTGCCAAATTTTTTCCTTATTCGGGCTTGGAACTTAGATGAAGAAGTACAAAAATACCTTCAAGCTACAAATGTTTACCAAGCAGTATCATCAAAATCATCATACCTTCTATCTAACTCTCAGACATCTTGTTTCCCATAGAATATTTTATATTGGCTTTCTTTCCTTGAAGAATTCATAGCAGATTCCTGGCTAACTATTGGATACAAATAAGATAATAAAAGGTACTAGATATTGTGAAAAGAGAGCAGAAACATTTAAGATAAACAATCCAATAGGGAAGACAGATCTCATAGATCTTTCCACAAACTGTTTATTGGGTTTTGACTTGCAAACTTTGCCGTAAAGGCATAAAAATACATACAGCTAATAAATAGGTTACACTGTTACTACCTAGAAAGAGATGCCACAAAAAATAGACGAGGTGAAGAGTGTGAAGACCAAATAATAGATCTAGTATATCAAGGGAAAATTAAAAGTAAAACAAACAATATGAACAGTGAAAATTATACAGAATCAATAGGCATACTATTGAAATAGTCTTCATAGTCTTTTATAGTCTTTAAGTTTCATTTCCTCTTTTCACCATCTTAATGACACCTAGCCATTCAGGAGCAAAACTACTCAAAGATACCAAGTTATATTTCAGTGTCCCATTTTTTTGTATGTGTAGAGTACAGGTAATAATTTTACAGTCAGTGCTGTTATTTCATGGCTGCACTAACTCATTTAAATGCTAGACCTGGCCTGGTGAGGTGTTTTTTTTTTTTTTTTTTTTTTTTTTAATTAAGTAGTATGGATTTTTCCAGGGGTCTCACCAGAGAAACAAACAAACAAACAAACAAAGAACCAAAAAAGCAATTTCTCACTGTTTTTATTAACAGTGTAAATTCAAAATTTATTTATTTATTTACTTATGTAAGACTGTTACCTTCAGGACTTTGTTCACTTCTCATCTCCAATTACAATTGTAATTTTAATTTACAAGTTAGTGGAGGATGAAAAAACACACAGTATTTTTGTCAGTGGTCAGCGTAGAAGGAACAGCCTCTTCTAATATTCATTGTACATGTTAAATGCTTTACTTATCACTAAAAAACATAAGTGCCCTGCACTGCACATCTATATGTGTAAAATCTGTAGCTAGACATGTATTATAGCAATCTAGGTGACTATATCTGAGCAGATTGCTATAGAATGCGAGGGATAACCAAAAGGCATAAAGACATTGAGTTTGAGTCTTCCAGGTTTGAGATGCAACAATTGTAAATGAAAGACTGATATACTGTTTACTACATTTAAATCTATCACAGCTATCATATTTGTTATCATGTACACATGTAGGTGAAGAGTGACAGGAAGACTCAGTGAGGTAGCACTAAAATTGAGGGAGCATTGTCTTTGTATTGGGGAAAAAAACAAATTAAGTAATCAAAAATCATTGTAAAATAACACTGGTGGGAGAATCATGAACTTGGGGAATTTCAAATGAGTAAGTTTCCATCAAAGTTAGATTTTCTTCTGTATTTCATAAACAGTTCAGAATTCTATATTCAGTGATATATGAGTTTAAACCTCTCTTTTGTTTGTGATTTGTGGAACAGATGTCCTAATTAACAAGAAAAATATCTTCCCAAATCATCTTCTTGCATGGTCTATTTATTCTAACTTGAGGAAGCATGTCTCTCATTTTTTTATAGAAAAGCTCAAGGGAAACATTCAAACTGTGACTTCCTTATATAAAAGAAATCTGATGATCAGATAAAGGGTTTAGATCTCTGAAATTGGCTTCCCATTCAATTAAGCATGCTCTAGTTTGATTACAATGTTGTTGTTCATTATATAAACCTTTTTTTTCTTCCACAGGATCTTACAGAGAGAAGAGATTCCTATCCAAATAAAACAAGTTTTACTTAAAGATATTTTATGTAGTTTGAATTTAAATCTTTAAAGTGTGGAGAAATAATCCATTAGCTATCATTTAGGTGAAAAATTAATGAATGAAAAAGAGACAACACAAATTATGTGCTAGTTTAATATGTTGGGAAATGTACAAGAATCTGATCCTACTCTGCCTACAGATGTAGATTCATGTTTGCACTTCACAGGCCACTTTTTGATTTTATCAGAACTCAGAACTCTATGTACTTCTGGTTTATTTTACATCATTTGAAAACCCTTCCTTATTCTCAGTATCTACTTGTATCAATACATAAAATACACAAAAATCAATACACAGAATGGCCAAAAGATCCAGGCAAATAAGTGCTCTGAGTATTTCTTTTTTAAAAAATATACTTTGAAAAGAATCACTACATTGAAAGTATTGCTTTTAAACAAACATCCTGTTTCTTCTATAGCCTTGCAAGAAAAATACAAGTCCCTCCATGAACACATCAAAATGTACTGTCCAGCATGACAACGCATAAAAGGATTTTTTTTCCTTTTGCACTGCTGTCTGCTTAAGTCTCCAATATGTTTTGATATTTTTCTCCTGCAAATCAGATACCATGTCTTATAGAAGTCGCATTGTCCTTTTCATTTGAATGAACTGAATTATGCAGTGCAACCAGTGCACTCTCAAGCCATCAACTTCCTGCCACCCCAACTGTACATTATCAAGATATGTAAATACTGTAGAAAAACCAAGAGTTAGAATGCTATCTCTTCCCAACAAGTTGATGGATGTAATTTGGAAACTGCCTCCCACATTGCTGAGCAATCTGTTGCGTGTATCACTCCTGAAATTGTAAAGTTGAAGGGACAAACAAGAACAATGCAGTAGATCAAACAAGGGTACTGTAAGCATACTCTGAAGATACTTGAGTAAGAGGTACTCTTACAAATAGGTTGTAAAATTTATCTGATTCAGTCAAGACCAGGATCTAACATGTATTTTTCAGAACTGATTCTCATTTAGCTAAAATGTACTATGAAGCTTAGCAGCACCTTAGCAATATGAATTTTCTAAAATGTCATCCAGAGCCATGAGAGAGCCAAATATCTTGTGGCTTTGTAGTGAAAAGTAATACTTATAAATACTTATAAATGGCTAAAGCAAAACTGGAATTTATAAAGTTTATCAAGGCTGACAAAGAGAGGCCTATTGATCATAAAGACAGATGTTAAGATATAGCATGAGAATTTTTAGATAAAATTTGTTGAAGTAGAGCAATGTGGAAAAATACCATGACAGGCATACTTTAATAAACTGATTTGATTTACTAAATATGTTAATGCACACAAGCTGCAAAAATCTCACAGTCAGTTTGTCTTATTTTTTTTCACAGAACCTATACAAGAAGCAAAGTAGACAGGAATGTAGAGCCTGCAGCATACTGAGAATATATATTGTCTGCTTTGGGATGTTTAGCCCATATTTGAAAAGCGGGGTTTAAACTATTGTCTCAGGCTCCTTTTAAAGATGTTGTTAAAATAATAAAAGAAAGAATTAGGTTGTTTGAAATCAGTGTGTGAACTGAGAGGGCACTTTATAGCACTGTTCTAACATGGCAGATCTGTAGGATTCAGATGTTTAGTACCTCTGGAAGGAAACAAAATAAATGTGGCCAGACTAAAGTTCCATGTAACTGAAAACTCTGCACTAACCGAGGAATTTTTAGAGAGGATTATGTTCAAGAAAGCATCTATACATTATGTTTGTTTCCCAGTAAGTTCATCAAATTGCTCAAGGGACTTTCTGACCAGAAGTTATACCTCTTTATTAAAAAATATTTCATATACTTTTCTTCTTCAAATTCAACTGACAGTTTTTTAAAATGCTGTCATCTTTAACTTCACATTGGTAACTGAAGTTACACTGTTTCCTATGTTTCCTATGAACTTTCCTTTTGATGCTCCTAGTTTTATATGCTAGAATAAGGAGGAAAGAAACCTCAAAAAAAAACCAAACAAACAAACAAAAAAAAAAAAACCAACCTTCTTCAATAGGTTTTTAGTAGTTTGGCCCTGCATGCAACTTCACAGCAACTTCATATATTTTTGTCTACCATGAAGTATCATGCTTTTCCTATCCATTTTGGTTCAGAGAAACTTAGCAGGAAAAAAAAAATATTATGTTGTGTCAAGCTTCATCATCAAGCAAAAAATAAAATCATCCTTATCCTGAACAGAAAGGAGTTGTATTAGGGGCAAATGCTTAAAGATGGAACTTGATAACTACTAGATCTCTCAGACGCATACTCAAACAGAATGTTAGCTACATAAACATGCCAGAGTTATTTGACATTGTTTAATCAATCTTTAGCAAGGTTTGTAGTGAATGTAACCTCTGTAACTATATCATTCCTCTGAACATTACAAACTTTGAACAAATTAGGTGCATCAACTACTCCATCTTAGAATGTCTTTACAGAGGCACTAAGTGTAAACAGGATTTAAATATAAAATAGCTTCTAATTATTTCTCTGAGTACTAATATTATCAACAACAAAAGCTGATGAGGTTACATTTCAAGGGAAAGCAAATTATGTATAACAACCTCTTAAAAATAAACTCAGCTTGTGAAGCAAAAATTTCATTCAAATTTTACCTCAGATTTTACAAATATTTATAAATTAGTTTTTTAAAAGTAAGAATTAGAAAGTCAACACAATATTAACATTTGAAAAAGCAAAACTCATTTACCTTGAAGACTTTTAACTTAAGTTAAAATGTTTTGTATGGTCCGAAATAGCTGAAGCTAACTTTTTCTATCAATTCTCAAGTGATTATAAAATTACTTACAGCTCTCTCTATCACTGCCTGTAAAATCATGTAAAAAAATCTCTGCATACTGATCCTTTTCACTTTCACTTACCTTGTATAAAAAGGATAAATCACAATGTTGAAATTTAAGAGTACTTTTAGCTCTTATTTAGGAAATCTTGCTCCCTTATCAGCTTCTGCTTTCACCTATTAGATGTCTTTTTAGAAGTTGAATCTATTTTCAAAGAATGTATATTAATGTAAAGTTCAATATATAATGTCAAATGATAAAATGAGTTATCTACTTAGCAACTATTTGGGGGATAATATGTTATACCAGGTGTCTTTTTTCTCATTGAGTTATGTATGATTTGCTGGAAAAACCTAGGGACTCAGGGAGTCCTGGGAAGAGTTATTTTTAGCTTACCAATGTCAGTGTACAGACATCTGTGTAGGACTTAAAAACCTGTTGTGACTAATCATATTCTTCACAGTAGTGCCATGTTCTAACTTTCAGACAACCTTGCTTTCATTTAAAGATAAGAAGGGAAGTGAGAGAAATTGAAAAGCTGAAATACTTGAGCTTTTTTTTCAGTATTTGTAAAGCAGAAGTGGCTATCCTTTCTTTTGTCCTAAACAATCCTGTTAAATCTGGGGAGATTCATCTAGGAAAGATTTCACTGAAAAGGATGAGAGAAATTGGATACGAAGGGATTTATACCTCCTTCTAAATTTTTATTGGCAACATATTACATTTGTGCAAGGTTTTTTCTCCGAGCTGAACTGGGAACTTCTGTTATCATAGTACTTAATCTTACAAATAATAGCTAGGTTTTATAGAGATGCAATGCAACTTTTAATACTTGATTTCTTTCTCACTAGACTATTAGGAACTTAAATTTACCACTGTGTAAAAACCATAATATTGCTTTATTTTATTGCTGTATTACTTTTAATGTTTCATATAACTCTGAGAGAATTGTTTTGTTTTATTTCTCAAGTCCCTCTCCTTTTCAGTAATTGAATGGCATGCTTTGGCGGTTGATAGATGGATTTGTGCTATTTAACACCTTTATTAGTGACATGGACTGTAAGATTGAATGTATCCTCAGCAAGTTTGTTGATGATTCCCAAGCTGCATATTGCAATTGTCATACGGGAAGGGAGAAGTGCCACACAGAGGACTTGGCAATCTTGAGAGGTGTACCTGTATGAAACTCATAATTCAACAAGGCCAAGTACAAGGTCCTGTATCTTGACTGGGGCACTCCAAAGTACAACTGCAGTGGAGAACAGATGAAAAGCAGCCCTGAGAAGAAGGACTTCAGAGGTTTTCTTTGATGAAAAACTCAATGTGAGTAATGTGTGCTGGCAGCCCAAAAAGCCAGTCATATCCTAAGCTGCATCACAAGAAACATGACTAGGAGGCTAACAGGAGGTGATTCTCCGCCTCTACTTTGATCTTCTGAGATCCCACCTGTAATACTGTGTTCAGAACATGGAACTGTTAGGCCAAGTGCAAGATAAATCACTTAAGCCTGCAGAAATTAACAATATTTAACACTGCCATCATAACTGTTTTTTTGTTGTTTGTTTTTTTTTTACAGTTGTTCATATCTTACACAAAAATTCACTACAAGTATTTGCAAGGGCCTTTTATTAATTGACATTTTTAAGGACTTCACTTAAATATTTGATTATCACACAATAAACCAACAAATCGATTTTTCCATAGTTCTACCATGCTTTTCCGCACTTAAAGGTTGAAGTATATATATGTATCTTAAATATATTTTACAACTGCCAGATTCAGGGCTCCAAGACTTTGACAACAACATAAATAAAGCAGCCAGCCCAAATGAAGGGGACGAAAGCTAGTGGGGTAGGAAAAGAATGAACTGCAGCTGTTTCGGATGATAGAGAGTCCCTCTGCATATTGCCACTATCAGAAGATATATTTATTATTAAAAGTCAGTTATTTCCTGTGTTATTTCATATCCATCTGCTGAAAATCTCTAGAAGTCTGAATAATTATGTTTGACATCTAGCAGGGGGCTTCCCAGAGCCAGGACCTGTTTCACTGTCCCAAAAAGGAGCAGGTTAGCCCCAGCCTTCACCACCAAGCACCTCCATGGAGATAAGGACAGGCCAAAGCCAAGATACGAATCCTGCTTGATTAGGCTCATGGCTGGGCAGGGCTCTAGGGAGCTGGGTATGGGCTCTGTTGCAGCCTTTGCTGCGACAGACACCAACAGGTTTTCTGGGCTGTGGGTAGGATTGGGGAGCCCTGGAGAACTAGGCAGGAGTAAGCAGGACTGTGGCAAGTGCCCTCAAGGTCTTGACACAAAAAAAAGAAAAATGATCAAATGCTGATTTAAAAAAATAAGTATTTCTGTTTACTAAATTAATTATTAAAAATTTTTTCAGCTACTTTATGATGCACAGTATGGTACAGGAATAGTACTATACTGAAATAGTTATACTCTTCAAATAGTATGCTAGTATTTCTGGATGGCATTATTAGTGCTATTTCTGCCTCTTCAGATCTACCTTGAGGACATTTGTTCATTGGCTCAGTAGCTTGCAGTACATATAAATCATTAAGAGTTAAACATGTTATAATATATTTCACTATATCTGCCTACTTAGATGAATTTGCACAAGAATTAACTCAATTCACTTTTGCTTCACGTCACTAGACATTGACCATGTCTGTCATGCTATTGCTATTCCTATATCAGCTCACAGCAGTGTTACATCGACTCTATCACATGTCAGTAAACTCCTGAAAGCCTTCTGCAGTATCAGAGAGGGGAAATTAAAGTAAAGGTTAATGTCACTTTTTATGGTTGAATGGTTCTTTGAAAATACCAAAGGGAAGGTAGCCTCTGAAACCTGATTTTATTTATTAATCTTATATCATCAGAATACCAAATATACCCACCAAAGCTAAGCTTATCATTTTGTAAGAAAGAATTACAAGGGGCTGTAGCAGAGGTAGAAAAATCTGCAATTCTTCTTTCAAATTAGTGCAGGTAAAACAAAGATGGTAGCAGAAAACTACATATAAAATGAGTGAAACATAAAACCTGAATAGTAGTGTAATTTCCAAGCTCAAAATTAAATTTTAGAGGATATATGTTTTCTTCTATAAATACATTTCAGAAAAAGGAAAACATGTATTCTATTTTGTGTGCACTAGTATTGGATAAGTAATTAAGTGGTTTGCATTGCATGCCAAAGATTTTTTATAGATAATAATGAATTAAATTTCTTCAATGCAAATTTTGGCTTGAGAGCTATACAAATCCAGATATATAGATAGACCAGGAAAATATCATGTAAGTATTATTGGCCAGTAACTGCCATTCTTCATGCAGAAAGATCTTTTTTTTTTTTTTTTACTAGAGACATGAATTCATTTTCCATCGCCTGTTTGATCCTCAGCTTCCCCAAAAACAAATCAAAGAGACAATTAAATACCACAGATTCAGTGGTGGTCTCTGATTGTTTCGTGGCATGTGTGCTCTAGTCTTGTTAGATAGCTAAACTGATTAATCAATTAAGCAAGTAAATAATCCCTGATATCAAGATACAATTTTCTTATGTTCTAAGAAACTTCTAGCCAAACAATATAAAACATCAAAGAAGTAACCATCAGGAAATTAAAGAATTTTCATGAAGAAAGTGAGAACGCATGAGTAAAGTAACTTGCTGAAATTAAATAAACTACAGTAACAAAGAATATCTAAACCTCTGGCATGGTCCGCAACCAGAAAAATTCTCACTGAAATCAGTAGAGACTTAGAGCACTGCTGAATGGTGACATTGGCCAGATTTGAGACAGCAATCTATAAGCAAGAAGGGTGACTGATTCTATTTTTTTTTTTAATTAAAAAAAATGTGTATTATGATGGTATAAAGCAAAAGAGAGAGGAGAGAAAGAGGGGATGAAAAAATCTTGTGTAATCTTGTGTAAGAGTTTTATTTAGTTGCATGTATGTATATTCACCTTCTATTGGCTGATGAATAAAGTTTATTGACTTGTGCTTTGGACATTTGCCTCTGTAATAAACTGCTGTTTTATGAATTGAATTATGTATGCAAGGAACATTGGCTGGTGTATAGACCAATACTTGAGTAAATATATTTTCTGAGGACACATGAGACATGCTATTTTGACATATGGAAATTAGATTAGAGTATATTTGGGGAATAATTTTGTTTGTAAGCTGTATTTCTAAGAAGAGCTGCAACTTTCTAAATTAGTGTTGCTGACCTAAACTATTCTGATGATGTATGATTTGATGTATGATATACATTGAATTCTGAATTCCATTTACTGGAAGCTAGAAAAAGAATCACATTGCAACTATATAAGTGAGTTCACTTGCTTTATCTACAAAAACACATCTCAGGCTTTTTCTTTTGTTGGTTTCATACATTCTTTCATTCAGGTATGGGGTAAGCTATGTCAGATCTATATTTAAAATACTTATTAAATATTTTCCTAATTGTATATGCCATTTATTAGTATGTACTTTATTTTAAGGCCCAAATGAGTACACTAGCTGGCACTAATTAGCCTGATTAATCTCATCTGGGACCCTCAGCCACAAATCTTTTGTCTCCCAAATCAAAAGTTACAGTATAAATAATATATAGTAAGGTAATACTATAGGTTTGTGTCTCGCCTTGTATTTTGCTGCCCTTGCCTTGGCAGTGGACTTAGTGCTCACTGCACCTCTAAGGCTCACTTTGCTCAGATATGGTGGGACTGCATCCATTTTAATGCCCCTGCTGCATGCTCCTCATCATTAGCTCCTGACTTACCTTCTCTCGCCAAAAGTAGCCCACTTTTGGTACTACTTTTCAAAGCTATGTTTAAGCCAAAATATTCCTGATGTAGAAGAGCTGTAAAAATATCAGTTATGTACACCAAGTTTTCATATGTGCAAGCTTGAATTTGTTCTGACTCTCAAATACAAAAGCTTTGTAAGTTGGAAAAAAGCATGTCCTTTTTTTCTCTTACCTACCCTCACCCCTCAGCGTCTTAACTGTACTTCAGAATTGACTTTTTTGCATATTTTTGCATAACACCTATTAAATTGAAGTATACTAGAGTAACCTCTGAGTAGAATTTGATGTAGTTTATCTATCACTGTGGGAGTATTTCTAACTTTGATTATATTTGTTTTTGTTTTTGTTTTTTTAAAGAAAGTAATGTTTTATTTATACTGTAGGGACTTCTCACCTCTTAATACACTAGAAGACAGTAAGAAAGCCTATAACTAAGACTAATACACAAATGGAACTTTTAAGAAAACTGGAAACTTATTACGCTGTTACATGGTGGAATGAAAGAAAACATGGTTGTAAGTCTCTTAATTTCATTATTATTGGATTATGATTTCCAAATGAACATCAGAGTGCAAGCGATTCAGAGGAATATTTACTGAATGAAACATGAACAGTGAAAACTGACCAGTAATTGAGTGCTTCAGAGATGAAACAGTCCAGAGTTTGCTTTTTTTTTCTACTTTGAAAGCATTAGCACTAACAAATCTACCAATGCACTGCTTGTGCCTGTCATTCTTGGTTTCTCAATTGATGAATAGAGGTGCATTGACACTACTACAGTTCCACAACAAAGTCACCTTGCTAATGGGTCAGTGGCAGAAGGATGAGGTATGAGGCTGGATTTAAAATAAAAACTCCTGAGTTTACGTACTGTATGAAGATAACAGGGTTTTTCTTTTTGTTTCATTTTCTTTATCTGCTTTAACACTTCAGGACCATAGGGATCAGTTTATCATCTATGGGAACTAGAAAGATATAGTTACCTCTCAGTTGTAGTTCTTTCGTCTTCTTGCTAAATTTTGTCTGGTGTCTGTGTCTGCTTGTCTTTTAACCGGTAGATATTTCCCTCTCCACCACAATCAAGCTCATCCTACTCCATTCCTGTAGGGTCTCATTGAGTGACACGATTCAATTTTTTGTCCTATTATTGCTAAAAAGAAGATGAATTTTATTAAGCATCTTGTTGAATAGAAGATATTGACAAAAGTATGAATTGCACTCTCAGTTGTGAGATTGCATTGCCCAACTCATAACACTCAGTCCAATCACAAATGCGTCCTAGAGATCTCTGTAGGAATGTAGCATCACTACTGATTTTCATTAAAAAAACAAACAAACAAAGAAAAACACAATGGAAAAATAAAAACAGTGTGTTTATATATTTAAGATAATTCTTTAGTTGTTTTATTGTTTTGCTTTGTTTTCATTCATCAAAACATACATTTCTAGGCAAGTGGGTCTTTCATCTTATAACCCACAATCTGTTTTCCCAAAATAAATAGCTTTCCTGCTTACAAGATTGCAAAAACAGATTCTATATCTGATTAGAAACAGGATAGAAAGTAACCCACGAAACAAAAAATTACTTATGCAGAATATTTCCTAAAAAGTAAAAATAAACAACCTTCTTAGTTCAAGAAAACAAGCGTGAACTTTCAAATACGAGTAACTCATTTAAGATGCAGAAAAGCAAGGAGTCTTTATTATGGCTGTGGTCAAGGAGTGAGGGAATAATATGGTTGGTCTGTGGCAATTTCTCCTTCTGATGTATGCAGCTACATAAATATTTTTACGTGCACTACACTTTTAATATCAAAAGACACATCCACCTTCAGAAGAAAATACAACTTTAAGGAAAAGATGATTCAGTAAGAAGAGAATGCGTATGTGGTGGCATTCAGATTCTTTTAAAGATGAAAACACATGGCTATATTGACAGAGATCATCTATGTTTACCCAAGTAACAACTTAGTTTATTCCACGCGGATTTCTTGAAGCTCAAAACTGGTTGATATTCACTTTTTGCTTCTCACATTGACCTTTTTAAGCAAATATTTGCTATTGGTTGACTTTGGAAGTTAACAACCTCAAATTGCAAATCAGTTAAATGTATGGTGCGATATTGGTCTTCTACAGTGATGTTTCCATGTGGAAATGTTCCTGCCTATATTTATGACTTAAGAACATCTGATATCCCACATTTCAAGTTTTATATTTCAGAAACCATAATGCCATGAAGTCATTTTTTTCTTGTCTGTTTTTAGAAAGAAATATTTCATCCTGAAAAATATCCTAACAAACAAAGTGGTTTGTTTTCCTTTATTGGATTTCATTTTTGCTAATGTATCTAGTTTCTGTTTATTTAAAAGGTATCGTCTGGGCCAAAGGAAGTTTCCAACAGTTCAATAAATTACTGATATTTCAGTCTGCATCAAGAATGCCTTGGCTTGCCTTAAATTCCTGGTTAAGTCTTTCCAATATGAGCACATGAAAGCGCATATCCTATTCAGCAGAGAACTAAAATCCATGTAAGTACTTATTTCAATAATTTTTTGGACTTCCAGGAACAGGATATGATCAATATGGAAAGAAACTCTTACGCTTGTCGATATGCAAATAAACCTTATCAGATCATACTGCTCTGGAAGGATGATTTTGCTCATTCTTGCATGATAGACACTAGCAATCCTCTTTTATTACTTCAGCTCATAGATTATTCCTGTAGGAAAGGATGGTTTGAGGCAGTGAAGCAAGTAAGACAGAAGTACATGCAAATCATAAATATTAAAGTTACACTAGGATGGCTAGAGAATTCAAGTATTAAACACAGTTGGAAACCTGATTTGAAAGGAAAGAGAGCTGAGTGACAAGTGAGTGGAGCAGCTGTGAGGTTCTATGTCCACAAGAAAATTACGTATGTAATATACGTAATACGCTCCACATAAGAACATAAAGATGGACTTGCGTGCCATATAGTGCTATTGGCAGAAGAGGTCTGAATCTCTTTTTGCCTTCTCTCCTATGAAAAATGTCATGCTTCCATAAAGCCATTCTTACTGTCATCAACTCAATTTGATTCTTCAGTCATTATGATCATGTGCTCCTAGGTCAGTTCAGTATCGACATAGGAGAGGTGTGTGCTGAGGCAAAAATGGTAGGCTGAGGGAAAATAGTAGAGAAGGCAGGGTACATCTGTCCTTCACCTGCTAATTGCCTGCACTGGAAGCTTTCCATTTACAGTAAAGTTTCTTCCTTGTTTCATTTTACTTTTTGGTCTAACTGCTACAGTAGTAATAAGATTATTTGTATAGTGATCTATATAGTGACTGTCCACATGTGATCATCATGAAGTTATCAGCATCTAGAAACAAACTCTGGTGTACTATATTGTGTGCTGTGTGATGACATGGCATTCTGGAACTGACTAAAGCTTCTGAACAGCTTAACTACATTCCTTTTCACTGGATGTTTGGAATATTATGCATTCTTTTCCTCTTAGAGTTCTCCTGCTGCAAGATCTTGATAAAAATAAGGTCTTGCATTGACATGAGTTTTTCTAGTAATATCCAATGGATAATTATGGCTTGGTCCCATCACACTAAATTCCTGCCAAGAAAGAGTTAAACATTGCACAAAGAAGTAGGAAACCAGCTTCTAAAATGCATCCTTAGGAGCTAGTTCAGGATCTAACTGTAGTTTCCGCTGCACACGCACCACAATATCAGGAAGAGGGAGAACTTGTTTTCTCTCATAATCAGAAGTGGTAAACTCAGCAACCACACACTTATAATGTCAGAACCTTTTCCCAAGCACATTTTGATGTAGATTGAGCCTAGCAACCCAGTAAATGAAGTTCCTGAAAAAATAACAAATTTCTTTTGTATGAAAATAAATCTTTTCTTTTTTTCCTCTATGTAGTATATTTATATTTTAGTAGAAACATAGTCATGAAGACTGTAAAAACTGGAGAAGAGAAGGATTTCTTGAATATAAGCATGATGTAGGACTTAAATTTTTTATTTTGGCAAAGACAAAACAAAACAAAACAACAAAAGCTGTAAAATGGAATATATATAAGAGCAATGCATACACACTGGCATTGCAGCAGGATTTTTCTACTGAAATACTGAAGCTCCGTTTTATCTCAGGAAAATTAGCTGAATAAGGGTTTGAACCACTTTGAATTATTAATGAAATACCCAAAGAAGTAGATCAGTACAAACACTAAAAAATATCATTTTTGAAAAGTTTTGAAACATATGCTCCCAACTTCATAACTGAAGTCCAGATACTAATAAAACACACCATGAGAAATCAGTCACGGACCATCTTCATTTTCCTTTCCACCTACCAAGAAAAACCTTGAAAGATTGTCAGATGCTAATAAGTTTGGTTGGATTTCTGTTCTTGTACCTAAGAAATAAATAAATCCTTGATATTCAGCGTGAGGTAGAAGGAGGTACCTTTACTTTTTGTACAGAAATCTGATTAAATGATTCTGCTATCAGACTACACATTTCAAAATTTAAGAGAATGATACCTAAGCTACTGATTAAGAAATTACTGTGCTAATGTAAATCTGCTTGTAGTGCTCGCTTGTAAGCAATTCTGCTCTGACTACCATGGCTGGTTCTAAAACACTGAAATTATGTTCCAGAATTATTCACAAAGTAGCAATAGCTAGACACATGTAACTTCCACTTTCATTTGCATACATTAAATGTATGCAGAAAGGTTTTTAGTGACAGTACACTAAAATTCAGCAGTATAAAGTGATTCAATAATAGCACAAGATGGTCAGCTGCTGATGAGAATTATCAGGTTCTGGACAAAAATTATTGTTGCTATTGCTCTAGAAAACTCTAAAAGGCAGCAGACGTTCTTCATCACACTGAAACAGATTACACTTATGTAGCAAGTTCATATTTTTCATTGCAATTATTGCAAAACATCTGATGGGGTCATGAAAACAGGAGATGTCAGTGCTCTGCATGCAGTTCAAGTGGATTAAGCCCCAAGATGGAATACTGAAGAGATTTAAAAGATGAATTATTGCATTAAAGGACTGAAAAGTATATAAACTAAATTTCCAGTGTCTGAGGTGTCTGACCAGACTAAGGTATCTCAGGGTCCTGCAGCAAGATATGGACACACTTAATTGCAGTAAGAAAAATCAAATACAACCAGCGAAATTTATATTTTTATATATATATTAGATAGATAGATTCATCTGTGTTTATAGTTATATCTTTACTTCCCATCCCATTTCAGATGGATTTCAATTTCATTTTCCACTTTAGTTTAGGCAGCTGGCAATGCTTTTAATTATTTTGACGGGGGTTAAGGAATGGTATATGTAAGTACCAGTGAAATATGATGGTACTTGGCATTTAGATGAGGATTGAAACATTCATGTAAGCAGATACTATCACATCTTATAGTCAAAACCGTTCGCTTAGCTCAGAATATTTGACTGCTACTATCATTTTCTTCTCTGTTTTTCTAAGAAAGATGAGTTCCTTCTCCTTTCAGGAAACTCAAGAAGATGTGTACTGACAAGTAATGTGCAAAACTTTTGCTTGTTCTTTTGCTCTTCAATTTCTCAAATCAATCTGTTTCTCAAATATGGCTTTTGATATGGCTGGTTTTTTAAACACTGGCGAAAAAATAGTCCAGCTGCTGATGCAACTTCTAAGAAGATTCAAAGTCATACATAAGGTCAAGAAAGACCTTGTGAAACACTTTGGGGTCTGCATCACAGCCACTACAAAAAACCTTGAGAACATTATACGCTGATATTAAGCAACACAAAATAACTGTGGAACATGAATATTCTAGCAGATCTTTCTCTGATGAACTGAAAATGGTTTTTAATCAAGCTGTAAAGAGATGCATTAATGGATGAAGTCATTAGTAGAAACAAATGGTACTGGTTGAGGTGTATGTTCTGTTCCTAGACACTTTCTATAGCAATCAACAGGAGCTACATTCTCACTCTGACTAGAGCAAATTAAAAATTAAGCAGAAGATGACATGCAAATTGCATGCAGCAGTGGTAAATAATGGGTGGAATAAGTTACATACAGATCATTCATGACATGTTACTGCTGTAGACAGTAGGGAAGATGTACAGGCAATGTACATCTTATCAGACAAGGAACAGCTGGGAATTATAATTCTGCAAACTGGAAATATAGTTCTGCTTTTGAAAGAAAGTGAAACATGAAGAAAACTCTCTGGTTAACTATCTGCAAATGCGTTGTTCCAGTTTCCTCCATTTTGCAGGATAAAACCATTACAGCTCTATGGAAATATGAGTAAACATCCTCACACGAAAAAGCTATTATATGATGCACAAATATTTTACAAAATTCCTTGGGTTCCCTCAAGCCCCATTTACATCACTTTCCATCTCCCATCTGCACCATTTCTGAAAAATGTATCCTTCCCCTAGCACAGATGCTTCACTTCTTTGAGTTTTATTATAAAAATAACACTTCTCTAAAATATAAAAATACCTTGATAAGCCTACTATCTAATCAATTGCAGCTGTAAATCATTACTGATAACAAATAGCAGCTGTGTTTCATTCGAAGACAGTGTATATCCTTGGGCTGATATTTTAAGGAAAAACCTAAATCAGAGGACAATAGCTAAAGTATAGCCTCCATAAGAGGGCATACCTTATGTTTCCCTAGCTAAATTTAAGATTCTCCTACAGACAGTGGTTGTTGTTTTAGAATGCTGTGAAATTAGTCTGTTAGGAAAAACAGTCATGACTGTATAATAGCTGTGTGCAGCAGAAGTGTTTATAAATGATTTGTGTCCAAGCTAGTTTTTAGATTTTCAGTGTACATAAGTGAACACCCAGGCAGTATATAAAGGTGAGAGCTACAATGCAACCACAGACTGCCCTGAGCTGGAAGGAACCCACAAAAAATCAGAGTCCAACTCTTGCCTCATACAAGATGATCCAAAAATCATAATTCTGATCATTGTCCAAAACTTCCTGAATTCAGAACATATGTGAAGTTGTGGCTTATTTCCCTCATATCCAGTTATTTGATGCCTTGCTTTACTTTGCCAGTGTATCAATTTTTTTTTTAAAAAAAAAAAAAGACACATTTTCTACTTTTAGCAAGATCAAGTAAGAGATTTAGTTATGCAAAAAGTTTCATTCACTTCACAGCGTCATTTTAAATATGGAATAACTTCACCTTATAGAAATTTTCACATAAATTTCCATTTTTTATAGTCATTTTTCCTTTGTTTCAAAGTACAGATGCACCCACATGTTCAGCAATATACTTTCTAAATCAAAAAACGTAAGAAAGACTCCAATTTCTACCCATACTTTGATATACAATTATTTACTCTCTGCTTTCTATGCAGTAAGGGTAGACCAAGTAGGCTTAAAAATCAATCAAAGGCAGGATTAGAACTCCATTAAATAATGGACCTCATTTTATGATAATGAAAATCTGTAGTATTATTTTAGGTTGCTGGCTCTCTCTGATAGCAGTTTTCCACTTCCATCCCACTACCATTCTGTATTTTGAAAGTGGTTATGAACTGAGATTCTTACTTTAAAATAGTAATGATGCTCTGAAAATCCTTCAGGCAAGTTAAAAGATTTTTCAGTTTTATGTTCTGTGCACTTTCCAAAGCGAATCCCTTCCTCACTAAACTTCATTCCAATGTACAGTAACCTAAGAAACAGATCACAATATTTTTATTCTAATTATTATGAATGCTGTATGTATAAAAACTTAGTGAAGACTAAAATTTATTTTTATAGCTATTCCCTTTATTCATTTTCTCAATATATCAAGAACTATTTCTGGGTAGTCTTATGGGTCTTCAGACTCAATGAATTCAAGCCAAGGGGTTAGAATATAATACTGCTGGATTTTGTTGCTGAACATAAAGATGTTTCTCCCTTTGGAAGAATAGAAGATCTTAAATTAGATCCAGTATCTGAAGATATTGTAAATGGGAAAAATGGCTAAAGAAGCTGTGATTACAGAACTGCCATAGCTGTGATATGTAGTATGTTCTACTTTGTACTTAGGCAAGCAAGATGAGGACTTTCAAGTTGAGGTATCATCTCAAATTTTTGTAAGAACTGTCTTGCATAATGTGATTTTTTATTTATTTATTTTTTTTAAAGAAGCATCTGAGTGGCGTTTCAAATCAAACTAAGCTGGATCTTTATTTTGGAATTTCATCACAATTCTAAATTTCATGGAAAATTCTCACAGACTTTGGCATGCTTTGATTTAAGCCTAGTCTAAAGCATTAAAACAACTACAGCCTTTCCTGAGAGAATAATTCCCTAGGAGAGAGAGAATTGAAGCACTTAATATTATCCAAAAGAAGACTGAGACTGTAGTCTATAACTTTCTAGGTACTTAATTATGAAAGCATCAGATATTGAAGGGATTTTTAATACGGAAAAGTAAAACGTGGAAAGAATGATAGGCTTGAAAAATGAAAGATGATTGCAAGGTCCTGCATAATTGAGGGAGGAAGTAGCAAAGATTTTACATTATTTTTACATCCATGACTAAACTTTTTAAAATGTATCTGATGTTTCTAATGTCATCTTTAAAATAGGTGAATAAACAAAACAAATAAGGATACACACAACTTACAAGAAATTAGATCCCCATATCAGTATCATTGAGTATAAAGTGGTAAATTGCAGAAGTCGACTAATAACTGAGGAGTAATAAATTAAATGGGAATATCTTGGAGAACTCAAGAATAGGTCTACATTTGAAAAACTGTTTAAGTTACAAGGAAGTTATATAAAAAGATGGATTGTATATCCGGGAACAAGCATTTTGTGTGAGAAACTGGATAAGCGAGTCAGAATTTGCAAGAGAGAAGAGAATTGGAAACACTCCCAGGACAGAATGGGCCTCATCTGAATTGTTCCAGAACAACTTATTTTAATCCATGTATGAGTTTTCTAAACTCTTATATTTCAGGAAAGCCAAAACGAAGTTGAGTTATCTTTTTGGCTTGTAAGATTCTTTTTATTCTTTGACAGCTTAAGGCCATGCTATTCAGATTTGAGTATCTACACTGAGTTAATATTTCATATTATTATATGGATATTTGTATCTTGAGTTTAGATTTTGTCATTGTTATGATTTGGGATTATTTAAGTACTTTTCTGGCAGGCAAAACTCAGTTATTCTCTAATCACATTTGAACTTGCATATTGTTTTATAGAAGGCTTAAAGATTGTTTAAAGTGGAAGTAGTATGTCAGTAAATAAAGTGGGGGAGGCTGATAGGAAGACTTCATTTGTGCGATTTAAAAAAAAAAAAAAAACACAGTCTAAGTGCTATCAAATTATGTGAAAAATTTCTTCAAATATTTCATGGCAGTGGGGTTGGAACTAGATGATCTTTAGGATCCCCTCCAACCTAAGGCACTCTATGATTTATTTTGGATGGTTTCCTCTATGTAGTACATAGAGTTTCCTCCTCATACACACTTACGAATGTTGAAATGTCTACAGATGCAAATATATAATGTAACTAGAACAATTTAAATTTCAATTTTGATAGAAGTTCTTTTATAATACAGGATCATATCACCATACGTCACAATAAACTTCAAGAATCTGTCATTGAAAAAGGTGTTATATTCATTCAGTGTTTTGGAGGCATTTGAACCAAAAACGTTTGACAGTCTTATGTAATCTGAATTATTCTCCATAGATTTGCCTGCCTCTTTCCTCTCTGGTACAGGCCATTCATTCTAAATATGAATAAGTTAAAATTGTTATAAAGGAAATCTCCTCATGTTTTGGCAAGTCAATTGAATCCTGAGGTTTTTAAAATTCTTATGACCTATAGTATACACCAGATCCTGCATTCTTGATCTTACACTGTTATGAGCAAGTATTAGATCATCCTATCCTAGCTATACTGCGTGTGCATATTGCTCTTGAAGAAAATTTTTAATATACTAGGGGAGATTTAGGGTTCTCCTCTCTAGTGTGAATATTTGAAGAAGCACAAGGGCATCTCAGGATGCACATGTTCCGTAGTATGGATTACATGTTGTCTTTCAGAATGTATAGTGAATTTTAGTCTTCAGTAATTCTGTTTGTCTTCTAAACAGATAAGCCCTTTTCAGGTACAGTCTTATAATGCATCCAATCAACTTAAATGTCAAGATCCATTATGGGATGACCTGCTGAAGAGGAACTCTGTGCAGAAGGGCCTGGTTGTTCTGGTGGACAACAGGTTGGCCATGAGCAGCAGCATGCCTTTGTGGTGAAGAAGGCCAAAGGTACCCTGGGTGCATTAAAAAGAGCTTGGCCAGCAGTCAAGAATGGCCACCTTTCCCCTCTACTCTGCCCTGGTGAGGCCACATTTAGACTACTGTGTCCAGTTCTGGGCTCCCCAGCTCAAAAAAGGCAGGGATATCCTAGCAGTCCAGTAGAAGGCCACAAAGATAGTAAAGGTCCTGGAGCATCTATCGTATGAAGAAAGGCTGAGTAACCTGGGCCCATTCAGCCTGGGGAAAAGAAGACAGAGAAAATCTGATTAACGTTTATAAATGTATGAAAGGGAGGTAGAAGGCATACGAATGAGGCCAAGCTCTTCTCCGTAGTGCATAGCAATAGACAAGGAGCAAGAGCCCAAGATTTGAACATAAGAAGTTCTGTACTAATATGCAGAACTTCTTTACGGTAAGGGTGACAGAGCACTGGAAAAGGTTGTTCAGAGAGGTTGTGGAGTCTCCTTCTCTGCAAATATTCAAGATCAGTCTGGATATCTACCTGTGTCACAATGCACATTTTGTAGGAAACCTGCCTTTAGCAAGGGGGTTGGACTCTATGATCTGGTGAGGTCCCTTCCAACCCCTGCAATTCTCTGATCTACCTGTGAAAACTATTCAGGCATCTAATGCTAAATGATGTGATGAAGGCCAGGGAAGATCTCAAATATTGTAGTGTTTACCTACATGTTACATTATATGCTGCATATCTAAGAACTCAAGTTCAAACAGAATCTAGTTTGTAAGCCATTGAAAGAGGAAGGAATAAAAGGTTGAGTTTCTGGTTCTGATCTCTAGTCTCAGAACTGTTTATAAATTTCACAAATGCTTAAAACAGTTGGATCCTGTATTTGGACTGAATCTAGTCTTTGGACCAGCACTAAAATACACGTAAAGTGCATAAGTCACCAAGCTAAGGAATCATTCTTCTATGGTTTCTAAACAAGGCATTCCAGCCTGTCTGTAAAATGCTCTTGGAAAATACAGCACTGAAAAATTCAAGTTCCAAGTCTATTCCCTACTGAAAACAAAATTGTAATTAGAGTCAGTGGGGATACATAAAGGGTGATTTCAGCATATTTTCATATAGATAAGGATTTTTGCACCTTTTATGACCTTGAATATCTGACAGCTGAACAGATACCACAGTAAGTTTCTGTTTATTTTAAACAACTCTGTACAGATGTTTTCATAGGTTAAGAAAGCTGATCAGAAGATACTCAAAATGCAGGAAAAGTATAAAATATGAAATAAAGAAACGCAACTGTCTGTGCTTTTAATATATGCATTGTGCTCTCAGCAAAGCTGAACATTTAAATTTCTTTTTTTTTGCTCAGGACTTTGGAAAATTTAACTCCGGGGAAGCTTAGTTAAGGGTATTGCTGCGCAGGAATTCTCAGCAATTTTTTGTTTTAAAACAATGTTAAAAATCAATGAAGTAATTCAAAATATATAGCAGCCAGTCAAGAGCTTTGACTAGATCTTGATCTGAAATGTTAAGATTCAAGCAAGCTGATATAGTGTTTATAAAAACTTTTGTCTTTTTTTGGTCTGGTCTGAAGGAAATGAAATCATTCTCCATCTCCTTCTTCACTTGTCTATCCTTCTATTAATTCCAAGATCTATCCATCTCTGCTTAAATATGCTGGCCAAAGAGATTACTCGGATAGAAGTAACAGAATGTCACCTATTTATTTTGAAAGACGTTCTTTTGAAAATAAGGAACAAGTTAAAGACAAAATGGCATGACTTGTTTTATCATTATTTCAATCCTAATATGATACTACAGAACCAACACAGAGAAACATCATGCTGCATATTCTAAAAACAGAATGATCTTCAATTGAAATTTCTTGCTATATCAAATGCTGACAGTATCCAAGTATAATACCTCAACAGTTTTTGCTGTTTTTGATGCAAGATACTGTGCTTTTGTTTCCTATAGAAGAAATTTCTTCCTGTGACTCTGTTCTCATTCAACTTTCCTCTTCACGATATTGTCAAAGTAACATGAAATGCCCTCTTCTACTGCTGCATAGTCATAATTCTCTATAAAGCCTTTTCTTTACTAAGTATCACAATACAGTCCTCAGAAATTTGTTCAACCATTTTTCCCTTATCCCTTCTCTGCCTATAAGCATTAAATATTTTTTCTATTAAAACAAGCAAAAAAAAAAAAACAAAAACAGACAGTCTAGACATTCACTGCTGCTTCAAATTAATTACTTTCCATAATTACTCTCTCATGTCAATAACCAGAACCATAAATTTTGAAGTAGATGGTTCTTACTTGAGCATTGTTTATTCAATATTTATTTAAGAGGGAAAAACTTTCCTGGACTCAATGCAGCCTCTTTTTGTACATTCTCAAAACTATGAGGTTCTCAGCAAAAAATAAATATTGATATTAAACACAAATGTACAGGAAGAACTGTAAATTTAGTGTGAGAGATTTATTAAAACTTAACGGTATAAATTATTTTATTCATAAGATTATTTATTTTGAAGCGGAAATATATACAATCATATATCACATCTTCAAGACAGTATTACATGTACATATAAAACACAGGAAAAAATATTTTTTCTATGAATATAGTCTACAGAAATCTCATTTGTCAAGTTAATTCTAAAACTAAAGTACAGAGAATTATTAAATTTTAGGATGTCTATTTACTGAGGGGATATCATTAAAAAAGCACATGTTGACTCAAGGCATAAATTCTCTGTAAATAAAATAGCATTTAGCCACATGCTAGAAAAAAAATAAAATAAAATCTCCCACTTCTGTTGTGCAGACAATGCAGCTATCCAAAAGAGACATCATTTTTTATTTCTGTAGAATCATTTGACATAAACAATTCAAAGTAATTTTTAAGAAACAAAATTAATCATCTCCAGTGTCTCCAAAACCTTTCAAACAGAAATGGAAGCAAATAACTCTAACCACAGTTGCTTAATATTTTTAATTTTCCATTCTTTATAACGGAAATGGACTTCCTTTCTGGTGGTTTTCTTTTTTCTGTCTTATTCTAAAGCTCTTTTGCTGATTGTTCTCAGTTACAATTTATCCTTTGTGCCCACTAGGACCAAGACCACAAAATTTATCAGTGCTATGGAAAACATTCTTTCTACATATTCAACATTCTTAAAAGAAACGCGACTGATTGGTACTGCCTTTACATCTTTAAATATTCCTTTTGCTGCTTTAGTCAGCAGAATATTTGCATTGACTTATACAAGATTAGAAGACCTTACACACAACCATAGAATCACAAGCTTGGAAATGACCTATAAGATCATCTAGTCCAACCGTCTTCTCATTACCATTGCTACCATAAGCTACTGTATAATCAATGAATATTAAGATGTTATAATTACAAAATAAACAAGAGAGTTTGGCAAAGCAGAAAACAATAACAAAAAGAGAACAGATAGAAAGCTTACCCCTATCCTGGGCTCATTCACAAAACTCCAGCAGGGCAGATATTCAAAAGAGATCCGTCCCCACTGGTAGCCAGCTCTTAAATAGGTCTAGGAGAATTGCCTTCACCTGTTCTCCTCTGGCTGACTCATTGCTAACCTCAGGTGATCAATCAGAGGTTCAGGCAGTGACTCAGCTGTTTCCATACAGCTACTAAATCATACCTTGTAGCTCCTCATCCAAGTGCCTCTTGGATACTGCCAGGGACGATGACTCCACCACCTCCCTGGGCAGCCATTCCAGCGCCTTACCATTCTCTGAGAGAAAAAGTTTTTCCTCATGTCTAACCTAAACCTCCTCTGATACAACTTGTGGCCATTTCCTTGGGTCCTGTTTGTTGCCTGGGAGAAGAGGCCAAACACCTCTTCACCACAACCTCCCTTCAGGAAGTTGTAGAGTGCAATGAAGTCTCCCCTGAGCCTCCTCTTCTCCAGACTAAACAATCCCAGCTCCCTCAGCCGCTCCTCATAAGACTTGTGCTCCAGACCCCTCATCAGTTTTGTTGCCCTTCTCTGGACACGCTCTAGGACCTCAATGTCTTTCCTGTAGTGAGGGGCCCAAAACTGAACACAGTACTCAAAGTGTGGCCTCACCAGTGCTGAGTAGAGGGGGATGATCCCTGATCCTGCTGGCCACACTATTTCTAATGCAGGCCAGGATGCCATTGGCCCTCTTGGCTACCTGGGCACACTGTCGGCTCATGTTCAGCCGAGCATCAACCAACACCCCCAGGTCCCTTTCTTCTTCACAATCATCTAGCCGCTCATCCCCAAGCCTATATTGCTGCATGGAGTTTTTGCACCCAAAGTGCAGGACCTTGGCCTTGTTAAACCTTATCCCATTCATCTCTGCCCAGTAATTCACCTTATCTAGATCCTTCTGAAGGGCCTCCCTGCCCTCAGGCAGATCAACACCACCTCCCAGCTTGGTGTTATCTGCAAACTTACTGAGAGTGTACTCAATACCCTCATCTAGGTCATCAATAAAGATATTAAACAAGATGGGCCCCAGTACCACTCCTGGGGGACACCATTTGTAATGGGTCACCAGCTGGGCTTAACTCCATCAACCACTACCCATTGGGCATGGCCCTCTAGCCAGTTCCTTACCCAAAGGAGTGTATACCTGTCCAGACCACGGGCAGCCAGTTTCCCCAGAGGAAGCCTCTGAGAGACAGTGTCAAAGGCTTTGCTGAAGTCTAGATAGACTACATCAACAACCCTTCCCTCATCTACCAGACTGGTCACCCAGTCATAAAAGGAGATGAGGTTGGTCAAGCACAACCTGCCTTTCATACACCCATGTTGGCTGGGCCTGATCCTCTGGACACCACGCACGTGCCGTGCGATCTCACCCAAGGTGATTTGCTCCATTACTTTCCCTGGTATCAAGTTGTTCAGGCTAACAGGGCTATAGTTCCCCAGATCCTCCTTATGGTCCTTCTTATAGACGGGAGTCACATCAGCAAGCCTCCAATCCTCTGGGACCTCTCCAGTTAGCCAGGAGTGCTGATAGATGTCCAAGAGGGGCCATATCTTCTTAAGAAGTCCACCCTGTTCCTCTGTTTGTCAGTGTAACGCAACTCAGAATGATTTTAAAGAATGAAATGTATTATGCAGTCAAGAAAGGTACAAATTATTTAAAATTACACTTAGAGATGTATACCAATCAATTTTGACATATAAAAATAATTAGAAATGCTTTCTTAACATTTATTTTCTTCCAGATTGGGCTTGCCTTTCTTCTATTAGAGACTGAAGTAGCTAAAATATAATTTAAAGAATAAGAAACTTTGACTAAGATTCGTACACCTCAGTGTAATCAAGCCACGCTAAAATAAATGGGAAATTTATTAACTTTTGAAGAGGATGTTATAAAACTTTGATATTTCCAGGCTGAAATGAATGAGGAAACAAACATTTTTTTACAATAATAATTAGTTTTTAAAAATCTCTTTTGCTTGAAAATTTCTAATTTGTTAAGAAAACAAGTTTTGTGTGTCATGTAGATTTTTACATATGTTTTTCCAGGATGCAATTACAACTGGTTACATCTTTATGGCATTATGATACATTAGTGTATGTTGGATAAAAATTAAAAAATTCAGAGTCAATGAGAAAGGAATAAAATAAATAAGAGCAGTGGTATCAAGATCTGAAGAGAAACCTTGAGTTAAAATTGTTACTTCAGGTATTTAATTGCTTGTTCATCACCAGTTATTAGTATTGTTCTCGTGCATTTTATTGTACTTACTGCTTTAGGCTAGTTAACGTTAAGAAAAATATATATGTTTATTTGCAGTTTTCCGGTCACAAGGCTCATTTCCTAATCCATTGTTTATAACTAGCCAGGAAATCACCTGGCATTGGTCACTGAAAAGGCTATAGCTAATTGTGCCAGCTTTATCACTTCCTGAGCTAATGCTTGCAGGAAATGGATATGAAAACAATAAAATCTTAAGTGAGGGTTCATGTACCACTTAAAAATAGAAAGTGAGTTCTTAACACTTTACCGCTATCTAAGTCTAACTAATAAGCATGAAATCATACTTAAGAAGAGGCTACTAGCAAACAGATATTGCCCTATAGTATTTTGTTTAGATCATTATTGGGTACAAAATTAGTACAAAATTAACCAACTCTGAAAACTTCTCTTCTTTATGCTAGCATATTAGCATAATTTTTATTTCCAAACTTTGTGACAAATTTAATCAAAAAATATTTGAATATCCATAATCATAAATAGTATTTTCCCACTAAAAAGGTTGAAATTCAATTCTGGTCTTCTCCAGATTTCAGTATAGCTCAACTATGGATTCAGACAAAATTCATTGTTATTTATTGCATTTGAAAATTAATCATTAACACATGTAACCAAAACTGGAATTTAAATTCGTGGAAGCAAAGCAGTTATTTCTTTTGTCCTTTCCAATTTCAGGCATTTATGTAGATATGGATTAAAACGAAGAAACTCTTTTGTGAAATACAGTGTGTATGCAATACAGTGTGAAATCATCCACTGATTTTTTTTTTCCTCTGTTATTTGTATCTTATTTTAGACTCAAAATGCAAACATGCTTGTGTTTATACTTGGAGAGATTTGTGCTTGATTCTAACAGGAAGCTAGAAAATTTATGAATCATTTCCTTAAAAGTTTCAGAGGAGCAAGCCAATCTATCCTGTCCCAGTATATTTGCATCAGGAAGTTTGCACAGACTCAGTTTATAAAGTAGAATTTATACTATATAGAATTGTCTTGTATTTGCTTTATATTTGTTGGTATAAACAAACGCAGAGATAAGTGACACCAATGTAGTTCATGAAATAACATTTGAGATGTAAGGATAAGCATTAGAAATTCATTAGAAAGTAAAATAATTAAGCCTGCTTGGTGAGTTCTTTGTTTTGCTTTTATTTTTTGCTTTAATGTTAACATTTAACATTAATGGAAACAAAAACTTCAAAATGTATAGTAATTTTAAATTAGAAAATTAATTTTCCAACAAGTTTATTTTGTTTCTGGAGGCTTTTTTTTTTTTCCTCAGTTGTTATGCAAGCAGCATAGAATTCTTTTATTTCAAATACATAAATAGGTATCTGATATTTCTGAGTTAAAGGTATAACTGTTGTAGATACTAACATAGAAACTTACAAAAACACTTTTAGACGATGAATATCCAGAAATATTAGTACATAGTTATTGTGGAAATGCTAATTCCTGGCTTGAAACAGCAACTGAGAACCTGGTAAGAAGGCAGGGCCAACCATAGTTATAGTTGGAGCTAAGATGGGCTGTTCATCAGATGCACAATGGTTGTTTGTAGCCAAGTTTGCATACCTTTTTTGTTATAGACTTTTGCTTTGAGACATTATCTCTGTTCAAACTAGTAACTTAAAGTTTGGAGAATGTCCAGCATATACAGATGAAAATTAGAGTAAAAGTGTTGCCAGCTTGTGAAAAAGGTACAACTAAGTTTTTGGTAGCTCTAATTACATTTTTATATGGTCCATATGCACAGAAGTGATCTGTACTAATGTATAAAATTCACTGTGCTGTTGTCTTGCATTTTACATTTTCAATAGAGAAATAGGGATTCCTTGCAGGGATGAATGTGGCTGTGAGCAGCCTGATCTAGTGGCAGGCTACCCTGAACATAGCAGGAGGGTTGAAACTAGATGATCATTATGGTCCTTTTTCAACCCAGCCATTCTATGAAATAGCAAAATGGTGAACAAGTAAGACACAGATACGACTGTGACTCACTTCTGTTAGTAGTACAGTTTTAGGCTCCTTAAGAGTGATTTACTGATTTATAAACTTCAAAGATCTGATTCCTCTTTCCATGTAATTAATAAAGAAGACACAACTTGTTCCTTGATTAAAATATCTAGAAGCAGAAAATTGGAGTAAGAACAATGGAGTCACACAGTGGTGATGAAGGATGTATTGAAAGAATTGTAGAAATCATCATTCTTCTTCTAAGGGAGTGACAGGGAAGAGAAGGATACCAGGCCTTTCAGTTTCTCCTAATCACCTTCCTCTTGACCCAAAACTTTCTCCTGTTCTCTTATTTCAGGTCAAGGCCCTTAATTAGTTGTTAAGCACACTACACTGGCTTTTCCAAAGTTGATTGGAAGGATAAGAGACAAAGGCTGGGAAATAACAGAAAATTCTTCAATTTAGTCTACAGTGAAAATAAAATGCTCTAACTCTTTATGCTACAAGTTTCTTCAACTCCAGATCAAAGGAAATAATTGTATAATGAAAGTTAGTATATCTTTAATCTCCAACTCAAAATATAAGTATATGCTATTACACTGTATGCACAACACTTTGAGATGCAAATTCTATTTCTAACGTTCAGTGTGGACTAAGTTACCCACTTTTCTCTACAAGAAAGTACTTTTATAGAGTCAAGGAGGAAAAGGACATGGTTTGTGTTAATTATTGCCGTCTGCAAGGTAGTCTTAAATGCAAACTTAAACACTTGCACAGAAACATAATGCTTGAAAGTACTTCAGTACGAAACAGTCTTCTAGCTTCATTAAAGAAAATTCTAAAGGAAAACTAGTGTTCCTAGAGAAGCTGACAAGGATAATTCCAGTTGAACATGAGAGAAAAAAAGAACTAAATTTAAATGTTGTAGATACAGGAGTCCAATCAAACTAAAGCTGCCACTTACAATAAAAGTAAGCTTCAGTATAAGGGAAGGTAAATGCAAACTATGGTTGAGATCTTCTATTGCAAAGCATTGATGAATTGAAAATGTAGAAAAAAGTCTTGCATGTTAATGCCACAGTCTACCTATTGGAGCTGGAAGTATGTCTTGCTGATCACGTTTTCACGTTTTCTTTTGTGTGTGTATGATTCATTGAAAAGATAGAATGTGGCTGAACATTAAAAATGATATAACAAAAAGCTTATGTCCATATCAGGTTCTTCCTGCAAACCCTGCAGATAACGGTATGTTTTAAAAAGCATAGCAAAAAAAATTTTGTAACATTAAATCTTTTAAAAATCTGTAGAAGAGAATACACTAGTTAGCAAGTTTTCTGAGGTCATGGGCCTGCATTATTATGTCTCCTTGGTTTTTAGCTTCTGCCCTAGGTAGAAACTTCAATATACAACCAGAATCACCACGTGATATGTGACAAGTGATAATATTTTCATGAAAATGTACTATCAAAATTTTGAAACCTCAGCTTTACATCTCCTTTAATGTGCTAAGAACATACAACCCTTACATGTTTCAACAACAGATGAAAACACTTAGCATCTCTGTAATTTTACTTTCTCCCAGGTAACTCTAAGGTCCAAATTCATTGTCAACATTTATTTTCTTTCCTGAAGAAATAGCATTCTTGTCTTGTCCAACCATTACCAGCAATATCTTGAAGGTATTGGAACTTCTTTATATTTATACATTTTGCAGTGGACAGAATTTAGAGAGCAACTTAGAACTTGGAATTTAATCAACCTACATTTTTTATGTAGGTTTTTTCATAAACCTCAAACAACTAGAATGAATAGTTAAGACACCTGGAAATCCTGGAATTGTTGCTCAATATTCCTTAATATCTACCTTGGGAATACATCCAATGAATGATAAAAAGAATTTTTGAAATATTGTTTAAAATAATTATTCTTAAAAGTCAGTTGTCAAGTCTGCAGCTCACTGAGAGAAACCTATATATATCTATTGCTCCATTAAACTGCCCAAATCATGACCACAACTCTTACATGAAATAAAAACAAGCACACCTCGGGTTCAAACATCTGACATATTCCAAATAAACATATCCCTAGTGCTTCTCCACTTACCACATGCGTTCATCAAGAACAAAAATCCTTCCCTTCTACTCCCCATCTCATTTCTCAGTACAATCACGAGTTAATTAGGAAGAGCATAACAAGAAAAGGCACACATTTCCAATGTGATCTTTCTCATTTATTTGAGGGCTATCAGAGCAATTAGTTAATTGGGCATCATTCCCCTAACTTGACTCGCTTGCAAAAAAGCCTTCACTTTGAACAAACAGTTTCACTCCACTTTAAATTAAAACTTGAAAGTTCATCATTATTGGGGTCTGCCACTTTTTCTTTGAGCACTTTCTTATCAGGGGATGGAGCTGCAGGAAATGCAATCTTATTCCACATGAACAAGTGTGTTATCCAAATAAATTTGTTCTGCCACCACTCTCATTCCTTGTTTTCCCTGCCATAATGCGAAGGGTAATAATAGACTATTAAAAATCTTTTTTAAAAAAGGAAAAGCTCTTAATTAGGCCGAGAAATTGCAAAGAATTGTTATATTCATAAAATATTTTAACTTTGGTGTTGTGATTGAATCCTGCTTTCAATTACATTGCAGTTGTACTGTTAATTATTCGCTATATAAACATACTATATCATACCAACAGTGAAGTAAAAGGTGGTTATCAAGAGGTATACTTAAAAAACAGCTATGTTATAGCTAAAGGCCTCTTAGAACTGCTCTCACACCTACTTTTACATTCTTTTTCACATACGTTTTGACTTTATCCTCTCCTTCATTCTCTCATTTTTTATTTAGTCAAGAATCTTAGTGACAGCCATCTAAAAAGAAAATACAGGGTAAAAAAAATCTGTTAGTTTTATGTTAGATAATAGTGCAGCTCTGATGTATTTATTTAAAGAGACGTGTACACATTTTCACATATACACACATACTTCCTTTCTCTGCGTGCACATTTTTAGGTTTGTTGTGCAGGGCTACTATGTAAGAAGTGAAAAAGGCATTTTTCTAACAGTAAACAAGGAAAATCCTTGACATCATTGTGAAGACAGAAGATTGCCATTCCTCTCTGTGACAGCGAAGTTGATTATTTCCTTTGTACTCCAATGCCTTGTATTCCTGGAGCTGACCTTTGGAACTGAACACCTTCAGAACAGCTGTTCAGAGAAAGAAAGTATCTCCTGTAGAAGTGTCTAAAAACTACAACAATTGTTACAAATAAGCTGTTTATTGTACGTCTGCTTGAAAATTACTACCAAGTTTAAGACCTCAGAATAAGAGTTTATAAAACACAAACCAAAATATTTCCAGTGCTTATGACTCTATTCCCAAGCTCTCTGTTAATATTAATAATGTTAAACATACACCTAGGAACCTTCTTACTTACCAGTGAAAAAAACTGTCCAAAATCAAATGTAGCAGTTGTTTAGCAGTACATGACAACTCCAAACAAGTGTTTAGACAAGAAGAATGAAGAATAGTATACAAAAATGATACCTCAGTAAGATTTACTTACAGAGAGTAATGCACAAAGAATTGTTTCTAAATGTTTAACATCTATTTCTGACATATGCTTTTGCACCTCAAGTAAAACAGCATCCCAGTAATATTAATATGACAAACTTCAGTATTTCAGTATATTAATGTTAATAAACCTGCACTCTTCACTTATTCCATACAGAGAAATAATTATAACAAATTTTATTCTAACTGAAAGGATTGTCTGAAAAGGTTAAACAACAATACTACAAGTTTTTCTGTGTTTACGCTGTGTTCAGTGTAGCAGCACTTTGCCGTTAAGATCAGCTGCTATTTTGTCATTAATTTGAGGACAGGTGATTTGAAGGGTGATCAAAAGTTGTAGCGATCTGCAGTTGCATCAGTAACAATGTTTATGTGCATCGAACTATACCTTAGAAATACATTACAAAACCACATCAGAAAGAACAGATTTAAGTAAGAGAAATTGCTACACAATCTTGTTATTATAGTATCTGCAGTAGTAGCTCCCAAGCACTGCCAAATAATAATAATAATAATAATAATAATAATAATAATAATAATAGGAAATGGAAAAGAGAAAAACTGTAAATGAATATTATATTTCTAGGTGAAAAAAATCTGTATTAGGGATTAAGAAGTAACATTGCTGATGTTCTTGAACTGATGAGATACTTCAGAAATCAGTAGTTTTTAGAGGAAGGAAGTGAGCTGTGGGCTAATGATACCTTTAATTGGATATAGGTTGGTCTAGATTTCATCAATAATCCAACATGCTTTCTTAACTGCCAATAAAGTGTACAGACATCAATCTTTCATTGCAATATAATTCTTACTGCAGAAATAAGAAAAAACATTTAACAAAGTGAAGTCTAAAAGCTGTGTATGATTAAGGTGTTAATATAATCAAAAAGTGAAATGTAGAAAACCTAAAGATGGAATTTCTATGAGTAAACTTCACCATAGCACTGCCATTTTCATGTTGTCATATTTTTCATTTGCCAAGAAGTGAGAAGGTTAGAAACAAAATGGAAAAAGGCCAACATTCATTTTTGGCATAAGTAAAAATGGGAAAATAGTAACTGAATATTTATTCAGTGAAGTTAGTCTATTAGTAATTTTAATTAAGATTTTAGACATTCTATTTGAGTGACAAGACAGAATAACATATTCACATAGACAGGAAAAAGATCCGAGGAAGTGGTAGAACAAAAATCAAGATGCATCTAGGAATGTTATTGATAATAAGTACTTCTCACTAATCTTCGGCCTAAATCTTAAAGGAAAACCTTGCTAAATCTAAATGTCTTTAGTTTACTGTCATCCCTGATACCATCTTGTTAAAATCTTCTTAATTTTTTCCAAAGAGTTTTCTACAGCGATCTGACTAGAATTTTTCAATATAGCACTTTAGAAAAAAACTCTACCTTATTTCAATTTTTTTTTTTTCCCTATGATACTAAGCTGAGTGCAAATACTGTGCATTTTGAGCTGAAGGTATTTCAAAGCATTCGGTACTTTGAGATGTATCTGTTTGGCTTATATCCAGGTCTGCCCTACAAATACATATATATATTTTACCATATCAAATGCTAGAGTTTATTTTTTTGCTGCCATCTTGTTTGGGGCAGAAGCAAAGGACTGTGTGGGAAGGCTAAGGCTGCAGAGCAAGGAGAGACTGGCCACGAATAGTTTTCTGGCAAACTGAGCAGTTAATGTTGTCTTCAAACTACAGCAAAGGCAGCATAGCTTTCAATGATGATGAAAAAAGTGTCAGTAAGATCACTCTCACAGAGTTGGAAACAATTTACAGAACAATTTTAACCACAGGTTCAAGAACTCGCTGTGATCTCAATGGCCATTCAAGTGAATAAAATTGCCTCAAACTCTAACAAATATCTTGCAAACAGCAATAGCAGAGTAATGTTCGCAGTGTGTTATCAATCTGAATAATAATTTTTCAACATCAAAAAGGTTATTTTGTGGAGTACCTATACTCATCTAATTTAACATATTTGAGGTGCTGGACGACTATTTTACAGCAGATGTGGAGATTCACTCTCTAAAAATGGTCACAGAAGCCTCCATAACAAGGCTTAAAAAAAATCAAATATGGCATAGACCATTTCAGAATTAAAAATAAATGAATAAGCAACCAATAACTATTGAAGATGCAAACTGCTTCAAATAACAAGAATTTGAATGACTTGGACAACTACTTGTAATGATGCATAGTCCTGAGTAAATAAATAAAAGGAAGCAATTATTGCTGAAACTCCAGTTATCATTTAAGAAACAGATTGTGATCTCATACCACTTATAAATTAACATACTTTTTTTTTTTTTTTTTTTTTTTCAAATACTTCTAGAGTCAGAATCACTAGAAGAATGATGAAAGTTGTGTTGGGTGAGTCCTTCATTACTCAAAAGAGAAACCTTAACGGGATTGTGGGTTGTTTATTTTTGTTTGTTTGTTGTTGTTGTTGTTTGTTTGTTTGTTTGTTTTTGCTTCTGGCTGTGAAATTTGTGAATAACCTTCTGTAGGTCTAAATAATTTTGCAGGAAAATAAAGTAATGTATATTCGATACTGAATACATTTTCAGTCCAGCAATGCTATTTGCTAATCTTGAACAAGAAACACAATACAAATACTAGCATGCAAAAAAAATGTCAAAACTAACAAATATCCCAGGAGTAAAGACACTGGAGGAAATCTATGCTATTTTTTATGGGCCTTTTATGGAAGAAAAGAGGGCTGACATTTTCAATCAAGCACAATATAAAAATTCAAAGTGATAGTAAGCTGGTTTTTCTTTGTTGTTTTTTGTTTGCTTGTTTCTTCACTTTATTTTTTTTCTCCTGTGAAATGGCAAAACCATCACATGTCTTCCATTTTCTAGAGCACTGATGCATGTGTAAATTTTGAAAGCATAGTTCTTTATTTATCCAGTTGATTTTCCATCTCAGCCACCTATATATCAATATGTGATTTAACCACTGCTTAAGATAGTGAATAGATGAAAGGAATTAGAGAAAGAATAAAACAGCTTAGGTTAACTAGACAAATACACAAGGAATATTTTAAAAAGGGTAAAAAATGTAAGTAGCCTTTCCATCAATGGTTGCATAACTTATGGACACTTCTTCCAGACTAGGCACTGTTTCTATCTGTTTTTCCATCAAATTCCCCTGTAATCTGTGTTACGTTATATTTGATGTTAAAAACAGTAGTCCTGAAAAAGTCTTACCACGACAGCAGGGTTGTGTTCACACAAAAAGTGTTTTTATTAGGCAGGTACAAGATTCAGTTGTAACTGTGTCTGATTTATTTCTCTGCTCCTCTTCTGAAAATTCTTCCCATAAACTCTGTCTTCTCCCTTTCTCATTCCCTTCTCTTTCCCTCCTCTGAGATTATTATTATTTATTAGTATCGTAAATGCTGTTTTGGTAAATTAAGGCATTTCACCAAACACTTTTTCACAAGCTTGATATGTCTTAAGGCAGTCTTCACTCTTCCTTATAACTTGACAGTGAGTAAACATTCCCCTGAATTTTAAAAACCCGATTTCTGAATCTTTCATCTGAAAATAAGTCACAAAGAAGAGACCTGAATATCCAATCTGTTCTAGGCATTGTTAGAAATTCATGCTGTCCCATCCAGGGATTGGGATGAATTGGCAGTATGTCAGCCAATTTGAATTTAAAAAAAAAAAAAAAAAAAAAAAAATTGGTAAAATAGGCCATTGCTCTGGTTTCATCTGGGATAGTTACTTTTCTTCCTAGTAGCTGGTATGGCACTGTGTTCTGGATTTAGGATGATAGTAATGTTGATAATAAATCAAAGTTTTAGTTGTTGCTGAGTAGTGCTTGCCCAAGGACATTTCAGCTTCTTACACTGCCCTGACAGTGAAGGGTCCAGGAGTGCACAAGTTGCTGGAAGGGAACAAACCAGAAATGCCTTAAGTGATATCCTATGCCATATGGCGCCATGCTGAACAATGAAGCTGAAGGGAGTTGGCGGGTTGTGATCTGTTACTGCTTGAGGTCTGTCAATACATCAGTTGACAGGTGGTGAGCAATTGTATTGAGCATCACTTACTTAGTATATTATTTTCTCTTTATTATTTTCCCTTTTCTGTTTCATTAAACTATCTTCATCTCAAATCATATCCAATTGCTCAATGCTGCATGTATCTAATAAATCCACAACAAGCTATTCCGTGGCCCGTTTCAAAATTGTGAAAAAATAACACTCATATCATGGAAGACAATTGATTTGTAAGACCAACTTAATACATAAAAATACAGGAAATTCTTACATACTGTAAATACTCATTTACAGAAATTTTAAAATGATTTTTGCAATAGATAGATTGTGATTAGTTATTCTATTTTATAGTAGCCTACTTAAATCTCTCATGAAGTCATTATCAGTTTAATCAGTTTGCATTACTTAAAGGCATCAAAAGATTTTCTCTTGCAGAATAATTTTGTAAAATGAGAATGAGAGCATACAGACTACACCAAAGGAAAATAAGTTGCATCAATACAGTATATTAAATAACTTCTTTTTCTACAAATTACAAATATACACTAGAAACATTTCAGTAAACCTCTTATTTTACTTAAACAAGAAAAGAACAAACATGTTTATTACAGCAAATATACATGAACTAAAAATAAATCAACAGAATATCGTATTTGGTTTCACTGGGATATATGAGGAAAGGAATAATTTAGAGTGAACTTATAGTGATGTGGTACTTATCAAAAGTTACGTTTTTCGAAGATTTTCAACATGTGCACTTATTTTCCTAGTCTTCTTGAGGAAGTTTAATTAATGACAAGGTATGGCTAAGAATAATTCACTAGGCATGTTATCAACGAATTGGCCATATATCAAGTTTAAAGTTGTTTCTACCAGGTTAACCTATGAGCAATGTTCAGAACAGTATAACTTGTCTTGAGTACCTAGAGAGATAAGACTGTAACTTTCTCATGCTGTCGTCATACTACTCATGCATATTGGATCTTCATCAGTATAATTCTTCCATTAACACTGTTAGTATGAGACAAATCATGAGACAGACAAGGTAATCCCTGAGATAAATTGATTAATAAATATAATACTTGGCTTCTCTCCCTTTAGTTTGTATTTTTCTGGAAAACTGAATTCCTTCCCCCACCATAGAAAAAGATGTGTTATTATACAGCCAAATTACAAATAATCATTCAGCACATGATGGGTTCCTACTAGTCACATAACAGAAGAAAGCAACCGTGTAAATAAAATGATTTTAGAATATTCACAAATCCACATTCTTGAGGTGCAATAAAGAGAAATTAAAAAGGCTTCTGAGAAATTCTGTTTATTAGAGATGTAGAATTTTTTCTGATCTTGAAGACTTGGCAAAACTTGCTTCCACATTAGGCATAAAACATACCTTTGACAATTGCCTACAAACATCAGGCACACCTTGTAGAATAATTAATGACAGATAATGGCATTAGATATTCTAGCTGTCAGAACATGGTGGGTAAACTGGATAACTTACTACTGTAAGTACCTTGCTTTTCTGAGTAGAATATACAAGCATTGACAAAGAACCTGACAAAGGTGCTTGCCCTCTAAGCTATGTAAGAAAAATGCCATGCAGCTTCAAACATGTCTTAATACTGAAAAATAATTAAGATCTTTTAAATTTACCAGCTGTATTTAATTTTTTTATTATTTTTTATTTTATTTTTACATTTTAGAAAAATAAAGTAAAACAACTTGGTAGAGAATGTCTTCCTTCATATAATCATTTTATTTTTCAGTCAGTTTCTCATTTTGTTGCCTATTTTCATTAGTCTTCCACGTATTTTAAATTATAAATATTTTTAAATAACGTGCTTAGGAGAAGTACATGTATTTGCTGAGTACTGAAGCTATCTTCTAATGGAGAGACAGATATGCATGGGTTGTTTTACTTTCTGCACAGGATGACTATTCATTGTATCTGTCTTTGCTACTTGAATGCTTTTTTTCCTTATTTTTTTAATCACTTCACTGTCATGAAGGTACTTTACTCCCCCGCATACAGAACTATAATTAACATCTATGTTTAATAGAGTTAGAGATGCTGACTGGCTTTCCAAGCTCACAGACTTTGGGCAGAATTATTAAATTCCAACACTAATGCTATATTCACAAGAAGCATTCTGAAATGTATCAAAGCATTTATCCTAGCAGAGCTGGACAATAGTGAGAGGAAAAAAAAAAAAAAAAAAAAAAAAAAAGGAGAGAATGTCCAGGCTGGACAGCTCAAGTCTGAGAAGTTCTGCATCACTGAAGTTTGAAAAATTTAAGTCAATATTCTTATTATCTCTCAGCTACAAATGATGAGTTTGAAACGAATACAATGAGGAATTTATATTGTATTTCCCATTGGATCAAACTACATTTATAAGTCTCATGAAGCCTCATCTGCTAAAAGCTGTATAAAGCCTCAGATTGTATGAGACAACTTGGAAGCCTGCAGCAATCCAGCCTTGAAAGTATATATGAATGGATAGAGAAGATAGATAGAAATGGCTATGATGTATCAATGAGAGTAATGCTACATTTGTTGCAGCTTTTATAGATTTCATGAATGAAATACCAGTATTGGCATGAATAGGATCATTTTAGAGTAGCAAAAGCTATTTCTTTACATCAGGAAAAAAATGAAGAAGCTAACTTTAGCCACATGAGGATGCAGAAACTACAATTATGTAAGAGATGACCTTAAAGATGCACAGTAAATACGCAGTACATTCATATGATTCAGCCAACAGAGCTCTGACAAATATAGCAGCAACTCTAAAGACAAAAAGACAAGTCTTCCTTAAACATGCTTATGATGCTGTCATGATTTCTTAATCATGTCTGCTGTTAATTGTTATCTCTATGACTACCCTCATATCTTATTTTGGAGAAGGAAAGATTCCTCACCAAGAATCAGTTCTTTACCTGGAGCCAGGCCATGACCCAGACACTGGGGAGAAGGAGTGATGAGAACATCACAGGAAATATTGAAGACATAAATTACCCAACAACCAGCTTGGAATTATTCATGAATGTAAAGAACAATGCGAAGTTTACAGCAATTTTTTGTGTTTTTCTTACAAATGTGTCAGCATAATTTTCTGGTATAGTGATTTTTTTTTTTTTTTTTTTTTTTTTTTTTAAATAACTACAGACTTACTAAGACAAACAGAAGGATAAACTGGATTCTTCATCACAAGATATGCATTTTAACTGCAAGATCTTTTTTATTCATGGCCTGATAGAAAGAGTACTGACAGCTTTCACAACCTCAATTAAATTTCAAGGCTCACAACACAGAAGGCTTTGGGGAGGAGAGCAGAACCCTCTTGATTTTTCCCTAAAACCCCCCAGCAAATTTAACAACCAGGAGACAGAAAGAATTCCCAAAGAGACATTTCATGAAGCATTTTTCCAGATTGTTTAGTTTCATCTTTGATTCAGAGGTAGAAATAAGCTAATTGCTCTCCATGAGAAAAATGTAGCTGATCAAAGTTAAATTAAAAGCTCACTTTTAAAGGGTAACTTCAAGAAATGTATTTACAAGTCATACAGTCCTCTTGATTTGCAGTACATATCACATATGGTTTCAAATACTTATACATAAAAGCATTTATTTGTCTTTGAAGGGAGAATTGTCTAACTTATATTCTCTCTGGGATTCTTATTGCCTGATGTAATACCTTTAAAAAGGGCAAAACTGGTCAACCTGAAAGATCCCTGCTGAATTCAGTCAACAGGCTGAACATGACCTTGGCAGCTGTTTCTGCTTTGAAGGTCACTAAAAACTTTACAAACTATTTTCCTTTCCAATCCCCCATAGGATTAAACAGCAATATAGACAAAAATAACTAACTTAAATAGAAGTCTCAGAGGAAAGTAAAAAAACAATAAATACATCCAATGGGAGATATAAGGTGAAGAAAAATGTCCATTCAGGGTCATATCCAAAGTCTATGGATCTAATTCCACTTCAGTTTGCTATGTATATACCTGCAGGCAGACTGCTGGCATTTTTTTTTTTTTTTTTTTTTTTTTTTTTGTGAGAATACGCTTTTTATAAGATTAAATTAATAAGGCGGCATGATTGTGTCTTTAATGTTCTAAATTAGAGATGTTCAGTCTTCTGCCTAGTCACTATGAGTTAAAACTGTGAATAGAAAGTATCTGTTGCTTTTTCCCATTATAGATTTGGAAACCCCAGCCTAAGTATAATGGGAGTGTGATTAACTATAAAAAAAGTGCTTTTGTCACCAGTCAAGGCACAACCAAGAGTGAGAGAAGAAAGAAAAACTGTGACTCAAGTATGTGTTCATCCCTACCTAAGGTTAAGCAAATGGAAAATTTTATTAAGTAGCAGCAGTTCTCAAAGAACCTCTGCATAAGTGAAGCATAGTGCATCATACTCTCATCATTCCCAAAGCAAATTTATCTCTAGTGCTCACAGAAATAGTCACAGTGTGTGAGGGGGTTCACACTGATCACCACTCTGCAGAGTATCCCTAGTAATAAATTAAGAGAGGTTTCTGCTTACTTATATCACACATAATGTTCAAGTAGAGTCAAGCTAAGGAAACTTTTTAAAATGCCTATCATTAAGTTTTAGATTTCAAATCAGCCTATATGTACATGGAAATAAACATGTACATACAGACTACTCAGTTTATTAAATGACTCAGAAATATTCAAGTATTTCTCTACCAGCCCTACCCTCACACATTCAATTGATAAGATATAGATTACAAGCCAAGATGCACGCATGTTTAGCTGTTGTTTGGGTATTTTCTCTCCTGGTGCGGTCTCCTTGCAGAGCCATAAAAATAACTATCAAAAACCTTGCAAAAGATGGAAGTGCTGAATTTGCAGTTGCTTTGAACAGCTAGAATGGTCCTAAGCCATAATAGAATAAGTATCTGGACCAAGAAGTTTGAAATTACTCCAGAAAATCACCCCTAAATTCCTAAGCTATACCAGCGCCTGTTGCCAAACAAATACCATCTGCTCCTTTGGTGATGTACAGCACAGCTGTGTTAATATCCAAGAGTACATCTGAAAACTACAGAATAAGTAGTCTTCATTTGCATGGAGTTCTGGATTCTCAAAGAGGTCTAATTTAGCAAATACCCACAGGAACAGGAAATGCTATGAACATATTGAGATAATTGAGAAAATTCAGGGGAAAAAAAAATGCAGAGTTATCATGAATACTAATTGTTATTTCTCTTAATCCAATTTCTTTCACTTGCTTTGTGTAACTGTTCACTTTTTTCTTATATTTTTTCCTCTACTCCATTAACTTCTAGAATAACTGTTTACGAAATATAATTACAAAGAAAATGTAAATACAAAAAATTACAAAAACGATGGTATTGCTATTGTGTATTGGTGGCATTTGCAATTATAGTTTAGAATAAAGTCTGAGGATTATGAATCATCCTATTCTAAAATAATTATGTTTTTTTCTGTCATTTGGATTTTTTTGCTCTTTTATAGGATACTATGTAGCACATTTGGATGTATAAAAACAATTTAACTCCTCTGAAATATTAGGTTGGTATTTATTCATTTATTCATCAGTTGATTCTATTTCTGTAATACTTCAGGAGATCAAGGGAACTACTGTACTGTGCAGTGAACAAATAAAATCCACGAAATCCTTGATCCAGAATATTTACAATAAGCAATGCAACTCTTGAATTAAATATTCTGTTTATATTCAGTGTCTAAATGGACAATTAACCTTTTCCCACAGCATAATAATTCTTTACTGCCTCAGGTTAGTAAAGTAACAGTACTAAAAATAGTAATACAGAACAAAGAAAGACAAGTGCAACAACAATATCATCCTGTAAATTAAAGGAATTCTTTTAAATTTTCCATGCTAACCATGAAAAAATTTCCCTATATATTGAGTATTACAGTATTCAATTGTATGTTCTGCTCAGCGTTTCATTCTAAGCCATATAGTAAAAATTCAAAAGCTTTGGTTCTGGCACCTGATGTTGATATGAAGAAGACTATCCTTGCAATACCCATACACAAGCAATACCTAAAGCTGTGTGGTAAAGAATTTTTACCCTATATAACTGCATATTAAATTATTCCTTATGATCTCTTTTCATCCTGTTTCTATTCAGAACTGATCTGATTATCTGTGTCTTCTTGCTCCTTGCAACACATCATATTTCCCTCTTCTTTAAGTCAGCAATGTAGCCCCAGACAAACCTACACCATCCCTGAAGAAAGGCTAAGGATTCATGTCACAAAGAAGTCCACAAAATAGACTTCTGGCCACTATTTGCGTATTGCATATATATGGAGTGATGTGGAGATGGGAGGTACTGTTAGGTGTAAAATAAATATTCTGAATTTCCTAATTTTCTGTGAAACCCTGAAATAATAGTAGCAGCAATTTGCATTTAGAATCAAAGTACACACATGAAAAAACCTCTTCCAAATTGAATCAGAGATGCAGTGTACAGAGATATTCTCCCTGTTATTTTTGCTTAGCTATACTACAATTGAACTCAGTATGCCCATATCTTTTGTTTCCTGTCTTTGCATATTATTTTTCTTTGGAAAATTATGTCCTTCAACATCCTTTCATTTAATGTCTTTCCAGGATGTTAATTAAAAACTGCTGTTTAATAAATCATTCTAAAGCACGCAAAAAAGTGCAACAGGTTAGTGCAACAGGAGATAATCTGTTGAGGACTGGAGGGGGAGAAGAAACAGAAAATAAAATGTGTTTCTCCTGGTCTGATTATACTGACAACAGCAGAGAGAGTTAAAGGGTATTACGGTCTTGCTTTCAAAACTTTACTCTCCAATATTTGTATACAATATAGAAAGAAGAATGAAAGTAAATAAAAGAGATCCATTCACATATAAAATAAAATCATCACTGAGTACGTGAGATTTGAGTGTGGGTATTTATTTACCCCCATTGAAAGTTGCTGCCTGGTTCCATTTCTAAACATATATAATTACATAACATGCAATTACTCAGCTTGCAAATATATACAGAAGGGTCAGAATTTTCTTGCATTTACATGAGAAGACTAAATGAAATGGATCTCAACACCTGGTCCTTACTTAAGAAAAATAAATGGTTTGAATTAAATCCAAGAGCAAAAAAAAGAAAAACAAGATTAGCAATTTGTTTCTCATAGAATACATTTTTCTTGCCAACAATTTTGCCTTCTTTTTTTTGTTTTCTAATATTATAATGGAATTAGACTGGTAGTTTCCAGATGTCCTAAATCCTTTCTTCTTCTCAGGAAGAAAACAAGCAGAAAGAATCAGATTTCCCCTTCCAGTGCTCCAGATCTACTAACACAGAAGCAGACTGGCGTATCCTGTTAGAGAGTTCCTGATTTGGGCCCTTCCAAATCTGAAAAATAGGTGGCCTGTTCACCAAAGACAACTATTTTAATGCTTAACAAGTGTATTTGTCACACTAGCATCTACATTTTCTTCACCAAGTACTAGGAACAGACAATCAGGAATTTTGGAAGACGATAAGCAAGCAAACTAAAGAAATCCTAAAAAGCGTCTTCTAGATTCCATGTATCAAAAGATCCCAGTGTAAGCGTTGAATCCACATGATTTTAATAAATTCTTAAAAAGTCACGTGTTTTCACCCAAGATCTTTTTCAGCTCTATTAAACCAGAATTTTAGGAGACTGAAAAAACTGGAACATTCACTTACGTTGAAAACATAGTGGCACTTTCACATTGGTAACCAGTCATCATTCTATTTGTAGAATGCTATGCATGTATATTTGATTGACTGCCAACTTGCATCAGGAAAAAAATGCGTTACCTAGAGGCAAGAAGTACTTTGTCTTTTTGTTGATCAGTAATATGAGTCAGCAAATTGTAACAGTAAACTTTCACCGTCTATCCCAGAAAATAAGTTAGGTTTCACGTGTAATAAACGCCATTTTGCTGTTCATCATATTGGTGTATAGGTGCAGTTATTTGGTCCTGACCTGGTTAGGGTTAGTAGCATAGGAGGCTATGCAACAGATATCTGCAATAGTTAGTCCTTAAGGTCGCTTTATGTTCAAGGCAGAAAGAAAATAACTTGGAACACTAAGGAAGAAGAAGCCAGTAAATAATAACAATAGTAATAATAATATATAATAAAGCAGATTAGAGAGAAAACTTTGAAGTTTTTTTCCAAATTTGCTTTCCTTCAACCATGTGAAAATACTGTTTCTGGAAAATTTACATTTATTATATTTATAAAAAATAAAAAGAAAGAATGAGGAAGGGAGGAAAAAATAAAGTAAGCTTCAAATAAGATATTTATATGCAAGTTTTATGTATTCCATGAACTATCAAGATGGACAACAGAACTACACAGATTTGTACCAGCTGACATCCAGTTCAAGTTAGTCATACCAGAAGGTATGAAGAAGATATACTTCTCTATACTTCTAAGGTGAATGAAATTTTTTTTTTTGTTAGCAATAAATATTCCTGGAAGTGTCTCCCTTTTAACTAGCCTTAAACCTGAATCTAGTAACTGAGGCTCTAACTATGCAACTTAATTTCATAGACTTCGTTTTACTAAAGACACCTTCCAGCAATCTTTTGTTGTTTCCATCAGCCTCCTCTTCCATTTCTAAAGTATTTCTATTCCAATCTCCCTTCTTCTAATTTTCAAGTCTGTTTTATGTATATAGTGGTCACACGTTGATTTTTTTCCCCCATTTCTCCCTATTTCACATATCTAATACTTAGAACTGTTGAACCACTTAAAATATATATATACATATATACTGATCTGAAAATATCTGTTTTCCATGAAAGAAAGATAATCATCTCGGGTTCTAAATTCTTTAAATTCTTCATCTTCATCGTATTTTTCACATTACAAAATGAAGTGAAAAAGGTAGCTTCTCCCCTCATTATGCTGCTTTAGCAGCTTTTTCCTTCCAGTCATGTAAGCATATCTTGTTTTTATTGAATTTTTTATTTTTAGTTTAAAAAGAACTTACACATGTAGCAATACATGGCTGATACCTGTTTCATAAATTTATGATCACAGTTACATTAGGATTGTTAGGCTAATGTAGCTATTTACATGCTATAAGGTTTGACATTCAGGACATATCAAAGTTCACAGAATTTAAAAATCAATCTTAGAATTTCTTTTTTTATCTGCTTTCAAGTTAAACAAACCTTATCTGTATTCAGCAGAATGCTAGAACTACTAGAAACTCCTCATCCATCTCATTCACTCCTTCCATAGTAAACTCTTCATATGCTTTCCTTTATGCATTTCACATCTTTAACAAATATGTTTACCACACCACCACTCACTCAAGACTCTAATAAGATTACTTCATTTTTTGAAATAAACTCGATTCTTTTTTAGTTGTTACATCTCAATTCTTATTGGAGTGACCAAAGGCACTGCATAAGATACATCAAGTAATCACTGATGCCTTGATCATATTTTGAAAAATAACAAACGTGATGACAGACTGAAGATGTTGCATTTTTAGTCCCTTCCATGTAAGGACTGTGGAACTGTGTTTGTAAACTTAATCAGGTCTACAAAATCATGAGAATTAAAAAATGCCACCAAAATTATTGAGCAGTCCATTAAATAAACCAAGGAGAAACATGAAATCATTTAAACACAGTTATAACAACTTCCTCAAGCCAATGTTTTCTGGGCTATGAAAGCATCAGGGCTGTACCAAGGCTACTATCAAGAAAAGGAAAAGAAATTACCTTAGATTTAGTAAGACTTTGAAAAGTCAAACTTTCCAAGTGTTTCATGCCACTGAAGACAGAATTGGGCATTTTTTGAAATCAGCCATGTTTGTCTCATCCTCTTAGAAAAATCTGTTAAGCTCACTTGCTTTACTGATCTCCTTGATCATCTGTCAGAAAGGAAGCACTTTCCAAACTCTGCATAAAGCCTGCAGGACATTTAGGCCATTTATTCAACATTTATCTTGAAAAGATAGTCATACTAATTTTTTCTAGCAAATCTCCTCATTAAGATTTTTGATGGAAGATAAGTCTACTAAAAGTTTTTTATTTTTACATTTTTCTTTTCTCTTTTATATAACAGCATAAAGTGAAATATCTTTGAATAGTGAAGACCTGTCAAAACAACTACTTTCACAGAAAAGAACATAAAAACAGGAAAATCTGCCAAAGAATATGTGATGAACCCTAACATCTTCTAACATATATTAAAAAGCTTACATCTCAGGCCATGATGAAGATTGCAGACTTCTACTGCTGTGACTGGGCTGTTTTACGTAAAGATGCAGGAAGAATCTATGGAGACCAAGCACCACCTTCAATTTTATCATTCTCTGAACTGTAGAGACCAAACTGGAGAAAGATAATGTTAAATCTGTGGGAACACAGGTTTCTGTGGAATTTAACATTAGAAAAGTCATAATTTTTAAGGAAAAAGATCCCATTTCTTCAATACAAAGATTCATAATCCTTCATTGTGGATGGAATTATTTATCATTTGACTTCATTAGTAAATTCTGAATCCACAGGTCTACCTTTTCTTTTTCTTTGTATTTCTACAGTGAGATAAATTAAGAATTGTGGTTGAGGTCTCTGTAGACCAAATTAGAAAGAAAATACAATATCTGCACTTTTTTGAGAACATTTTCGTCTTTGATGACTTAACAGAGATTCATCCTGCTCTCCATGCTCTAGCAAATGATGGTGTGATAATCACCTTATAACTGCCTCCAATCACAGAGTTGTAATCACTGAAATAAGCTAATTATACCCAATAGCTTGTTATTTTTTTATTATAATGAACCATTTCAGTTCTTGGTAATCATTTTTAAATTTCAAAGCTAGATTGTGAAAATAAACTAAGTGGAGTTGTTTGTTTGTTTGTTTGTTTTAAGAAATGTACAACCTCTTCTAGGTTATAAAGATACATTTGTAAGAGTAGGAAATTTTTTCCATCTCTATTTTGCTTGAGGGGAGGAAAAAAAGAAGTTTATTTTACAAACAAGTAATAGTTCTTAAGGAAGAGGTGGAGAGGAGGGAAGAAAATCAATTTCCATTTGGAAGTTATTTCAATAAACTTCATCACAGTCATTCTGGTGCTGCCATCTCAAAACATACCTGAAAGTAGATGAATATTAGATGGCAAGAAAATGAAATTGAATAACTTCAAGCTCTTTACGATTTATAATTCTAGCAGAACTACATCATCAAAAGACACCAGTTAGCATTTAGAAATTTCTAGTCAGCAAAGGTACCTGACCTCATAAATCCAGATGCTTTAAGCAGAGATTCTAAGCTGTTTTCAAAAAGATTCCAGTATAATTTCAGCCTTTTAGTATTGGCTGTTTAAACTATATCATAAATCAAATTGGCTAGGAACTATGTTTAAGAAGTCCTTTCAGATTTTGCTCTCCTGCAAGCACAGGTCAAAGTTTCTTCGTGGTATCAAACATTCCCAGCAAGTGTTGTTTAAGAAAGACAGAAATGGAATACTCAGAGTCCCTCTCCTTGTAAAATAATTCTGAAGTTGTTACACATTTAGTGAGAACATCTGGATCCATGGATAAAAGAACACAGCTGTCTCGCATGATTTATGATTCCATTTTTCTGTCTTTACCCGAGGCCAGCTTCAGTCTTTCTTTTTCATTCTCACACTCCACCTTTCACTCATATAACTTTGTCACTTTTTAAAGTATTTTAAGATGGTTCTCACCTTCTAACTGTCCCAACAAATTCACCGTGAATTCCACAAGCTTGTTACTTCATACTTTTGACTTGAGAGATATATTGCCATTGAACAGGCACAAGCTAGATCTACTTTTTAGTAAAAATAAGAAAATAAACTGAAGAAAGTTTCACTACTATTTTGCACTTAACGTGACTGAATTAACATATTTTTTATTTTTAAAATGTTAATGTCAAAAAAGATAAAATCAATGCTGTCATTATTTCAAAATATGTCACCTAGTGATTTAAAATACATAAGTAAATAATATACAAATTTACTTCTCTTATCACCTTTTCCTTTTCTACTTTTTAAATAGCAATGAAAATTAACTGCTTCAGACAGGAAATATTTATTCCAGGTCCTTACACGTATTACTATCAGACACAGGGAAAAAAACAACCTAGAGTGAAATAGAGTTAGACTTTTCTAACATCATTTTCTCTGAGCTAAGGAGCATTACATTTTGGACTGATTTAAAATTATTTTAATTCTGTCTTTACAACTTAAGTGATACAATGTCCATAGTCTAAAGTACAGCTAGTACAGGAGAAAACAGTCTGAAGTACAGCTCCTTTTCATGTGGATGTCATTCAATATGAGAATATAAAAACATTTGTGATTTTTAATCAATATGCTGTTTACAGTGGAAGTTATATAATAATATAGAATATAACACTGGTACAAAAGAAAGGTCTAATCTTATGGTCAGATGTTCTTAATCAGGTAAGGATGGTTTAAATAGCTCCAAGTCTTTGAGCTCCATTCTTAAATCTAGGCTGTTCCTTAAATGTACTGTAACGGCCGCCTCTGAGCTACTCAGCATCAAGACACTTGAAGAGAATTATCCCATGAGGACAACAATGGTTTTAAATTCAGAAAGCCATTTCCTTCATTTGCAACATGCACACAGAAAAATACATTATGCCCAGAATTAATTTACACTTGTGTTATTTTGTAGGAATGCATAATCCACTTAAGTAAATTATACAATCCTTGATCTGTAATTGACAAGTGAAGTCATAAGTGTTTGTTCCAAAATCTGACAAAGGTCAGCTAACTTCCAAAAGTGACTGATTACTCAGAAATCAATACTTTTTTGTTGATGGTGGTTTTTTATTTTTAGCATTTTTGTAAATGCTTTGATTTACATTGTATGTTAGTGTCAGTACATAAAAGAACTCAACCAAGTAGAAGTTTTAAACATTCTAAAATGCCTCAGTAAAAGTTTTTTTTAATGCTACAAAAATTTGTGTGAAACTTCTGAAGAACTTGTTCGAATTCTATTTCACTTAGTATTGACCTATTAATACTGAAATGTCCAGTCCTCAATCATTCCAATAAAAACTCTGTATACAGGTTAACTTAAGTCAAACTCTTGATTTGAAAATTCGAGAAGTTAAGGAAAAATGCACAGCTTGATCTGAACTCCTTATCTTGTATGTTAAAATTGATTCTATCATAAAAATGGCAATTTTAGACCGTGGCTCCTGTTGATACCGTATAATTTCTATAGTACCTATAACTATTTTCCTCAATCTTGCTTTGATTTTAAAACTTGTTATTTTAACCTCCTCTAAAGGCACTGATAAAAATATTGAAACATACCAGCCCCACTAGTACTGTATTCATTACAGCTTTGTTAAACACCTCCACTCAATTCTGATTCCTCTAGGATATCTATGCTCTAAGACCCATCAGTTGCTGTGTGTATTTTCTAATGAATATATGTTTTATCCTTGCAAGTAAGGTTGCTCACATTCTACGATGTCAAATTTATGTTTAAGCATGTTTAAGTATATTTCAGCCTCTCAAATATAAAACAAACCCAAAATTATATATCAGAATGATCCAGGCTTATTTAGCATTATTTATTTTCATACTGAATACTGATAAATGTAAGTTTTCTTCTTATAAATATTTATTGGTAGAAACCTGTAGCAGTTTGATGCCTGTCTAATGAACCTGTGGCAGTTTTGTCATCTTGATTACCCATTTGGAAAATTTTGATAAAAAGTACTTGATTAGTTTTCTGTAATGTCCTCAATATTTTAAAGCACATCCATAATTTTCATTAATGGATTAGACAATTAGTCAGCAATCTGTTAACACAGACCAACAATCTTCTTAGATGTTAATGGATGGTAGAATAGTCCAACATTTCTATAAATATGTTCTTTCAAAATAAAAACAAGACTTGCTTTTTCATCTTTTACAGAATGCTATACCTTCGCCACTTTACAGGCCAACACTTTCAGTGCTACCCTCCTCCCCCCTCTCTCCCTCCCCCCCCCAAAGCTAATATTAAAGTACGACTTCTTTCTTGCACCTTGAACAATGTATTTTATCAGTTTCTTAATTTTAGGAATTTTATATACATTGTAGTATCTGGAATGCTGTTGATTACTTTTTCTATTTACCAACAACTGCTTTTCTTAGTAAGTGTTCTTGCTTTTAAAGTTTAATACAAAAGTCAAGGTTGTTCTACATCATAAGGAAGAGCCTACTAAGCCAAAAGATATCAAAAGACTATTCTAAGTTGCAGAAAACACAGAACAAAAATGTTTCTCAGTGAAAAATTTTTGCTTTTAATGACAAAAAGAAGAAATATCCATCCTTCTAATTTTACAAAATCCAATATCTAAGGCTACTGTAAAACATACACTTACAGCTAAAAATATTTATGTATTATGTCAATGTGGTATTTCTTTTAAAATAATGAAATTTTCATGTGGCACTTACTAGTGCTACAGTAGGGAAATTAGATTTATTGTTTTTGATTTGACTTTTTTCCCCAACAGCAAATAGATTATAAAACTGGTACCTCATTTCTTGATAAACAGTTTGGTTTCACCATATGAAGCATCCAACTTGGAGTTGTTTTGGTGCAGCATTGCTTAGCTTTTTCCTTATTTTTAGCACTGTCAACTGGAATTGTGTCTTTGCTTGCTGGCTTTAGATGAGAGGCCTTAAATCAGCATAATCACTCAAAACTTTATTGACAAATCAAAGAACCTTTTGTAAAGAACAGTAATTCTCCTAAATAAAAAGCTTGATACAATACATACTAATACTTACAAAGGCAGTATCAGTATCAAGCAACTTGTCAACTTAATGTTTTGAGTGTATGCAGCCTGTGAATACAGTATAATTAATTGCTTCAACAGATTGCTAGAGTTGAGGTTCCTGCACTGGCTAGCATTATCAAGCGCCTGCTTTTCATAACATCGATTTCATTTAACTTTTAGGTTTTTTAGTTAAATTGATTGATAGATAGGCCCAACTGTTATAAACATTTGTTGAACATGATGCCTTTTCCATTCCTTAAGGGGCAGATGTCAAAAGACAGATGGAAAAATCCAGTGGTGGAATGGCATTTTCGTTGCCACTGACTTTTACATAGACAAGACTTAGTCCATAATAATCAACAGTCTGTTTAGACATTTAGCAAATAGCTAGATATGCTCTGTACAGTGTGAGTTTTTTTTAAATATTAGCTGTTTGCTGTGGAAACTAGATTTAAGTTTACACTCTTTAGCAGGAAGAAAAGCACACAACTTTCATCTTTCTCACAAAAGCAAATAAGTTACATGCTATGGAGGAAGAGATGCATTAGTGGAGGATTCAAGCAATTCATAAATTAAAGATCTTCCTCTGTAAAGTTACAGAGAAGTAATGTGCAAACTGATACAGGTTTACTTAGACCAGAGTCTACTTCTTTGTTCACATTACCAATTCCTTCCTTAGGCATGAAAACCTTCACCATAATAGTAAATCAACATTTTATAGGATTATCATACAATTACTAAATAATTAATTACATTATTTCTAAACCTTTTTCCCCTCAGAAATTCTCTGCTTTGAAAACAGGAAGTAACAAGATGTAGTATTTGTGTTTGTTTTTTTAACCTACAATACTCTGGCTCTGTCAGAGTGGGCCTAGAGTAAGTACACATTAGTAGAATGCTTGTCATCTTCTAAAAGGCTTTGTCTACAAGCAAGAGCTGTTCCGTCAAAAATAGTATAGATTGCACCCCTTAACTACAGAAGAGGCTTCTAGCATAATGATATGTAGTTGCTTTCACTACTACTAGCTATCTATTCTTCTCCAGAAACTAGAACTGATATGAATAAAACACACAATTGCACACATCTCAGTTTAAAAGTTTATCTGTGTCTGAGAGGGAGCACTACTAATTACCCCCAACCTACTAAGCCAGGATGAAATTCTTACTCTTTCTTACTTCTGTAGCAAGACAACCCTTTATCAGGGAGCTCCAGGGAAAAACAGAGTCCTTAAAAACATCATAGATAAGCTAAGAAGTTGACCTATCCCTGTATTTTCTGCCACAGAAGACAGACTTTTTAAATGGAAAAATAGGAAAGTAATGCCTTTGCAGAGATCTTGTATGAATAATGTTTCTCGAGGAAATGATTTGATATAGGTTAATAATGATTAAATGGATCTCTTCAAAGTTCATACTTTATTCATGTAACAGTTGACTTTTATGTTTCTGACTTAGTATTGATCAGATGAAATATTCATGAAGCACTGGGGCATATGTGGCTGCTTTTTGAAGGCTTATTAGTTTTTTCGTTGTTTAAACTAATCTTCATACTGTTACTGCATCTTGACCTCACACTCTTTAGGTTATTCCTATTCAGGTCAGAGAAGGTATGAAAAGGTGTCTGTCAGGAAAAAGAAAGTAAGCTGATGAATTGCTTTGCAGGTATTATTACATGTTAAATTCATAGATATATCACACTGAAAATGACATGTATTCACAAATATATTTATGTTTCTATGAATAGTTTCATGCATTTATCCTGAAACAGGTATACATTAGGTCTATTGTTCGGAAAATACATGAAGGTGTGTTCTGAAGTGTTTATAGATGTAGCTAATAAGAAAACTGAGATATTTTGACTCTCATATCTAGCCTATTTTATTGGAAATACATTAATGTCAGTGATCTTTTACGTAGAATATCTTTGGGTACATATTTCTGATAGCTTTTGCTGATACAGAGAGACAAAGAAAAGCTAAGAATATGGTTCACAGTCTCTGCCCCTTAAAACATCTGTTTTGACACTTTTTCCAAGAAAAGATCCAGGATTGTTCTCATTTAGTTCCTATGCAAACTAAAAACAAATGTCAGACACCAAGAATTTTCACACACTGAAGCATTATTCTCCAGACAGTCACAGCTATGGTGTAACTACATCATGTGTGTAAATAAGCACAGAAAGAATTATTTTTAATAATTCTTAATTAATAATTTTAAAGGCACTTGCCTAAACAAAAACTAAAAAAGCTTAACAAGTACACATTGTAAGAAAAAAAATTCTAAAATTAAAAATTAAACATGAAAAAAATGAGGACACCACATTTGACTTGTGAAGAAAGATGTAAACAGTCTCAAGCTTCCAGGTGAAGGAAATCAAATCACTGTTTCTTTGTATTCCATTCACGCCATTTTTTTGCATATGTAGTATAAAAGATATATCTCTCCAGCACTTCGCATCAAGTGGCTGCTTATTACTAGTACGTTCAAAATGCTGGTTTTACATGTGGGATTATTTAATATTATGGACAGGCCTAAACATGAAATTCAGGACTACGCAGTAGCATTTTAATTTGTACTAAAGTATTTTTTTGTGGTAACTCAAACACAGAACTGCACTCTGGAAGAAATTTTGCATTATGGAAGATCTTTCATGACATACAAATGAGTGTCCAAGGCAGAATGGAACCTTACATAATAGGGCCTTAACAATTGAATAAGGAAGTTGTTGACTCAAACAACTAGCCTTTACAACTGTGAGAATGAAAGAATGGTGCCTTAAAGACTCAAGCTGGAATTTATATGGAACCTTACTCTTTGGAGGTAGAGTGATGAACCTGTTTGCCCTCACTCCTTCTCAGGGATAAACATTAGAAAAGAGAGGAGGAAATGCACACTCACAAGGGATCCTCATCAAAAACTCCTGAATCTTCTAAATAAAAGGGTGGTGCCACCTTGACTGTACAATACTGGACCCAAGAGTGGTGAAATATATCTACCTCTAAATCTCTATTCCTGTCTGTTTCTTTCTTGATCTTCTGTTACTGGGGCATTTCTTCAGTAGGTGCTGCTTAAATTTGCCTTAAAGTAGCTGATAAGGAAATAATTTCTGTACCAAGTACCATCATGCACAATGCTTACTAATTGTTGTTACAATATTGCCTATTTTCACCTCAAATTAGTTGATGAGTTGTTCTTAGAAGGGAACACCCTATTCAGTGGAATTCCAAAGACTCACCTTATTTATAACTTGTCAAATTGGACAAGAAAATGGGGTTCAGTTTAAGACTAAGGTAAAACACTTTATCTATGATAAAAATCAGTGAATTTAGTAGCTTTAAGACACTGGTTGTAATACTCTCAAGAAATATGCATATTCTTTAAAATTATATTTTTGTGAGATATATGCATCCTCTCTACCAGTGTCTACCTGGCACGAGGATTGTAACTTTTCATTATCTTCTACTGATAGCAAATAACATGTTTCTTAAAAACAGCTACCAGATCTGTCTCAAGGACATATACAGAAAATGCAATGGTTGTACCAGAGCAGTTTGTCATCATCTCTGCTCCTATGAGAGGAGCAGGGTATGACATAACAGCACCAAGTACAAAAAGCATCAACCTGAGACACCACTGACTCATAACTTTTATGGAGGGGGAAGAAAAAAAAAAAAAAAAAAAAAAAAAAAAAAAAAAAAAACACTAAAAAAACACCCAATATTTTTTTGTATGTGTGGCGTGTGATTTGAGTTTCCCAGATGTGTCCCACTTGACCTTGTGAAGTAAGTGCATCTTCCCTACATCCTTTACTGCGCAGTGTCTGTCAGCCCACAGGAATGACTCAAGCATCCTGGCACCTCTAAAAATCCAAGAAAAATCTGCGTTCACATAAACTGAACAGAGCTTCCACCATTCATGACATTGAGCAAGAATATTAAGTCTGAATCTTCTATTTGTTAACTGTTCAGAAGACACTGCTCCATAATGATATTAAGAGAAACAGCAGCTACAGGGGTTGCATTAAAAAAAATCCTGGGCAGCAGGCTGAGGGAGATTCTCCTCACCCTTTGCTCTGCCCTGGTGAGGCAACAACTGGAATACTGTGTCTAGTTCTTGGTTCTCCAGTTCAAGAGACAGGAAACTACTGAAGACAAGTCAGTGGCAGGCCACAACAATGAGAGAGGCTGAAAGATGTGGGACTGTTTGATCTGGAGAAGACTGAGGCAGAGAAATCTTATCAATGCTTATAAAGGGTGAAAGACCAGTGGATGGGTCCAGGGTCTTTCCAAGGGTGTCCAGCAACAGAACAAGGGACTATAGACACAAACTAGAACACAGGAAGTTCCATAAAACCATGAGGAAGAACTTCTTTACCTTGAAGGTGACAAAGTACTAAAAGATGCCCAGAGAGATTACAGAGCCTCCTTCTCTGGAAGTTATCAAAATCCTCCTATAGATTTTCCTGTGCAACTTATTACAGGGAATCTGCTTTAGCAAGTGGGTTGGAATAGAGAATCTCCAGATTTCCCTTCCAACCCCTATGCTTCTCTGACTTCAAAATAGTTGAAAATGAAGATGGAAAGGAACCACTTTAAAATTCCAAGCTTCAGAAGTTGGAAGAAACAGAAGTCATGGTTCCTGTGATTATTTCCTAATGTTACTTTGTACTTGTATGCTCTTATGTTAATATAACAAGATGTTCTTCAAAGAAAAATCTTTGCTTCCCTTTATATCTGCAGTTTGAAGTTTAAGTGAAAGTAAGTTTTGTGCTCAGAAAGAATCACTGAGTATCTGAACCTCAGATGAATTTTTTCGGTGCAAATATTAATTAATTATCACAAGGCAGATTTCTGCCAGAAACATTCACAGACATTAAAGCACTCCTTTGTCCTTAATAATTTTCAATTATTTGTCCTCATTTCCATAAGGAAACAGGAAAGAATATCACAAAATAACCATATATAACCATAAATAACCACTGTAAAACAGCACACTGCTTGTATGGTCACATAAACCTGAACTGCTTTCCTCAAGTTTAGACTCAGCAGTAGCATATGTAATGAAGGTTCACAGCCAGCTGTGATAGTCGCAACAAAAGACTGACAAGTTGTAAAAATGTACAAATTAAGGGAAAGGTTTGGGTGGAGCAAAGTTAATCCTATTTATATATATAATTCATTACTATAGCAAATTCAAATTAACAACAGGGTCATAATCCCAAGTTAGATATTCTTCTGGGATCTTTGGGATATGGTTTCTCAAGGACTGATGCAGACCCTCGAAAACCCTGAGGTATGATCCTAACCAACATCCTAGAAGTTGACATTCCAAACATTTGAAATCACTAACAGTATTGGCGCCCAACTGATAAGGAATCCTCAGAGAAGCCTGTTTAAATAGAGTGAAAGAGATCATATTTTCTTTTTATATTCAATACAAGTTCTTGGCACACACATTCAAAAACAAATTAACACCCAGATTATAACCTTACTAAGCTGTCAGATCCTGCCTTGTGACTGGAATACCATGCAATTTAATACACATTATTTATTTGTGGAAGCATTCTATCACCTAACTTAAGTCAGTATTAAAGAGCACAGCAGAGATGAAGAATGTACAGATTCCATGGTCATAATATTAGCATACTTTCTAAAAAGATTTTGCAAGTAATACCTTCTTATTCTCAAGAGATTGTATGACAGTAATTTGCATTGCAGGTGAAGAATCTCTACCAAATTCACACTACCAGCTTTGGCAAAATCTATTTTACTTATTAAATCCCTTTATAAAATCTTAATAGGCATAACAAAGGCAAACTATGCTAACTATTGATTGTAACTGGTATAGAACTAAAGAAGAAAGCACTTTCAATAAAAAATGGCACAAGCACAATTTGTTTTAACACTGTAAAAATGCATTTCAGAAAGCCTAGTGGGCTTGTGGAAAGGCTTATTTTTTACTTCTCCACAGCCTGAACATAGTAGCAAGAGTTCATTAATTCAGATAAAAAGTATGATATAGCTTGCCCTTAAGTGCTTCTGAAAAGATAGCTTGCCTTCGCCTATCAAGAACTGGTTCACAAACAATGCAATTAAAAGCTCATTTAGAAACTAAACTAATTACACATTATTTTGGAAGTCTTCAGTCATAACTGAAGATGCATCAGTAAATCACAGTAAATAGTAACATCAAAGTAAATAACACACACACACACATTGTTAAGAAGTGCTATAATTACCTTCCAAGCAATGTTATCACTGTACCAACATTGGCAGTGATGTAATTGAAAGGACTGAGTAAATAAGAAACAATTCCAGAGATCACATGAAAGAATTTTCATGAGAGAAACTTTTTTTTTTTAAAAAAAAAAAAAAACAGCACCTGAACATAACATGTTTTCCTACTATCAAAGAAGCAGAATCTCTTCTAAGAAGTTCTTGATAATACCAGGCAAAGTATTTGTAAGTAGACCAATAGACAGAAAGAAAAGTTGAACTCACCCAAGTGCTGAAGGGGTTCTCCAGCAAAAGGCACTGCTCAGAAAGCAGCCAAGGCCCAAGAAATATTCTTCCTGGCTGGTCCTTATTTGAACACAGGGTGGCACCACCCTGAGTCCACATCTTTTTGTAACGTGGTCAGCACAGAAGCAAACAATTTGCCTGCACTCCCTAAGCCAGCCACACCCCTTCACCAGGCGCTGAATCACCAGTTCAGGCTGTGTCTTAACAGTTCCCCTGCATGGGTCTATGATACAACCCTATGTAGGAACAGTTCTTGAAGAGCTGCAACCTATGGGAAAGATGACATCATGTGGGAGGGACCCCGTGCTGGAACAGGAAAAGAGAAGAACCCATGAAATAAAGTCAGAGACAAAGAATTAGGATCTGACTGAAGCATTCATTTCCCATTGGCCCACATAGCTCAAACGAAGAAGAAAGTGGATAGGTAGGAAGGTGCTTTTAGTTTTTCATTTTTCACTATTCCAGTCTGTTGGTAATACGCAATAAATAGCATTAATCTCCCTACTCTGAGCTTGCTTGTTTTTCCACAGTGGCAAGTAGCTAGTGATCACCGTATCTTCATTGCAACCCTTGAGTTTTTTTCATTGTATTTTCTCCTCCTGGACTTTTGAGTGAGTGAGAAAGCAGTGTGGTAGAGCTTCACAGAATCACAGAATCACAGAACTGTAGGGGTTGGAAGGGACCTCCTGAGATCATCGAGTCCAACCCCCCTGCCAAAGCAGGTTCCCTACACCAGGTCGCACAGGTAGGCATCCAGGCAGGTCTTGAACATCTCCAGAGAAGGAGACTCCACCACCTCCCTGGGCAGCCTGTTCCAGTGCTCCCTCACCCTCACTGTAAAGAAGTTCTTGCGCATGTTTGTGCGGAACTTCCTATGCTCCAGTTTCTGGCCATTTCCCCTTGTCCTGTCTCCACTCACCACTGAAAAGAGTCCGGCCTCGCCATTCTGCCCCCCACACCTTAGATATTTATAGACCTGGATCAGGTCCCCTCTCAGTCTCCTTTTCTCAAGGCTGAACAGACCCAGTTCACTCAGCCTTTCCTCACAGGGGAGATGCTCCAGGCCCATCACCATCTTCGTGGCCCTCCGCTGGACTCTTTCCAAGAGATCCCTGTCTTTTTTGTACTGGGGAGCCCAGAACTGGACGCAGTACTCCAGATGAGGTCTTACCAGGGCAGAGTAGAGGGGGAGGATCACCTCCTTTGACCTGCTGGCCACGCTCTTTTTAATGCACCCCAGTAAGCCATTGGCCTTTTTGGCTACAAGGGCACGCTGCTGGCTCATGGCCAACCTGTCGTCCACCAGGACACCCAGGTCCCTTTCCGCAGAGCTCCCCTCCAGCAGCTCATCCCCCAACCTGTACTGGTGCATGCAATTATTCCTCCCCACATGCAAGACTCTACACTTGCTTTTGTTAAACCTCATCTGGTTTTTTTCTGCCCAGCTCTCCAGCCTATCCAGGTCTGGCTGAATGGCAACACAGCCTTCAGGCGTGTCAGCCAATCCTCCCAACTTCGTATCATCGGCAAACTTGCTGAGGGTGGCCATTATCCCCTCATCAAGGTCATTGATGAAGATGTTGAACAAGACCGGACCCAGCACAGACCCCTGAGGAACACCGCTAGTTACAGGCCTCCAACCGGACTCTGCACCGCCAACAACGACCCTCTGTGCTCTGCCAGTCAGCCAGTTCTCAACCCACCTCACTGTCCACTCATCTATCCCACACTTCCTCAGCTTTGTTATAAGGATGTCGTGGGGGACAGTATCAAACGCCTTGCTGAAATCAAGGTAGACTACATCCACTGCTCTCCCCCTGTCCACCCAGCCAGAGACAACATCATAGAAGGCTACCAGGTTGGTCAAGCACGACCTCCCCCTTGTGAACCCATGCTGACTATTCCTGATAACCTCCTCTTCTTCCAGTTGTCTGGAGATGACATCCAGTACAAGCTGTTCCATCACCTTTCCAGGGACAGAGGTGAGGCTGACTGGCCTATAATTGCCTGGGTCTTCCTTCTTGCCTTTTTTGAAGACTGGGGTGACGTTGGCTATCTTCCAGTCCTCAGGCACCTTCCCTGTCTTCCAAGACTTCTCAAAGATGACCGAAAGCGGTTCAGCAATCACCTCTGCCAGCTCCTTCAGCACCCGTGGATGAATCCCATCGGGTCCCATGGATTTCTGAACATTGATGTTGCCTAGGCGCTCCCGGACCACCTCTTCCCTGACAAAAGGGAGGTCTTCCATTCCCCAGATCCTCTCACTAATCTCCAGGGTCTCAGATTCCCGAGGGGGAGCTTTTTCACTGAAAACAGAAGCAAAGAAGGCATTCAGTATCTCCGCCTTCTCAGCATCCCCCGTTACCAGAACACCCCCGTCACTTAGCAGGGGAGCCACATTCTCCCTAGTCTTCCTTTTACTGTTAATGTACTTGAAAAAACCTTTTTTATTATCCTTTATCCCCTTTGCCAGATTTAATTCCAGGCGGGCTTTAGCCTTCCTTGTCGCATCCCTGCAGACCCTGACAACATTCCTGTATTCTTCCCAAGTAGTCAGACCCTTTTTCCACATTTCATGGGCCTTCTTCTTTCCTTTGAGTTTGTGCACGAGCTCCTTGCTCATCCACACAGGTCTCCTGCCACCCTTTCCCGATTTCTTCCTCACAGGGACGCACTGATCCTGAGCTTGGAAGAAGAGCTGCTTAAATGCTGACCAGCTCTCACAGGCACCCTTGCCTTCCAACACCCTAGCCCATGAGACAGCTCCAAGTAGGCCCCGAAAGAGATCGAAGTTGGCTCTCCTAAAGTCCAGGATAGCAATCCTACTTTTTGCTTTACTTCTTCCACTCAGGATCTTGAACTCCACCATCTCGTGGTCACTACAACCCAAGCTGCCCCCGACCTTTACTTCCCTGACAAGCCCTTCTCTATTAGTGAGAATAAGGTCCAGCAGTACCCCTCTCCTCATCGATTCCTCAACCACCTGCATCAGGAAGTTGTCTTCAACACATTGCAGGAACCGTCTGGACCGCGCATGCCTGGCCACATTGCTTTTCCAGCAAATATCTGGATGATTGAAGTCCCCCATAAGCACCAGCGCCTGGGATCGTGACGCTGCTTCCAACTGTTTGTGGAAGGCCTCATCAACCTCCTCCTCCTGATCAGGGGGCCTGTAGCACACACCCACAACGGTGTCAGCCATACCAGCCCGCCCCTTGATTCTTACCCACAAGCTCTCCACTGCTACACCACTCTCCCCCAGGTGGAGTTCAATACATTCAAGCTGCTCTCTTACATAAAGAGCAACTCCACCACCCCGCCTTGCCGGCCGGTCTTTCCTAAAAAGCACATAGCCCTCCATGACAACATTCCAGTCATGCGAGCTGTCCCACCACGTCTCAGTGATCGCAATGAGATCATAGCCATGTGACCGCACGCAGATCTCTAACTCTTCCTGTTTATTTCCCATACTGCGCGCATTAGTGTATAGACACTTCAGGGAGGCAGCATTCCCCTGCCACACTCCATCCCTTCGAACTCCACCCTCGTCACCCATCAAATTCACTTTTGAGCCTTGAACTACCTGAACCTCAGCAGTGCTCATTTTGTCCCCTTCCCCCTTATTACCTAGTTTAAAGATCTTTCAATGAGGCCTGACAGCTCCTGGGCTAGGATCCTTTTACCCCTTGTAGACAGTTGAGCTCCATCTGCAGCCGTCATGCCAGGAGCCGAGTAAATTGCCCCATGATCAAAAAAACCAAAGTTCTTCTGCCTGCACCATCCTCTAAGCCATTTATTGATGAGGAGGGCCTTTTTGATCCTCTCAGAATCCTTCCCCGCCACTGAAGGGATAGAAGAGAAGATCACTTGCATTCCCGCACCATCCAGTACCCTCCCCAGACCCTTGAAGTCATTTTTGATTGCCCTTAGGCTTCTCTTGGCAGTATCATCACTGCCAACCTGAACTACCAATAAGGGGTAGTAGTCAGACGGGCGAATAAGCCCAGGCAGCTTTCTAGAGATGTCCCTGACCCGTGCCCCAGGAAGGCAGCACACTTCCCTCCGGGTGGGGTCAGGACGACATATCGGGCCCTCAGTTCCTTTTAGAAGGGAGTCTCCTACAACTATCACCCTCCTTTCTTTACCAGAAGAGGCGGTCTTCAAGCGTGGAGCCGACCACCTCTCCTTAGCAAAGCTCAGAGGCTGTTCCACCACCTTGTTCTCAGCCTCCTCACCCTCCAGTTCCAGGGTTTCAAACCTATTACTTAGGGGCACCTGAGGAACTGAGGTAGGTCGGGGAGGGCGCCGCCTGCGTCGCTGAGGTGGGACATGCTGCCATTCCTCTTCTCCTCCCAAGTCAGCTCTCTCGTTTTTAATACGGGAAGGCAGAGAGTCCACTACAGGCTGGGGGTTGCAATCTCTGCTTGTTTCTTGCAGAGAGTTACACCACCAGTCTATCTCCCTCTCGCAGTCCCTAATGGATCTTAACCGCTCCACCTCCTCCCTAAGCTCTACCACAAGGCTGAGCAGCTCATCCAACTGTTCGCACCTCACACAGGTGGCATTCCTCCCATTGTCCCCCGGCAGCAGCAGACTCAGGCACTCCCTGCAGCCAGAGACTTGGACCGCTGCAGATCTGGGCAGTCCCTCTGTCTGGGTTGCCACAGACTTGTTGGAGCATGCCCGACGTCTGGTAGAGCTTAGCTCTTTATCAGTCAGAAATAGTCAAGTTATAAGAAAATACACAAACTTACAAGGGATTTCATTTTTAAAAACAGTCTTGTAACTGCCTAAAAAGAGCATAGATCAAAACGACAGCAAGGAAAGAAACTTATTAAGACTAATAAGCTTGAAATACCATTAGTATCTTGTAGAATTACACCCTAGTTACCAACACAAGCATCTTATTGTAGATTTTACTAATTTACCAATTTTTACTAACCTCATATGCTAATACAAGACTAGATGAATCACTGACAACATGTTTGTATGGTAAATCAATTTATTTAGCTCCAATAACATCAACTGAGTAAGATCAATTTATCTCAACTGCAAATTTGTCCTATGGTTAAGATTTCAGATGCTGTCTTGACCTTTTAAGAAAAAGGGACATGTAAACACCTGCTAGCTTCACAGGCCCCATAAAAAAGAATATTTAGTCATCAAAGAACAAACCTTTTCAAAAAGTTTAACATGGAGTCTATTTCCTGGAATATTGGAATATAGTTTAATTCTTACTCCTTTATTCACTCTTGGCTATGTAATCCTCACTACATTATGCTATTAATTACTGTATTCCTTCACTCATTTTAAGACATCTGTAGCTGCCTTAGAATGGATAAAACAGTTACAAAGAAAACAGCATATACTTGTAACTTAGGCAGAAAAGCTCACAGTATTCAGCTATCTCTCTTTTCATTCTACTGATGAGTTTTATACAAGTGTCCACTATATTTTCCACTGTGAAGTACAAACCATAAAATCATCACATATCAAACAGAACCAACAAATACAAGTTTCCTTACATCCAGAATTGAATACTTTCACAATGCCGGTTGTGAATTTTGGATCTATGTGCAGGCAGAGGCCAATCGCAAATGGTGTCCCTTAGCAGTTTACCTCCTACGGGACTGACTGTACCTTCAGCCTGTTTCCCAGTTTTAAATTAAGAGTAGATTAGGTCAGAAGTTTGGAAAAAATCTTACTCTGCAAGTAGGGAGGCACTGTAACATATTGCCCAGAGAAATAGTGGATGTACTATTCCTGGAGGTGTTCAAGGCAAGTTGAATAGAAACCTGGGCAGCCTGATCTAGTTGTTGCCCTTGTCAGGAGAATTGGAGTCTGATGATCTTTAAGGTCACTTCTAACTTGCACTTTTCTATGATTCTGCTATAATAATGCCTGGGAAACACCATGGGGTATATCAAACCTTGTAAGTCAAAGCATATGTTTTCCATTAAAAGACTTTCTCATCACCTGCGCTACGCCTTAAAGGATTGTCCAAATTTTATCAGTATTCCATGTCATGGCATCAGACAGCCTCCTGTATGATGCATAATCATGATGCCAAAGCATGGTGCTGGGTGCACTTCCTGTGTGCTGTGCTTCTAGCAGACTCAGCTATTTCACATGAGTTCCAGTTCTGGAAGACATGATCTTTCAATTTTAGGTAAGGGGGAAATTCATCTTTTCCAGGAGGCCAGCTTTATTAATAAAGCTCAACAAAGACTCAGATTGACTCTCTCCTCCAGTTTATTTTTTGTTTGATTTATTATTCTTAATTATTCCATATTATCTCACATTTCTTTTAATAAATTAGTTTCTCCTATCTCAACTGAGATTTTTTCTCTTCCTTCCCCCCCCCCCTTCTCCTATGGGGATGGGGGGCTGTCATGTGATTAACTCTTCAAAGAAAAATACTCCTACAAATGAATTTCGCTGAACTCCATATAACACAAACAAGGGGATGCTAAACAGATACTTGATCAAGGATGCTTAAAACCATACTTCTGGTTACTTTCACTTTCAACTCATATCATAAATTATCTAAACTAATAAAATTAGCAGTGAGAAAGGTATTGCTTCCTTGCACTCTGCAGTCCCAATCTGAGGAAGTAACTCGGCTGAAGTAAAACTCCTTAGATATAAACATTTTAATTTCTATGTGAATTTCAAGGGTAGGTAACACTTTCGCCCAATGGAAACAATAGATTTGGCAAAGAGGAAAAAAAAAACAAACAAAAAACAAAACAATCAAAAAAAACCAAACAAAAAACAAAACAATCAAAAGCACGCATGAAATTTCAAGTATACTTAATTATGCACATTTTAACTATTGTAATCAACTCAAATCTAGATAATAAATTTAATATTAAGTATTGAAATCATTTTTATGATTAAAACTGATCCGTTGGAAAGTCTTTGGAGAAAGGACTAAATACTGCCGAGCAGCATATTTTTCAAGTGTTCAAGAGTCCAAGTCAATATAAATTAACTTCATTGGCTCTCACTGAATTAGAGTATCAACAAGAAATATAAACAGTGGGTCAAAAATTAAGAAAGTTATCCTAGCAGATGACGTCCTTATTATTAAACTGCTCCTATTTTCAATTCACTGTTTTGAGTCAAATGAAGCAACTCATGCTACTAGACAATGCATAATCTTGGGTCATCAGCAGCCTGACTTTATTATATATTCTTTCCAGTCTGTTAACTGGAGGACAGATGGTGGCTGATGTGTAATTCCTGTGGAGTATTGTAAATGTTAGCAAATTGGCGTACAATTTAGAAAATTTTATTGTACAAAAACATAACAATCACATCATGTCCAATAGAACGACTGTCTTTTTTAGTATTTCAGGGTATTTTTTTATGCTTCATTAATACAAATAGAAGTTGTGTCACCAAAGACAAATAAAATCTGTTAGGTATGACCTTGAATAAGTAACACAATTAAATCTATTTGATATTTATTCAGCCTTGATATGCTTATAGCCTTATTTGTTATGTGAGCCTTTCAGACTTCTCTGCTAACTTAATCCGTTTCATTCTAATGATTTTCTCCTGACTTTATTTCTGTGTATCTTCATTACCAACAATCCAGTTCAAGGTACTGCTGAATGGTTAAGAAGGACATTTATTAAATTATTATTAAATGTAAAAACAAACAAAACTAAGCACAGAATAGCTACTGGAAGTACAGAGATAAAATGCCATTTGTTGGCTTAATTAAAATTAATAAAAAATAATGGCCTGTCAAGGAGAAATAATACAAACTCACAACACTAATCTTACCATCCCAAATTATACAGTGATTTGAGGCTTCAAGTCTCACGGCTTTAATACAGTATTTAGAGATAGAGGAAGGTTTAGAAGAGACCAGAGCAAGTTTTCTTACATGATAAAATTCATAACTGATTCAAAATCCTACTGTAATGTTTTAAAATAATTCATAATTAGACTTCCCTTCTGATACTGATATCATTTAGAAAGAGTTACGTAAGGTGATCTTACTAGCTTATTAATAACTGAACAAAATTAAGGAATTTACTTAATCCTTTAGGAATGTATGCATCTGAACTGCTGTATCTATTAATTGCAGGATGTATTCTTTGAGGTTTGCACCTATCTTCCCATACACATTTTGGAAAATATCTAACAGCTTGAGAGTTACTGACAAGTCTTAACTGGTGAAATAATTTTGCTAATCCTTATAGCTATCTGTTTCTGTGATTGTCTTGGAACTTACACAGCACATTTCCTCTTATTTTATAACTCAGTTTTCAAATACCTGTATTAAAAGAACCAACTGGTTGCGTGGATTTTGTTGTTGTTGTTTTGCTTTTTCCATTTTTTGTTTGTTCTTGTTCATTTTCAAAAAGAAACAGACAAACGAATATAGTTGCTTGTGAACTGCTGTCCTACTTTATACTCCTTGCATTTGTTGTGGTACTGGATCCTCTGTGCATGCCATATACAATGTAGGTGCTTACAGAGCATTAAGAAGAAAAGCTTAGTTAAACACATCTCACAAAACACATTTTATATATCAGGAAATTCATCACAGCTAACTAGAATACTTGTACCTTATTATATGGCCATGTAAATGCTTTGATTAGATCTAAAATAATCTTAGTTAAGTTTATTTTGGTTTATCTTGAAAGTAAAATGTTTTGAATCAGGTGCAGCTCATGTTTATTTTCAGGAACAGTATTCACATTACTGTAGACAGATTCCTCCCTTCTGAGGTTTTTTTTCCAAAAGTTCTTGGCATCTTCTACACGCATATAGACATAGCTCTAGAACACTGTATTTTGACAAGGGTAGTTTATAAACCTGTTTCCTCCCTCCAATCATACAACAGATGAAATAATCCAGGGTGCCCTTGTTCTGGACTGTTTCTGTATCTTTAGGGAGACATGATGTTGCTAGAACATTTGGAGTGAGCATATCACAGGCTGGCAAAAGGTATCTCGTCTTTTCCTTTAAGACTTTCAAGCACTTCATAATTGTCCATTGATGGTACTATAACTTTCATTGATGATACTATAACTTTCTCCATAATGCTGTTATTGAAATGCTAAACATAAATGTTCGTTGATATCTATCACATTAATTTGAGTGACAAACATCTGAATGACAACATTTTGTGTAATCCCTGTACTTTCTCCGAAATCACAGGCTCATTGATATACTGGCCAGACCATGTCCTTTTTAACACAGAATATCAGCAGAAACCTTCCACATCATCATAGGCATTTAGGTTGGATGTGTTCTTTGTTCTATGTACTCTAACTGAGGTTCTTACAGGTGTAACACAGTGCTCTGATGGACAGTTATCTTCTAATATCCTGACTAAAAGTGTGAATAAACATGTAATACACCTTTTCTATCCTTATTTTTGGAATTCAGACCTCTCTTGACTCCAATATAATCCTACATTTTACTACTGCAAGCCAAAACCAAACTGAAAGGTGAGAACCATTGTAGATATATTCCAGTATTAATTCCATCTGTTTTGTTCCATCTGTTAAAAAAATAAAAAAAATTAAAAAAATAAAAAAAAAAAAGAAAGAAAAGAAAAAAAAAAAAAGGAAATTAGGAAGCTCATTCCTATTTTTAACTGCTTAAAGACTGGTTCTGATCAATTATTGATTTCACACAAGGTACAAAACCATCTCCAAATATTTACATTGTTCTAAGGTGCAAAGATTAACACAGAAGATTGGCTTAGTTATGAAGGAAAGAAAGAAAGATGATTAACTATATCCCTTTTCCTCATGTATTTTTTTACATGAATGAATGAATACAAAAGTCTGGAAAAAAATAGAAGTGATTAATCCAACAAACTGCTAAGAAAACATACTAAATATGTTAAAAAAGGAATGCATTGAAATACTTGAAATAAGTATTTAAGCTACTAAAAACCTTCTTTATAAGAAAACAAAACTAAATATACATTATTAGCACATACTGAAAGCAAACACCTGCAATGCCTTCTAATTATTTTCAAGAAACACTGCAAAGCCAGGAGGTCCAAGATTTTGCATACATCTGCTTGCAAATTTCTCTTAACATTTTACACAAGTACAAAAAGAACTAATATTTGCCAAAGAATAATTCTGATGCTCTTCATTGAGAAGAAAATAAAATAGTCACAAAATCACACTGTCATACATTCCTTCCAATAATAAAGCTAAATAAAAATTCTATGCACACTTCTTGACAATGAAAAATATCAAAAAGAAGAACAAGTTTGAACCAAGATAGGGAAGTAGAACTGGAAGAAGAAATTCTCTCTTTAGTAAACACTCCCATTATATCATCTCAGGCCACTGTAGCAACAGAATTCTATTGCAGAATATGTTGGTACAAATATTACATTTTTATGTATAGCTCAACACTACAGCTACTTCATTTTATGTTAGAAATGGGCTTTGAAGAGGAAAGAAAACATAGACGTTACAGTAAAAATAGTCAATATTTAGCCCAAATCTACATTATTTCAGTATCTAAGAGGATTTGTTATGTCTATCCCTTTTAGAAAACCTTGAAATACTTCCATTCTGCACCTCTCTGCCTTTATTTTTTCTGCAACATATTTCTCACAAACACACCCAAGAGAAACAACAACAACAACAACAAAAAGAACAACAGCAACAACAAAACTGCCACTAGTATGGAAACAATAGAATATTCAAAAAATAAACAGATCCTGTGATAAAATTATAATTAAATAAATAGGAAAACACAAAAGCTATGACAAAGGTTGCAATGCCCCAAACGAACTTCAAAATATCATTTTAAAGCATATAGTTGCAACAGATGTTGATTCAGATGCAACACACAGAGCAGGAAAAAAAGATAATGATACAATCCTGTATATCACAGTATTTTATCAGAGGTCTAATTAATTTTGTATTGCCTAAGAGTAATCTAATAGAGCTATGAGTAATTTTTGCCACTTGATTTCAACTTTGAGTAATTCTTTCCACTGGTAAGAGAGCATTTTCATCCTCTCCTTTGTAATAAAATATACTTATTTAGTAATTACATCTTCTTAATATTCTTGTTCTTAGTTATTATTAGATGTAGCATATTTCCTCAAGTCTTTATACAATAGACCTATTTATTGTTACAACTGTTTGACCCGACTATATGTCCTGAGCTTTGTATTTTCAGAAAGGTTTCTTTTTACTTTAAAGAGCCACATAAACCTTCTAACATAAAGTACACTCTAGGAATAGTGCCTCACTGTATCTTCAGGAAAAGACATTTTCCCTTTAAGTATGATTATTGTATATTATAACATTGATAATAAAAATACTTCAGTATCTCAGAAATGTAAGCTACACATTTTCTTTTGTATGATTGGTATTCTTGTTAAACTGGCACTTCCTTCCTTAGTGAGGCTTTCTTTGAAACTGAGAGTCAGAATAGCTGTACAATGTGACCTGAAGTAGAGAACAATAAGGAGGCATAGACTTTCAGCACTTTTGAAAACCAAAAACCTACAGCAATCTTGTACTTGGAGGAGTTGTCTCAGGAGAGCCATATAAAGAAAATGCCCTGTAATTGAGAGAACAGGAATTGTTCAGCAAAGCTTTACTGCATCTTTCCACTACTTTAGATCTGTCTTCAATATTAGCTGAAAGATTGCATATGCTCTATACACATTTCAGAAAGCAAATTGCAAAGTAAACAATAAAGAAAAACAGGAATGCTTTCCAGTAACATAATTTGCAAGTCTAGATAGTATCCATCCAAATTGATGGGATTAGCACTTGAAACTGTCTGAAAGAGCAAAGGTATCTGCTCACACACAGACTCTGCGAGTACTATCTGAAAGGAACACGTGGCTAGTACTCCGCTTTACCCCTTGTATTACAGTCCCATGTATCTCCTGTCTCAACTTCACACAGTCAGTGTCAGATTCTCTTTTCAATACTGCAGCCTATTACCGTTCTCTCTTTTTTTTTTTCTCCAAACCCTTCTCAGACTATCACACTTTCGTAAAACAATTATTTTGGTTGGTTGGTTGCTAGTTGTTTGTTTTGTTTTGTTTTGTTTTTTGTTGGTTTTTTTTTTTTACTTTTTCAACATCTACAGTATTTCAGAACTTACCAAGAGGAAGAAGTGGAGAAAAATAATGTTAGAATGGGAAGTAGGATATGAATGTTGAATAGAAACTTCCCAAGAACTCATTGTTCCTCGTTACACTGCATCATCTTTGTCATTTGTTATACTCAGAAACACAGAATTGTAGGGGTTGAAAGGGATATGAAGAGATCACTGAGTCTAACCCCCTGTAAAGCAGGCTCTCTACAGCAGGCTGCACAGGTAGGTGTCCAGACTGGGTCTTGAATATCTCCAGAGAAGGAGAATATATAAACCTTCTGGGCAGACTGTTCCAGTGCTCTGTCACCTTCACTGTGAAAAAGTTTCTTCCTATATTGGTGCGGAACTTCCTATGCTCAAGTTTAAGGCTGTTTCCTTGTTCTGTCCCACAGACCACTGAAAAGATGTTGGCTATGTCCCTGTTAAAGGTTTCCTAAGTTTAGCCAAACAAAACTCTGCTGTTTGACTCTAAGAATAAATAAAATATTGTGGAAAATGCAATGTATTACTACAGAGATTTCAGGGATTATCAGCTTTCTAAAATCATTTGATATTCAAATAAGAAATGGAGGGATAAAGGATGCTCTCTGAGAGAATGGATGATCTCTCTGCTTCCAGCTCAGTGTCACTAGAAAGATTATAGTGATTAATATCTGAATGTAAGCAACTAGGATATTCTAGAAGCAAACAAATACCCTGTAGTATTTTACTCTGTAAAAATACTCTATAGTAACTAGGTAGTTATTAGCTATATCCTTACTGCACCTGCAAATTGCAACTAGGAGAGAAGAGATAAGCACTTTGAAAAGTTAAAGCTAAAGATGTATGAATGTATGAATGTAATGAATGAAAGATGTATGGATGTAACCAAAAGTGTTAATTTCTTTTAAAAAAAGAATATTTCAGCTATATCATAATCGAATGTTTTCAAATTTCAACTGAAAAATACATGAAAATAAATATTAGGTTAAGATTCATATTTCAACCCATCCCTGATCATGGTCATACACTTCTAAAAGCCAAAAGCTTCAAGATTTCTTTCAATTGAAATAATCAGAACCTTAATACATTCAACAGAGTTTTATAAAACTTGCTTACCCCCCAAAATCAAAAGCATCTATCTGGGTTTTTGCAGGAGGCATGCCTTGGCATGACCAGCCCAGTGTCTTCATAGTCTCTATGACTGCCAGATGAATGAAAGAAAAATCTGCTTCTGAAAATCCTGTTTCAATGACTGTCTGAAATTCATTTATACCTTTCAGTTTAGGCAAAGGAATTTTGGATACAAAGAAACCCTAGAATTTTCTTAGGAAAACTGAAAACTGATTTATGTTTTATTTGGGCTTGTACAGGTATTTGAGGAGATTAAGAAATCAGTTTATGCACTAAAAACAGATTATCATCAGTTTCCAGAAGCTCATTTTGCTGATTCAAATCAGTTGCATACATCTACTTACATTTCTTCCTTCTATAAGACATATTTTTGTTTCATTCTCACACTTATTTTTGGTGGCTTAGGGACAGAATATCTGCATATAACACTGTTTCCTTGGTTATAAATACTGAAGACAATAGTATTTTCAATATTAAAATGAAATAGTATATGGTTACACAGTGGGATCTGAAGATTCAGGATATTTTTTTCTTATTTTGCCAGAAGAGAAAAAGAAAAAAGTATTCAAAATCTAACATCTGAAAAAATGCTCTGAGATTATTTATAGCTAAGTGAGACTCCATTTAAAGAGCAATATGGGATCTGCAAAAGGGATTTAGTTTTAAAGCAAGTTAAAAGTAAATATGAAGATCACTGTTGAGTAAAGAGACTGAGCAAATAACTAAAAAGCGTTGACAGGAGATTAACCTAGGGGAAAAACATTCACAAATATGTGAAAAGATATATTGGCTTCTAAAGCAGCATTTCATTGTCTTTCAATATGAATATAGAAGTATGCGTGGTGATCATATCAAAGATGTGGGTATTATACCCTAAAAAAATGTGTGAGGGGAGATTTATCCAGGACTTATTAGCTGTTAACTAGAGAAGGCTGTTGGGATGTGAGGAGAAGTCGCTCTGCCTGCAGTAGGGTCTGACTGAACAGTCAATTGTGCTAGCTTCTGTGGCAAGGGAAGACTACTGCAAAGCTTCTTCCTAAATGTATGGAGCTTGCAGCACAATTACAAGAAGTATGAAGACCAAAGAACATATTGATCTGGGATCTAATCTCTACATTTGTCCCTTAGAGACTGAAAGCATCTTAATTTACTAGCATAAAACAGCACTAAATGGCATTTTCTTTTCACGCACAGGGGAGGAAAAAAAAAAAACCTCCTTCAGCTGTTGCTGATCTGACACCATTGATTTACTCCTTTCTCAGCCCTGAAGTTGGTGTAACAATTCTGATTGATGCTGTGCTGAGTCCTACCCCTAATGGAAGACAAATTTCTTCTACTCCATTGATGCAGTTACAGCAATACAAGAAAGGACTGAAGTTTTTTACAACTATTAAAGCATGCAGTCTTTGATATTTGCCAAAATTCAGACTACAAAATTGCAGTCCCCCTGGAAGTGCTGGATTGCACTGTGCTACCAAGATCTGGAATGACCTCAAAAAGCTTGACAACTCTTGATGGGGTGAAAAGAATAATAAGAAAATTGGTAAGTATAAGCAAAAAGAAAAAAAGCTACACCAGAGTAAATCAGGTTTTAGTAAAGATAAGCTACGCAGGAAGAAGCAGTATGATTAAATTTACATCTACAAGTACATTTGGATAGGTTGGCTGAGCTAACCTACCACTCAGTTACTGCTAGAAAGGTTACCCAGAGGCAGAGTTCTCCCAGCTCCTGGCCACAGGCTTCCACCAGCTCAGTAGTTACCTAGTATCTTAAGTCCAATTACTGTGTTCTCTTATGTTACAAATTCTCACTCTACTTCAGCTGTACTGAGAATCTACTTTTCTACTTTGTCTGTCATAAGATGGCCCAACATCTAAACATATTACATGGTGAAAAAAATAATTTGACAATATTTTAAATTTTGTTTAAAAAAAAAAAAAAAAAAAAAAAAAGAACACGGACTTTGAAGCCCTTCAAAACGATAGCACTAATTTGTGATATACAAACCATATAGAGTACTGTAACTGTACTGTTGGTTGTAGATGAATCACACATAATCTGTCAAAAATGGCAGTGATTAAAAGAATCATCAGGGAAAAAAAAGATTATTATTTGCTGCTTTACATTCAAACACAAAGTCTTAACAACAAGGTTACAACACTGATCAATCAATATGAGAGAAAAGAAGTAGTGGGAATGAGAATTAAGGATTATGTTGCTATAAGGAAGACCACTATCTGAAGCCACACTTCCACTGTACGCTGCTCAAAGGCTACCATTGTTCTTGGTTCCTCAGCAAGTGTTCTCTCAGTTTAGGTAAGTAGCTTTGCACTGACCCTCATTGTTTGCTCAACTGCAACGGGCATGCAAAAATAGCCAGATGCCAATTATTGTTTTGATCTTAATGTTTCAGACATAGTTCAATCCTTAAGAGTATAATAAATATAAGTAATGTCTCTTTGGATATTTATTTCAGTCATGTATCCTCTGTTCATTTTTTCCCTTTAGTAGATGTCTCAAGCTATCTTTATAACCTCTCAGCAGCATACTGGCCAGCTGTGGTACAAGTTCTGTGACTGACTAGTACATTCAGTAGAGTCTTCCTAAGGAACCAGAATTCCTTTGCACATTTTCAGCTTAGATCATCACTGAAAGATAGAAATGCATTTTTAATAAGTTATTTCTAGAAGCAGTAAAGTGCTCTTAGAATTACTCAAAGTATTAGTCATTATGTTAATGAAAAGGTCGTGGCTGAATTTACTGCTTTGGAAAGACCTAACAATGCTTTTGATGCAAGTGCAGGGTAGGTCCTTTTGCTTAAGATTCAATATTTTAAAAAACAACAACATAGATGTACCATTTTTGATACAGAAGCCAGAAAAAAGAATTCTTCACTGTGAACACAAACTTTGTACTGTGCTTAAAAATAAAAGTTGTTAATTAAAGCTGATATTCAGAACTTCCTGTTGGCAGCTACTGAGCAGTGATTTCACTTGTGACACTGACAGTGTGAGGGCCTGAACCTGAGAGGCAGGAAATCAGTTCACATCCTGCTGCAAACAGACTTCTAAGCATTGTTAGAATTGTCTAAAGATTCTCATTCAGCTAAAAAAGGCTACAAAGATTTACAGGGAGAGAAAACTCTTCATGGGCTTTGCAGGATAAGAACTACAAACTTTGATGCAGTCTCAACTGAATTGAAAAGAATTCCTTCCATGGCTTTAGATGTGTTTTGGATAAATAGCAGAAAATCATCAAACAAACAAACAAACAAACAAAAAAAAACAAAAAGCAGCAGCACAAAAATCTTTCTACAAACATCAGAACATTTAAATAATTAAGAATTTTGACCTGTTTGGTTTCCATTTTTTATAGGTAGTTCAACAAGTTCTATTGGCATGAGTTACCAAAAAATGAACAAGATGCAACTTTCAAATTATCTAACTTAAGCAACCAAATCCTAAAATGTAATAAACTTCAATATTTACTGTAGAGAAAAAAAATGAGGTGGCATATACCCTAAAGAGCATACTTGACATTAAAATTCTGATTTTGTACTTTCAAGCACAAACCTTGACAAAACTATGATTATTCACTGCCCATTCTTTGCTATGATTCCCTCATCCTTCAAAATGCCATTAATCTGTTTATAGGAATTTATATCCACTTATTATTTTCATATGAATTCAACAGCATCTTACTGAGGTCAATGTGAAAAAAACCTGTAATGTAAAGTGAAGATCAGAGAGTCTACAACCCTGTGATTTGGGACCAGCAGCTAAGAAACCAAGCCTGTTCCATGACCTAAAGCAGAGGATTGAGTAAAATGAATTGGAAGAAAGAACAGTAGCATGAAAAGTTCCTTTCTTTCCCTCAAAAGTTGTACAAATCATACTATCTGTATATTTTGACTGCCTGAGGAATGTAAGCCAAGCTGCAAGCTAACTCATGCATTTCTTATGCTCCACACATGTGCATGCCAGGATACGAATTGCATCCAATGCAGTGCTGTGAAGCCACTCATTTCAAAACAGCCATGAAGCTTTGGTATACTGCTGTTCACATGTACCCTCAGATCACATTGCTCTTTCTGAAAAGACAGCAGCAACATCTTGCCTATTTGGAGCTCTTCATGCTTTTGCGAGGTCAGGAACAAATATGGGAGTTTGGGCTCCCTCAATCTATGGGGGCAATTCCCACTTCAGTCTTTCATATATATGTGAAATCATTGCTGATTTTTGTCCATATTCTGAACATAAGATATCCTCAGCTACATAGCCAAGAGACAGCAGTGACTCATAGGGCCTGGTTTCTAGAGAATAAAGCTATAACATCGCCTAGAAACAAAACATTTTATGGTATGGAAAAATAGATTCAAAAGCACAAATGACTTTCCTAGGTACATTGTGTTGGGTTTTTTTCCTCCATAGAGATCTTCATAAATCTCCACTTCTATAGAATTTGAAGTCATCTGCATTTTGGTGCCACAATCACATATAAGAAAAAAAAAGGCCAAATTATTTACACAATTTCTCCTTTAATTGCAAATAAAAGGAGACCACTCCCTAAATATATACTTTATGGATGAATGTACATTCAGTTATGGCTAAAACCTGGAAATACAGACTAATATTTTGTAACTTCAGTCTTGGACTTTAAAAACACAATTTTACCTTTTAGTGAACTCATCCTTCAAGGTAAAACTATGCTGCAATGTAGTATACCTTTACATCTTTGAGAAATTGTATGTCCATAAACTTCATGGGAGCATAACACAGACCTGTTAGCCACGTATTGCTTGCGATAGCCTACAGGAACATGTTCACCTGAGTCTTGCCCCCTAAAGCTGCTGAAAATTTTGGTTTCCATTACTTTGAGAAACACATTCTCAACATTACATGGATTGAATAAAGTGTTTCCATTAAAAGTGTTTGAAAATATGTGTTTAACAGGATCTGTCACTCTTATCTTACCGCAAAATATCAATCAGAAGAAGAGCAAAGGTCTCAAAGTCTATTTTAAAAGTAGCTTGGATGGTGTTACTTTATTTTGTTGCCACTGCATATATCTCCATTGATGGAAATCTCTCAATCTCTCTGCCTCTTATGTCTTGCAACTGTCACATAACATGAGCAAGTGAACCATAACTGGGGTATGAGGAAAGTGGGTACTCTGGGAAAAGAAATTATCACTTTCCAACATTCATCTATTAACATCTGCCTTTTACTGCTGAACAAGCCATTTGGACTCCAACAGATCTGGGTAAACAGCAATCAGGACTCCTTTCAATTTGATCTAGCAAACACCCCCAGAAATTCCAAAAGTAATCCAATAACTCACTACAGATTAACAGCAAAACTATCAATACTGAAGAATTAGATCAATCTCCAAGAAGAAGTTTAAAAATAAGAGTAAATTGTTGATCATATTAGAAGTGTGGAAGCTCATACAGAACGTAATAGAACAGTGGAAAAAAAATCCCAATCCAGAATCAAAGTAACTAGAAATTCATTCCAGTTACATAAATTATTCTGATATGTGAAAGTGTAAGTCAAGCACAGGAACAGCCATGAATCACCTTTTATTAATTATTTTCACTTCAATGGACAGGTTTTTTTTTTTTTAATGTAGCTATTTATAAACTTAAAATATAAACAAAAATACTATGTTATTCTCAAAGGGTATTATTTCATCTCCTCTCAAGAGGAAACCTCTTCTAAGCAGCTAGAAAATGAATAACTTAAGAAACAATGGGGAAAAAATAAACACATGCAGGATAGGATAGGATAGGGTGGAGCAATCTTTAATATGTTTTACTGATCACTTTTTTTTTGCAATGACGTCTGCTAGACAGAGACAGCCCACGTTATCTCCATTAACATCAAGTTAAGTAACTAAAAATAACACTTCTGAATAAAGAAAGTAACATCATGTTAGGTAGTGCTGCTTTTGTAGATGAGTTTCTGGCAGAGACAGTTTTGAAAGTGTATGGAAGATGGTAGTTTGAAAGTACATGAAGTGAACAAGCTTTCCATTAGAGACTGTGAACAATCATATTCTGCTTTATCTTTTACTCCAATGTCTGCATACAAGTAGTCCCCTCAAAACCTGAACCACTAATGGACTACCCTCTGTGTTCAAATAGTCTTTACAGGAAAACTGTTCCTTCTAGATCTTGAATCTGTTTCACTGTTCTCAGCACAGCTCTCTACTGAATTATTATGCTCAAATGAGAAACAAAGCCAATTTTGGTATTTTTACCATGTAAACTTGAGCATCTGGGTATAATTTCAACAACAAATTTTTGAACAACTGAAAGCCAAGATTCCTCAAGCAATCCTCATTTATTTTCCCCCGGGAACAATAGAGATCCAATGATTGAAACATCCTTAATACCACATATACCACTTGTTTAAATTTGCAACTACATTGGAACAATTTCCCTCAGAAGTCTACAAGTATTCTCAATTAGTTATGAATTTCCTTGAAGTTTCTCTACCTCAGTCTTTCATTACCACTTTCCTCCATTCCTTTCAAATAGTGTAAATGACTTGGAGCAACAGCTAGATCCCAGCTTCAGTAACTGTTGTCACATCTGTTCAACAAATAGATCAACATTTTTCAAGCCTAGAAAGTGCTAAAAGCAGTGAAATAGAATTAAAATTTGGGAGGAAAAAAAAAAAAAAGATGGTTCTATATAATGCTATTTATTTCTCATAAGTAGGCAGGCTATCAGACAAGCACAACATCAGAAAAAAAAAATGCCATGGGCATCTAGTTTGCAGCAATGTTTTTTATATATTTATATATGTGTTTATGTGAATGCAACCACATATACACATGTATACATGTGTGTGTATTCTATGTGCAGTTTATTCTTTTAAAGACATCATTTTTATGCTATGAAGTCACTAATGTTGCAATCATTACTTTTGATTCTAGCATTTCATGAGCATCCTCTTCTGTTTGGGTATTCCTCCTGCTATGGTGAAAAACATATTCTATGAACCAGGGGTTGTCCCAGAAGCTGGTTTGTTTGGGGGCCTATTCTTAATTTTAGCAACACATCTGAATTAGGTGGGATCCAGAAATTTTCAAATTTTAAAACTCTAGATTAAGTAACAATATTCTTTGAGACAGCTGAGTGTCTTTCCTTTCACATGATAAAGAGATTTTTAGGTAATATCAGAGATGGTTCTTTTCATATTCATCGATTTTGGGGCCATTATTTTCTGCAATTTTTGAAGACTTGAATCACTTGGTCTTAACTAAATATATGGATTTTTTTGAATGACAGTATAGATTACAGAAGTGATTCAACACACAAATGATCTGAATGATCATAACAAGCTAGCAAGGATGAATTTTTACCACATAGAATCATAGAATTGCTTGGGTTGGAAGGGGCCTCAAGGATCATCAAGTTCCAACACTGTTGCCACAGGCAGTGTTCAGTTTAATACCATGTTTTTGCTCTTTTTAGTTTCCTTTTCAATTTGCATTGCACTTGAAATGCAAAGTACAGTTGAGCAACAGGAAGTTGGAATACTTAATTTTAAACTGTCAAAACAGTATTTCTATTTTTCCATTTCTTTCCTTAACTGAAAATATTCACAAGATGCCATTCAACTCATGTTTTTCCAGATATTTTTAGCAAAGGTACTATGCTGAAAGACTATTTTGCTCAGTCCAGCTGACTAAATATGAGCATAAAGCTAAATATAAAGGCAATATTTCTTCAGACGCTCCTAACTTAACCTATCTTCAATTCTTGGGAAGACAATCAAGCCTTAACCTTCATTCCATGTTCTACTTTTTTCAATCCATGTGGTATTTTTTCCATAATCTGCTGACTACCATGGAAGTGACCCTAGAGACAATGTCTAAAACCTTTTCTTGCCAATTAGTTATATTGATTAGGACAAGACCCATGTGAAAGCAAGAACAGCAGGACTCGTCTCAATTACATGGATGATAGTGTGCTCACTCAAAGCTTCAGTCTTCAGAGGGCTTGCCGCACTGATGAGGACCCAGCATCTACATGATGTATATTTCCAAGGTTTTACTGAACACTAGCTTTAGTCTGGTCCCAAAGGAGCAAACACACACTAGTGGATGGCATGCAGTAAATACACTCTGCATCTTTATTTTCACTCAAAGAAGAAATATGGGAATTTTTTGTGATTGTAGTATGATGTGAGCACAATCAGTACATAGATTTAAAAATTATGCTTCTGATCAGAATTAAAATTTTAATATAAACATGTCAAAGACAGGGTACTATAGTGGACTGTCAGTCAGCTTGGTCTAGTAAGGTCACAGAATTTTTTTTTTTTTTTTTTTTTTTACATGGAGAAGAGCAGCTCACACTAGACATAATAGATGTAACAGAAAATAATCCTATAAGGAGAAGTGTTTATTTAATGATATAACTACTAATGTAGTTTATAAAATATTTGCTAGTTTGAGGTTTGCTTTTCTTAAAATGGTGGTAGTAAAAAAATTTCTTGAATGCTCCCAAGCAAGCTTGCAGATAATAACAGATGTTACAAAGAAACACATATTCATGCATCTTTACTTTTTAAAGATATTTTATAATCAATCAAAATTTTTCAGACACATCATTCACAAGATCCAAAATACAAGCTGAATACAAAATCTAGCCTAGTAACAGATAGATTTCTTTCTTGTTTTTCATTTTATTTTGTACATTTGCAACTGAAACTTCTACTGTCTTGCCACCTCCTACTCATGGAAATGGTAATGTATTCTCCAGAAATAACATAAACCCTCCTTTCATCACCCCTTTATTCTTCTCCCCCTAAGCTAATTCAACATCTGCATTTCTTGGTACACCAAACTGCTGCTCTTGTCTCCCACAGTAGCCCTACTACTTTTTATTTGAACTTAGTTACTGGAATTTTGAGCCACTGAGTATCTTACATAAGAAAACACGAATGAGAACTGTACATGTAGAAATAAATATGTTAACAGTTTTCAGGATTTCTTAACTGATTGAAAATATCAATATTTTGATTTTTTGTTTTTGTTTTTGTTTTACATCAGATGTGGTGATCAGGTAACAAAAGGAATGAAGTTGCTTGTACTGTTTTTAAGCATGTTCTCTGCATATTTTAGGTGAATATTACTGACTTAAATAAGACCTCATTTTTGATAATTTTTGATCTGCAAACTGTAAATGACAGTCATTAAGTCTGTACAGTTGTCCATATTCCTAACTGCACGGGCATCTCATGTCATGAAATATCTCACTTTTTATCACAAATGCTGCTTTTCATCTCCTTTCATTTAATGGACTGGTGTAAATCTTAGAATCTATGATTCTGTAAGATGAAACATCCTAGAAACAAGAGTCTAGATGACCAGATAACTTATAAAATTAGTGAAATTTGTTGTTCAAAAAAATTAAGGCAACTGCTTTAAACGCTAGATTATTGTGTAAAAATCACTAACTTCAGCCAGAGATGATTATTAGTCAAAAATTTGCGGTGATTCTGGAGTAAGGAACGTAGAATACAGGTATCTTTTCTCTCTTGTCAGAGTGCGTTATTAGTTCAGCCAGAAACAAATGTTTTTCTGTTTCTAGATCTCACTTCAAATTATGGACTTGGCCTGAAAATATCCAAAATTAATACTACTTCGTCCTCTTGGTTAAGAACGCATAATATAGAATATTTGAAACTTACCTTGCACATCACTGTACTGAAGAAATAGCAGCTAATACTAATAATGCTTTTCTAGAAGCTACAGTCAGCACCTGTGATCAGTGCAGTGTCATTTATCTCCTATAAAAGTGGCTAAATACCTATCATCTGAGCCACTTCAGATTGCCCTGGCAATACAAAATACATTATAAGGAACAATCATGCTCTGAAGGGGATGGATTACATGGTTTATTGGGTTTATTTCATCTATAATTTCCATGATGGTTTTTTGAGTGACTTACGCTGCAGTAATCTGTTACTCCATAGTAGAAATGGATTTAGAGCAAATCTTTCTCCACAGGTGGCATTTCCCAGTAATGAATTCTGCCATTCAGTTATATAATCAGGGTAATTTCTTCATGTTAAAAAAAGACCTAATGAGTGGCACATAAATTACCACTGGATTAAATTAGTACTACTGCCAGGGCGTTGAAATTTCTCTGGTTGACAGACAGCACAGTACCGGCAGGGATGATGAGAAAATATAATAACCTCAAAAAATCTCAGACATTTCATCTCTTTACACTCACTTCTGACTATTTGTTTTTCATGTTAATGTGTGTTTTAAGTGTCTTTCACAGTATCACACTCAGAACCACCACAAGAGAATTTCAGTGTAATTACCTTCTGGGTAGAAATGTTAATCTTTGCTGATGAATGACCAGTCGAATCAAAAAGGAGGAAAGAAAAAAAACAACCTTGTGACACCAACATATATATGGCTCACAAATGGTAAAAGTCTTCTCATATAACTTCCTATTTGTTTTTCTCTTCTTCATCAAAGCTAGCACAGCATTATAGAATTTACAAAAATCAGAATTCTCTTCTGAGTGATATTGGATATTATATTTTGAATATGCAGGCAGCACTGAAAATTCTGACAGCTATTAATTTATTATCATTAGACTTAGTCCCATGGTGGGACCTCAAATACAAACGTGTATAGATTGTGGAGTCATCATTTCAGTGGTGAGTGGAGACAGGACAAGAGGAAACGGCCGGAAACTGCAGCATAGGAAGTTCCACACAAATGTGCGCAAGAACTTCTTTACAGTGAGGGTGGTGGAGCACTGGAACAGGCTGCCCAGGGAGGTGGTGGAGTCTCCTTCTCTGGAGATGTTCAGGACCTGCCTGGATGCCTACCTGTGCGACCTGGTGTAGGGAACCTGCTTTGGCAGGGGGGTTGGACTCGATGATTTCTGGAGGTCCCTTCCAACCCCTACAATTCTGTGATTATTAATGAATTACCGAGCATTTTGTACCCAGTATTCCAAACTTTCAATGAAATAAATAATCCAGTTTAAAAAAATAAATACATACATAAATTCAATATGAAATGGAATCTTTTACCTCATTAAAGTACAGGTGGAGGGAGAGAACACATATAACATGAGAACAGCTAGTTACAAAGCACACAATATGTAAGAACCAATAAGCTCACAAAGCTATTTTTACTGTGTTCTGAAGCAGTTGTAAAGGATGCCTGCTCTCACATGTTACATACTACAGGTCTAACCAGAGCAGACTGAAGACATGTAGATCATCTGTATAAAATTTTAAAAATGTATTGTCGCTCCTGGGGAAAATCATAAGCTCTACAGCTTTACCAGTACCACTGGTAACAATACTGTATATGGAGGCTGTAATCCACTACTTATTACACATTGCCAAGCACACATTAGCCTGACCTGGGCACAGCATGATGTAGCTGTACCATATTCTCTCATTGGTAAAATAGGAACACTTTTTGCAATGATTCTTTATTACCTACTCCATAGTGCACATTCAAGTTTATATCTGAAGGAGAAAGACACAGCAACGCAGCCTTTCCTCATTTCATCTCCAGTTAGGTTTTTACTTAAATAGTTTTTTTGAGACCATGGAATTCAGACTGCTGCACATATGAGCAGATATGCTCATTACACATAGAGAGAGGGAGAGAGAGGGAGAGAGAGGGAGAGAGAGGGAGAGAGAGGGAGAGAGAGGGAGAGAGAGGGAGAGAGAGGGAGAGAGAGGGAGAGAGAGGGAGAGAGAGGGAGAGAGAGGGAGAGAGAGGGAGAGAGAGGGAAAACAGTATAGAAAGCCTACACCACTGACCTCTGTTATAGATTTTTAAAATCATAATCTATGAATTTAATTATACAGTGGAGAAATGGGACATGTGAGACTTCACTTTTCTGTCCCCAGAACATTTTAAAAAGTTAATTTAATAAATCAGTGTCCGTTAGGACCCTTTGGAAACTTCCAAGTGGAACAAAAGACTATTCTTTGAGCCCAAATGTTTCCTTTAAAAACATTCTGTATTAGACAGACTTTTTCACAACCTAGCTCATGTTCCTTGTCCATAGAGTTAACTCATCACACAAGTTCTCTGAAGCACCCTTGTCTCTAATTTGGGAATACATTCAAAAGGGAATTGTATGTGGACTGGAACATAATGTTCCACAGATCCTCTCACAGATTCAACAATTTACCTTTTAACATACAACTCTGCAGTGCTTTTTTACAAAAGCAGCCAGTTTTGATTCGTGCCTTCTTAAATTACACTTCATACTGCACAGAAAGAAACTTTAGTCAATAAACAGTTAATTAACACATTAGTAATACAGCACATTGTTTCCTAGATTTAGATAGACTAAGATTATGAAGGAAGAGGACAGTAAATGCATACTACGGAAGCAGGGTTTTTTGTCATTAGGGATAGTTATTATTCCTCTCTCTATCTATTAAAAAGAAATTTAAGAAAGATGGTAACACATTGAACAGAATGGAAAGATTATTACCGCCATACTACAGCAAGCGCTGGACAAATACCAGGACAAGATACCAACCAAAGGTCAATGCAGTTCTGAGAGAAAGTAAGAGCAATGAGGAGCACACATGCTGTGGAAGGGCTAAAACTCATAATGCAGTTTTTTTTTTATATCCTTAGTCTTTCTCTTCATTTTCAGAGTTACATATATATATATCTATAATTCAACTGATGCTTCTAGAAATTTTCAGAAGAAAACGAAAAACAGTAGAATAGAATTTTACTGATGTAATAGTTAATTATATTTTTTAAGCCTATTTATTACTTATTCACTGTTTTTTCAAAGCTGCTTAAAAAAATGTTTATGAACCCCTTATGTACATTTCAATCTGATGTAAATATTTACTATTTAGGTAGTCTGCTAGTATTTATTACCCACTTATTGCTATTGAGCACATTAGTAATATTCCTTCAGCATCAAACCCACAAATAATACTTTCATTCATCCATGAAAATGCTTGTTTATTTGTAAAGCTAATTGGTAGTAGGAAAATGAGGTTCTCTTCAAAAACTGTAATGAGCAAAATAAAAGTTGTAGGAAAATCGTGAACATATGGGAACCTAACAACCACTGAGATTAGGACATAATGTAAATGAACTCTGCCCCCACTGAGTTTAGTAAAGGATCTTAAATATTTTGCAAGAAAATTCCCTCACTCTATTTGGTCTTACATTGTGTGCTTCTACACATACTGTTTTTTTGTTTGTTTGTTTGTTTTTTGCCCAGCAGGCATCAGATATATGGAGATGAGCAAGTAGTCAATATACTTCAACAGTTCCACAAGCTTGAAGAAGAGTTTTCATCAGAATTCAAAAACGATTCATTCTCTCAGGCCTTTGAAATATGTCTCATCATTTGCTGAAATACATGGTGAGCAACAAAGTTTAGGCAGTTCTTCAATTTAATTTCTCTGTTGCTTAACAAACTACGTATATATTAGTCTAAATAAAACATACAAACTATAAGAGCACTTGCCAAATGGCCCAATAAAATACATAAAAACAGTGACAAATAACTATTTTCTCTCTGCACTAGTTATTTTTTTTAATCAGTCTATTGACTTTTCTCATCATGCTAGTAATTGAAGTTCACTTTAAAACATGGTGAGTCTGAACATTTGGACAACCTGATTTGAAGACAGAAAATAAAAGAAAATTGACACTATGTGGTGTAAAAGTATTTTTGTGTCAATAAGAAGTAAAAAGGCTGTGGGGAGAGAGGTAGAAAGGGGGGGAGCTTTCGTTTTTATGTTGTTTGAGGAGTTAAAATTTTATTTATTATTATTATTTCTGTGTCTTTATTTGAGGGTTTGAGTGGTGATTCTTTTTCCCATTGTCAAAGAAGACAGAGCAAGGCATCATGAAGTTCAACTTTTCTTACTTTAAAATAAGCTTCTAGCTGGCTTTGAAGGATGTCAACAGCATTAATTTGTGATTCTACACAACATATAATGCAAGGAAGACTTGAAGTAAGAAAACTCTCAAAGGGCAGACGTAATCAGATTTTATACCTGATATTTGAATAAATGTGAGAACTGAATAAAACTGTACAGAAATTAGTATGAAACGTATACCCCAGAATGAAGCAAATGATGAAAGTACCCAGAGGAAGTATAGGAAGTATTTTTTGCTCTTTCCCTCTAAAAACTGGCTTAGGATGTGGCTATTTATGACTTGTGTTTTCAGAAGCATGAAATAGCAGTTATTCAGGGAAAAATAATTTATTGTATTCTATGTATACGTTTAAGGAACCAAAGTTAAAAAATAGCATTAACTGTTGAGGAAAGAGTAATAAGAAAAAAAAGCTGTTCTCCAGTATTAATCACTTTGGCAGAGTCAATTTCCTTGAACTTCACTGAATGCTTACATTGCAGTCATCCTGAATATGCCTGAGAAGACCTCACTTGTTCTCAAATGCTTATTCATGCCTATAGTGACCAAGATGTCATCTACCTTAAAAAGATTAGCGTTCACACACACATATATACATACCGAATCCTGCTGATACAGCAGACTAAGTAATGTTTATATTATGTATTCAGATTTTCACAACTTTACAGTCAGGATTGTATATACTTTCCATAAATATTAAGAAAAATAAGCAATAACCTTGATATTTGAAATAAGCAGTGCTTAAAATGGTAAGCAGACGGAAGATATCCTCTTAGATTGAAGTAGGTGACTTCTCAAATATTTTTGACACTGAATCAAATGCTTTTCTCTGATAATTGGCATTACTCTTAGCCCTTTTTTTGCTCCTTTATTATAAAGCACCATTATACTAGGAGTGTTTATTACTTCTTATTTTCATTCTTCTCTTTGTGAGTTTGTGCATGTAATTCACTGACTGAATCAAAGCATTCATCATCTCACTATGTGCCCTGTTTAAGAACTTTATTTTATTCCTACTGAAATCAAGAGCATAATGTTCATTGCTGTTCATAGAAGACCATTCAGTAAGCCATCTCATCTGCAGATACTTATTTTTTCAGTATTGACTAATTAAAAGCATTACCCACAAATTTTTTCATTAAAATAAGTATGAACTCCATCCTTTGTAAAATGGACAAAAAAGTTCCTTATGTGTTTCTTCAGTCTAATTCTACTTTTTGATCTCACGAGTTGACCGCAAACTACAATATCATACTATCCTTTTAAATCCCCTTGTTAATGTTAATTTCTAGTGACGAGGAAAGAGATTACCCCTGATACTCCTTGTGAAAAAATAGCACAATCCAAAGTTTTATTCAGTCACCTGAATATTAGAAATATAATATGGAGAATAAGGTGGAAGTTTCTTGCGTGGGGTTTTTGTTATTTTTAAGTCATTCTACAGAAACTAAGCATTGAATGGGCAATACATAGATCGCCCTGTATATCTGTATTAACCCATTCATCAATTTCACTGATCCAAGGACAAAAATCCTCATGAATTTGGCAGCACTCAACACAGAACCATAAGAGAGACTGGCAGTAGAAGACGTGACTAACTAAAAGAAAAAACTAAAATCACTCCTTTGAAGATAGCATGTTCTCTTCCTTTCAGGACAGTTCTTCTCCAAGTACAGCTATATCAGTTCAATAATTTCACAAACCGGAGCAATAATAGAAGGCACTTGCTGAAAACATGCCTTCCTGCTATCCCAAGATCTGCATACTTTTCTTTGCAAACATCTTTCTCATGAGAAGAAAGAATCAGAATTACATAATGTCTTAGGTTGGAAAGGACTTTAAGTAACACCTAGTTCCAACCCCTGCCAGGGGCAGAGTTGCACCCACCAGATCAGTCTACTCAGGGTCCCATTCATTCTGGCCTTGGACAACTCCAGGGATGGATACCTAGATCTTCCCAGCAAGGTATTGATTTTCTTTAATTTCTACCTATCTCATATACTAACTTGCTTTAGGAGAGTTGTATAATCTCATTATGAATCATGCAGGGAGGATCTTCAAGTCTTTTTCAAAGATTCCAGCTTATGTACAAATGTGTCTTCTTACAGGTTACTCCCAAAAGTTCAAAGCCCCAGGAAAGTTTGTAATTTTACAGCCTCTCTGTTTTCAGTAGTTACATAAGCACAAGCTTTCTTTCCCTCAGGAGATCACAGAATCACAGAATTGTAGGGGTTGGAAGGGACCTCCAGAAATCATCGAGTCCAACCCCCCTGCCAAAGCAGGTTCCCTACACCAGGTCGCACAGGTAGGCATCCAGGCAGGTCTTGAACATCTCCAGAGAAGGAGACTCCACCACCTCCCTGGGCAGCCTGTTCCAGTGCTCCGTCACCCTCACTGTAAAGAAGTTCTTGCGCATGTTTGTGCGGAACTTCCTATGCTGCACTTTCCAGCCGTTTCCCCTTGTCCTGTCTCCACTCACCACTGAAAACAGTCTGGCCTCGCCATTCTGCCCCCCACACCTTAGATATTTATAGACCTGGATCAGGTCCCCTCTCAGTCTTCTCTTCCCAAGGCTGAACAGACCCAGTTCACTCAGCCTTTCCTCATAGGAGAGATGCTCCAGGCCCTTCACCATCTTCGTGGCCCTCCGCTGGACTCCTTCCAAGAGATCCTTGTCTTTTTTGTATTGGGGAGCCCAGAACTGGACGCAGTACTCCAGATGAGGCCTCACCAGGGCAGAGTAGAGGGGGAGGATCACCTCCTTTGACCTGCTGGCCACGCTCTTTTTAATGCACCCCAGTAAGCCATTGGCCTTTTTGGCTACAAGGGCACGCTGCTGGCTCATGGCCAACCTGTCATCCACCAGGACACCCAGGTCCCTTTCCGCAGAGCTCCCCTCCAGCAGCTCATCCCCCAGCCTGTACTGGTGCATGGAATTATTCCTCCCCAGATGCAAGACTCTACACTTGCTTTTGTTAAACCTCATCTGGTTTTTTTCTGCCCAGCTCTCCAGCCTATCCAGGTCTGGCTGAATGGCAACACAGCCTTCAGGCGTGTCAGCCAATCCTCCCAACTTCGTATCATCGGCAAACTTGCTGAGGGTGGCCATTATCCCCTCATCAAGGTCATTGATGAAGATGTTGAACAAGACCGGACCCAGCACAGACCCCTGAGGAACACCGCTAGTTACAGGCCTCCAACCGGACTCTGCACCGCCAACAACGACCCTCTGTGCTCTGCCAGTCAGCCAGTTCTCAACCCACCTCACTGTCCACTCATCTATCCCACACTTCCTCAGCTTTGTTATAAGGATGTCGTGGGGGACAGTATCAAACGCCTTGCTGAAATCAAGGTAGACTACATCCACTGCTCTCCCCCTGTCCACCCAGCCAGAGACAACATCATAGAAGGCTACCAGGTTGGTCAAGCACGACCTCCCCCTTGTGAACCCATGCTGACTATTCCTGATAACCTCCTCTTCTTCCAGTTGTCTGGAGATGACATCCAGTACAAGCTGTTCCATCACCTTTCCAGGGACAGAGGTGAGGCTGACTGGCCTATAATTGCCTGGGTCTTCCTTCCTGCCTTTTTTGAAGACCGGGGTGACGTTGGCTATCTTCCAGTCCTCAGGCACCTCCCCCATCCTCCAAGACTTCTCAAAGATGACAGAAAGCGGTTCAGCAACCACCTCTGCCAGCTCCTTCAGCACCCGTGGATGAATCCCATCGGGTCCCATGGATTTCTGAACATTGGTGTTGCCTAGGCGCTCCCGGACCACCTCTTCCCTGACAGAAGGGAGGTCTTCCATTCCCCAGATCCTCTCACTCACCTCCAGGGTCTCAGATTCCCGAGTGGGAGCTTTTTCACTGAAAACAGAAGCAAAGAAGGCATTCAGTATCTCCGCCTTCTCAGCATCCCCCGTTACCAGAACACCCCCGTCACTTAGCAGGGGAGCCACATTCTCCCTAGTCTTCCTTTTACTGTTAATGTACTTGAAAAAACCTTTTTTATTATCCTTTATCCCCTTTGCCAGATTTAATTCCAGGCGGGCTTTAGCCTTCCTTGTCGCATCCCTGCAGACCCTGACAACATTCCTGTATTCTTCCCAAGTAGTCAGACCCAGAGATCATACAAAAATAATTAAAATCTTACAATAGCAAGTAATTTATGTAGTCTTCATATTTCATTCACTTCTAAACTAGTAAGGAGAGGTCTGAATCTGTAATTCTTTATTCTTTTGAGTCAAAGACACAGCACATTATGCACTTCTCGCCAGTGGAAAATAATGCTTACACCTAACTTCCTAATCAATTACTTTCACCACATTGCAATAACATTTCTGTTGTAATGATATGCAAGCAGATACATTTATTTCATTTTTGTGTGATCTATCGCGTTGTATACTTTCACTACAATTATGGGCCTGCCTTAATATCTATACTACTGGTCTGGCTTATTTGTTTCCCTCTTATAAGAAAAAGAAAGGACCTCAAGCTAAAATAGTTATCACATGAACAATTTAATTCAGTGGGAAAAAAAATTCTCAATCTGCCAGATTTAGAATGAAGTAATATATTCCACTTTCTATGGAATATATTACTGAAGAAAAGCCGGGGTTACAGGATAGAAAATAGATATAGAATAAGTCTTTGAAGGGAAATATTGATACAATGAAAGAGATACATGCTCTATTTAAATACAGCTGACTCTTGTCAGTGTAACTCTATTAACTCCAGTGCTGGGATCTTTCTTAAGTTTGTTTGACATACACAAAACGTTAATACACATAAATTGTAGCCTATTGAAATAAATATTGCACTATATAAGTTTTTAAACAAATATAATTATCCTTGTATTCCAACACTCTTAGAGACTTCTCTGTATTTTATTAATTATGTTTGTTTCAAAAACAATCTTTCTTCTAAATAAAGCATAATTTAAGAATTAAAGCAAGTACTGGAATGCAGACATTTATTTTATTTATCGCAGAGGCAATTATACAGAAATGTTAAAACCAATGGATGTAAACCTATTTTGGGAAGAAACTGTTGTGCTTCTGTATAATCAATGAATATTAAGATGTTATAATTATGAAATAAACAAGAGAGTTTGACAAAGCAGACTACGATAACAAAAAAAGAATAAATAGTAGGCTTACCCCTATGCTATGCTGGGCTCACTCACAAAACACCAGCAGAGGCAATCTCCAGAAGTGATCCTTCCCTACTGGTAGCCAGCTCTTAAATAGGTCTGGCTGCCAATTTCTGGCAGCCAAGTTCCACCCCTTCTGGCAGCACAGGTGAATTGCCTTCACCTGTGCTCCTCTGGCTGACTCATTGCTCGCCTCAGGTGATCAGTCAGAGGTTCAGGCCGTAACTCAGCAGTTCCCATACAGCTTCACAGGGAAGTACAACACTTTTTTTCTCTAACCTGAAGCAAAAATCCCCATCATCCCAGCAGTGTAATAGCAGGTCTATCAAAAACCACAATCCTGCATTACATGGCTACTTAGAGAATATTTCAAAGGTCTTAGAACACCCTCAGCATTTCTCTGAGAAGCAGATACACCTAACATGTCTCCTCCATTGTCTAAACAGCAGGAGGCCACTGAAAATGCCTTCATTTAGCAGCCCAGTAGTGCAGCCATGGTGCAGATGCAGGTGAGGAAGCTTCTGAAGGACAAGCTGAGGCACAGATCACTTATAAACAAGTGAGATGAATATATATATATATATATATATATAATATTAATTATAATAATATATAATATATAATTAATATTTATATAATTATATTCATTTTAAAATAATTTATATTTTTATTAACATATTATATATATTAATAATTTATAATATAAATAAATATAATAATAATTATTTATTATAATTTATATTTAAATTTATTAAATATTTATATATTAATAATAATATAATAATAATAATTATATATATTATATATATATATATAAATAAGGAAATAAATGCTTTTTTTTTGTAATAGTATTATCACTACAGCCTTACTAACATACCATAGCTGCAAATGACTGTTTGTTTTTTTTTTTTATAGAGAAGAAATTAAAAGCCACATATACATAAATAGATTACTCTAATAAGTTTGTGTTCATCTCAGCCTTTGTAAATCTACAGCTACCCACATAACTTTGCTCCAGGAATTCCTTCAAATCCAGGCATACACAATCAGCAGGCTAGAAAGTTTGCTGACAAGAAAACAGAATAAAGTATGCCAACTGAAACAGAGTATAAGATTGCATATTATATGAAAGTACAAAAATTTGCCTTTAGTGTTTATTATCACATTAAATTACATTCAGAAGATAATGCAAGGACCTTACTGGAAGAAAAACATTAGTATACAAACAAGCGTCCTAAAGATATAACAAAAATAGATAAAACTAGCATGTTTTCTATTGCTCTGCCAGCAGCAGGCACAAGCCCCTGCTGCTGTGCAAAGCCACAGCACAACAGAACCCAGCCAACCTCACTGAACAAGTTGGCCACAGGGATAGACCTGTCATTCCTCCTTCCTTACCTGCTACAGACAATGCAGCTACCCAGCTCCCTTCTTTTTCTTCTTCTTCAGTGTCATCTGTGAGCAACAGCAGTAGCAGTACTCCATTGTCCTCACACCCTCACTTCTTGCACAGCATTAAAGCTGATTGCTTACTGCTAATTTAGCTTGTACTGGGGCCACCCACCCTGTCAGGCCCACCTGCCTTCCCCCACCCTAGACATGATGGTCTGAGAAATCTCTTGGTAGATATGCAGCGTCCTCTTCCAAAATACCTCTCCACAAGAATAATAGAAGAATTAATGAAGCAAGTAAGCTCCATTTTTAGTGGGCTATCTGAGAAAAGACAGTCATTAGTTTTTCTTTTTGTAGTTTTTCTAGCTGTATACCATTGCCTTAATCCAGAGAATTACTGAGAAGTTTTCAAACACTGTAATTCAAAGCTCAAACATTTTGATTACAAATTGTATTTTTCTTTAAATGATACTCAAAATGTATTTTCACAATAATTTCCAAATAACGCTAAGGAATGATATAAAGTTATTAAAAAAGATGCTGCTATCTAAAGGGGATTGTAATGAGCAACAATTAATGTAGAAAACTTCGAGAGGAATGATTCTTTGCTAAATAATAGTAGTATAAAAGCTGAATGATTTGTTCTACCCGCATGTATATGGATGTCTAAATACAGAAGACAACTGATTTTTTTGTTAAAATATATATATATATATATATATATATATATATATATATATATAACATATATATATAACATTTTGGTTTTTTTTTTTTTTCATTTGGGGGAAAAAAAAAAAATAAATAAAAATAAATAAAAATAAAAAAAATAAGAAAAAACCCCACAACCAAAACCCTGATAAAAGGATTTTTCGAATATCATATTATAAAATTTCAGGAGGACATTTCAACAGAACTGGAGATGGTGGAATTGAAAAAATGGCTTTTCCTTCTTTGGTTCCTGATCAAGATAATAGAGCCTGATATATTCTTAATAACGTGGTTGCTGTTGTTATTCTTGTTGAAGAAAAAGTTCAACATGAAAAATAAATATCTTTTCATAAACTTAGTAAGAGTCTTTGTTCAAAATATTCCCTGGCTTAAAAGGGAAAATCAGGTAGATAATGGTTAGAGGAAAGGAAGTTTTACTGTGCACATTTTCAGAGAAAGAACTAATTCACAAAGAAATCAAATTCTCATGAAGTCACAATGGAACCTTTAAATTAAGGTACAAAATACTAGAAATCATGTGAATTGCAATGGCAGGTCTTATTTTCAATTTACAAAAAACAACATGTGTAGGAAAACATGTAAAGCCAACTCTCTATCATGGACTAACTCAAATTCCACTTTCATATAAATTTCCCTACCTTCTATTACAAGGTAAATTTCTTAGAAAATTCATATTTGATATTAAACAATTTTCTAACGTGTCTTCATTTTAATTAATTTTGCTTATCTAAATTATAACTAAAAAGTCATATAAGTACTTCCAGAGTCCATAAACTCCACTCTAAAATTAGAATTATACTAACCCCATGGTTTACTTACAAAGTAAGGAATTTTCCTTTTTCCTTTCCAATATTCAGTATTCTTGGAAGGTTTTATGTCAAAAACATTCAGCCTAGCCTGGAGACAGCTGTGCATGCTTCACAACTGAGTTTATTAGAACCCCTTAAAAGGCAGGTGAGATTAATAATGTAAATTTTGGCTAATTGAACAGTCAAAAGTTTCAGAATTATGTTCTGTACTGTATTGAATTTCATAACGGAGCATGTATGATAGATCTACATCCAGTAACAAGATCTCTGCACCCCCAGATAAGCACCCCAGGTTTGGATTACTCCGTGACTTATTCAAATTTTTGTTTAGAAATCAGCCAGCAGACTCAAACTATAGACAATTTTCCAACACCTCACCATTTCTGTTATTTAGAAATACAAGAAATCCTTTTGTTAATTTTAGTTACCGTTTCAGACAACAACTCAAGTAAAGAAAAGTGAGAAAAATAAAAATAGAAAAGATTAAAAAATGTATTAAAGTTTACGTGAACTGGAAAAGTCTTTTTCACATTCAACATATTTGAAAGATTAAGCTCTTCTATATTAACTGATGTTTATTGAAGCGTTTTTTATGTTTAATATGAACACTGGTACTACTCATACTGCTATACAAAGTACAGCATATATTAGTGATCTTTGGAACTGTAAACTATCCACAAATAAATAGATGTAATCAAATCATCCATCTGCATTATTCATATGTCTCATTAATAATTGCATAAGATTTATCAATACTAAACATTGCAAATCTCATAAAAGTTAATATGTATATATATCATTAATTACAGGGAGAAATATCTCTTAATTCATAAAGGTTTATTTTCTTAATTTGGTCACAGGGATGATAAATTTCAAATCATTAAGAAGAAAGTTGAGCCCTTCTGAATTCCAGTATGCCAGCTCAGTAACCTTCAAGGAAATCCAGCGATTCTTTTGTTCTAGCACTATGGGATTCTTGTTTTTGTAGGTATAAATATTTGAAATATTCAAGCTCCTGGCTCAATATGCCCTTCCCCCCGAAAGATAAAATGTAGTAATAACAAGGACTTCTTAATCCTCCTTTTATGTATTTATATTTTAGGGCATTAAAATTATTCAGAAGCAAAACCAAACAACAACAAAAAAAAAAGTGTTTAGCCAATGTATCAGTATACACCAAATTACACAAATATTTGCATACATACAAGCATGCTTAATATATAGATATAATTATAGAGTTCTAAAAAAAGATGTAGGTAGCAATCTGGTAATAGAAAATGTACTTTTCCCAGCCCAATATCACTGAACCTTCTCCAAAAGGAAAAAAAAAAAAAAAAAAAAAGGATGGAGATAAATCCTAATGTTGCGGGCCTGATTCAGGATTTTTCTAACCCAAACTGCTAGTCTGATGGTAATAAGATAGATGCAGTCAGATAACTTCCAGCTTTGCACGGCCTTTCTTTCTCCTCAGGGATATAAGTAATCTTTTTGTTCATATTCAATAGTAAAAACATAGGCAGCTGAAGCAATCTCATTGTGAGGTAGGGAAGTGACTCAGATGAATTTAATCAATTGAATTGGTTTATAGCAGGATAGTAACACCTTTTCTAGAGGATCTTTCCAAGGACAAACAAAGCAATTCACGTTTAGCTCAATAACATTTACTGATACAGTAGGAAAGAATAATTACTCCATTGTAGGAATGAGAGGTGAACTTTAATAGCTTAAGTTATTTTGTAGGTCAGATAAGTTGATAACTGTGGTTCCTTTTGACCTTGGAGCCTATAAATCTGTGCTTTAAGTTGTAGAGGACCCTTTCATTTTTTAATATATATGGTTTAAAAGTAGAACCCCCTCTGCAAATTTAGAAACATTTTTATTCTCCCTAGTAAGTACACGATGGCAGAATCTGATTGTACTTACCCTTTTTTAAATCTCCAATTTCATTTCAGGCAGAGAGTAAATAAATAATTTCTTAATGCTCTCAGGCTAATTGTGATTTTAAAAGGCTTCTACAACCTTTGAATTGTTTTCCAGTAGATTTAGAAGTTACTTTTAGTAAGTACAAGTATGTGCCATTCCTTAATTTTTACAGCACATACTGTATGATGAAAAATAACAAATATGCGGCAATAAATAGTGATAGGTTCACATCAGATTAGTAACAAAGGAGTGATGAATTACGCAGTTTGAAAACCTACAAAATAGTGAAAGTAATGATTTAAATTTCCCTCACAATACTGTATGAACTTATCATAAGTTGTAAAGATCTGACTGCTCTCTTAATTCACTCCTGCGAAAATACTTAGTGCAGCTCAAATTCTTTGACTAGTAAAGGAAAAACCAGAGACAATGGCCAGACTATGTTTATTTTTATAGATTAGTTTTCCAATTCAGAATGTCTACTGCTTTGCAAAATAGTGTAGTTTACTAGAAATATTTCCACAGGAAACAGAAGAAATCTCAAATGCAAAAATAGTGTCACTCAGTGTTCATAACATACAGTTCTTTTATAATCAAAATGACAAGTTCTGGAAGGTGCTATATTTCTTTGGGGTGAAGTGGAGTGTTCCTTGTTTCACTGGATGGACTTGGGTATATCATGTAGGATTTCTTTATTCTTAATAACTTCACTATTGATTTGGAGATAATTTATTTCTTCAGTGTCCTTCAAATTAACTCTTTCAAAACCAAATGTGTTCTCTCACAAATCACTACAAAAGAATTATAAAGAGACTGGAAAGAGACCCCCCAAAAAACATAGAAAAAAAACGGTTTCAAATATCAATTGCAAAAAATACATAGATTATTTTTTTCTTCAGTTTTGCCTGTGATGAATATACTGACAACTATTACCTTGAAACACCATAACATAATCATGATAATTGATATTATGTATAAAAGCCAGACAGAGGTCAAAATATTTGGGAGGAAAGCCTCACTTCATTAAATCAATGTCTTAGAAAGTATTATCCCTCTTTTCAGACACAACAAGGAGGTTCCAATCAATAGGCTGAACATGATATTTCCTCAAAGAAGCTAAAGATGTTGCCTTCTTCATAGCAATGAAATAGTGTTTTATTTCTGCCACATCTTGCCTTCAGGTCAAAACTCTTTCAATTTCATCAGCGTAAAAACTAATTTTCCAGACCCAAACTACTAGCTTGGAATCTACCAAATCCCCTGTAAATTATACTGATTCAGAACATTTTGAACTAGAAATAATTATTTCTATTTTTTTTTAAACAAGCACGTTTAAAGATTTTATTCCTGACTGTGTGAACAGCAAAATAAAAGTGCAGGCAAGAGAAAATCTAGTGGTTTATTTGAATTAAAATGATGGTGAATTCCATTTATTTGAAAACAGAGTGCTACTGATGTAAGCATCTAATTATTCTTGGTTACACTCCATTGTTGATAAGTTGGGTAACTTGTATGTTTAGTGGTTAGTATTAGTCAAAATATGTCAGGTACTTCAAATTAACAACTAAATGGAGAAAAAAAGAAAAAACGAAACAACAACAACAAAACCTAAATCCAAAGAAACTCTAACTGAAATTTCAATGAAACGAATTATAAAAGATGAAGACATTTTATATCTAGTTATTTTCAGGTATAATTAGGAAACCTGCAAAGAAAGTAGAAAGGAAGATAATTATTTTAAATGTGTGTTCAGCTTTGACATACAAAAAAGCTGCATTCTGAAGAGCTATTCATCAGAAGAACTCAACATGATTACCACCCGCTTATGAAATCACACTCTGTATTTGTAGAACAGAAAGAAACTTTCTACATAATGTTGCTGTTGTTTTACCAAACATGACTGCAACAAATTTACTTATTACTTTGTTGAATATAATAAGCAGCGTAGCTTTCCAACAATTGTAAATGACTGCAAATACCTGATAAATGCTTATTCAGTTACACCTTTCAGGATATACTATATCCTTCCAGCAGAACAGGCTGCCTTTAAGACCAATAATCTGCATCCAGCACTATCTGTCAGTAGCTTCATTTACCTTTCTTTTCCCTGTCAATCCTGTGCACCAAAGAAAGTAAGAACAACTTTACTTCAAATAACTTATTAACCTCATCAAATAGGGCTGTTTTATTGCCTACTGTCATAATTTATAAGGATTTAGTCAAATCTAGATTTTATTTGGTTTTCAACATTTGGATCTTTTAGATCTATAAGCCCGAAGGAATGTTCTTTCATAAGAGATGATCAAAGGTAATGACAAATAACCAAAATTTCTGCTTTTTTTTTTTTTTTTTTTTTTTTTTCAATATATATTTTTCTGAGATGAACATGGATTCATTTTGCTACACTATGTTGTGCATTTTAACATAAACTTATTCTGGAGACCACTGAAATTAACTGCAAAACTAAACACAGTAGCTAAACAAAATACAACTTTACAACTAAACATATGAGAAATTTATTAGTTCACCACAACCTATAGTAGCATAACTTGATGATTTAGTAGAAACATAAAGTTGCTACAAATCAGAAAAGAACAACCTGCTAATTTTGTCTTTTCAGCAGACCAGAAAACAAGTTTTCTGAAAAGCTAAATCTTTAGAAATGTGGCTCATTTTTAAATGACAAAATTACATTCAATTATGAGACTCTCAAGAAAACACTGCACCTATTATTAGCACTTGTTCTTGTCATGAGTCTTGCTATTGAAATAATCTTTCATCATGAATTATTCATCATACCACAAAATTTCCATTTTAGAAGTCTTTATCTGCTTCGTTTTCAGAGTCTGTAGAAAAAAATGGTAGGAGGTGGAATATTATTTTGTGGGATAGCTTCTCCTGGAACATTTCTTAATAGAGTTCAGATTCTGGATGAAATAGCAGCGCCAGATACAGACAGTCTTTCTTGCCTTGCTGTGTAATAAGTGATAATAAACTTTGTAAAATTAGAAGAAATACAAATTAAACTTGAACAGGATGGATTGAATCAAACATAAACTGTACTGTTCTGAGAATCTGAGTTCAGGCAAAGTTCAGTAGATTACTGCTTCTGTGAAGTAAAACATGGGAATGGAATCAAGCTTACATTAGCTGAAAGCTACCAAAGATATCTTGTGGCTTCTAAATTAATGTGATTTAGTATAGGCACCATACTAAAAATATGAACAGTGGATATGAGCTCTGCATCTTGCTGTGCGCATTCCACTCCTCCACAGTAATTTAAGACATCTGAAGATAATTCTAAGAAGTAACTTTTCAGGCTACAATGTCTTCAAGAAAGGAAACAAAAACCAACCAAACAAAAATCTTACGTGAATAGTATAAATAATAGCTTTGAGTTCACATAATTCAAATTCACATTGTGCACTAATTTCAACAATATAGCGAGTATATTTGTATAGTTCAGAAAATTTTAGAAACAAAAACAGTTGAAGCACTTCAGAGTAATCTATTTAAATGCTATTTCTATTTTTTCTTTTCGATTCACTTATTTAGTGATTATCATCTTCACTGTACAACCAAATGGGTAAAAATTAGTATTTAACAAGGAATACATAAATTTTCTAAACTCGTTTTCCCAGCTTTGAGGAATTTACCTTCAATGTCTCCAATTTCTGAAAGGGCAAAGACACATTCTTGCCCTCAGGAAGATCTGAGAACCACCTTCAAGACTTCATGAGATACTGTTGCAAATATTTAAATGATAGGCCACATTTTACATGAAATCCTAATTTGTTACTCTTCCCCTCTGCCTTAGAAAATAAAACATACATTCACTACCGCAAAGCTTGCTGTAATTTACGCTTCTATAACATTAGAAATATGCTCTGCTTAATTATGTCACTGGTTAAGACTGATGAACCTAAATTCCCTACTGTATATTCAGTGAGAGGAATCAAACCTTATCTGATGACATAGAATTGCCCTTTACTAAAGCAGGCAATCATCTTTTGTGCTAATTAAAGAACATTCCTCTCATTCACGGCTGACAGAGGGATTCTGTTTGGAGGAAAAACAAACAAACAAACCAAAAAAAAAAAAAAAAAAGCAAACCAAGAAATGCAATTTGCTTCAGTACCTTCATCCTCCCTTCTGGCTGCCAATTCCTCTTCTCAACCATATTCACCAATTCATCTCTGGTTTCATAGAGCTTTTTTTAAATGTGACAGTTTGAATTTGCAGTGGCTTATGTACATAGTGTTCTATTGTTCTGATGACATAAGATCAAAAGATTTGCAAGACTTAAAATTGAGAAAAGATTTTTAATTAAAGAGAGAGAAAGATATCAACATTGTACATAAAATAATTTCTATTTTTTTTTCTCAGAATCGACATAATTATCAGAAAGAAGGAAAAAATATAAAATAGATGAATTTTGCATTTTTATCTTTTAATTTTGAAGAACATAATTAATAGCAAGATGTGCTATGATCAGAGGAATAAATTCTGATTTTTTAAGATTATTTTTTGTGTGTGGTTTTTGTTTGTTTGTTTGTTTGTTTTTTAATGTGTATCTCTGCTACAATAACTTCTGCAATGTACTTGACATTTTATTTGCCTGCAACTGTTCTAACTTCTCTGATTCCTTCATCCTGGAATTCTTATTTCACAAGTCCATTAATTCTCTAGTACAGTACAGTAATATGCTTTCTACATCCTCAAATAATCTGGATTTTTTTAAAATTCTGATTTTACTTTTGATGATACAATATTTTTAGCAGATCTCAAACCAGGCTATTATTTCTCACATTCATCTTGTCTGCTTATCTAACATTTTTATAGTGTTAGAGAATCCAGAATATTCCAGACTATAATCTTTCCTGTATATTTTTTTAGTAAGCACTGAATAAAAATTTCAAAATTTATTAGAAACTTACAGACAGAAACAGGGTTGGAAAAAAAAAAAAACCAACACAGAAAAAATTTGTTTAAGAAGTCAACTTCAAATGATCTCTTCTTCACAAATAGGATATTTCACTAAAAAATAGGAGTCTATATATTTTTAATGAAGAATTATTTTCCCCAAACTGATTGTATTCCTGAGAGAATAAAACACGTATACATCAAAACTGCATTTGAAACAAAACTGTTTATTTCAAGTGGAGATCAATGTTTGAACATTGCTTAGTATAAAACTTATGCATTTTTAAAAATACATATATAAATAATCAATGAATACTTATTAACATATCTTTGGGTTGGAATGAAATAAAGTTTGCAAAGGAACTTACATAGCACTCATTTTTATTGATGTTCTTTTTCCTCTGTAGAGTGAATCATTGAATGTATCAAAAGTAGAATATAAAAATAAATGTGAGGGCCTTCAGTTTAAACTGGCTTGTTCTCCATTTTCTTTTGCAGACTGGGTCAATATGTTTTTACTTTGGGATTGTGTTCTACTGCTGAGAACATGTTATTCTTCTTGTGGTAGGGCCATCTGGACATCCATCACTGTGTCAGCCTTTGGCTTTACTCAGCTACTGACCATTTTCTTGCCTTCTTCAGTAGAGTGAGTTGACCTATTCAATAGAGTTTCAAGGGAATTCATCAGCTATTACATTTGTTGTATTAATAATGATGTTTGCAAGTGTTTGTTTGTGTGTTTTGTTTTGTTCTGTTTTGTTTTTTGTTGTTGATGTTCTATCTTAAATGAGTATGAGTCTTCACTAGCTGAATAGATAGACACTGTTTGCTTTGGCTGCATACAGCAGCAAGTTCTTCCTACTTTTGTGTACTTTTCCAGATCTTTTATTATCCATTCATAATCTTCTTATTGTCACACTGACTTAACAAAATGGGTTCATAATAAAGGCTTCTGCTTAGTCTGAAACCTTTCAGCTTTTCAATTTTCAGCTACTGAAGTCAGTTAGCTTTACCGGTGATTTCAACTAGAGTAGAACACCTCTGTGTGCTATTTACTATTTTTTGCTTGCTTGAATTAAAAAGATTTACAGAAATGATAAGATTGTTAATATTATAAAATTGCTTCCTTACTGATACTGCTTTGAAGAAATGTTATCAAAAATGCTTTCAATCAATTCTGTCTTTTCAAGATTATTTTTTGGAATACAAATAAGTTTTATCTGAACCTACTCCGGACTGATTAAGAGTTTAGCACATCTGTGTTATCAACCTTCTGCATCTTTCTGTCTATTTTCAGTTCATATGAATTAAAATGATTGGGGCCTTTTATAGCTCACCCAATAGCCAACATTCTCTGTTTGCAGGGATGAAAATTCCTTTTTTTTCCCATTCATATCGTATTTCCTATTGCCGAGTTCAACTTCAAGCTTTCAACTTTAAACAAACTCAAAAGCAGTAAGTGAAATTCCATACAATCATCAAGTTTTGCCTCTATGAAAATATAGAATATTAAATTAGCAATTTTTCTTTGGAGGAGGGGAATTATTATTTTTGATTAATGTAGTCACTTTAACTTCTTTGTTAGTTTTGAAATGGAGATTTCTACCTAACTCAATCTCAAGTGAGGCAGGTAGCTACAGCAGTGGGAAATTAAGTTCAGATGAAATCTTGCATCTGAATTTCACTAGAACTTTATATAATGCCTCCAATCACCTCCAATGACTGAGATTAAATACCCCAAACTTAGAAGGAATTTAATTTCAGTCCATTTTAACATGTAATTCTGAACCATTTTAAACTAGATTATCATGTATTAATGAAATTGGATACTGAAACTTTGTATGTATTTTGTGTTTTGGCATTCTGTCTCAAAATATTTCCATGGTTTTACTAGAAGCAATATTTAAAATTAGTGTCATGCAAGTGAAAATAAGGCTAATTATGTATTCCAATGTTCAAAAGCTTAGGAAGGATGGAAAAGAAAGTTTCCTGTCGTAGAAAAAAAAGTGCAATGCATAATGACCTGTATTATATGATTATACTGCATGTTTATTTTGTCCAGATCCTCAGTACACACCAAACTACTTCTAAATAAGAAAATATGCACCTCTTCTAATTGCATTTTACCACATTTTATTGTTGAATCTTTGTACATGTCTACTGATATAATTAATAATAAATCCATCTAACTTTTTGTTTTAACTATGTCATAACTTGTATCTACCTTGGCTGCTATTTTGCTGTCAAATCAAACACAGTCTATTTTTATTCTCTTTTCAAAACTCTAATGATAAATTCTCAGCCCGTCGATATTTAGCAGAGTTTCATCCTGTATGTTTGGACTTTTAATCCTGATTTTCCTTTATAAATGAGGAGATCTTGTAAAAAGACACAAAGCCACCTCATTATCTATTTCATGTCTTGAGACACGGACATTTTGATAGAAGAAGGGTTAATTCCTCCCTCCAGTTGTTATATGAATCTTGCCTTTGCTTAGCCTTGTCTGTCTTCACAGGACTTTAAATTAATGTCTCAAAAATGTCAACACTCTTCATTGACAAAATGCAAAAATGAAGTATTGTGACATTACTGCAACATAAATATTTTGATTCAGACAAAAGTAGTTTCAAATTCAATCCAAATTTACAACTGCTCTTGCTGAAGTAGCTCATTTTACAGAGGTAAGTAGCTCAGTTCCACTGACCGGAGAGTCACATCTCAGTTCTTTAACAGCTTTCTGAAAGATTTCTTTTAGAAATTGATAAGAAATTTCTAGTATAAGGAAAATTTTAATAGTCTTACTGTTAGTTAATGAACTTTTAATTTTAAATCTAGCTCTGTAGATAAAAAGATGTCTCATTTTTAAATTACTCAAGAATTCACAATGTCTTGAGTGATTGAGTTTTGTAAAGAGGTACTAATCAATAAAGAGGTGTGGGGTTTTTTTCTGAATTAATTTCTTAAGTGAATCTGCATGAGGTTTTATGAAAACAACTGTGTTTTCGGTTTTAATATCATTCACTAGACTCAGACTTCTATGTGAATAAGTATGGCTTCATGTATATGAATAAGCTGGATGGAGCTATATGTAACATATAAGAATAAACATAGTAGGTTGCATACAATATTTGCTGTTGAAAGTTTACCTTTGAACTACATTGATAAAATATTGGTAATGTTTCTTTCCCATTAGATTCTGTTTTCTCTTTGGTATGTATTTTCTCAGAGAAAGTTTGGATAAGTTCTGCAGCTATTCTCATGATGTGTAACACTTAATTCTGTTTCTGTAAGAGGCTGTAATGAATACCAAAGAATCAATTACTTTTTACAGTCTGTCTAATAATCTTATTTAATGACATCCACGTTGTTATATATATTCTGTGAGGACAAGGATCTCTATCCTTCTCTGCACTGCACAATAAGAATACAAAGCAAGTTAAGTGATCATTCTAACTTTTATTTGAATCACAAAAAGATGATGGGATGCTAAGAGATGAGAGGGAAGCCAGTTAAAATTCATTCATTGCCTTTAGGCTATTTGAAAAGCAAATAACTAAAATGTGGACACTTCAGTGGAATGAATGATGATCAATGGCATACAAAATAGTTGTGTTGCTTTTTTACATTGCCATTATCTTCATTCTCAATACTATTTATCAGTTCCATTAATTGTGTGAAAGAAATTGTAATATAGAAGAGGTCTGCAGTTCAATAATGCAGCCCATGAAGTGCTACAGCTTCAAAAATCAACAGAGGTCATAACAGAATATAGGCTATGCACGTTTTGCAACTGAGCAATAGACATGTAAAAGCTTAATCACATAAATACAGAAATCAGATAAAAAAAAAGAAACAAAACAGAGTAACCCAACGATATGAACTTAAAAAGTTATTATTTTCATGCCTCTGCTAGTAGAGACATATTTTTTGTTCCGTGCATATACAGCTATTTTATAAATGTAATAAATAAATAAAACATTAAATCAGAATTCCTACTTCAGTAATTTATTGTCTACAATCTAGATCTCATATTGAACTTGGTATCATAAATCATGCAATCAGTGTAAATTCTTTTGTTAAATAAAAAGGATACTCATCAAAATAAATGTATCAGCCCAAATGGAATTCCATCAAAATAAGTCTGTGGCCATGATTATTTGCCATTGTCTCGCTTCAGTTATTGGAGGGAGTGAAGATTCTTTATTGAATGGTATACCCGATAGAGAGATTAAGACACACCAGGTCAAATGTTTGTCTGACCAGTTTATTACAAATCCTAGTTGCTTAGGGTGATGGGGAAGGGAAAATGGGTGAAAGAAAAGAGATAGGAAGTAAATGCAAGAAATCTTTGTAGAAAGTCAGAGAGATGGCCACCACCAAGATTCCAGCTTTGCTCCTAATTTGTCCATTGGTCCTAAGAACTCACAGAGGATGGAAAAGCTAGGAAGCTTTGCACCATAGCAGGCCCCAGGGGATTCTTTCCTGAGTGTTTTTTTTTTTTTCTCTTCAGGAATTCCTCTCCAAGTGGTTTCTTTTCTTAGGGAGTTCCTCTCCAAAGTACTTCTTTTAGTGGGGACATTTTATCCCCTGCTTCTCAGTTTCTTTTTTTTTTTTTCCTTTGTCTGTGTTAGCATGACACACCTGGCCCAACAGATAAGCCAGTGGTGCTTTCATTGCCAAGCATTATTGCTTTTTGCAGTGGCCAGCTCCTTCAAGCCACCCCCTTATCCCCTTCCCCCCGAAAACATGTATGCACAAGTGAAATAGTAGGAAAATGACAGCATATACTACACTGGGATTCCATGAGGTCAACTAAAGCATCAGATAATGTTTTACATGGTTCAAACTAAAAAAATAAAAAAATAAAAAAATAAAAAAATAAAAAATTTAAAAAAATTTAAAAAGACCATCCCATCATATATTCTTAGCTGTTGAGGTTCTGAATTTCATGCAACCACCTAAGCTGCTTAAGGAACTTTAATTTCTAGGACCTGGGCAGCCTGCCTACCTTTTCACACACTTAATAAAACCATATGAAAGAATTACAGAGTTAAAAGGAAAAAGAAAAAAAAAAATGCTTATGGAAAAAGCAACAGAAGGTTCTTATTCTAAAGAGGGCTCATACTTGTTTCCAATATAAACCTTGAATGTAACATGGAAAACGGAAATAGTATTTTTCTTCAATGAAACTAGCATAAAATGAGCAGAAAGTGTGATTCAGGATTGCAGAGAATACCTGGCATACAACAATTTCAATATGAGTAATCTTGGGGTGAAATAGTTGCCTTAGCATTGTTTACCTCCATTTTTTTTTCCTTTTATTATAGAAATTATTTTATTTGTTTGTTATATTCACTCCAAATTCTATTTTATAAACAGAGTGTTATCCAAAAAGTTGGAGTTATTAACTGAAAAAAACATTTACAGAGCTCCTTAATGAAGTTATTTTTTCCATTATTTTTTTCTCCTTACGTATTTCATTTACATACATGTATAACCAGAACTAATTATGTCTAGTCTTCAGACTGAATCTTTCTTGAGGATAAACTCTAAGCAAAGTTCATAGTAGAAATAAAATCACTCTACTATCCTAAAGGATTTGAGTGACTAAAACTTACTAAGTATATTATAAAATGTAACTCATTAGGTTGGAGACTTCCAGCTTCCCTCCCCCTACCCTCCCTTCTCAACCCCCCTCCGCATCCATCTACTACAGGAATGATTGGCCAACTTCTAATTGTTTGTTATCGCTCAATGTAAGAGCTCCTCCTGCTGACCTGACACATCACAATACCATCAGGAAGAGATGTATTTTAAAGTGGAAACTGCTTTGCCAAGTTGCAGTTCATCAGGACTGAGAGTTGAAAGCCAAAGGAGATATGTATGATTATTTGAAAAAAGCATAATATGTAAGCAGAGTATTGAAGCGTTATTCCTGAAACAGAATTGAAAAAAAAAAAATACTTAACACTGAAGTTAGTGCATAGAATTTCCTGCATAGATGTAGAACCCTTGAGGCTTTTCTCACTTTAAAAAAGTTGCTGAAAATGGTTTACTACTTAAGGAGACTTAATACTTCTTTCTCCGTAACTGATAGGTAAATTCAGATATATTACAAAGGTCCATTCACAAATAACAAATGAGATCGAGTGAGTACCATGATATAAACATTAAAGCAGCATAGGAACATAAATTACAGCAGTCTTCCTTTGACCTACAATAAATGCAGATTTCACCTGTATTATCACAAGCTAGAGAAAAAACTTCTTTTTATTATTGATATGTCAGAGCAGACATACCAGCTTACACACTCTTTTTTTCTAAGACTAACTCTTGCGCAAAATAATCCTGTGGAGCAAAGGTAGAAATTTCCTCTGTTTTTTTTCTTCCCCACAGGCTAAATAGCCATGTACATTTAGGTGATGATGTCTTTGTTAATTCACTTTAGGATCTGCAGACCATTACAACATGCTCTGCTCTGCTTATTAGGCTAAATGATGAAAAATCACATGAAAAACTGAACAGTGTCGTAAATATTACCACTTCACTTTCCAGCTTTTCTACAGTTTTAAGGAGATCAATTGTCAGTGTAATTCAGCAATTGCATTTCGAAGACAGACGATGCTTAGAACAAAAATTATTGTTGTCATCTCTTTCAGAATCAGTTCAAACTTCAAGTAAGTATTTCTTTCCATATTCTTCTTTCAAGCGTAAAGCTTGCTGGAAACACAGGACTGATGGCAGGCTCATGTGGGAAAGCCAAAGAGTTATGACAAGAACCATTCTGAAGTGCTGTGATGGTGGAACATCCATGGAAAAAAAAAGCAAGATTAGGGCCTTATGTATTTAGTGGGTACTTCAAATCACATTTGACCTGCTGGATGCTAGTAAATGTGGATTATCATTGTTTGGGATGTTGGCCAAATCCCTCAAAAAAATTAAGGTAATACTAGGGGGATATGATATCATGTGCAAAAAATGTTTCTATGAGTACCTGTTATCTGAAGTGGTGAAATTTTGACCCTTTCTTGTGTGTATTGCTTTTTTTTTTTTTCTCAATCTTTTCTTCATGTGATTTTATACTGGATTACATAACTATTGCCCTAATGATACTGCACTGAAAAGACAGCTGACAAAAAACAGAAAGACTGCAAAGCCAAAGTTTGAAGTAGAATCCTAGACAATTAAAACTTGCTCCAAGACTGAGATTAAAGAAAAGAGAAGATATCCTTCACTTTATTGTTTAATCTGTTTTATCTGTTGCAAGCAATTTTCTAAACACCTTAAGGAAGGATACAGCAGTATTATCTCCTATTATGCTGTCTTCAAGCCTTTCTGATGGCATATTGACTGTGTAAAGTAGACTTCACATACTCATTTCTAATCATCAGTCCCATGAAATCTAGCTGACACTGAAATTGTGCATTTGGATTACAGCCTAAACAAAGTAAAAAATTCAGCTCTGAACAGTGTAAAAAGCTAAGTTAATCCACAACTGAAGTGCAGCTGTTGTACAATCACCTGGTTTCAAAAGTACCCCTACTGATAATTGAGCTGTCAAAAAACTTTGGTTGTTAATAGTCTATGCTTATAACCCACTGCATCTGACCTGAGGACAGCTATTACCCGCAGCCTAACCACAGCAGAATTAAATACAATGGGTGGACTATATGTTTAAATTTAAAAATAGAATGTCAAAATAAACAGTAAAGTTATCTGTCCTGGTGAGGCCTGATCTGTTCAGTATCTGCAACATAGCTCTCCACAAACAATTAAAGGAAACTCCAGGAAGCCTCTGCCCTGATCCCTTAAGTAAAGTCATTTCAGGAGGCAGAATGAAGCACAAAAACTTTCCTATGACTCTCCATCCCTTGAAATGATGCCACCATAGAATGCACGCCAAACTGTTAATGAAGCTGGCATGGAACAAGTCTGGTGTGCATTGGATACATGTGAATTATGTCAGCCAGTCTGGTTCTGCTTGGACTTTTCTCCAGAAAGGATATCTGTTTTGATTTCCTATTTCAGAATACAATGGACTAGGAAATAGTTTAAGAGAAGACGGAGTGTCTGGATCTAAAATTCACATCTGTCCAGGTTGGTTTTTTTTTTTTTGGTTGGTTGGTTGATTCCAGCTTTTTTGTTTGGTTGGTTGATTGGTTTTTTTGTTTGTTTGTTTGTTTGTTTTCACTAAACAAAAAAAAATTGAAACTGTGGAAAAGTTTGAATTCGCCCTTGTCCATTAAGATTGGTAGTACATTGACCTATGATTTTTTTAGTGGATGGCATTATAGAAAATCTGTGTGAGACAGAAGGTTCAGGTGGTGCTTTCCATATATATTTTCCAGTTCAGTTAAAAACTAAAAATCTAAAATCTTTGATAAAACTTGTTGCTTTCTCACATTCAAATCAGGAATATTTAGCTGATATTGTTTCCAGCTGAAACAATTTTGAGTCTTGGAATGGAATTTTGAATTTCATCCACAAAGTCACTTGACCCTTTAGATGCTTCTAAAAATTTATGAAATATAATATATAAACAGCAAATGTTTCTTTCGAAACAGATAACAGAAATTTCATTGTAACTGAGAAAATTCTGGTAGATGATTTCAAACACAGCAGAAAGACTGTCCTTCAGATTGTTATTGCAGCTGGATCTGTTCTTACAGATTGTGCATGCTGGAATGGTTTGCTCAAAAGGCTCTTGAGATGGAAAATCGTCTTCAGATAAAGATGTATGAAGTTGCTGACATTGTTACATAATAAAGCTATATAATTTACAAATTTAGAGTATACACATTATATGTAGTGTATAATTACTGTATACTTGAATGTACAGAAAAAAAAGAAAAAGTTTTGATTTTCTTTTTCCTTTTAATTAATTGTGTGGAGATATATTTCCAGCATGTCTTGCTGTCTTATTGACCCTTAAGTTGACAGTCACTGTCACAATGTTCTCTCTTCTTACAGCAGCTCTAAACCCATCACCCTGACAGCCAAGGGACCATTAGCTAAAAGTGACTGTGTTCAGAGCTGTGTCCATACAATATCCTTACATGCTGCTCTTTTGTAGTTTCAAGAATGGCTTTATTTTACCATATGACTGCCTCTTTCTGTTTGTTTTGCCACTCTCCAGCTGTGTCTGCATGTATTGAAATACCACTCCTAAGCTAACAGTACAAACAAGAAGTCTTTTCCTTGAAAAGGCTTAAAGTGCACCAGTGCTTCTTTCTTTACCCAGGCTGGTCTGAATTTGGTGGACATGTGCTGCCCTTTGTGAGGACCAGAGGAGTACTGGAGCAGGACACTGGTGCATCTTAGTAATTAAGGCCTTAAAGTCGCTTTGTAAGCAAATGAGATAAGTGTTGTCAGCTAGGTCTGTGGAAATGCAGTCCATTCCAGGCAACCACGGCATGGAGATTCAATCAAAGCTGTTATATCATAGGTGCAAATCAAGTTTATGTGCTATGTACCCTCCACAATAGGTATGACATGAAGCTTATGTTTTGAGCTTACTCAAAAGCATCCTGGAGGCCATTAATAACATTAATTAATAACTTTTACAACCAACTCACTCTTTCTAGATTGCAGTACAGCACTATTAGCCTTTTCCATACCATGTCTCTTTCTGAACTCACCTGTTACAAAATCCATAAGAAATCATAAAATAGCTATCATTCACTAAAAATAAAATAAATAAATAAATAAAAAAAAACTCCAAACCCAAACAAACCAAAGCCACAAAAAACTCTTTATTAAAGAGTATTCAAGTTAAATAATGGTAATATCTCTGTAGATAAAATCTAGTCTGATTAAAAATTAATAAATGCATTAAGTAATAGATCACAAAATGCAATCTAGTCTTGGAAGAACATTTGCTACATCACCCCTTTCATGTTGTTATCTTCCATTATCCTTGAATAACTATACAATATATATTTGTGTGTGTGTACAACATATATAGTTAAATATAAATATGTACCAACTTCAATATATAATTCTGTATCAAAGTTCTCATAAGTATTTTTTACTGTACACTGGATATTATAAAACCTCACTTCTCCTCGGGGGGAAGGCCAACAGCAGGATGAGTGTGAAGCGACTGGCAGGCTTTTATGAAATCTGGCACATATATGTGCAATAATAATATGTATACTATGTCAAGGTCTGAAGTTTTGTAGTCAAACAAGGTTTTTATGATCTGGAGATGCTTATTACTCCTTAAAATATCCTCCAATGTCTATTAGCAGGCACTATGTATTTATATATATTTGTTTACATAGTGCTAGAAAAGTGAATGACGGCATTTATAAATAAATACATTAAATATATTAAATATTGAAAAATGCGAGAAAAACAAGTGCAATTTCTATTACTTGAAAAGATCTTCCTACAAAATTAAATTTTTTTGCAAGTGCTTGTTGTAGCATCATAACTCTGTTCATTCTTCCACAACAGTCTGTGGTGGAACTGAGTCAATGACATCATTGCCTTATTATGGGCACTGACTCTGGGCTGAAGTTCATCATCCTGTCAATACAAGTGTGACCATTTGCAGGGCAAGGACATGTTAGGACACATGGGACACATTTGTATATACAGCCTTTTCCTGCTGTCTGTCCGCCTGCACTTAAAATCAATCCCACCCACATTCCATTTAAAATCTGCAGAGGTAGAAGGATGAGGGAAAGGAGGGGAAGGAAGTGGAGGCGGGGAGAAGAGGGAAAAGCACTGATAAGAGAGCACAATGACTGGAATGTATAGATTGGAGTGAGGGGGGAAGGGAAGAAATTAATGTCTATTATGTGAAGAAGATACTTACGAGTAGGAAAAAATTAGTAAAAAATGACAAGAGGAATTTCAGGAGTTAAGCAACTTATTGAGCGTTTCTGAATTTATTTGTAATTCTTTCTTATTTCAAAATAAAATGTTTTATATACTTTACCTGATTTTCATATCTATATTGCTATTTTTCTACATATATCCTTTAATATGTATCTAAGTACATATACATGGATCAGAAAATACTTAACACAGTGTTTCTAGGATGTCATATAGTTTCTTTCTCACTGCATCTGACTATACATATTCAGTTCAACTGCTCAGGGAAAGTAGGGACACTGCCTGTCAGTCTTTATTTTTGAATAATTTGTCGATTCTTTGTTCTCATGTGAGAAGGTTAACAGGATATTTTACTTTCATTTTTCATGAATGGTCACAAGAATTGTTCTTTCTTTAAAAGCACCTCCAGTGGGGACATCCCTTCAAAACCTTGCAGTGCTGTATCAGCTTCAACTAATACAATTCCAAAGGATCAAAGACCTTCTACATCAGCGTGACAAGATTTGAAATAAATACTGTGCTGGTGTTTAGGAATAGAGAGTGTTAGAGCAAAATATGCAGTAATTCCTTTTATTTATGCACAAGTCACTCACGTAAAATCTATACCCTGTGGAGTAACTGTAGGTGCCTAATTGACTGCCTGTAAGCAAACTATTATGTCTCGATTACTACATCAGCTGCAGGGAAAACACAGTGGGAAAAAACAACTTGTAAGTAAAGTTTTCACACCCCTGCCTAGTGGTGAACTCCTTAGCTGCTTTTTCCATTCTAAATCCAGAATGTGCCTCTTCTCACAAACTCTGTAGTACTGGCATGCATAGCACACTCTGATATGGCAATTGTGTCAGATAATTAGAAACAAATTTAGTAAAAGCCTGTGCAGAGTTCCTAACAAAGCCATTGCCTTTATTAACAAGATTGTCACTGTAAGAAAAAAGTAATAAAGAAATTTGTTGACACTTACACAGTGTAAATGTGCCATTCTACAGCATCGTCAGCACAGATTCAGCTCTTGCTTATCCTTACTTTGTATCTCTTTAGAAGTAGACAAAGACTGATGACAGCAACAGAAGGTGGAAAAAATGAAAAGCAATACAGTGGGGGTGATTAAATGTATCATTTTAAGGATATATTAATTGTGTACTCATTGACATCAATTTTTATACTGTATATTTTGCATTTCCTCAGTTTAGCTACTGACATGGTTCTCTAGCTTCAGAAATGTATAGTGTAGTAAATAAGAAAAATATAATTAACTTCACTCTGTTTTCTTCCTAATCTACTGGATATCTAAAAAGAACTACATATTTCATATAAAGATTTCTGATAATCTGTGCAGAAGTAGCAGAGCACTGAAAGGAATGTCCTCCTCTGACCCAAGCAATACACCAGAGAATCACAGTTGATCAGGAAATATGGTGAAAGTAGAGTTTTCTGAATCCTTTAAGACATGGTAAAATAAAGGTCAGCTGGAATTAAAAAACTCAACACTGAAAGCAAGTATGAATATATATTTATGCATATAAATCTCTATAATTTCTTAAGAGTTAAAGACTGTCTTAAATAAGTTACATTTTGTTTTTTGGTTTTTTGTGTGTGTTTTTTTTTTTAACAGAAAGTGTCCATTTACCTTACTTATTTCTGTAGATTGATTATCCACAGATTTGACAGAACATCAGTAGAGCTACACCTTAAAGAAAGATCAAGAGTTTTCCTCATACTTATGATTATTCTTAAAAAAAATGGGCAAGGAAGACCAAGCCCTTATCTGCCTTTTATAACGCTCACGCCTATTCATACTCAGCATTTAGCTCTCATAGGATGGACAGAGGAAATCACAAGTGATTTCTGCTTGTGTCAACTCATTAAACTAGGATAACTCAATCACTTGCAATAACATATTCTCACATTTATTTGTTTCGGCATCTGCTGTCTGCTGGAGACTGCCAACCATGAGCAAATGCATAAGCTGAGAAGAGTGAGTTCTTTGAGATCTGAATATGTGATGAAGAATAAAATGTACTCAAATTGCTCTTAATAACATTGCAAGGCTTCAATAGCACACTGAGAAAAAATAAAAGAAAAAAAACAACTTAGATTATATGTTCAATGAAGATGTTCAACTTTGTACAGTTATGGCAATTACACTGAGGAAACATGACAGGAAATCAGTCACCCCTTTTTGGGGAAAGAAATTTGCATGTATTCCTGCCTGTTTTTTTTTTTATTTTTGTTGTTGTTGTTGTTGTTACTACTGAGGTATCCAAAGCTAACACTAATGGATGTATTCTTTGTTCTTACAGGCTTTTAAAAAGTCATAAAGAAATTGACAATGTTCCTGGCTTACGTGAGATCATTCTTAATATAGAGAGAAGGCCAGAAATGCTTTTACATTTCTCCACGTGCTATTCTGGGCATCCTTCTTATCAGTATGCTTCCTCAACATATCTCAGGACAGTATAACTCTACTTTTTACCTTACAAATGTAATACTTGTGATTACTTACTTACAAAGTGATACTTCTTAGATAACGTGCAGCACTTGAAAATATAAAATAAACTTAAAACAAAGAAACAAATAAAGAAAAAACAAGATGTACAGAAGCATATCAAAGTTAAACTCACAAATGTCCTATTGGATAGAATCTAGTCTCATTTAAGATTATTTTCTATTTTGAGAGTACAGAGTAAAAATAATTTTCTCAGATCAAATTTTTATTTCTCCTCTGTTACATGTGAGTGTTATTTGGAAATTCCAAAAAAATAAAGTCAGCAGAAATTCTTATGCAGAAGCAGTGGGCACCCACCATAAAATTACAGTTTAAACACTGAAATCCAGAATCTCAAATAACTCCATATGAAAGTCCATAAGCATAAGTTTCCATAAGTTTGTCACTGCACACATCCAAATATGTCACCCTTTCAGCTGAATGTAATGTCTAGAGGCACTTCTTCCCCTCACAGACCTTCTGGGATGCATAACAGTGTCCTCTTGCACTACATTCATACAATGGCCATGTTTAGTAGGTGTGCTGTCTGCTTACTTCATGCATAATGACAGCATCAACTTCTGAAGATTGCATAACTCCCACAGTCACTTTCATTTGAAAATAGGTCAAGAAAAGACAGCAAGTACTTTCATAGCAAGACTGTTATGCAAAATGTTTTAAGCAATATCACCTCCTCCTCCCCTTTCTCACTGCCTTTCTTCTGAAAGAGAAGCAGGAGACAGTTGTCATTGCTGACACTTCATATAACTTAGGCAGAGAAGTGCAGGTAAATCATTTTGGTTGCAAATCTTACTTCCTTAGAACCAAAATTGGGCTATGGATAAGAACCTAAATTCATGAGAATCTTTGTCTTTGTCATTTTCCAATGTGTAGCTTAGACATTCAACATCCTAATATATTGGCTGACATGAGTCATGTTTGAGAGCTACACTGGAGAGTTTGCATGTCCCACACTGCACTGTTAATTCCACTCCTGCAATTTGCATCTAATTTTGAAGTACTGCATCCACGAGTGATTTGTATAGTTCCAAAAAATCTCTACTTGACAGATGAAGCATAAAAATAGAGGATCAGTCATCTTCTGCCATAAATTTTACAAGCTTTCCCTATCTTTACTGTCTTCAGCAGGAAAAGTCAAAGTGACATGAATACTTTGTTTTGTTTATTTTATTCACAGAGATTATAATGAACATGACAACTCTGAACAAGATTTCTGTTTCACAAAGCTACCTGTAAATGAAACAAGGGATACAGTGGCAAGACAAGACAATAATCATTTTATTTTTACACATAGTTCAGGAAGGATAATTTACATGTAACAAGAGAATAATAAGATCCTTAGCTAATATAATCTTTCCGATATTCCAGTTAGCATCCTATTTCTCTCATTTTTTTTAAACCCTACAGGCTTGCAAACAGATTGCAACTGATATTGCAATCAAATAATGAGGTCAAAGTTGTGCAGAGATCCAAATCTCTGTTTTTTGAAATAGTGTTTTTGAAATGCGAGAAGCTGCAATATGGGAAATTTTTGGAAAGGGGTGAATCAATTTTATTTCATCATTAAAATTAGATTATGCCTTCTGTATTTCCCTTAAAGACTTTCCTTTTGATTTATTTATCAGATAATTACCACAACTAAAATTACTCTGCTATGAAGACACATGTTGTACACCCCACTCACTATGCACACTTCCATTTTAAATGTCATGTGCTACTTAAAAGCCAGTCCAAAATATGGGATACTATTATTTTCTGAGTCAAAAGTATTGAAAAAGATTGGTTCACAGCACCAGGCCTTTAGTTTCCTTAGCTTCACTTTCAGGGTGATGAAGTGGCACAGAACCTTGGGATGAATAGCTCAGTCATCAGAGAATGGATTAGAAAAAAATCCAATACAAACTTTTCTGTTGTGGATATCAGATTACCTTTTCCCCATCCTGAACTGGCCTAATTTTCCATGGCCTATGCTTGTAATTCTCAAGGGAAGAGACTTAACTGCTTTATTTTAAATGTAAAGCCCATGTAGACAGTGGGTATTGGACTGAAATTTTTGCCAAGATCCATGATAACACTGTCAAAGAGACAAGTATTTTGAGCTGTTTTCCTTTTATTTTTGTTGCGGCATTTTCAAATCCATTCCTACCTCTCAAAACATTATTCCCTGAATCTCTTTTTGGGTAATACAGCGTGGATGCATGCATATCATGAATGTGCTGATAAACAAGGCTGGATATATTTTAGTAACCTTTGGTGTGGAAGGTATTTGCGTACCACTCTTACACACAGTCACTGTGTATCTTGGCAAAGAGGGATCCATTTCTGAGGAAAGAGAACTATTTCCATCTTTAATAAGTCATTCCAGGTTTCCTGTGATGTTATAAATAATCAGGCAAGCAAACAGCTTTATTCTCCCTAATTTAATGTGGCAGACTTGGAGAGCTGAAAAGTTCAGTCTTAGCGCAAGCTCTAGAGTTGGACTTTGACCAAGATTTCTCCCTTCTCTCTCCTAATGAGATAAAGTTTATCATAAAACATGCTTACCAAGGCTGCTGAGACAGAAAACAGGCTTCACATCTATTTACTGGGAGTCCACTTCATGGTCAATCCTGCATGTTGTGTGCATGAGGTCACAGCATGCTGGGCTTGCTTCAGGGAGCTGGCAGCCATGCTGACAGTCTTAGCTAATACACTTGCCATTTGGGAAAATAATAGTAAAAAAAAGCACTTTCAAAACAGTTTAAATTAGTTTGTGAGTAATTGGAAAAGGAAATATAAAGACATACACTTGTACGCATGTCAGGAAGGCAGTGAGGTGATGCATTGAGGACGTGGGCTACTGGCAAAGGTCAAGCACTCTCATGACAGGCTGAGATATTTTCAAAACTTTGGGGAAATTCAGTGATTTTCTCAGAACATTCAAAAGCTGCACAGTGCAGATACATGAGGAGGTCACAGAGCTTATTTTTATTCATGAAAGAGGGTCAATTAAAAGGACACATTTCTTCATAATTGTAGGAGAGACAAGAGGAATCTTTGATTATATTAGAACCTGAGAAAAGATTTTTTAAGTCCACCTCTGCAAGTGATGCTTTCAAACCTTTGTGGGAAACTTGTTCAAGCTGTTTCTAATTGTCATTCAATTACAAAAGAAGATAAATATGTAACTCTGTACCTATGTCTTGGAAATTTCAGGAAAATTAATTAGATGATATTATTGAAATGCTTATAGGCATTTTATAGTACCACTGTGGGCCAATACAGTACACGGAAGTTCACCACTTTCAAATAAAAGGGGAACAGTATCTTTGTTGCCTAAATGCCTCAGGTTAAATTTTCAGATCAGCTTCATTTCCAGAATGCAACCCAGATGTATTGTCATGGAATTTAAAATAAAATTACTACTTAAAAGTAAAGCATGATAGCAGAAAAATCAGCTTGATCTGATGAGTCATAATGTAAAGAAATTTCCCTTTAAAAACAAAGCTTAAATCTCAGTTTGTTCCCTTATTCCAGATGGTATATCTTCAGAAGAGGTAAAATACCCCACTTGGATCAACTATGTTTCCTAAAACACTCTGGGTTTCTAAAAAGAATGTAAAAGATATAATAAATATCAGAATTATGAATACTTTCCTAAAAACATCTACTCCAGTAATTCCATTTTAAGAAAATAAGGAAATTGTTACATGAGTTACGTTTTTCTTCAACTTTTATAACTTTTTTTGAGAAAGCATACCCAAGTACCCCATAAAGTCCCCCTTCTCTATTTTCTGTCTAGTTCTTTTCATTCATTAGAATCAAGAGCTCTCTTAAAGATTGAAAAGGCTATCCTGGACAGTAATGTAATGTTCTCAGGTAGACTGGAGTATGGAAAGGTATAGAGGGATCAAGCTGCTCGTTCAAGGCCAGGTTGGATGGGACCGTGGGCAGCCTGGTCTAGTATTAAATCTGGAGGTTGGTGGCCCTGCCTGTGGCAGGGGGATTGGAGATTCATAATCCTTGAGGTCCCTTCCAACCTGGCCATTCTGTGATTATTTTGGGTAGTGAAGCAACTCTGGTGCTTTTACCAGAAACATCCTTGCTTCTGTTGCAGCAGATCTGAACAGTACAGTATGACTGCCCTCTGGAAATTGTAGACCTGAATCTCATTTTCACAAAGATTGTTTCACATCATGCAGGTGTTGGAAATGAGTCTTAAAGAGAGCATAACTCTTGTTTATAGCTACTACAAAGATACTTTATACGGCTAAGTTAGTGGAAAATTGCTTTGGTGTAAATGCACTTCAGGTCCTTGTACTTTCAATTTGACATAATTGGGAAAGAGAAAAGAGAAAGAAAGCCTTTTCAGTGTCCCACGTTAGGGCTGGATAATACCCATACTATAACTTAAGCTTGAAGTTCAAAGTTTCCTCAAGAAACAGGTCTCCAGCTTCCATTCATTTTTCAAGGTCGCTGAGAGACTCCCTTAAGTTTATTTGAAACCTTACCCAGAATGATTACCCCATCTTTTTATGACTAGATTGTTTTCTAATGACTGGCTACAGTTTGACCCGCTATCATAAAGAGGCTACTTTAAGTCAAACAATATAGCTCTTTGTTTTGAACTTTAGAAATCTCACTTAGCAGTCCAAATTCTAACCACAGCTGGCAAAGGGATTGGTTTTGATAGGCCAAATCAGTAAGTGCCACTAAAGTGCCACCTCAGAGAAGCTAGTAAGGACGAGGTCTGGCCTGATCTCGAATGTTTACATGGCAGGTTTTCATGCAAAACACTAGGTGTTAGTCTTTTTGTAGGTCTCACTGCTCCTTTTGAGTCAAGAGTGAACCAGAACTTCAAAAACTACCAGCAGTGGAAGCACCCTGTGATTAACTGCTGACTTCAGGGTCTAAGGTTTTTGATCCAAGACCTTCCAAGACTGTTTTGTTTCCAGAACTGATAAGAGCACCAGCAAAGCTTAAATCTCATCTTTTTAGATGTACTCAGATGTATACGAAAAAGCTGCTCATGCTATTCTTAGTAAACAGACCAAGGCCTTAGAAGAAGAAAGATTTAAAAGAAAATAGTAGCAGAGAGATTTGAATCTGGAAGATTTTTTGTGGAATTTAAAAGTTTAGTCCAACCTCAGCTAATCTGACTTGAAGTAGCTGCTGAGCTCTCTATGACAGGCAATAGAGAGAAGTGCCTGCAGAAGATGCTCTCTTCCCTGACATTTCAGGAAAAGTAAGGAGTAATTTTCCTCTGGAAATACCTTTCTCTCTCCATTGACTAAAGAGGTCTCTTAAGGGGTTAATTTATGTTAGATAAATAACTTTGGTTTCCTTGGCCCTAGACTTTAATTCCATTCACATCAGGACTGTATATAGAATAAGCCTAATACAGAGAAGACTGAATTGTTTACTAGATGATATTATGATGTGTATAATTAAGAATATGATGAGTGATTTTTCAACAAATGAATGATGAGATTCAAATACAGAGATATACATGTAGACATGCATACAGACACTCACATGTATATATGCATGTTTATCATATATTCAATCAACATCTTAAACTCTCACTGATATAAAATAACCAACAGTACTTTTTGGAAAGCAGAAAACCAAGAGTACGAGGTGACAATGATGGATTTTATTGATTTAATTAGCAAGCACATCCTCAAATGACTTTTCTCTGTTCTCCAGAGATAATATTCCCAACGCACTGAGCATCTAGGTATTTAGTAATAATTTATTACGTGTGAAGTAAAGTCACAGAGTGAAATAGATTTCTTACACCTCAGTAAGGAATATCAGTAAATATCTCAATTCTTACACCTCCATGTCAAACTTTTAACATGGCTAAGTTGTCTTGGAACATCTATACTGCAATTCACTAACTTGATTTTGAATGTTTTCCATACTTTTTTAATACTATCTATCTACATCTCTATTTAGTTGTTATGGAATTGATTTGGATTTAAAACAGCCTTTGTAAATTACAAACTCCAAATAAGTAACAGAGTCTTCGCAGCTATCCAGGGAGGAACATTTGTTGCTTGAAGATGAAAATCTTTTTATCTGTATCCACCAATGTATTTAACATCTGAATGAAGCTTGCTCTGGGTCTCTCTACGTTTAGTAAGAGAGACAAGCTCATGAAGAAAGTGATTCATTTCATTTTTGGATCAGCTAGGATTTGAAGATAAAAGAATCGGAGTCTGGCAGTGTCTACATTTTTTAGTAGCTATAGATAGAACCTTCATAAATAACTTAATAGTTTTGGACAGCTGCATTTAAGAATGATTGATGTCATTCCTAATGTCTTCTTACATATTAGTCAAACTAAGAGATTCTATCCCTTAAAAAGGAGACAAAAGTCTACATTATAATATGATGTATATATGTTTTTAGAATATATCAAAATCACATTCTAACATGGAAAAGATACAAAAGATTAAGGAGTTTGAGGAAGTGTCTTTTCAGTTCACACTAAAGGTATAGCAGCAGTGTAGTCTAAAATCCAGATTTTCTGGATGAACATCACTGAATTTTAAATTAAGCTAACTTGCATCAGTGTAAGAAGTTTTTTTTGTTTTTGGTTTTTTTGTTTTTTTTTTTTTTTTCTCTGTAAGTTCTTAATTCATTGTCAATATTTCCTATTTATTTATTTATTTTTCTCAATGTGCCCAGAAAATACATTGGGCTCAATGTGGTAATGTTCTGATATTGACTTAAGCAACAACTCAGTCATTTAGACAGCATTGGAATTTTAAGACTTTCATTGGCAGTGTATTCTCATGATAAAATAAATGTTTCAGTGCAATACAGTGAACTTGAGACTAACTAATCATCTCATTTTTTATGCTGTGGAAACGTAAATCTTCTCAAATGCTTCTCAAAGCATTAACCTTTATTCTCTTTCTGTGGCCATGAAGTACCACTACACTAATGAGGCAATAAAATGGGAATTGAGCAGTAATTCTTGCCCTTCTCTGTCTTGTTGTATTATATGGTAGCAAATTCAGCAGCTAGCAACAGCAGTTGAGCTGAAAGAGATACTAAAGTATATCTCAGCGGTCCTTAACCACCCAGTTGAGTAGTCTGAGCACTCACATCAGAGATACAAAATAAAATCCTTAAATGAGTTGCACCAATTTATCTTCTGCAGGACTCTGTGCTGTTGATAAAATGTCTGATTTTTAAAGATGTCACACTGCTAAAAATCTGCAAAAAGACAACAACAACAACAAAAAAAAAAAAAAAAAAAAAAAAAAAAAAACCCCAAATCCTATAGTTAGGTTAGGAGTAGATCTAAGTGAAATACTTACAGCATGAATCATATCCATACTTTTCCAAAGTTACATGTTTTGGAATCAAGTTTCAACCATTTTAAGAACGCAAAACAGAAAACAGTTTTAATAGTCCCTGATATAATGTAGACAGTACAGCACTTCTAACCAAGAGCTAGGCACATGACTCCAGCTGGCAGCTCTAATGAACAAGATTAGTAACTGCTTTATGAATTAAAATATGAAGAGAAAAAAAACCATGACCAACAAAGCAAAACAGTGTTTCATTTTCTCAGCAGCTACTATCTAACTATTACCAGCAGGAACAGTTGGCAAATATCACTGTTTTCTCCCCTTTCATTCATAACTGAGACTTCGGTCTCTTATTTATTTCCCTTCTCTCCCAATGCTGTTGCATTTCCATGCCAGCTAGTCCTACTATTTTTTTTCCCCATTATTTTATATGGTTTCATTTACTAGTGTACTAGTAAAATAAGTACAGAACATATAAATTGGTATAAAAATTCACACTTTTCTATTTGTTTCTTCCAATTGTCATCAATCCAAAGTAGCCACAATTTCACAGCATGCCCTGCCTGGCAAGAGCACCCATAGCTTAATTTCCCAGCATCACCTGCACAATTCTGGCAGGCTCTGTTCAGCCAAAGGCATTTGCTTTTCCTGATTGCTTGATGGAATTTGCAGAAAAACTCTTCATTGAGAAATGTTTGGTCATTGCATATTTCTTCAAACATAAACAAAAACAAACAAACAAACAAAAAAACGATGGTCAGTGTGCTGAAGAAGGTAACAGTATTTTTGCAAGACTGTAATGAATGTAAAGATATCATTATGTTATTTTGTCATCCTGTTAATCTGATATCTTTCTCCATGAATTTTTCAAAAATACTTCTGCCCTCAAAGATAAGATCTGTTGCTTGAAAGATATCCAAGTATCAGCATTGTCAGGGATCACTGGCTTACTGAGGAAGTAAAGACCGTAAGGATATGTCTATATAATATAGACACACAGCACTAATTTTTTGGAAGTTACAGTTGCTGAAATGATTATAGGACATATTTCAGAATTTAAGAATTCAAAAAAAAATCACAAGTTTTATAGCATTACCTACTGCAATCTTATTGAAGAAAATGCCTGCAGTGAAATCCAACATATTTATTCCCACTTCAAATCCTCCTTCCCCACTTTCAAGGAAATCTTAATGGGAAAGTCAGTACTCCACCCAGAGGAAGCTATCAGTCCTTTATCCAGAAATTACCTCTCTGTATTATTACCATACAGCTCAATACCTTAAAATATGACAGCCTGAGTCTTTAAAGTTCAGTGAAAAATGCCAGACGCTTCTGTTTAACTCACTTCTAATTTTAACAATTCACACAACAAGGTGTCAGCCTGAAAAGCATTTAGTGCTGTAGTTTCAGTTTGTTTATTTTGATGCAAGATTTCATTTGTCACAGAATTCTTTTCATACAGGGATTTGCAAGGTGCAGAGAAATGTGATTTATTTTGTTTGTTTTGTTTTCTTTGAAAGCAAAAAAAAAAAAAAAAAAAAAAAAGGAGAAAGGCTCAATCTCAGCCCTTCCAGTGATGGTATTGTTAACTGGTTTTACTCTGTAAATTTGGGGAAGTCTTGAATGAAGTCATGCTCCATGTATAAACACACTACCCCAGCACACATACAAAAAAGCAGGGAATTAATAATCAGAAACCGTATCTTATTTTGTTTATTGCTTGATATTTGCCATTTTGTTCCTACTGCATGGTTAAACTTCCTTTTGCTCTCACCTACTGCAGATTTGATCTGATTCAAAACCTAAGTGTTTAAAGAAATGGAGTGCAATAAGAGAATGGAAACAAATATAAGGATGGTACTATGATATTAACACTGGATTAAAATCACAACCTCGAGGACTTACTTTGATTGAATTTAATGGAGATATTTTGCCAACACCTTAGAATTTAGCCAACTTTTTCTTTTTTATATTATAGCAACCCTAAAAGTAATCCTCCTTTTATGATTCATTATACCAGGGACAGATTTTGGTCCTATGGCAGTAGAACCTTCCAGCCAATATTCCAATATATTTTGTTGCTTCAAAACAGATGACAGCAGAGGGGTAATCTGACAAAATGGTATCTGATATGTAAGAGCATAGGCAGCAAAGTGTGCAATTGAATTCCTCCAGTCAGAAAAAAATTGCTCCAACTGACATTCATTGATACTAGGCAAATATTAACTGAGACCAACCTGTAAATGTGAGAAATGTGGGTGGTGGTGCATTTCAGCAGCTGTGACAACAACAGTGGATCACCTCTTCGGTGCAGATTGTTATGAGAACACTCTTATTCATTGTTGATGGAAATGCATACCTAATGGTGGTGACTACACTGAAAAATAGTGCTTTGTAGCTGAGAATTTTCTCTATCAAATAGCGTTATTGTGCTCTTTCTATCTGTTATAGTTTCCATGGAAATAAGTGACATTAATTTCAGAGTGACCTACATATAAGAATTTTATTTATTTTATTTTTTATTATTGTCTAAATAGATGATGGCTGCAGATTTTTATCAGAATAATTTTTAAAAACTTGCGGTCTGTAGTTCTGAGACGAATCCTAAGTCCATAAAGTTGTGAGAGCAACTATTTAAATTCTTATCTAAACTTCCAGCATTCAGGTGGTATCAAAAGCTTTCAGTCACATGTTTCCTGTGGTCCTGCACATCCTATAGGAAAGTAGGTACAAACAAAGAAGATGGAGGTCTTAAAGAGGAACTTCATTATTTGTCCATTTTTTTTTTTTCTGTTGCTTCTTGGAGTACAGTCAGCACTAAACTATTTTCTTTCTTAGTTTCTCTACCTATGAAACTGAGAGCAGGTCTTCCTAAATACTTCTTTGTGTGTGTGCATACATAAAGATGTATTGGCTTATAAGTTAATTGTTCTTTGAAATATTTAGCACTGTACAGATACCAAGTATTTTTTATTTGCAGAGAACATACTTTCCTTCACAAGTATTGGCCACATTTTTTTCTGGGTCATGACAAAACAGTATATGTTTTCCCTTTGACATAGCAGATAGTTTCATTAAGTGCCACTTGTTCAGTAATACATCAAAACTGAAGCCAGAAAAGATGAATCACATGTAAGGACAGAGACCAAGGAACAGTTTATTTTACAAATCACACTAAAAGGATTTTTTTTTTTTTTTTAGAAGAATGTAATATTTGACTGTGTAATATCTGTACTTTTCAGGGCTTTATGTATACAACTGATTGTCAGCAGAAATTGCCTCACTTCCATTCATTACTTCTACTCTACAGTATTTCTTAAGTGTTGGTTGTTTCTAATTACCAAGGTTTATTCATAAACCTGAGTTATATGAAAAGAAAAAAAAAGATAGGAAGACATTTCAGAAGAATACCTATCAGTGGTTCAAGAAAACTTCATAGAAATGTTTTAAATTAAACAAAAAATTTTGTAATCTATGAAAAACACTGCAAGTTAAGCTTGAAAAGGCATAAAATAAGTCACTATTATCTCTTTCATATTTATTTGAATTCATAAAACAACTACTATTTGAATTCATATGTATGTTATGTGGAAAATCTGAAAGAACTGCAGTCATAATGAGTCTATAGGTTTATATATTTATAGTATTTACCTATCTCTGCTGATGCCAAAATAATAGTTACAAAATAATCTACTTTAATAATCATGCACCTTGTTTACCTTGCATCATCAGCGTATTTTCATCAAATAATGTAAGTGTATTTGGCTTGTCTTCTAAGCTTTTTCCACATTAGCATAGGAAGGGATTAATTCGTAAATGTACCAAATTGTTTAAAATACTTGAATATATTAGAGAACATTTACTACCTTTATCTTGACTTTATGAAATGGCACAGAAAGCACATCTTTAATACCTCTCTTTTTATTCATAAAAAGAGAGAGCTCTCTGAAATATCCCCCTCATAGCTGAGTACTTCTTCTGGATGCTCTTTGTCTAGCTGCATAGTGGTAATTATGACTCCACAACTTAACAGTTTTTTTCTTTTTTTCATAGAAACTGCACTTAAATAGTTGGTCTTCCTATAGTCCGTTGTAATGCATCTTCTAGGAGTTCATCATAGAGTCAATACAGATAATAAGATACATCTTGGTGGACATGTGGTCTAGCTCCTTATTCAAAGCAGGAGCCACATGGAAAATGATTGCATGGGAATTCCTAGGTTACATTGTGACCTAAGGATTGAAAATCAGATTCTACCACCACAGGCCCTGCTAAAGAGTTATCCCCTTCTTTCCTGTAGCTTCCCTTTAGATACTGAAAGGCTGCTATGAGGTCACCTTGAAGCCTTCTCCAGGCTGAACAGCCCCAGCTCTTTCAGCCTGATCTGTTCAGTATTCCATTCCAAGGATCATTGTGGCCCTTCTCTGGATGCACTTCCACAGGTCTATCTCCCTGAGGACTCCATCTCTGAACACAGTAATCCAGGTGAAGTGTCACCAGCACAGACTGGAGGGGCAGGATCACCTCCCTTGACCTGCTGGCTACATTTCTTTTGATGCAACCCAGGGTATAGTTGGCTTTCTGGGCTGTGAGGACACATGGCAGGTTCATGTCCAGCTTCCCAGCTACCACTATCCCCAGAACTTTCTCAGCAGGGCTACTCCCAGTCCTTTCACATGCCCCATCATGTATTGGTAATGGGAGTGGCTTTGATCCAAGAGCAAAATCTTGCATTTGGATTTTTTGAACCTCATGAGGTTCACCTGAGCCCCATGCTCAAGCTTTCTAGGTCCCTGTGCATGCCATCCCACACCTCTAGTGTGTCAGCTGCACTCCACAGCTTACTCAGCAAACTTGCTGAGAGTGCATGCCACCTCACTGCTTTTGTCACCGATTAATATGTTAAAGAATATCAGCTTCAGAATTGACCTGTGGAGGACACCACTTGCCACCACTCTCCATCCAGCCACTGAGCTCTTTGTACTCAATTCTGCAACCAGTTATTTGTCTATCAAATAGCCCACACATCAAACTCATATCTTTTCAATTAGGAAAGAGGGATGTTGCAAGATACCATGTGTAATGCAGCAGTGTGACGGAAAGTACAGCAAAAATGGCAGAGGGGTAAAATCCTAGGCTATAGCAAATGAGAACAAGCCCAAATATAGCAACTGTAGATACAGAAATAAAGGAAGAAAAACTGCTTACCTTTGGAAGGCCTCAGATAGGCAGGGAGATACTCTTACCTCCACTGTCAACTCTTAAATGAAGTCTGTGAAGGAGTAAATCCTGGCTCCACTGCTTCTGGTCACTCATGTGCATTACATTACATTACATGCACCTGAGTTCCCTAGAATTGGCCCTGCCTTCCTACTAGGTGCTCTATCACTGTTTCAGGCCTTGAATTCGCATTTCCACTACACCGCATCACAGATTTTACTGAAGTTGAGACAGATGACATCAGTGTCCACTGATGCAGTGACACCACAATGGATGACGATTAGGCTGATCAAGCAAGATTTTCCCTTGATGAAGCCATGTTGGTTGTCCTGTGTCAACTCCCTGCCTTCCATTCTCTTGCTTCCAGGAGAATCTGTTCCTTGATTTCTCCTGGCTCATAGGTGAATCTGATAGGTCAGTAGTTCCTAGGGTCATCCTTTTTACCCTCTTTGAAAATGGAGGTGATAGAAGTACATATTAGATACACCAAAAGTTTTCAGAAATAATTCCATTAACTTCTGTAGATCTCTATGTCTGAGAGAAAGAGCTGATAATGAAAGTCATATGTGATGATTTGGTAGTAACAAAGGTTGCCTATAAACTTAAAACCAGGAAAAAGAACTTAGGGGTATATTGTAACCCAGGTCCCTCTGGATTAAAACAGGGTCAAAAAATGGCTAAGGCAATAAAGCCGCTTATAAAGAAATATATTTTTCTTTCCTGACTGTTAACTTTCTTTTTTTCTCCAGCCCCAAGATGAAACCAGTCTTAAGCACTGTTTTTGCAAGGTATAATTTCAGGATGTTGCCAACAGAAGAACTGCATTTTTGGGCAAGGAAGCAAATGATGTCTGCAAACAATCTTGTTTCCAAGCAGATATCAGTAACAAAAGCAGAAGCAAGAAGGTATTAGAGAGTTCAAAGGGTTTTTTTTCAAGTTTCTCACTACAGGCACATTTTAGATGACCATCCAAGCCTACCCTGACAGTCTGTGAGTTCTGTTGAAGTGATTTACCACTATGCTAAAATCTGCTGTTCAGTTTATTAAAATTACCAGTGAAGATAAAAAGAAAAGAGAAAGGGGAAAAAAAAAAAAAAAAAAAAAAAAAAAAAAAAAAGAACAATAATGAGGAAGATATGGCATCTGAGTAAAACAAAACATACAGGAAGACAGGAAGGCATAGGGGAATCTGTTACATTACTCAGGCAGCTGAACTGTGGCCCAGCAATGGTGCATGTCAGGAACCTGCCATGCACATTTCCTGTTTTGCATTGTTTCATGAATCCCTGAGCAGCTGCTGTGCCACTGAAGTCAGGAAAAACCTCACTCAACTCATTGTTTTGTACATGATGATAATATTAATTATGTAAAAATCAGAATTCTTCATGCCACAGCTATCAACCTGTCCCATGGACCTAACCATGGCCAGAAATTAATGCTGATCTTTGGCTTCCACTTCAAAGTTTAAACCTTTAAGATCCCAGTGGAAAATTGGCATTATTATTTATTTATTATTATTATTATTTATTGTATTTTATTTTATAATGCATTGTAATGTATTGTAATTTATTGTAATGTAATGTACAGTAATATAATGCAAAATCAAGAACAGTCTTAATTTGTGTCATTTTAAGGTTTATCACAGTGGAAACATGAAAACTAAGCAAATGAGTACATTATCTTTGTGGGTTGCAAACTTTCAAAAAAAATGAAAACTTTTCTGCACAAAACCAGTGCCACTAGAAAGTTTTAAACCATTTTAAATATTTTGATAAAGTCATTATGTCTATGTCCAAAATTCATTTGAAATTTAGGTGTATAACTTTTTGAATAGTCAGCTTATGAATAACTCCCACTCAAAACTTGATCCACCTTCAGTTGAATCAGGGAAAACACACGGAAAGATTTGAATAAATCCCACCACAGAATTTCAGAGCAGCTGAGCTTGAAAGGGACCCCTGGACATAATACAGACCATTCTACTCAAAGAAGGATTATTAAAGCAGGTTTTAAAGATCAGGTACTTATCACTGTACACTGTTGATATCAGTCAAAAAAGCTATTTTGAAACAAGATATCACGAAATGCACTTTAAAAATTGGTACCATTTAGTGATTTTAGTTGTTTTGTATACTACATATTCCCTTATTAAGATGTAATATTCTCAGACATTCCATAGGACAAAATACTTCAGCAGGCAATGTTCCTTCTGATAGACATCCTCATATCATTGTGACGTGAGGACAAAAGAATGAGACATAACTCCAAATGTAATTAAACAGTCTAAAATCTTTTAATAATTAGAAGCTGCTACTTTCCTGAGAGTATTTTATCTTTTCCTTTTTGGCAAAACCTGTTGATAAAACAGATCTTCACTATCATGATTTGAACTAACCAAAAAACTGGTAATAAAAGAATTTTAAAATATTTTCTTGGTCTTATTTGATTATGTATGACTGTGGTTGGCGAATCATGATGCATGCCCTTTTTATTTTTTTCATCCCTTAAAGAGAGGAGCAGCAAGTATTCCATTCAGATATAACAGATTAAGGTTCTCAGTTGTCAGGATTATCTGGCTTCAGGAGTTGTTTATTGAAAATATTGTAGCTGATTCTCAAAGCCAACAACATTCCCATAGAGAGTCTATTAGGTAAAAGGACAGTACAGTTATAAACAATCTCTTTTGTAAAGCCAAGAAAACTGCTAGAAAAGATATTTAAGTAATATTTCATAAATACTTCAGATTTTGCAAAGCAGAGTTTGTAGGGAAAGAGAAAAAAAGGAACAATCATTTAAAAAGTTACTCAAGGGGAAAAATATCAGTCTCTCTAATTATAATCTAATTCTGTTTTTATATGTTTTTTGTTTCGTTTTTTCTTTTTTTCTTATTAGAAAGTGGATGTGTCATAAAAGCTCCACGTGTACAGGTCAACATGAGTGTTCCACATGTTTGTATGGAGCAATGACTACCAGGCCAAAGAGAGCAAATGTCCACAGGGAATTTTGAGTGCAGGAGTTCCCAGCGAATGCAAAACTCTAGAGATAACTTTGCTGAACCTACTGATAAAGTTAGAGCATGAAGATCTTGACAAATTCATACAAAACCACAAGCAAAGATGGGCACCCATTGTGACAATGTATTGAAAGATTGGGTCTTAGTATATTGCAGGTGAAGGCTGCAGAACTGATTATGCAGTAAGTGAACTAGACTTTGGAGATCCTGTCCAAACATCTCCCCTGAAGATTTCATTTAATCACATAGAATCTTATCTTTGGAATAATGTTCCATTGGGGATCACATATTGAGGCTGCTTTCTCTACTGCTTCTTCAGTCTAGTGGCTGTCAATGAGTGCACAAGAGTTCCAGCAAGTGGAACAAGTGGATACATAAGCATGTTGTACTACTATCTAATAACAGCTTGATTCTAATATTAACAACAGCTTAATGAGTAAAATTAATATTGCCTGTGGTTTTTGCACTCTTACACAACCACCCCCCAGTCACTAAAGTACTCCCATTTTAAAAAAGGGAATTTACAACACTAAATAAAATAATATTACTTAATCAAAATGTTTAAAACTTCCAGTTTTCATCTTAGAACTCATGGGCAAAAAAATTGATATCAAGTTCTGCATCATCTTCAAGGACTGAAATTGCATTTCACAGAATTTTTATTTTCTTCGATTACTTTTATCACTGTCATGCATAGAGCTCAAAGTATGTAAAATACTCATTCATCATGAAGAATGATTTACCATGAATGGGTGGCAACAACACTGAATTACTCTTTACTTTATGTATTCTGAATATCAGTGTTTCTACTGGCTAGTAAAGAAAGCTATGGGTAATTTACAACTCATGTACATCTTCTTCCAATGCATGTTCAGAAGATTCAGAACAATATTACCCTAACAAAATATTTAAGGTAATTAAAAACCTCTGCCTTTACTGTTTTCTCTCCCCCCCCCCAAACACCTCTTATGCACTTTTTTGTCAAACATCTAGAATCATGGTTTTATTTAAGAAATTTCAAATTTTCAATTTTTATTAAAAAGAAAATATTTCCGCATACATATTCACGCATAAGAAATAATGCATAAAAGATTAGAAAGATAAATAAAGGAATCCCTAAGTATATATAATTTAAGTGTTTTGGACTTAGAAGGTTTATAAGTATTTTATGTTTTATTGAAAGTATGCATTTGAGGCAAGTTTGATCTACACCTTCTCCCTTTTCCATTTCAAGCAAGAGTTTGTTATCATTGATATCTCAAAAATGTTTTACTCAGTAACAGCTGGCTCAGTATCTCCTCTTCCAGTGTTTTGATGTAAGATGCAGATTTCTGTCTTCAAGTCATTTAGTGTATTCTATGAAATACAATGTAGAAGTAAATTTCCCTTTCTAGGTTAACACTAGTTAAGCTAAAGTACTGACAAATGCAACATTTTTATAGAGGTTTTGGCTAAGTGGAAGCCATAGATAATCCACCCGTTGTACTTATTTTCACAAGATGCTTCACTAAGTAGAGTTTGTTTAGGTAAAAGAGATGTGCTGAGTGATCCACTCTTAGTAGCCAGACCTCAGACATAATGGAAACTATCAGGTGCGCTGTTGGTGATTTGGCAAAGTCAAGGAAGGATGATTAGGAACCCTCAAATGGAAAATTAAGAGGCTTTTATATGGATAGTTTGGTTAAGCGTAAGTCTTCTTTATGTAAGTATATAAACAGGTCACTGATGTTCCATTACTGGTCTGGAACATTCAGATATCTTCCTAGAGTGGAGTTAATAGTAACTGTTCATCAGGAATCAGTTTGGGAGACTGACTGACCCTGAGAGGAACTCAGTGTGAATGGGCAGAGCTTCTAGGAGAACTTTAAGGTACTTTGTATATGCTTTACTGAAATAACATCTGCTCTCCCCATCACTACAACTTAGACAGCTGTTTTACACATTAATTTAAACGTGTCTACTTTGCCACCATTCAATCACAGAAAATTACTGGGGCATTTAATTACAGGACTTCTCACAGCATTCTCAAAAAAACCCAGATGTAATTACAAAACATGAAATTGCATGAAACAATTTGAAAATTAAAAAAAAAAAATAAAGAGAAAGAAAACTGACAGGCTAAGAATAATTCTTACCTTACGAAAAATTTGTGTTTACATGCTTTTTTCAGAATGCTATCATCTAGCAGTAGTTAATACCCATGTCAGAATACCACTCCTCCATTTCAACAATGAGTTGATGATGAAACTGTACAAAATATACAAAAGACACTGTGCTGTCACTGTGTCGTTGTGAGTGACTGTTTCAAAGCCTATTCTCATGTACCAGAAGCGTCACTACATAAAATGCCTTTAAATGTATAGAGATACGTTCTTGATACTTCTTGTTTGATGAAAAAATAATGAATTTAATGGGAATTCTGTTAAATTTTGAGTGTATTTTAACCATTTATTTCTTGGAAACATTGTGAATAGAGAAATTAAAAACAAAATTAGGATAGGTTAAATGAGTTGATGTGGCAATGAATTGAACTAAGCTGAGATGCAGTGAAATAAATGACATGATATGCCATTAATAACTAATATAACTTTTTTAAATATCTAAAGAACTACCTAGTGGAAGATTTTCCTTTCATTTGGGTTGATGTCTCATAGATGTATTTCATATCTGGCATGCACAACTGGTATTTTCACTTCATTTTTGAAATATAAAAAGGGAAGTTGGATAGTGATCATACACTACTTATCAGTTCACTGTGCTCACATCCACTGGTTGGTCTCCATAAACATTCAGCAAACATTGATGAATTTTAACAGGTGCTATTTTTTCCACATAAAGGAATTCAATGACAACTTAACTTCCATGTCAGATGCTATTTTGTCTGAATTTCTTCCCATGACCCTTAAGCAAAGTTGGAATAATATCTTGTCATTAAATTAGATTCTTTTTGCACAAAATAGTTTTTTGTATAATTTTACAGATCTTTGTTACTGAAAGATGGATTCAGGGTCATTCAGAAGTATCACTAAACTCACTTGACCTGACCAATTCAACACATATCGTTTTATTCTAGTTTAACAAATACAAGTGTAACTTCAGGTGTTTTTTCTTTTTTAAGGAAATGTGCTTTCACTTACTAAATCTGTTATTAAACACTAACATTTAAGATTGCATAAGAGTTTATTACCTCATTTTTAATCTATACTTTCGTATACACTCCTTTGAATTTTAAACTCACCACATCAATCTTACATTTTATACAATAAAGCAGAATCATTTTGAATAACAGACCAAACCTACATCCATCTGCAGACTTAAAGTGTATTTCAGAGCTTGTCTACATTTCACTGCAAAGCCTTTGTTTCAACACCCTACCAAGTCTTTAACTGATGAGAAAACCAAGAGTGATAGATGCCACCACAAAGAGCAGAATTCATTGCCATGTGCCTAAAACATCTTGATATTTTCTGTATACTGATCAATGCCTAGGGTTATCATTTAGAATTCAGAACATAAAGAAGACATTATCAATTTTAAAGATATATGTAAAGCAATAGAGAAACAAAACATAGGAAACCAAATAACTCTGTGCCCCATACTTTTCTGAAAGCAAGGAGGCTAAAGCAGCATTTGACATCTGAATAGTGAAATACTTCCCAGGTGTTACATTATCTGAAAGACAGCATCAATACGAAATGCTAAAAGTTAAAATCTTCTGGCAAAAAACTTGCCAGTTTCTTCATATACAAACCTGAATGTCGCATAAATAAAAATATGTTGAACTGTACCAAGAAAACCAAAGGAAACATCAATTCTTCAACAAGGAAAAAATGGAGCAATAAATCTATATATAACAAAGGACAAACCAGTAAAAGGATATACAGAATGACAAAAGACGGAATGTGTGAGCAACAGTGGTAAAGAGATAGAAACACTTGCTGCAAGTAATGATAGCAAAATACTTTATCAACTCAGCAATATTTTCTAAGGGGTAAATTTACATCAGCTAAAGGATGCATCAGCAAGAACCAGGAAGACCATAAAGATTGTTTTCCCATGTCATCCATGTACTTGATTTTCTAAACTTCCTCTTCTTTCTTATATTAAATCCAAGTTTTTTTGTCTTCATTTTCAAAGATTTGTTAGCCTAGCCACCTCATCTCTGATTTTTTCTAAGCATTTCAATGGTAATTTTCCCTTTTCACTGGTTTTTCTTCAGTCCTTTCTTTGACCTATCCATGAAGCAGTTGCAAAAGTCATCACAGTCTCATCCTTTCTTCGAAGTAGGGAGATGATTTGTATAAATGCTATTAAAAAGCAAGCAATCAAAACAACCAAACTAAACACCTCTACCTTTTCTTTCCTTAATGTCCAGGATGAATCAAATTGTATCAGTTATATTCTTGACAAGCACTTGACTGTGATTCTGTGACTCCTTTTTCTTAAGGACTGTGGTAGATTGGCTCTTAACAACTTCCATATGTAATTAATTTGATACTGCATTTCATTTACTTATTTGTGCGAGAGGAAGAGAGCAGACTATCTATTTTCATTTAGAATTTTACGTTAAGTTTCTTATAAGCAACTGTTCTTGAAAAGCATTTTTTTCCAAATTTCCAGCAATATCCATGTTTCCTAAAGCTCTTAAATTACATCAGTGCACATCTTTCTTGAATTACAGCGCCCAGATGTGGACATCACAGCGTTGAATAATGTGTTTCCTACTTTTCATATTTTGCCAGCTTTTCCCTCCATAGTCATTTTGCATATTCCAGTCTGAATTTTGCCTGTTACAGAGCAGCATGGATTTTGCTCATTCTTATTCTGTATATAATATAGTTTATAATCTAACACAAATGATTTTCTGAAAAATGTTTTCTTTAGGTTTATCGTTGTCCATTCCTCCCAAACCATCATCTGAGTTTTATATGACTTTCCCAAAACTTTTCAAGCCATTTCAGAATAATGAAAATAAACTATAATCTCTGTTGATCTTACTTTGCCTCCCTCTCACTTATCTGCAAAGACCATCTAATTTTTCACTGAAAATAGTGAATACAAGTGGACCAAGTAATGACCTTGTAGCACCCTTATGCATAACTACATTGGAATGAAGTAGCTTTTTTCCACTTCTATTTCTTTTCCACTGACTTGGTTAGAGAGCTAAGGTATAGGCAACATATGGCTTATCTAAAACACATAAATGTATTTAGATAGATTTTTCTGAAAATAAATCTCAAAATAAGAGCTTAGAGAAAAAGATGAAGGCACTATCCAACTGCCTGCTTAACAAGATAAAAGCCTAATAAATAAAAAAATCTAATAAAGCATCACAGTTCTAAATTCAAATATTAAATTAGAAAGAAAAAAGATAAATGAAGCAAGTGAATTATTGCAGAGTGATAATAACATGCCAATAAGAATGTTCAAAAAGTAGTAAAATGCAAAAGCTGGAAACCTAATATCAATATTAACAAGTTCAAGTAAAATGTAGGCGTCAGTCTTCATGTCCTTCACCTATTCTCCTCAAATATAAATTCCACATTACTATATGGCTTTGAAAGCTACATGCCTACCAAGGATGCATAGATATACATCCAAACAGCTGTGAAAACACAAGAGCTGCTCTGAAACTAATACCTCCAATTTTGTTATTTTGGTCCATGATTTCAGAGGTGGATGTAGGTGGTATGGCAGTGGAGGTTGAATATCCCTAACAATATTCCATTAAATTTTTTTTGCCATGTGACTGATGGCAGCAAAGGAGAAGTCTGAGAAATTGACATGGAAATATATGAAACCAATGTACGTCACTGAATGCCTCTGGGTGGAAAATATTATACTCATTGAAATTCACTGATATTTGCTGAACATCTATGGAGACTAACCAGTGAATGTGAGCACAGTGAGACAGTGGATTATGAACTTCAGAAGTGATGACAATGACACGGAAAAAAGATCACATTTTAGACAATTTTCCACAGCCTTCTCCTACACTTCTGCAGATTTTTATAAGAAAGGCATACATGCTCTTGTTCCTTGCTGGTAAAAATTCATTATATTGAAAAATAGGATTTTGTAGCTGAGAATTTGCTCTGTCAAATAGTGAGATTGTGCTCTTGGCATCTAATGTAGTTTCCATGGAAATAAATAGGAGGCATTACTCTCAGCACAACCTATATGGATACTCTTAGAAAAGAAATATATTGATTATACCTGCCATAACCGTAAAATCATTTTGCAATCCTTACCTTTACTCTAACCCAGAATATGAGAGAAAAATATTCAGACTGTATATTAATAATAAATTTATGGAATCTTCTGCAACAGGTGTAAATTTGGACAACTTGAGGAAGAAGTAAAACTGCACATTTGAAGTATTGTAATTAGGTCATGTGTTTCTTAATAGCATATAGAAGTCATCTATACATTAGTACATTCATGCATAATCAGAGAAATTTTTCAGGAGCAGAGGAAACTGAAAAGGAAAAAAAGAAGCAAACCTAAATCTTTCCCTTCCCAACCAGGTCTTGTTAAGTGCCTGTTACAGTCAGAAAGATTAGCACAATAGAAAGGCAATACAGGAGTAGAACATCAAAGGGACAAAAAGGAAAGGAATACTTACTCATACCCGAGGATCTAGGCCTACAGAGGAAAAACTTCACAGAGGAGGGATCTCCAATCAGAGACCCTTCCCTAGTGGCAGGGGTCTACGACAGGTGCAGCCAGGCTCCACACCTTCTAGTCACACAGCTGAATTGCCTTCACCTGTGTGAAGGGCTGACCTGGTCCATTCCCTAGGTGATCAATCAGTGGTTTAGGCTGTGACCCAACAGTTCCCATACAGTGCCTGTCTTGGATCTCACATAAGCTTTCACTGGAGAAAAACTTAGTCTTTCTTATGTCTAGTGAATCAGAAAAGAATAATTCCTCAGTATGAATGACAACAATTTTCTGCTCCTCTATCTATAACCTTAGTATGGCTACTTGTTACCATTTTCCACCTTCAAAGTAGAATTTTTTTTATTATCCACATCATATTTACAAGTGCCTGTGGACTTGGTATAATTAATTTTCATTAACAATAGTTTCAAAGTGACATATTGTGTACACAGAAACTAGTTAATGTTCCTGGCTTCTTTGTTTTTTAATAAAAATACCATTTTTTATTCTCTGGACTTCCTTAATTTAATAATGTTTTCTTTCTCTGAACACTGATTGAGAATTTCACTGCACATTTTAGCTACGTATTTTATATATATCATACTAATGGTATATATTACTATTTAGCATATTTGTCTCTCAACAATTTCTATGGAAGGCTTTAATCTCACATCCCACAAATTAGCCTAGCTCTGCTTAGGAACTCATTTATGCTAGGGTTCTCAGTTGTGGAATATTAGTGTTGATTTTGGGTGCAAAAATATTTCATCTTGTTCCAGTTTCATTCATTTACAAATCGTAACACTGAGACACCTTTATCTGCTGTTCCAGTGTTTCAGTGAGTGTTTTATTTACAGCATCTGACTCAGTTGTTTATTCTTTTCCCTGCAAAAGGACTGCTTAAATAATCTCATTTCCCTTTATTTATTTATTTATTTTATTTACTTTCTTGTTTATTTATTTATTTAATGATCACCTTTCCTAACACATTTTGCTTCCCACCATGAGATTTTTATTTGGAAACTTAGTAATTATGTTTCTATTTGTGCTGAGTATTTTGTTTTTAGTATTGCTTTACATGTGACTTGACTCATACAACCATAAAACAAACACAAATATTTCCCCTGATTTATCTTGGTATTCGTGTGTGGGTTTTTTTGTTTGTTTGTTTGTTTGTTTTGTATGGCTTACTGTTTCTCTATGTCCATTTGCTCTAGCAGATTGGGAATGTCCTATCCTGATACTGGTCATTCAGCAATCCTGCCCGTATGGCTCCCTGATATAAGCCACGGCTCATGTACATTGTCCCACATGGCCAAACAGAGTAAATTTAATATTATTCAGGAATGAACAGAAGTACCATGATGTATAAATCCTATGGGTTCTTTCTGACACTTTTTGGAAGTAGCAGATGTGCTTCTTCTGCCCACATGCTTTCAAGAGCCATGAAAATTTACTCACTCTCCACAGTTGTACTAATCATAACGTAGTGCAAATCTTATGTAAAATAGTATTGTTGGAAGTAGGGTGCATGTACTAAGTAAGTCTGATAAATGCATACATATATCATGTAAACAAATAAACTAACAAAAAGCCCCACACTCAACAGTACTTTTTATTAATATGAGTAGCTGCAAAGGTATTACATTGAAATTTGATTCAAAAGGCATTCTTTAGGAGCCTTCTCTAAACTTATCCTCTGTGTAAACTGGGCTTTCAAAAAGGTTCAATGTATATTGCTACTTGAAAGTCAGTAGGAGTTGCTAGTTTTACTAGTGGGTGATTAAACCTGTTGTTTTTCTAGCAGCTATACTGTATAAGCACTGATTAATTAAAATATTTTTTTAATTAGCAAAACATATTTGGATATATTTGTGCTGAGGGTTCAAAAAGTTTGTTAGCAATCACAAACCTGAGCAAAATCAGAGCAAGGGAAACTGAAAAATATAAATTTTCAGTTGGCTGAGATCTGTAAAATGAATTATTCATAGGTATCGATCAAGTATTTAAAACTCCCTGGCTCTGGATGCACATAATCTCATAAAGTTTCTTTGTAAGATGATATTCACTTTGAAGTTATTCAGTGTGTTCCTGAACACCTCAGGATGTTTTGTGTCAGGCCTGTCATTTGTCAGCCTGCCTCTGGACTCCAACATGAGTATATCAAAGAAAGTCAAAATCTTGTAGTAACAAATGCCAAAACAAAAATAACAACAACAACAACAACAACAATAATAATAATAATAAAAAGTATTTGTTTTTGCTTGTTGTTACCTAGTGTTAAATCCACAGCCTAGCAAATCAGAGCTGACTGGTGCTGAAAACTTTGTTAAAATAAATTTATCCAAGAAGTGAATATTACTCCAAGCAGAACACGTGGACATACATGAAATTACTTGAAGATAAGCAGCTCATTGAGATGCAATGCATCTCAGCTTGACCAGATTTCTGATCCTACAGCTCCTGCATGAAGGATTAAATTTGAAGAGGAATTGCACTTCAAATCCAGGCCATATTTAAATGATTAGGTGGGATGTTGGTATAAAACAATTTTGTTCAAGGTCACTAGTCTCAGTAATTATGTTTTGCTTTTTTTTTTTTAAACATCTGCAGTGAACACTCAGGTACACTTTAATAGGAAGCATAAGTTTTCCTCAGACATAATAATATTGAAGAACAGCAACAACAGAAAAAAGAAACAAGAAAGTAAATACTGTCTTTGAAACAGCTGTTGTAAGTTGTTGTAAGTTTTTGTTTGTTTTATGTGTAGGAACTCATACAAACAGAATTATTAGCACTGGAGTCATCCCAAGCATTTGTTTTGACATACACATATTTGTTGCATATGTTATAAAAGGATTATTCAATTTGAGATAAGACTTTGGACTCACTCTGTGGATTGATTGTCTTTAACTAGAGTTGTCCCAGTGATGTGAACTTCAAGAATAATATCAAGAAGAGATAGCTTTATTTTCTTGTTAGGGTTAAATTTCATTACAATAAAATATTAGTTTTATGAAACCTACCTTTTCTTAGAAACTTTGTATGCGTGAAAAACAGTGTGCATTATGAATCATTTCACAGAGTTAGAACTATTTTCTCCCAATATCAAAATGAAATCAACACGGTAGGTACTTCAACAGTAAGACAAAATATCTTTGGAAGGGAAGGAGGAATAATGAGTGCTAAAATAAAGCTTTACAAATTAAAAGTGTGATCAGCCTTTTAAATGAGAACATAGAGATTCTTTACTTATTTTTAGTTAAAGCTTTCCTTGAGATGCAAATCACACAAAAAGATACCAAGTAATTTTGTTGCAAATAACTCACTAATTAGAATATTTTTTCTTCGAGTTGTCACTGTGCAACCCTCCTGCCACCAAGATCTGACACCTGCACACTCAGGCACTAGTGGAAATGTTCTTGCTGCTACACTATCTCCAGGACTGGATACCTACAAGGACTCCAGAGTACTCTTTCATTACCCATGCATTTGTCATTCTGCAGATATACGTATGCTAATCAGACAGTGGAGAAAATCTCTTACACAAACATTAATTCTGATGATGCACTTGAGTATCAAGCAAGTTTTACTGTATCAGTTTCACCAAAAAATTCATATGACATTGTGAAATTAGGCTGCAGAGTACTTGCTTCTGCAAATGAAATCTCGGATTACTGTTAGCTTATACTTCCCTGTTGCAGTTGGCAAGCAAATTTCCATCTTAAAACTACCTAATACTAAAATAAATTGATTTAAAAGTTTACGTCCAATTCTATACCAATGAAAATCACTAGAATACTGCCTTATTAAGTGTTACTGCAGTAGTTTTCTACAATTAGTCAGTTTAAAGAATCTCTATTTCCTTGAAAGAATACAAAGTATTATAATAGCTTATATAGCAATTCAGTTATACACCCTTATACTTAAAAGTCATGCTAACAATTTGCACAAGTAGTTTGATATACAACATCTGCAAAATTAGCAGTGAAATATAGAAGTGTTGCTCAGAAAACTATGTTAAAATTCTCTAGATGAAACAAAATAGTTGTAGTATTGACTTTAACTTTCCCTACTTTTCTTTTAAGTAGCATTTAAGTAGCTACCATCACTAGAAACTTCTTTCTTCCTATTAAAAATCACTGCCTGAATATAGAACAGAGATTATAACGCTGTTCCAGGAAACTGGATCCTGGGATTTGGATCACCAGGGGACAAAGAAGTTTACACTGGGACAAAGGAGCTTGTGCTACAGGAGAGAAGAGCTCTAATTGTTTAACATTCAGCTGGATCTGCTAGCACATGTCAAATTGTCAATAGCTTGTGGGCTGATTTGGCCCAATTCCATGACTAGCGGGGCAGAGGGACCCGCGGATCTGCTTCCTGGGAAGGAATAAGGGATAAGGATAGAGAGAGAGATGGGCCTAGAATAAGACTGCAGCAACAATTTGAGGAGAAATAAGTTAATTAACTAAAAAAGATATTGGAATGCAAGATAGCACACTATAATACAATATACTACAAAATAATTAGAATTGCAATTAATAAATCTAATATAATAAGAGAGAGTGTCTGAAAACTGAAGGCCTTACTCTAATGCTGTGGCAAGGCGTGTGGTTGGGACAAGCAGAAGGGAGGAGAACTCCTGAAATCAGGATTGTCCTTGTCACATGTTGAAGAAGATTATTCTTATTTCACAATCTCAGCCACTTCTGAAGCAAAATGGTATTACAGAATACCAGAATGAAACAAGTTAATGACATAAAATAGTATACATCAAATTGAAGAAAACTTCAAACAAAAAGTCTTAATCAATTGAAACTTTAGGCATTCTAGATAATTAATCAATATGCCTGCTAAAAATATTCTAAGTTCAACTCTCTTCACACCCATTCTATCTTCATGACTCGTGAACATTAAAGTGTTCGTTGAGTATTCATTCATCAAGATCCTCCCAGAGACAATGATACGCTTTCTCTGGAGTCAGTGGAAAACCTATTTCCACTGGATAAGATCCAAAACACACAGTTTAAGTTTTACACCGTACTCTCACATTAAGTGTAAACTTCATGCACGTGTGAGTACTTGCACCCAGATTGACTATATTAATCTGGCACAAAACACTCCTCAAAGAAACAGGAGTGCAGAGACCTCAAAGTTCTGTTAGAAAAGTCAAGAAACGGAAGCAGCGTGGTTCATTTTAGAAGACTCAATCAAAGTTTAGCCATAACATTCGAATATCAGAATGTCAAATGCAGTATTTTAAGTCCCTGAAAACTTACATTATCATCCTGCACTGCAAAATATAACATATGACAAAAAATAAATAATTACATTTTCAAAACAAATATGCCTCTCTTTTGTTCTATGAAATGAGATTGCCAAATAACCTATATGCCATGAATCACTTGCTAGACTCTGTCCATTGAAGCAAACCTCTCTTAGAATATATTGTTCTATATGAAAAATATTGTTTCTGTTTCTTCCAATCTATATAAAGGTCTTCCATTCAAAATTTCACTTTATTCTGCTAATTAAATACATGTCTTTTTAACTCTAACTTTAAGATATTTGAAAAAGAACGTGCTTTTGAACCAGTATCAATGATATTACTTTATTTTCCCAGGAGAACAGAGGATATTTGAAGGAAATTAATCTTTCATCTACACTAACTTGCTGTCATAAAATATTTGCTCTTTATTCTGGCCTCTGAAAAATCTGTAACATTTTTCACATGCCTCAATTAAAATTTTCTCTATAAAGCATTTTCAAAATAACTTCTCATTTATTTTTCTTATTTTTTTATTTATTTAACATGATCAAAAGGTGAAGTGCAGTGTTATATAATAATATAATTGCTGTTGTGTGAGTTTCCTATTCTTTGTCACTAGAACCAAATTCTCATGATCCAAATTTCTCTCAACAGAACAAGGTGAGATACGATCAAGTTCTCTTGTGTGCTATAAAGACTGATGAAGACCAACCCTGGTGTTTCTGCTTTGTACAAATTTCTCTATATAGCTATGAATAGAATAAGAAAACATTCTGCATTCTATAGAAAATTATTTTGTAAAAATGAGGCATAATTATTTCAGTTACAAAAGATTCACAGTCTACCTGTAAAGATATTCCTCATATCTAGATCTCCACGTTGCTAATTCCCCAATCTGTAAAGTAATGATGTCACCCAACAATGTTAAAATGTTTGGGTTTTTTTAAATTATTTTTTAAATTTAAGAGATGGCAAAGATAGGGCAAAAGTAATAAAGAAGAAACTGAAATTTATCCTATGTACTGCTAGTGTTCATTACTAGGCATGATGACCAAGTTTATCTGCTATCTTATGATAGTTATATAGCTAAAACTGTAGACTAATTTATTGCAACTATAATTAAAAAGTTTTCTGGAAATGCTATGACAAATTTATTTCAAAGCAACTATTATTAGTTTCACAAATGAATTCTCAGGGTGGTAAAGTGAAATAATTTGCCCTGTATACACTATGAATCTTCAGCAGTAATATAACAGAGCCCAAACTCAACTCCAAAGTTCTGCCTTTCAGCCCAGGATTCAAAGGGTAGATGTTACTTCCCATCTTACTTCCCATCTCACTATTGCCACTATTACATTTCATTTTTTATAGAACAAAAATATTTGATGGAAAAAGCAGTAGATCTTAAAGCAGAGCTTATTATGAGTGGTGACACGCTAGAACAGGTTGCCCAAGGAGGTTGTGGATGCCCATGTTTGGAGGCATTCAAGGCAAGGCTAGATGTGGCTCTGGGCAGTGCCACATCTAGTCTAGTGGTTGGCAAACCTGCACATAGAAGGGGAGTTGAAACAGTGATCTTTGAGGTCCTTTTCGATCCAGGCCATTCTATGATTCATGTTGATAAATCCAAATACTGGAGACAAATTGCTCACTAATAGATATTTTATTTTTTTATGTGCTTATATGCTTGGTTAACTTATTTCTTTTTGAACTATATTCTGAACAAATTGTCTGTTTTCTAATAAGAATCGGTCAAAAAAAAACAAAAAAAAAAACAACAAACAACCAAGGACAGTTCTTCAATCTTATATGTAAATTGTATTCTTATATTCAAGGTAATACTTCCCAAACATATGAAATTTTAAAATAAACTTACTGTAACTGATTGAGTTTGAACTTTTACTCATAAAACACATTTTTAAAAAATCAATGTTTTAACAGAGACCTCTTCCATTCAACATCTGAGGCATCAATGCATGGTCAGAATTTCCCAGTTAGCTTAATAGTTGTATAATTGACTAAAGCTTTGTTCTGTTTTCATAGATAATAATTGCAACATTACAACATTCTTTTATCTTGACTTTATTAATTTAAAGTTCAAGAACAACAGAATTCTCTAAGGAATATAAGCAATACATACCTCTCAGCAATGTGTGTCTGTATCAAATTCACCTTTCACATTCCACACATTTTTCTTAATTCAAACTACTTCTGCATTAAATCCAGAATATTTAAATATTTTCCTTCCTGTGAAGAAGACTAGTGCCAACAGTTCTTCTAGTCTGCCACAATGAAACTTAAGTAGAAAGACATATTTAATATGAACAGAAAACAGTGCCTTCTCTTGACGATAAAGTCTTTAATCTTTCTTATTATATTTAAAATAGGAACTGATATATTTTAGTGAGACTGAGGTTTTTCTGGGTGATAATTTCATAACCAAACTCTATATACTTCACATACATTATCAGGAACAAAATGATTCATAAATAAATTTTGCTGTAGGGATTAGGTTCCACCATTCATTAACCACTAGTATAAAAACTGTCAGATAAAGAGGTATATTCTGTCATTATCATCAATATAATAAGAATACTTATTGTTTTCATCAAAATATAAAAGGTAAATGAGGGAGAAAGAATGGGAAGGCATTTTTTATTTCTGCACTAAGAAACAAACAATTGCTGTTATAAAGATGGAAAATACAATGTGGTGAGGAAAAGGAGAAGTGAAATCCAATCTGAGAACTATATTATAGTATAGCAGAATTTTCTCACTGTATTGTGAGATAACTAATCAAGATTGGTTATAAGTAATCAATGTAAAATAAAAGTTCACCCTGCAGTACAAGGAAGGTACTACCTTAAGCACATCCTTGCCCTTGATAGACATAAGTTTTAAACAATTAGCAAGCATTTTCTTGATTTAAGTGTATAATTGTAATGATTGCTTATGCTGATAAGATTATTGAGTTCGGTAGTAACAACTAGTCATTTACACATACAATTAGCAATCAATTTGTACAATTTCAGTTGAAAAAAGATGTTCTTCACGCTCTTTAAAATAATTTTCTATATTCTGTAAATTGGGATTAGTAATAGCAGCTTATTTCATTATCTCACACTGATCAGGAGTTCTGTAATCTTTTGTAATGTTAATCGCTCCAAAATAACACTACGCAAGTACCTAACTATAAAGTAGATAGGTGTACCCCTTCTCACAGACTAATGAGTGAGTAGGAAATTTTATTGCAGTACTGTTGACTAGCTATTCCTAATGGGAATGTAAATCACACTCAAATAAGAAATAGAGATGACTGCTAGATACTTCTGTCTGGCTTAGTCTCAGAGTAAACTCTTAAAACTCTCTGAATGTCTCCCTTAGTATGATTAGTTTAATCTCAGGAAATTGCTGGTACAATGTAGTTCAGGAAGCATCCTGCATCACAACTTAGATAACATAAATGCATATTAATCATCCAGAAAACTAAGAAGATAATATTTCTTCACTCCTTTCGGTCTGTCATTTTTCTTTCCATGTAGCTGATCATGAGATGTCAGACAAAAATCTGCAAAATTTATCCAAGGTACACAGAAGTTATCCAACCAGACCCGTGAATAAAGCAAATCATTATATTCAGTGAGATCACTGAAATTCAGTATATTTCCTATTACAAATATGTTAATCAATTAACTATGGAGATCAAAAAGAACATTCAAAGTGGTAAAAGTCATAAAACACCATAATACAGGCCAGAATCTTTCACTATGTCCACATCTCCCAGAGAATACATGTTTGGAGCCTTTCACCAAGCCATTCTCATTAACTACAAATGAGGTGAAGGTAAAGATAACTTCTTTCTGATTGCTCAGTAAGGTGATGGTAAGTGCAGCTCAGACTCTGGACTTCAAGCACTTTCACTGTCCAACAAAGAATTCTTATGTGATAGGATAAACAAAAAAGGAAGTTTTACACAAAAGATTTTGAGACAGGTTTTGACACACCTCAGGTTTAATACAAAATGGTTTTATTCCTCTCCTTGAATAAATTTGCACTTATTTCTCACCTCTGGAGTGTGTGCTGTTATCACAGTGCGATAAAGCATCAGGTATAAAAATACAAGGTCTTACTCTATTCTTATAATTTATTTTGCATAAGTAACTGAGCAGTCATTGGATTCAATAGAAAATGGTCAAGAAAAAATAAAAGAAATGCCACAAGCTGAGCTGTTCTCTCTATAATTGTTAAAGGTGATTCACTCGCTCCAATTATTGGAGGAAGTGGATTTTCTTTGTTATATGTATGCTTGATTATGAGATTAAGACACAACAGGACAAATGTTTGCAAGACCAGCTTATTATCCTAGTTGCTTAAGGAGATGGGGAAGGAAAGACAGGAAAGAAAAGAGATAGGAAGTAAAAGCAAGGAGTCTTTGTAGAAAGGCAGAGAGATAGCCACCACCATGGGTCCAATGTTATTTGTAGTGCCTCCATTGATCCCAAGAACTTGTCTGGTCACTGTGTTGGATGGGAGAAAGAGAGGAAGCTTTACAGCGTAACAGCAAGCAGGGCCCAAGGTGTTCTTTCCTAAGAGATTTTTTTCTCTTAGGGAGTTCATCTGCTTTGTTTTATTTTCTTTGGGAGTTCTTCTCCAAAATACTTAGTTTAGTCAGGACTTTTTATCCCCTGCTTCTCTGTTTTCTTTCTTCTTTTCTCTCTGGTAGGGTGACACATCTGGCCCAACAGATAAGCCAGAAGGCTTCATTGTCATGCACAAGCATTATCACCTTCTGCAGTGGTAAACTCCTTCAAGCTGCACCCTTGCAAAAGTCTGCTTGTCCCACTTCAGCATATCTTACAATCATAAGCAGAAGTACTGTGACATGGTAACACCCATCATTCGCCCCTCTAGATTATTCATGGTAGGTAGTTAGTCTTATCACCAAAAATGCCTTAAGAAACCAAGCTTAGAGACAAAAAAAAGTTGTTGTCTTTCCCAGTGATCCAAGTACACTGTATCAGCCCAACAAATGGGTTATATGTAAATATATATATTTTCTAGTATTTAGAATATATATATATGAAATCCAGAGGCCTCTCTTAAAATCCCTTATGTAAGTCATGCAGAGAATTCCTGTGAATACAAATACGTTTTACGGGGGAGCATCCTATTCACTACAAGGTATTCTGTTTGTCTTCAATGCAAAAGCATTACTTCAGAACTTTTCTACCTCTGAGAGCACCTGTTCTTTACAAGATGCTGCCATTTATCTTGCACAGAACTCATTCTAAACTCATCATACAGATGATTGGTCTTACAGTAGTGCTTCTTTTTGACAGTCTGATTTAAGGCTTTAGGCTCTTTTCATTTCTTGCTACCTGAGAATGTGTATAAAATAGACAATTTTGAAGTTATAGATTCAATAAAATTAAAACACCTTCACAATTACATTTTACTGATAAAACAAATTCAGGATATTTTTTTTCACTTAAAATTATGGTTTGTGTTAAAAGATAATCAAGATTTGTATTCAAGACTTGTTACTGCCTTCAACAGGTTGACCTGTGATACCTTTATTCTTATTTTAGTTTACAACTAGCAAAGCTTAGGAGTTAAAAAATTATCTGGTTTTATCAAGAGCTACCTGCAGCATTCTAATACTCACAGCAAATGCCCGAAACCTTGGAAGATATGACAGCAGCCCCAGGTGCAACTTCCTTTGCCAAATTACTCCATTCAAACTGACAAACTACTTTAGGAAAGGATAGTAATTATCTTTAGATATACTGCAACATGGGAGAAACTTGATTTAATTTAATCAGTAGCACTGTAATTTAAGGTATGATGCATTCTTTAATTATTCAAAGTGCAAATGTTCTCAGAAAACTTACATTAGGGATCCACTCATTGGGAAAACCTAGTCATATCCTTGTGACATTCACTCTGATTATTAGTGTTGGTTTTTTTTCCTTTCTCTGAGAGTTCTAACTAATCCCACTTCAATAATGATTAAGTCCAGCTATGTTACAGTTTAATGACTGATAGAATAATCATATACTTCACTTATATTTAATTATGCATTAAATTTAGAAATTCATACTATTATATCATTATAGATTTTACACCTACTCCTGGCCTAGTTCCTTAATATTTCTCCTAATTCTAATCACAATTTTTTTTTATGGATATAGTCTTATTTCTGATACTGGGAAAATCAGTTATTCACACATCCCTACCACGTGAAAAAAATAAAACAAACAAACAAACAAACAAAAAACACTACACAAGTGATTCATGAAAAACAAAACTATCCCAAAAGAATATTGCTAAAGACATAATTTTTGAAGTCATTCTTAAAAGCAGCACACAACTATGCTATGTTAACGACCATTACAGTTCTTCATATTTATGCAACACTTCTAAATATTTAATATTTAATAACATATCCACAACTAAATTAAAACTTAAATGATTCCAGGAGAAAAATTAGTAAGTTACACTCACCTTGGAACTGTGTGCTCTAACTCAAAAATGTTTTAATAGCCAAGTGAAGTCAATTTTTGGAATGGAAAAAGAACACAAACATAAAAACACAAAAATCTAGAAGTCACGCTCTTGAACCATGATCAAACTTTAGAACAAGAGTAGCCAAATAGAAATTAGCACCCAAAGTTTCTGATGATTTTATGTAACTGCCTTTTTTTTTTTTTCAGTCATCTTGCCCCTAAAGAAAAAGAAAACAGAGGATTCCTTCCTTCAAATCAAACAGAATTCCAGGAATCACAGAATCACAGGAAAGAGACCTCTGGAGATTGTCTAGTCCAATCCCTGCAAAAAAAAATATTCCCTACAGTAGATTGCAAGGAAAGCCTCCAGGCTGGTTTTCAAAATCTCCAGAAAAGGAGATGCTACAACACTTCTGGGCAGTTTTTTCCAATGTTCCATCACTCTCAAAGTGATTAATTTATTTCTAATACTCAGATGGAACTGTATTCCATTCTGTGACCTTTGCCCTTTATTCAGTTGTTGGGCACCTCCAAGAAGAGTCTGGCCCCATCATCTTGATACTCATCCTTTAGATAATTTTAAGTTTTGAAAAGATCCCAAAATCCCTCTCTTGGGATCTTCTCTTCTCCAGGTTGAACAGTCACAGATTTTTCAGCCTGTTCTCATAAGAGAGATACTTCAGGCCTCTAAACATCCTTATGCTCATTCTCTGGACTTTTTTCCAGTGGTTCCCTTTTTTTCTTTAACTGGGGAGCGTAATGGTTTTATGATTTTCTATTATTGGTATTCCACATCATAATATTCTGTAGTGCACTGGGAGTTAAAGACTTAATGTTTCAGTTCCATGGATTGCAGATAGTTCCTGTTACCTGCTGCAGAAGAGAAGAACTACATCTCTGAAAGGACTGCTAACTGTTCTATTTCCATTTTCTGGTCAGAGGGAAAGATAAAGAAAACCATTTACAGATCACAAGACATCCCTTTTTGACTTTCCGCCTCATCTCTTTTGCTAAATGCTGTATCGCCTCACCTTACTTAGGATAAGGCCCCCAATTTTCAGATACTCTCATTTTATTTCATTTATTAGCTTTAATCATATTATATTGTATTATATTGTGTTACCTTGCATTCTGATATCTTTCTTAGTAATTTTTTCCTCCTCAGGGCGTTGCTGCTGCTTTGTTTTTAGGTCCATCTCCCTATCTTTTACCCTTTTTCTCTATTCTCTTTCCTGGGGCATGGGTCCATGGGTCTCACTACCCCACTGTTCATGGAACCAGGCCAAACCAGCCTGTAAACTATTGACAGAGCCTGGAATGGAACACATACTTTAAATTGGAACTTACCAAAATACAAACAGCAAAACTGAATTTTCTTTTTCTGGATGTGTGCTATTCTATTTTTGTGAAGAAATGGACTACGAATATGCAAAGTCAATCCTGTTGAAGTGAAATACTTCAATAAATAGTGCTGTCATATAGTAATTACTCCATTCACACTCAAGTAATTTAAATTATCTCCATATCCCCTACAAAATGTGTCAGCCTTTTGGATAGTAGAAAGTGTGTAACTATCCTCTTCAACTCTATTTCTAAGAATTGAATAAGGAGGACATATTATGATATTCCTCCTAGCATTTTTCCCGCAATCAAATCTTCATACACAGCATGTTCTATTGTCACTGTTTAAAGACCAAAAATTTATAATCAGACCTTGTAATTGAGGCATGCTACTGCATCATCTGTAGTGAAAGATACTCTTTCTTATAGAAATACAGGCTACTTCTGTACTTTTAGCAATGACATAAATCTAATCAGTATATATTCAGTCTTGCCAATGCTCATTCCTGTTAAGCAACATTTCTTTTAATTGTGGGGTAAATTATGACTAAAATGAACTCAATACATTCACCAATTGTTGCAAAGGATGGCTGCAAAAATGTTGGCTTGTTTATGAAGATTACTTAATGAGTTCATGATGATCACATCAGCCAGGATATTGTATTATTGGAAGCAACTACTAATTATGATACACAAGATTCAAAATAAAAGCAATTTTAGCTGCATAGAAAACATTCTCGTAAACAAGCAGAGTTCCTAAAGCTGTTCCGTCTCTAGTGTGACAACTAGGAGACATGCCAGGTAAATGAAATGAGAATTCAGTGCTTTGCCACAGTATCTGTGGTATCTCACTGCAAAGCCCTTCCTACTAAAGCTCTACCATTTTTAAGGCAAAGTTTGACAGAGTCTGTGGGTCAGTTGAACAAGGGGACATCTCCAGACAAACCAAAGCATTATGCATCTTCATAAAGCATTAAACTGACTCTGCTCAGAGACAGTTGAGATAAATCCCAGTAAATGCAAATTTACAGCGTTTTATTTCTTAGCTTCCCTGCTCTTTTTAAGATCATTGTTCAAATGCATACACTTCTAGAGAATTTCTGTGATGTTTCAGAATATTAAAAGTTATAATTTTACTGTCTTCTCCCTTTAAAATGTATACAATTCTTGCTCTCATTTTCTTATGTTTAATGCAAGTACTTATATATATTCTTTATTATTTTGTTCTCCATGGTTTATTCTTTCCCACTTTTCAGTTCATAGTGTGTGTCTTCTTATCATTTTTAAATGATCCCATCAGAATACAAGGACAGTTTTTATTAGAATGAGAGTTTAAAATCTTCAATGTCTTACTAAAAAAAAAGTTTAAAAATGTAAAAATTCTTTAACGGCACATATATTGTATTTATCCTACTCCCCATTTTCTACTTCATGTATTTATGAAATTATTTTCTGTGCTAATATGCCAATGTAACCTGGATTTATAACCTCAAGCATCATAAAGTAATATAGGAAAAGTTAAAAGGCTCTAAAATTACATTTAATTGATCTTGTGGGTTGATAATTTTAATGCCTCTAATAACCTGCCAATCATATATTCTATATTCAGATGTCAGATGATGTGTTAAGAATACAGAGTTAAAAATGTTGCATATAAGCATTAAACTCATTTCGTAGAAGAAAAAACAAGCCAAAATACAGCTATCCAAATAAAAAATGTTGACCTCTTTACTCCTGATGTGTACTGTTCTCTAATTTTTTTTTTAGAAATGAGCTGGAAATACACACTGTCAACTCCTGCATCCCATTGTCCAGTATACTGGGTTTTGTCTAGGTGGCAATAACTTCCTATGCTTCCTGAACTCAATAATCAGAGGATGCCTGGCTATGGTGTAAGCATATGCAATAGATCGAAGTATTTAACGTTTACAATTTGCAGTCAAAGGAGAGGCTATAAAGACTATGCAAAGTCATAACAAACCTAAGCTCATCAGTATATTGACAGAATTTCATTAAAAAAAACAAACAAACAAAGTTTATTTTCCTTGCAAATTTTAATTCAAATTTGATGATAGGTAGTTGGTTTCAAGACTTTTGGACTTAATTCCCAAGGCCTGATCATGTATCCACTCTTAAAACAAATAAGGAGATCTGCAAAACAACCTTTGTGAGGTCTGCAGTGATAGGGCAAAGGGTAGTAGTTTCAAAATAAGAGAGGGTAGATTTAGGTTGGATATAAGGAAAAAGTTATTTGTAGTGGTGGTGGTGAGGCATTGGAGCAGGCAGCCCAAAGATCAGGTGGAAGACTAGTTCCTGAAGACATTCAAGGTCAGGCTGGAACAGGCTCTGAGCAACCTGATGTAGCTGTAGATATCCCAGTTCATTGTAGGGGTACTGGACTAAATAACCTTTAAAGATCTTTCCAACTCCAAGGATATTCTATGATGTTTATCAAGAATGGTGCTTCCCTTCTAGAAGATGTCATTTTATGACATTTTCAAAGAAGTTTTAATAATTGTTTCAAATATTTTTAACTCAAATCATCTCAATTTTTAATTTCCATCTATGTTTTCAGATTATAAAACTTCCACACAACATTTAACCTGGGAAATAAAAATTGAACCTTTTAAAAAGATTTAACTTTTCATTTCTATTTAATTTCTTGAAATTGCAACATTTTTCATATTTTTTTTCATGTTTCAGCCCAGTTTTATAAAAATATTTTAAATTTGTTATACTGAACACCCAACAGGTATGTTATCTCACAGATACCTCTGTAGTGGCTTACAATTGGGATTTACATTCTGAAAGTTTTCTTCCCTCAGAGATTATCTATTCACCTCCTAAGAAAGATTCTGATCCATTCAAAACCAGGGATATCACCTTCTCCATTCTTACGGAATATTTTTAACAGATTTGGATTTGCTTCTGACATCTTTCTTTATTCAGGTGATAGTCTCTGTTGATCTGAAAGCTCCTTTTAGCTTTTTAAGGTAATTTAGACAGAAGAATACTGAATATTTCTGTTTCACTAATGGAGAAAATAAGTTGCAGATGCCTTCAGTTTTCAAGAATGCTCAAGGTTAAGAACCATTACCATTGTTGTAGTTTAAGCTAAAATGCAGCTCAGCAGCACACAGTTGTTTGCCCACTCTCCACTTCCCAGTGGGATAGGGGAGAGAGTGGAAAAAACAAAACAACGAAGTAAAACTCATGGGTTGAGATGAAATTATTCACTAAGACAGAAAAGGAAGAGGAAAACAAGGATAATAGTAATGTATGTATACATATAGAACATGTGTCACACCAGCGATTATTCGCCACCCACCAAACAATGCACAGACATATACCAAGCAGCAGCTACCCTTCCAGCCAACTCCCTGTTTTGCAAGTTGTTTTTTTTAATTATGTCATATTGTACGGAATTTCCCTTTTGCTCAGTTTAGGTCAGCTGCCCTTGTTCTGTCTCCTTCCAAATCCTTGTGCCCTCTTATCCTCCCTCACTGGTAGGACAGTACAAGAAGCTGAGAAAGTGGAATGGGCTTCACTCTGTGCAGCACTGCACAGCAGCAACCAGAACAGTGGTGTGATACCAGCATTGTTTTTCTCCCGGAGTCAAAACACAGAGTCATATCAGCTACTATGAAAGAAAAATCATCTTCATCCCAGCTGAAACCAGGATATTTACCCAAAACATGAGTTCTTTAATTTCATTCTTTAATGGGGATTAATGCAGAAAAAGTAACAACTACCAGGGCAAAAGTTGGAATGAGGGAACAAAAACTATGAGAAGAGTGGAACTATAAATGCACCAAAATTACAGATTAATTTTCACTGTCCATTAAAACAGCTTATGGAATTAATAACAACCAAAATGTATATTTTCTGGAACTAATTTCAGTGGAAAGTTATTCTTTTCTGCCTCACAGATTGTATGCTTAGCATATTCTGATTACTATTTTATTGTGAACATCTGAACATGTTTCTAAATGCACTTCAGAATATTTTGTTCATTTTGCAGACTGCATATTTTGCAGTCCTAACATACAATACATGGTATATTCATTTGCTCCAGACTGATAAAATTGAGTTCAGTTGTACTTCATTCACTTCAACATCCAAATTGAATGAAGATTTCAAGAATAAATGAAATACCTTGATAGAATCTGGATTCGGGTCCATAAAATATTGCTATTATACCATTATATATAACTTCAGAATATTTTTCCCTTTATGCTTCTAGTAATGCTACTTTTCTTTAAGAATTTAAATGAGTAGAGATAAAAAGCTGCTGTGGTAAGCACCACCTAGGGGCAGTGTTTTGGCAGCTAGCAGACTGGAGTGTAAGTCTTATTTCAATTTTTTTCTGTTTCCCTGAGCACTGTACTTATGCAAATTCATATTCTAATAGCAGATTCTTATACTATGGGCTGCTGTCAGATAAGACAATTTCAGGATGGTGGCAATTAGACCTCCTAGGCATGGAGATCTAATGAAATGTCTCTTTTTTTGTCCACATAAAATGGAATACCATGGTTATTATTAAAGAGGTAAATATTTAATTATGCTGGATCTGTCAGTTTGGTGTTTACAAAAACAGACAAACAAGAAAGAAAACTACCTTATCTTCATGTGTTTGTTTGTTTTAAGAGAAATTGAGATATAATAAAAAGCAGGTTTGCCATGTTGAGGAGGGCAGAGTATTTTTATTTTTGCAACGTGAAAACCTCCGCCTTTCTTTTCCTTGATTCCCTTCCATTCATCTACAACTGTGCTAATTCACTGATTTAAATTCCAGATTTCCCTCAAACTTGATTAAATAAATATTTTAGTACTGTACATTTGTTTAATGCATTTATGCAGTCAATTATCTGAACTTATAGCGCAACATTATCACATTAAGCTTAAGAAGGATCATACGCTCTGCCTGCTCTCTGAATGAACACTGACTTCACCATGCAATGTACCTATCATAATAAGTCATTTGGCATAGAGCAAAGAATAAAGAAAAAATATGGTAATGTTTTCAGTTTATCTTTCTAGTATGTCTCCCTCCTCCCCTCCCTCACTCCAGTATGTTTTAAAGCATATGATTTTAAAAAATTTTTAAACTAAAACATCATTAGAAAATAGTGTTTCTGAGCAATCTATAATAACGTCTATAGAACTGTTTGGAAATATAACCTGAAGTGTACACACACACATATACACACAGAGTTCTGCTCTGAAAGTAGTGCCAACTAATTTATTATGTCAGCCCAAAGGTCATTATTGGTGGTATGGCAATAGAAGTTGAACCTTCCCACCAATATCTTTTTACATGTAGTTGCCAAGTGACAGATGGCAGCAGAGAAGCAGTCTGACAAAATGGCATTTGACATGGAAATGTGTATGAAGCAAAAGCTTGTTGTAGAATTCATCCATGCAGAAAAAAAGCTGTACTCACTGATATGCAATGATGCTTGCTGAACATTCACAGAGATCAAACAGTGGATGCAGTCACAATGAGGTAGTGAGAGGTGCTTCATCAGTTGCATCATAAGCAAGAAAGACAAGCCATGTTCCAGATGACCATACAGGTATTTATGACTGCGGCTCTAGGCTGTTATTCATTGCTTGAAAAAAATGCACAACTAATGGTGTTGACCATGTTGAAATTTTTTTTTTTTTTTGCAGCTGAGAATTTGCTCTATCAAATAGTGTTATTGTGCCCCTTACATGTCATGTATTTTCCATGGAAAAAAATAAGAGACATTACTTTTGTAGTAACCTAAGTGTGTGTGTTTAAATATATATATATATAGGCACATTATACCATGCCATGCCTGAATTTCAATAAAATATACAATTAAATTTCATTAGAATCAAGCAGCAACATGGCAGTAAAATTTATGGAATTATTTTGGAAGTCATTAACACAAACTAACACAGATGTAATCAATTCAAAAAGCATACTAATTTTGTACAGATGCAGGCTTTGAAAATAAGATGTGAAAACGACAGTGACATGTAAGACCTGATCGGTTCTTTGCCGAGGGGAAAGGAAACCACTCTTGCAAGTAGCCCAGGAGAATACACTACAACAAAACAAAACAAATGTTGAGGGGAAAATAAATAAATAAATAAATAAATCAAGAAAATTCCCTAAATTTCTCTAGGGCAAATATCCATCAAAATAATTATTTTACTTTTAATTCAATGTCAAATGTAAACATAATTATATATCATCTAGACCTAAAAGCAATCAATGAAAAGACAAGGGAAAACAAGGAAGTCTGACCACTGTCCCACTTTTGTGACATGGAGTACCACTTGCAAATTTGAGCTGTGTGCCCAGATCAGTTTATCTCCAATTTCAATGTGATAAAAATGAGGCTGTGCCTCAACAAAATTATAAACCTATAAAGAATTGTGACTGAAATACCAGAGAAGTCTACTTATAAATAGGTGTAATAAGAGACAAACAAAGTATTGGAAATATGTTCTTAAAGGAAAGGGTAATGAGCAAATCAAAGTATAAAAGATTCAGGGAGAAAGGACCATAATTTAAAGATGACCAATAAAAAAAAATAATAATACTATATTTCTATTTCACTGTATTTCACTGAAACTTGACCCATTTTCCCAAAACATCTCTCACCGTGAACTACATCAGACCTGTGTGCCCAAACAGGGTAAACTTTATTGTTAAGTTTACAAACATACGGTTTTCTACTTGTCTCTTCTCAGAGCTCTGTAAATATCGAAGTATGCTTAGGGAGGATATTCTTTTGTATTCCAGGATTCCATAGATTTCAGAATTAGGCAATAAATTATTCTATATTCCATGTAAAGGAAACTGTTTGGTAATATCAGTTATTTCAGAACAGCAAAGAAAAAATAGTCCAAATCTAAGATGTATAGAATTCGGATTATAAACACCTATTAGTGAATTTAAAATGGAAAACAGAAAATAAGCTTCCTCTTTACACACCTCAAAATTCGGAAAATATTGTTAAGAACATTGCAGGAAGCTGTTTGTAAGTACAAATTCGTGTTCAAAAGAAATAAAGGAAAAGCAAAGGAATCAATCATCTTACAAATCAGCAATAAGGTATTTCTTTGAGTCTTTTGATTTAAATGTTTTTAATACATGTGAGATTTAATTCAACATACTTAAACGCATAAAAATCAGAAAACAATTCCGAAAGATATATATATATACACACACATTATAAAAGCAGATCAAGGCTAATAACTTGAAAAAATATTTCTAATTTCTCTCATCTGTTAAAGAATTTCTAATCTGACTTGTTATTAATGTCTCTCATTAGTCTTGGATGAACATGGAAGCTGGGATCTGCGAGGCTGAAGTCAATTACGTTTAAATAGAGTCCTTTATTTACAGCATCATTATGCTCTCAGTTATCTATTATGGGAGACTGTCCCTATCATCAGGAAATCTTCCCTCCTGATTAATTTTTCTAGGTAACGTATTTTGACTGAACAAATTACATCCCACTCAGTAGAACTACATGGGGGCCTATTTTCTTTTTGACTCCATTTGAAGTACTCAATAGTCATCAAGGCAACATTACTGCTAAAGAATTCAAATATATGATTTCATCATGCAAAAAATGCATTTAGAGACAGTTCTGCAATGTCATTAATAGAAAAATGGATCGTCTGGCTGGCAATTTTGTTCAGTCATTGATACTGCATGGCATCGAACAAGCCAGTGTCATAAAAGTCACAAAAGCTGCTACCTGGAGCCTTCTTTATTTTGAGGGTTTTTATTATAATTGTCTTCTTTTGTCCTTTGATTTTCACTCTTTTTTTTTTTTTTTTTTTTAAGTGGAATTTTATGTTCCAATTCCTTTTTGCTTTTGTTTTTCAATCTCTTAATACTTGCACTAAAATTATTTATTTTAGCATCTACCATTTGTATGAGAATATGATAAAGAAATATGAAAAAAAGGCAATCAGAAATGTGTATGTTTTAGATACTCATCATCTTGAGGTGTGTGGGGAAATTGTGGAACAAAAAATTATCCAATAATTGGGTAATCTTTAACTTTAAACTTTATTTTTCCTAGCACAGAAAACACTACAGCAGCTCAGATGAGAGATGCACTTTGCACAGACATGATTGTGAATCTCTGTTTAAGAAGTAAAAAACTGGCATTAAACACAAGATGTCCATCAACAGTTCCAGTGAACGAATCCTTTTTTTCATAAATAATTTTATTTCTTCCTATGTTATATGTGGTAACTAGTAATACGAAAACTATTCAAAAATGACTAGTTATAAGCACGTTTTTAAGCCAGACTTGCTATGGCAGACCTGCTCAGTAAGCATAACTGACTCTTTGGATTTCTGAGAATCATAAAAAAGAAACACCAAGAGCTTTCTGCATGGTCTTGCTAAACAGCGAGAAAAAAAAAAAAAAAAAAAAAAAAAAAAAAAAAGTAGAGGCTAAGGATATCTCAGAGAACGAATTTCCCAGGTTTCAAAAGGGAAAAGTCAGACAGAATGAAATAAAATCTTTTTCTCTGCTGGTTAAATCATTTTATTATCAAAATGCACTGCCTATGGTTGTAGAGGATTGTATCCTCTTGGAACTGAATTGTTGTCAGTGTCCCACCAAATATTCGTGGATAGATCTGAAATAAAGTTGGAAAAGTATATTCTTTGGATTATTAATATGTGACCAAAGTCTATTCTCAGTAATAGATATTTCAGCATATTTTAATGTACTTTTGTAAGAAACTCTAACATTTATATCTGTTTTGGTCAACAAATTCCTAGAACAACAGTTAAAAATTTGAAAAGATAGAAGTAGAAAGGGACATTCAAATCTCTTTTTGAAATAAGAAATATCTTATTTCAAGCAAGATATTGGATCAAACATTGTCTGTTACGCAGCATGAGATGGTAGTTCAAAAATTACTATTACTGCACCAAGGTACAGTGAACAAGGCTGCACTGGACACTTCTTTCAAAAAAAATTATAAGAAGAGCCTTAAGTAATATGCTTAACTTTGGCAGCAGACCCTACAGACAGTGAAGATTAGGCTAAATATATTACAAACTTGTTGCCTTGGGAAAAGTACTATATAAACTTTAATTTATTAACACCAGAAATATGTAAATAATTAATGAAGTGTTAATGCCTTGTTTGTGAAGATAAATCTTCAGAACTAAAACCATGTGCTTAATAACAACAGTATAAGCAGCCCTGAAAATCCCTAAAATGTTCCAAAACAAATGATCACCTACTAACTAGAAATTCAGCATGCTCAAGTAACTGTGATAAGCCTTATAGTTAAAAAGGATTGATGCACTAGATATCCTTAATGAAGTCATAAATAACCCTACATATTTAGTGTTTATAACAAAAACACATGTAAATAATTAAATCGTTTTTCACTCAAACAATTTAATAAAAGATATTATTTGCTTCTTGAGAAGGATTTATTTGAGTTGTTGCTCATTCTGAAAATGACTTTTGAACTACAGGCATTATTTTTCACGCCCTTTTTCCCTTTTAATAAATGAAGATGCCAGGGACACCAGCAAAGATTTCCAACTAGTGAAATCAGAAACAAGCTCATCCAATTCTAATTAGATTTTGCATTTTCCCAATCTGTATTGACCTTTACTGCAATTCTCTAGGAAGAAACATCGGTATGATGCATAGGTTAACTTCCACCGGATATATTGTGTCAAAAACCCCAAGGAAATGATCCCAAAATATTGAATTCAGTCCCATAGGATGCACGGGAGCCTGGAGAGGACTCTCATATGTTTTTTTCCCCCCTCTCTCAGGAATCTTTGAAATTGAATTGGTTAATGGGCAGACACCTTTGGGAACAATTTATAATTCCTTTGTTTATTTGTTTGGTACCATGATATAAACTAAATTTTTTTTTTTTTTTTTTTTAAAAACATACGTAGCAACTATATTTTTTCTGGAAGTATGCATACAGCTCCAAGAACTTAGAATTTGAGAAGCATTTTTCAAGCATGTTTCAAGCTTGTGAAACTTTTTTTTTTTTTAATGCTTTAACATCCTTCACAATTAGTAATAATTTTGTATTGCTAGAACATAGCCATGTCAAACAAGCCATGTGTTTAGCACTGAAAGTGATGAGGGCCACTTGAGGACTCAAGCTGCAGTATTTCTAAGTTTTTCATAGTCTCTCCAAAACAATTGCTTTTGGAAAGATTAAGGAATGAATGTATACATATAGATCTCCAAGCATATAGTCAAATATGCTATATCTCTGGAAAAATCTCAACTATTTTATCATATTAAGTATAGAATATTAGGAATCTTTGGCAGAAAGATTGGTTCTACTCAAGTAAATGAATTCGCTACAGATTTCAGATATAAAGATTTTATACAAGTTTTAAATAGTCACTAGTATTAAGTGGAACTCAGAGCACCCGAAAAGGAAATCATTGTATTTTCTGTGTGAATTGAAGGCATTCAGTTTGCATTCTGCATGAATAATGGGTATTCTACCCTACAACAACAGGGGACAGATTCTATCTAGCAAAATGCTTACTGATTGCATTATCAAAGTTAAAACAGATGGTGTAAAGATGGGAGTTAATGAATTAGTGAAAACATTCTTTTTTTGAGCAGAATTCATTTTATGATACTTTTTCTCCCAATCTTCTTTAACCATAAGGAATAAAATAAAAACCTTTAGTATACCATGTAAAAATCCTGAAAATCCTTTAGCATTTTTTCTGTTGCTATTTTTACCTGATCAGTATTTTCATTCTCAAATCATACCTCCATAGCCTGCTTGGCATGGGTACAATTATCTGAAGCTATATGCAATATGTTGTTACATGCAAAACAGTATTTGTAACTACATTTTACATATTGCCAACAATATTCAGCTGATTCCTCTCTGTAAACAGTTACTCTAAGAGACAAACCTGTGTATCAAAAACAAACTTGTAACCATGAACAGACCCTGTTCGGTGCAATATTTCACTATTAACTCATTCCTTACATTGATTATGTAACTGTAACTTTAGAGAACTACATAAGTGGTATTTTTTTTGTAAACTAATTATCTAAATTAAAAATAACATTTGCTTATGTAGTCAATTCCCTATAACTACTAGAAAATAATTCACTAAGATCTCTAGATTTGCATCCTGTAGAAAAACCAACACGAGTCCAGATCAATGATGTTTCCTTAAAATCTTTGATTATGAAATGCAAATTAGAAAAAGCAATACATACTCATTGATGGGATTCTGTTGTCAGAATTAATATTTTCTCTTAAGACAAATTCTTCACCAACAAGAGATCTGAATTGGAAACATTGGCATTGCCAAAGAGCATAAAAGTCTAAAAACATTAATTTGACAATTTAGAGAATATATCAGGAAAGCTGTAAAGTTCTTCCTTTTCAAGACCAAGCTTGGAATATAATACGAAGGGAATAATTAGGTGACAAGATAGACTAGCATTTTTAGAGACTTTTAAAAGTTGTATTTAAATATAAAATATATTTCAGACTTTCTCATTCCAACACAGAATTATCCAGAATATTTTCCCTTTTGTATGTGAAAATTTTAACACTGGAATTCTAAATTCTGACTAGGAGTTGCACTAAGTTAGGAAATGCAGTTAACATTATCAAAATGTGATATTTCAACTACAGTTTATAAGGTTTAGCAATACGCTTATTTTCATCACAATCAGTTGTAGCTGTTCCTGATAGCTGTAGAAATTCATTCCTATGTAAAAAGGAAGTAACTGCCTCAGAAGCAGTATCCTCTCCTACAGCAAACTCCATTTTATACTAAAATATATTTTTAGTGCATGCCTGAAAAATTCTTTTACTTTTGTCTTGGTCAATACTTGCTTTAAGAATAAGAAAATATAGGAAAGAAATAATGCAATATTTCTTAGTCAATAATATAAATTTATCAATATATTTAATTTCCACTGCAATAAATAGATGTTAAATATAGAGAACTATCATACATCTGGTGAAAGTAAGAACACAAGTCACTGTAGCTGTATGTAATACTGTTCTTTAGTTTTGTGAGCTACACCTTGAGTACCTGCCGGTTTAATAATACTACACAATTTTAAAGTCATTTAATGGTCTCTAAAAAAAGCAGGCATATATTACCATTTTAATCTTTAGTGGATACAGCTGCAGACTAAATTATTATTGAGCAATAAGAGGAATAAAATGGAGAGAAAATATAAGTAATATATTTCCTACTACAAGAATGTAGCCTGAAATAATAAATACATGTCCATTAATGCAAAAACAAATAATGACCCTTTTAGTAAAAAAAAAAAAAAAAAAAAAAAAAAAAACCAGATCCAAAGGCCATTAAGTTTGAAAGCAACAGTGTAGTATGGTAGCTGCATGTAATTTGTAATTTGTGCTATTTTGCATGGACAGTCCTAAGTAATGTAGCATGTATAACTCATGGCTTTATGAGAATGTTGAATAACCAATTAAAGACAAATTTAAGAAAAACGGCTCAAAGTGACTCCACAAAACCTGTGTTCACAAACTTATTCACAGTAGTTGTGGGATGTGTTTTTGTGAGGCTATTCATCAATGACAAAACTGAGTTTGCTGCTATGGTCTGCAAGTGTGGTACATTAAAGGCCAGTCCCAGTAGTGTTTTTCACACTTGCAAGCTGTGCATATGGATTTCCTCTCATCCTGTGAGGAAAATTTCTATGACATGGATTTCACATTTCTCTCCAAGTGCAGATATGGTATGCATTCAATTTCAAATTTAAGTGTCGTGGTTTTAAGATTTTTTGTTATTGGTATTTCACATCACTACATCATGTAGTACACTGGAAGTTAAAGAGTTAATGCTCCAGGTCTGGGTACTTGCCCCAGAAGAGAACTACTTCTACTACATTCCCCAGAAGACTGTTTGCTACTCTGTTATCATTTCTGCTCTAAGGGAACAGATACAAAGTCTTGTTAGGTCATCTGATGTTTTTTTCTCCCTTTCTCTTCGGCTCTCCTTCCTGCTGCTTGACCCGACTGCATGTCTCACCTCAGCATTACGGTGATGCCTTTCCACCTTTGGGACACTCTCATTGTATTTCATTTATTAGCTTCAATTCCATTATATTGTATTATAGTGTGTTATCCTGCATTCCAATACTATAATTAGTAAAGGTCCCTGGCCTTGTCCGTCTGTGTCCCCAGCAAGCTTTGGGACAATGATGTAAAAGAATAATCTCTTACAGCTAGTCACAGAAATGGGTCAAAACAGCCAGTAAACCACTGATGCTAAGTTGGGGAAAATAACAGTATATTGAGTACAAAAATAGCATCTCTTTAAAACAGAACATGTTACAGCTTCCTCCTATTTAACAATTTGCAATGAACTCAAATTTTAAGTCTCACCTGTGCAAAATCATGAGACTTAGAATTATAATATGCAGAAAATTAAGACAGTTAAAGACACTTGTACTCAAGTGTGCACTCAAAATATGTGAATCCATTGCAATTATAATGTACTATATATTCTTTTAGTTTTTGTACTCCAACATGAGTAGAAATTATAGCATGGATTATGCTTTGTTGCATACAACTTAACATCACTTCTTTACACACTAAATCATGTTCCCTTTTGTCTCCATCTTAAGTCTGGAGTTCTGTGGAAACAACTCTACACCCTTCAGCCTGTGCTGTTACCACTAGATGTATGTTTTGTCACCAACTACATTTACTTATAGAAGACATCAGACATTAAAGGTGACAAACAGGACTAACTAGGGGAATAAATCTAAATGAATGAACATTTGTCAATATCTGATTTATACCAACCATGATAAGTCTTTTGAATCCTCTAAAAATTAATATCAAGTGAGGTAAGAAGCACACATGCAGGTCTCTTGTTTCATTTGATTTTTGTGTGGAGTTATGTACAAATATAGCAAACAGGGCAGAAAAAACTATGGTTTGTAGATCCTAAAAATAGTATCTGCAGACCTAGACTACCATGTGATAAAACAATGATTATGTAACCTGCTTATCAGTTAAGCCTGATCTTCATATATCTATTGAAACACATGCACATATGCAATTGTCAGCTTGCCTCAGTACCAATTGGTAACACTTTCAAGTAAATAGATAATGGAGGATTACATGGCCTACAGAAGAAAAATTGTAACAATCAGAAAAGTCAACACCACGGAAAGGAGTTACAACAGGACCAGCACAACAGAAAAGGTGTTATAAAGGAAAGATAACTCACCCACCTCAGAGAACATAGGTATGCAAATAAATCTTCACAGAGGAGAGCTCTCTAAAAAGAGATACTTCCAGAGTGGCATTCAGTCCCTAAATGAGAGGGACTCTCTTTGAGGTCCTGTAAGAGAGGTGGAGCCAGGTTCCACCCCTTCTGGTCGCACAGGTGAATTGCCTTCACCTGTGCTCCCAGAGGTGACTGGGTCTTTTCCCCAGGTGCTCAATCAGTGGTTCAGGCCGTGACTCAACAGTTACCATATATCATCAGATAAAATGAATAATCTAACTAACTGATGTCTGAACATATGCAATATTACTTTTGTTTCTGCAGTCTATTGCTCAAGTAGAGCAAAACTGCTTCGTGTTGTGGATTGGTGTTAATGATTATTTGCAGGATGATCCCTCATGTTCAGAATTGGTGATAGAACCTGGACTTGAAAATGAGGGAGAAGGTTATTTTCAAAATGTAATTATTTTGAATAAGTAAATGAGAAGCTTTTCTGATTTTTCAGAAGAAAATAAAAATAAAAAATGGAAACAAAAGAATCTTCTCATCAAACAGAACATTTTCAACTGATTTCAGTATGCACCAAATCTATTCTTCCCTTCCTCCACAAACTTTGAAAATAATAGGATAGTGTTTGGAAGATGGAAGACACTCATTTATAAAACTTGCATAATGAAATTGTCTAACAAGGAAAAAATATTTAACAATCTCATAGAATGGTAACAGAGACCATTTATCTTCCAGTTAGCTGCAAATAGAAATGGCATGGAGTTCAGAAAGTAGTCCAAACTGACTTTCATACCTTTAAGATTACCGATGTCAATGGTTATGGGCTGTTTCAGCAGGGTTCCTTGTGTAATGGGGCAGGGAGACCCATGGACCCATGACCTGGGAAAGGGGAAAGGGAAAAAGAAGAAAGGGAAAGGAGATGGGCCTAAAAACAAAAAATCAGCAATGATCTGAGGAAGAAAGCTAGATACAGGAATATAAGATAACACAATGTAATGCAATTTAATTGCAATTGAAGCTTTGAAGCTAATAAATCAAATAAAATGAGACAGAGAGTATCCAAAAACCAAAGCGAGACAGCTTGGGAGCACACAACACAGATATGAGTAGAAAGGGATACGAGTCCTGTGACTTGCCAACAATTTTTTCTTTCTCTCTGAATAGAAAACAAAAACACAGAGTCCTCTGGGGTATGTAGCTCCTCTTCTTCCCAGGACAGTTATACCCAGAACCATCAATAGTCCACAGAACTAGAGCATTAGCTTCTTAACTCCCAGTGTTCCACAAAGTGTTATGATGTGGAATACCAACAACAAAAATCATAAAACCATGACAATGGATAGGTATATGAGTTTTTTTCTATGTCCTTAAGTGTCATGGTCAATGAAATCAGTAAGAGACATTTGGAGAGAAAAAATTTATTTTCTTTACCACTATAATCCATCTTAGAACCTTTGCAAAATAATCTTCCTTGGCATGGAGCAAAATAACAACGCCATTACAGAAATAAATGAAACAAAAGACAAGTTAAATGGTCTCCTGGCATTAAAATTTGATCCACTACTAAATTATTATTGAAAGTAGATTTGCATAGCCCACTCAGTAAATTGATGAACTAGTGACTCACCTTCTACCTATGCATAGCTAAATCATTTTTGTTTAATTTCAGCTTTCTGTGCAGTTTGACTCTCTTAATCTGAGCAACAGCCAACATACTGTAAGTATATGCCTTATCTGTATACTATTCAAATCAATTGTTTTTTTCCTTCCTTTGAAACACTGTCCATATAACTGGGAATTCTAAAGCTCAGCTGGAATTAGTGAGCCTCAACTGGGTTTATTCTGAAAATTACCAGGTAGCTGAGCAACTGCTCAAGATGTTGTATTTGCACTCACATAACACAAGCTCTGGCATGAAACAATTAAACACTGATCTAAGAGCTTTCCTCATTGTGCAGATATAACATTGTAAATTGAATGAAAACATATTTGGAAGAAAAGCTATTTAAAGGTTACAAATTAGTGAAATCTAACTATAGTATGAAAAACAACTGTTTCAATAGTATGATTTTCTCCTACTTGAGGTGAGTACAAAACAGATCATAACACAATCTGTCACAGGCCTCATAGTTCTGTAGTTAGAGACTTTTAAGCCAAACCTTCAAGTAGGAGGAAGGGAAGCCTCTTTTATTTCTAAATATTTGATCATGGCATGCAAGACTGTGAAAATTGTTCAATTCTCAAGTTAGCAGTATTAAATTTTATAATTAATCATTATATGTGATAGTTAATATAGCTCTGTTCCCAAGATAATCAAATTATGATGAATCACATAGGAAAATGGAAGAACAAAACATCATGGTGTACAGAACACTGGTTTCATGTGTAATAATATAATAAAAAATCTCCCTCTGCTCATAATTTCTATACCAGATAAGCTGACTCCAGTCATCTTTTAGAAAGTAATTAGCAGATTGAACAAATTTTATAGGAGCTAATACTAAGCTGCTCAGAGTTTGAAAAATATATCACAAATTATAGGCTCCAATTATCAGTTTTTATGTTCCATTTTGAAATGGATTTCAGCTTCTTCTCAGCAATCACAAGGAACTTTTGCTCTCTGTCACTTTTATGTACTAGAGCTTCAGGTAAAATCAACTTTTTGCTGCTTACATTCATCTTCTGGCTGAAATCATTCATTCTTGTGAAATACATATTTTTTCTTGATCCCTGATCAGACAAGGCACAAGATCAGTATCATGTTAGCTATGGTCACAAACTATTGAAATGGAAAAAGTTCTTACTTGGGGTGAGGGGGAAGGGGGAAAAAAAAAGAGACTTTGGCCCTTTTGAAGTTTTCAAGATATTCCACTTGATACCAAAGCTTGGTTCTTCTGCTGCTGGTTCAAAAGTGCCTTAAAATGGTGCAACCAAATGAGCCACTCAAGGGTGACACAGCACGTGTCAGGAACAGGTGAGAATTTTACAACAGGTATAAACTATATAAACTATACTACTGTGTAAACTCTGTAGCTAGGTTTTGCCACAGGAGAGAAACATGCAACTGTGGTCATAGACACACAGAAAGTTTGTCCAGTCTACAGGTTCAAAAACGTTTCTTAATGCAAACAGTATCTATTTGGCAGGGTCCTTAGTTAACTAAGAACAGGAAACTGAAGGAGTCTGTTGGAATTACAGAATATTGGTTTTAGATTTCTTCTGTTTTATTTTACTCAAAAGGAAAATTGATTTTGTTTTTGTATGCCTCTTGGGTAGCTTAAAAGCATTTCCTTGTTGAACAAGTTTTCAGATGAACCATGCTAATTGTAGTTTAATGCCAAACAGATTGATTCTGCTACCTCTGTGTTTGACTGCATTATTTTTTTTCCATTCTTCCCAAAGTTGTTTTGTCCTGGAACTTTAAAATGGACTATGAGATTAAAATTATCAATTAGATTATGAAAATTCAGGAGAATTTGACAGAAGAGACCCAAAGTGTATTTGAATGTGTCTATTGTTATTTCTTGTCATTAAAGGAAAAGTTACCCTGAATTAAGAAGATTTTACATAGCTGGGAGGAATTTTGCAGTTCCCTTTAAGTTTTTCTAGAGAAGAAAATAATATTTTTAGGATCACATCACTGTTTACAGTGGGATGTGCAAAGGTAATTCAGAATGTTTGAAAAATGACAATAAAATAGCCATGACATTTTGATCATGCTTAAATAATCTCAGTGAACTAGAATATTTTTCTGCAAATATATAACTGTCCTTCAGAAGCAGATTAAGCACCTATTGCTCAGGAAAGTAGCAATAGTTCAGATTTATTCTTATCAGAAAATACATTACCCTCTTTCATTAGTATTAATTGCTTATTATTACATAGAAAAATCCTAGGCTGTAAATCAAGCACTTGAAAATTAGGAAACGTCAAGTGTGCACATATATTTCTCCATTTTAACTGAGTGGACAAAGGAAGAACATAAGAAAAATAAGAGTGCACAGTTGTGCAACTAGTGTGTGCCATGAAGGGTGATACTAATAGTTGCTATATCATCAACTTGCTTTTTCTATCCTTTCTTTCCCTGAATTTAAAATGTTATTAGCATTTTTCATGTACTGTTTCTACATAGCATATACATAATATACAAGAATAATTTTTGAAAAAATGTTGTATAAAACAAAAGTCAATTAAGATAATCAAAATCAGGATTTTATCTCTAAACCTTTCTTGATTTCTGATGCTGACATGGAAGTCTTCAACTCTATAAATATGAATAGAGTTTATAGTTATGTACAGTGCCATACTCTTCTCTCCGATCAAAGGATTCCCAGTGTTTCCACTGCACATGTTACCATTGCCTTCATGATTGTGTAAACCAAAACATCTTAATATTTATACAGAGCTAATTTTTCCGATTATAAAAAATACTATCATTTTCTTAAGTAGCAGGGAAAAAAATCCAAATTCCAGATTTTCATTTTGGACTCCTCAATACTTAGTGGTAGTGCTGAACAAATGATTAAGTCTGAAAGAAGCTGAGCATTTCTGATTCATTTTGATGAAATATTTCAGTGCTCACAGAATCATGAACTCTAAAGGATTGGAAGGGACCTCTGGAAATCTTCTAGTACAACACCCTGCTAAAACAGGTTCGTAAGGGTAGGTTACACAAGAAAGCATTCAGGCAGGTTTTAAATATCTCCTGAGAAGAAAACTCCACTACTTCTCTGGGCAGCCTGTGCTCCATCAGTCTCAAAGTAAATAAGTTTTTTTCTCATGTCCAGATGGAATTTCCTATCCGGTTTGTGCCCTTTGCCCACTGTCCTGTCAATAAACACTACCAAAAAGAGCCCAAATCCATCCTCCTGATACCCATCCTTTAGATATTTATAAGCATTGATAAGATGCCCTCTCAGCATCTCCTCTCCAAGCTGATCAAGCCCAGGCTTTTCAGCTTTTCCTCATAAGGCAGATTCTCCAGGATCCTCATCATCTTTGTGGCCCTTTGCTGGACTCTTTCTATAAGTTTACTGACTTTCATGAACTGAGGAGCCCAGAATTAAACACATTATTCCAGATGAGACCTCAGTAGGGCAGAGCAGAGGAGAAGGATGACCTCCCTTAGCCTGCTGGCTGTGACTTTTTTAAGGCATACCATTGGTCTTCCTGGCCAGAAAGGCACATTGCTGACCCACAGCCAACCTGTTGTCCACCAGGACACCCAGGTTGGTCTCAGCAGAATTCATTTCTAGCATATCTATAGCAGTAAACTTTAAAATAAATAAATAAACAAATAAATAAATGAATAAAGCATCATGTAATTACAGATGTTTCATGCATTTTATGTTACTTTTGTTTTCATTACCACTTTTTAAAATTATTTCTGCAAGTGTATTTAGAAAGTCTCTTTTCTGGAAAACTTGGCCTTATGTTGTAAAATGACTAAATTCTAAAATACCATAATTCCTACTATAGTACAATTTCAAGTATATTTTCTTTTCTCTCAGCTTGCATCTAATAAATGAGTTCTTTTTATTCATCTTCCTCACTGAGGCTACTAAGAATGTTATCTATTGTACTTTTCCAAAGTTCACGGAACAGGCACCACCATTAGGCTGTTTACTGATAGCCTGTCTATCATGTCCTCATGAAATGGGAATCTGTCATTACCTCTTATAGATCAAAAAGCTTTAAAAATGTTAATATGTACAGGAATACTTTATGCATGCTTCCCAAGGTGTGAGCTGTAGCCATGTAATTTAAAGGAGTTCTGGGGCAGGAGTGCAATGTTCACTGGAAAGTGAATACTTTCCACTCCATGAGTTTTTTGTAGCAATAATGCTGCTGTAAACAGGATGAATGGTCATGTTGGTATTAGTGTACATATCAAGTATTTTTGCAAGACCTCTATTGAAAAAATCAAGAAATAGCTAGTGACATTTTATTTATACAGCCATTCATAGTCACAGGTGTGTTATTTTGGAAGAATTTCATTAATGATACTGATATCCTGGCTATTTCCAAGGATGTTGTATACCTGTCTTAGACAGCTTTCTTCATGGACAAAATAGGCCTTACCCGAAGCTTTCTTGGAAATCTAAATAATATATCTGGCTTGATTTGGCAGTTTAAATATATTTGCAGTAGCTTTCACTGCCAAACTAAAAAAAGCAATACCATCAAGTTATGTCTTTCTTTTCACAGGACTCTGCCTTTATAAGAACTTTTTGCTGCATTAAATTTTAACGTTTCACAAGTATTACAGCTTCTGCCTTTTAGTCAGCTGCCTCAGGTTGGTAAACTAACTTCATGTAATGGAATTTCTTGTCCCGTTATTACAGATTACTGATATTTCTGCACAGATTAGGGTAGCTTGCCTGATGCATGAATATCACAACAACAAAAATGCCCTTCCATGAAGCACTTTATCCTTACTGTTACTGCACTCCTTTTTTGTCCATTCAGGGTCTTTCCTCTGATTCTGTGTGTGGTATTCTTTAGGTAACTTTATTGGCATTTCAATTTCAAGGAAATTCTTCCATCACATGGGAGAGGAAAGCAGTTGTTGTTTAACTTAACTTCACAGAAAGTAAAAACATAAGGTGAAGCAGAAACCATGATTTGCCCCAGATCATATTCTGGCAAAATAACTTTATCTTAAAATGAATCCAAACTTTAATGACAAATATTTATGAATGTTAAATGGTGTTACACTTTATTATAGTGCACTACTTGACATTCATTAATTCCAAGATAAAAATACGTACTATAAAACCTGCAGTATACGCATCAAAATGAATTCTCTCTGTCTGTTTATGTATGTGAGTGTGCATTCACATATGTTTGTATTTAATGTTGTTAAAATATTTAAATACATCTAATGTAGAACATATTAATATGGAAAATTTAGAAGTGCTGGTGTATGTCATGCCATAAAACCTGAGCTAGTGTTTTTAGAAAAATGAATGAGTTACGACAGCCAAATTATCTGTTGTAATAGAAAGTTCTAAATTGTTACATTTCCACTTACGAAAAGGGCAAGAAGGCTAGGTAATTTATCCTGAGAAATACAGAAAAATAATATTCCTCATTTGATAACTGTTGCATACCAAACTGTTCAGAGGAACGAAAATAAAGAGAGATGCCTAATAAGACATCCTGGTCCTTAATCCAAACACTGTCAAGATCTGTCTCATACTTCCAGGTATGAGTTGACTGAATTAAACTGTGTGGAAACATATCCTAAATAATAATAAAAAGAATTTCATTATATCCCAGGAATGAAAATGCCTTTCTTCAGTTCATTGCTGATAATTTCACTCCAAGACAAAAACAAAACAGTTTAGCTTGAATAGAAAAGTTAAATGGAAAAAAAACCCACCAAAACAACAGCTGTTACATGGAATGAGAAGAAAGAGCATTTGAAAGGCATAAAACCTAAGAGATCCTTCTAAATGATGCATGAAATAATAAAGTCATGAGGAACGTTATTCTGTAGATCATATGTGTACTTAGATCTTCCATAGTCTATGTGCATGCATACATGAGGGTTACTCCAAAAGTAATGTCATCAACTTTGTTATGTTGACCCATGACATCAGAGGTAAATGGTGGTATGGCAGTAGAAACTGAACCCTTCTTCCCACCAATATTCTGTTAAATAATTTTGCTGTGCAACAGATGGCAGCAGAGTAATAGTCTGATAAGATGACATTTTATATGGAAGTGCATACCAAGCAAAGGTGTGGAATTGAAATTCCTCCATACAGAAAAAGTTGCACCTATTAATATTCATGGATATTTGCTGAAGGTTTATGGAGACTAACCAGTGGATGTGAGTACAGTGAGGTGGTGAATGATGTGTTTCAACAGTGGCAACAGATTTTTACGAGTACAGTTCATCACTGGCAAAAATGTATAGCTAATGGTGGCAACTTTTTTGAAAAATATTATTTTGTAGCTGAGAATTTTCTCTACCAAAAAAACATTATTGTGCTCTTTATATCTGCCGTAGTTTCCATGGAAATAAACAGCAGGCCTTATTTTTGGAGCAATGTACATATCAATAGCTACGGACAAGCCAGAATACAAGAACCAGTCTCTCAAATCTGCTTGACAACTGTGTCATTTCTACTATTGACAAAACACAGCCTCAAGCAAGAGTTATAGCAACATTTCAAAAGTAAGTTAGAGATATCCCTTAAAATCATATTTCATTAGTACATCAGTTCTTTTACTTAATTAAATAAAATAAACCCTAAAGTATTTGTATTGTTTACTGTAATTGTCACAGTTCACACTTGTATTACTTTATAATAAGTTTGCTTTCTTTGTCACATGGCAAATGGACTTTCAAGACCAAGGCAAAAAACACAGTGAAAGAATTTCCCACCTAAAGTATACGACTTAGATCTTTGACTTGCAGGTATTTTGAAATTATTATTTCTCATGAAAAGAGGAATAACACTGGGGATGATTTTCTTGCTGATGAGCTTTGCATATACCTAAATGCTTGTAAGATTTGGTTAGTTGGCTGCAGGGAAATAAAGTATTCTAAATCCTTGTTGGTAGTTTTGTATTTCTGACCAGAGGTCAAATAACATATCTGTTTAACATCTCAAGTCTTGATCAATTCTATGTTAAGGGAAATGTGGTAACAGGGTGTTGGGATGTGGGAAACAGTGTGACTACAGCTTGAAAGATGCAGGAAGCGTCACTCTTGGAACACCAGTATTTATGAAATACATACAGGTGTTATGTGATCTGCTGTACATTGCTTCAAAATCTAAAAAAGCAACTAAAAGATGTTTATTTGGTTTATCATTTTTAAAAGCATGACTTATTCACTAATACAGAATTAATATATCTAGTGCAAGCCCAAATATTTCATTGAGCAGATGGAGATAATGAAATGTTGGAAAAGATTGAATTTTACAGGGGTCAGTTTAGCACTTCTTCCAAATATTTTCTATATTATGATAGAAGGTAAAAAACCCGGTCTGTGTGAAGGCTGCAAATGAAACAGTCAGCAAGGCAAGAATACAGATGTCAAAAAACGTAAAATGAGGTGGTAGGTGAGATATGTATATTCATTAGGATGAACTATCAAAGCAGACTGGTCATATTTATCAAGAGAATTGCATTTCCCATTTGAAGGAAAGCCCCCTTTGTTGGTGCACTGACAGCTGTTTCAATGACTTGCTTGAGACTTGCTGAAATTCGAGGTGACAGTTTTTGGCAAGAACTCTGGGTACCAGTCACTTCAGACACTATTAATGTTATGTTTATAATGTGTGCAGAAGTAAAATTAAAATGTGAGGCTCCACCCATCCACTGATGCAAACTGCCATAATTCAGTTTCTCACAGGATGATACTGTTGTTAAAGCACGATTTTGACCTTGGAATAATAGTGTATATAATTTCCAGTAAATGTCTCACCATATGGTCTTGGTGCAAATATTTAGTCTGTAATTAAAGAGTTAAATTACTTTAATTTAGTAAAAATTAAAATGAACAAGATGTAATAGTGTCAAGGCCCAGAAATAAAATCTCTTTTCATACTTTCTAGAAGAGCATAAGGATAGACTTATATTAAGCATAAATGATGTGCACAAGGCTTACAAGCGATAAGCAGTGAAACAATACTTTCATATTCTTTCTGATAGAGAAAGAGATTAACTGGAAGTTTCCTCAAACAGATAAGTAAAACCCAGAAAATTTACCAGTCTACTGGACAACTGCAGTTAATATTATTAACTGAAAAGAAAACTTTATACTCATAAATTGTTGTTAAATAATTATTTTCAATTATTTTAAAAGATCATAGTATAAAATTTAAAATTGTTATTATTTGTGACATTTATATTTTCTTCTTGCTTGAACCTTAAAGGCTAGAATACTTCAAAAATTTTTGATAGCAACATTAATGCACATTGAAGATTTATGTAAGTCCATGCAATCTTAAAATTGTTTTCTGATTGGATCACCCAAAATATAGGAATAGAAAAAAAGTAAATGAAAAACAAAGCAACCATCACTGGAGGTGAGTTACAGCTTACCAAACTTAGCCTGCCTAGTCTGAAACATCAAGTCAGGTTACTTTTGGAATAAAATGAGAGAAAAACAAAAATAGAAACCAATTCAAACAAACCTAAGATACACTTTAGGACAGTCTTGAATTCTCTTCCAAGACAGATTAGAATAATTGCCTTTTGGAGACATATCCAATTTACAATAGAGGTGTTTTATGTGACTAGTTTAGAACAGAAATGTATTTGAACGTTTCTTCTATAAATGCACTTTTGGACTGCTCCTGATGATGACATAAATGCTTTACTATCCAACTTGACAGTCCACATTTCAGGCATTGTTAAAAGAAATTGATTTGGAATAAATTGTTTAAGTATATTTACCATCTCTCTTTGGACTTGAGAATTCTTGCTTTGCTTTCCTCTCAAAAAAGAATATATGAAAATTTCTCTTCTTTCTCCACCTTTTAATCAAAATCCGAAAAAAAAATGCTACTACTTCAATGCAATTATCTTTATGTTAGAATATATTTTTCACTGTAATTTGTAGAGAAAAATTGTACAATAGTTTACTTTTTTTTGTTTTGTATTATGTGAAAAGAAAATTATAATCTCTAACAGTATTAGAATTGCACAATTTCATGTTAACTATTCCAATTAGTATGTTATTTTCAAAGCATAGAATAAAAGAACAAGCAATTTTGTTCCATGAATCTCTCAATTCCATTTTTTTGCAATTAGTTTTCCAATTTCTGTTTTCACGAGAACCATTTCTTGTACATTCTTAGCCCCAGAAATAATTATTTAAATAATAACTTAAATAATAATTTAGAATATATAATGAAGATTTTTTCTTTTATAATAAAGCAAATGAAAACATTCTGACGGGGAATTTTCAGTTTCTTGATATGGCATTGGACACAAACACTGATAATGTAAGAAGCTAGGTAATACATCTGCTTTCTAGCTTTTTTTCTAAAGAGATTACTGGATCCATTCGATACAGAATCATAAAACATAGATGAAGTCATTTATGAAGTGCTGCAACTCAAATCTTGTTCCAGGCCAGAGCTGAAAATGAGACCTACAGTCTCATGTTTCTCTCATACTGGGGGAAATAAATGAAATTGTTTTCTAGCACAAGTAAAATATTACTAAATCCAAAAAAGGGAAAATCGAAAGAAAAAAAATTGTCTGATGATTATATTAAAATACAAAATCATCCCGAATGTCTTAACCTTCAAACAGCCTATGTTTAGTGTACCCACTTACACAAAAATGCAAATATTTCTCTCAGAGAAAACAGCCTAAGCTTAGGTTAGGTATATGGTGAATGTTATGGATTATAGATTCAGAACTTTATTAGCCCATATTTACAAGCTATTTCCTGAATGGCATTTTGATGTCTCATGTGAACTTTCTGAAGATACAGTCCAATCAGCAGCCCAGGCAGCTAATGACAATTTTAAACAGTGTTGCTCCCACCATCACTTCCTGAGAAACATTCTTGTAACTGTCCACCTATCCAAATTTGAGCTACTAGCTCCTGCCATTTGAGTCTGATTGTCCAAACATTTCTCTGCTCCCTAAGCATGTATTACATCATAACCACCCAGACCAGACCTCTTTAATTTGGGCATGTCTTTTTCTCTTAACTCATAATCTTTTGAATTTCTTTTCTTATCCCTAGCAGCTTATACAGGAGAAAGTTTGGATTATTATTTGTTGAGACATGTTTTTTTTTTTTTATTTGCAAAGAAGACGAGGTGAGAAACATTAATCATTTGTTTATTTTTCTTGTTTTTTTTCTCTCTAATCCTTACGAGGAAATCACTTTTTACTTCTGAGATAGTGACTGCAAAATATATATTGCAGATATAATAATAAGCTTCAGTCTTTAGTGTTGCCAATGTAAAACTTCACAAGCATTGTACTACAGTCAGGGAGACAAGATGACAGATAGAGAGAGAGATACCAAAGCAATAAAAAACATCACCTAATGAAACAAATATTTGAAAAACCACTGAATTAAATAATGTTCTTCTTGTAACGCAATCCCCTGAACACAGCATACAAGAAGAGCACAATTTTTTAACAAGTGAAGGCACCAGCCCTCTATTTCACTCTGTCTGTCTGTCTACCCAGCCTCTATCTGTCTATTTTGGCTTTCAAAGAAAGTACACAAGGCACATTTAGCGCAAATGGCTATCGTGATTAATAAGGACATCACAGTGAGACACTAAAAACTGCCCTGTCTCCTTCATCTATTCTTTTGGTGCAGTGATTAACCTTTGAGTTTATGATTATTTTTGCACTTGCCTCAGATAAAATATTTTATGACTTCTTACCTTCCAGGCAACTTGGATTAAACTTATCCAGTCTGGGAATATAGTAGCCCGTAATGACTCTTCCCTCAGAAATCATATCTACCTCCTTACTGCATTATCAGAACATTCTTTGCACAAAACAGATAGAAACATCAAAACAAGAGATAAGACAACTTGTTAAGGTCATTTTTCACCTTCCTATACATCATTCATGCTTAATTGATTTCCAAACCCTTCTAGAGACAGATAGCCATACATTATGAAGGCTAAGAATATGAAAAGATCATTTTCTTTTCCCCATTAATTCCCATTTGCAAAGTCTTCTTCAGCCTTTCCTAAAGTTGCTTTGGCAGTGTTCTTACTAGTGACTGATCACTGCCCTTCAGCATAGAAATGGGGCAGAAGAAAACATTTTTATCTTTTGGCAAAAGCATCCATCTCTAACACAGAATTTCAGATATTCTGCACTCAGTTTCAGAGAAAAACTAAGAGGAGAACAAAGGAGGTTCAAAGGAATCTATAGGACAGATCTCCAGAGACTGAGTAGTTTAAAAAGCTATCTTGTTTTGAACTTACAAAATGACTCATCACCATTTGAGGAATACTGCTTAGCTTTCCCCTCACACCTATCTGATGTCTCCTTCTGCACTGTACAAAGAGGGAGGCAGCCATTTTGATGCATGACTCCTAAACATGGTGGATGTACATGTGAGTGTCAAATCTGAAATTGCTGTAGACTTCCTAATCATTTAGAGATAGTGAAGAAATGTGAGGAAAGGAGAAACAGAAAAAAAAAACAACAACAACAACAAATAGATCAAAATAAAACAAAACACAAAGCTTTGGTTGTTGTTCTCAAAGATTTTTCTGTCTTTTCTGAATATGTTTTCTCTTGTTAATGTAAACAAATGGAATGTGTATAAGTTGCTATCTATAAAACTGTAGATATAGTCATAAAGGATAGCAATATCAGAATTAAAAGTTGCATTCAGTCTATAGAAAGGATTAAAAAGGTATCTCCAAAGAAAATGAAATGTAAGATTCCTCTTGTTGCAACATTTTGAAATATTTATATTAAGCTAGGTGCAACAGCAGTATAACTAGTAATATTTCAGATTTGGAATATATTTCATTTCAACAAAATTGTCTGTATACTATTCTTGGAGGTGGAAAACTGGTTTTTGGAAGGGAATTTGTCACTTCACTGCTCCTCTGCTCAAATCATGTGAAAAGAAGCAGATGAAAGTCACTATTGGTTTCAGAGTTCTTGAGTTTACATAAAACAGAAAAGAAACCCAACAAGCACTGAAAGCACAACTGGCCTTTAAAATGTTATCTGATTCTGTCCTGTTTAAATAATGTGCATGTGAACTAAATTTAAAAAAATAAAAAGTCCAAACTTAGATGGCTTTGCCATCCAGTTTATTGTCAAGTACATTTTGAATTGTTGAGTCTTGAACTATCATTTCAAATCATCCTCATACTTTAAAATCAAATCTTTACAGTTTGCTTCAACACATAAGAATAAAATAATTCTCCAAGATCAAGCTAATGTGGTGGCACAAGGAACACTCTCTATGTTATGTATTTCCTCTTTTAAATAAAAAAACAGATGTTTCTTGGTGGAGTAATTTGGAGGAGGATGAAATGCAGATGAAGATTTTTCTTTGTAACCATTGCTAACACCTGCTTCACGTCCTTTGGCACTCTCAGAAACCTTTCATGTGCACTCAAGTGAAGAGGAGAGGGAGGAAAACCAGAGACTTTGCACCATCTTTTTTCAGAGGGCAGCTTTGTATCATCTCTTTACTGCTGTATCTAGTGAAAATATAAGGTGCAAGCTGCAAAAAACCTTCTTTTATTTTCCTTAGATATCAACCATTTAGATGCAAGCTTGTACAGCTTCATTGTAAGTTACTCTTTGTTCAGAGAACTGTCAAGTCAGAGGATAGGAAAAAGAAAAATCAGATGAGTTTCCTTTGCAGCTTCCCAGTGGGAGAGCTCTGCTGAAATGCCAGTCTAGCTCTACTGGTTTCTACATCAACAGATGGCAGACAGCATTCCTTGTGTTTGCTTCCCACTTGGTAAATCACAGGTTACATCTGGTCTGGCCTCTGTTCTTTCTGAACAGATGGAAATACATGTTCATTATGGATTGCAGCAAGGAGATGAAGGGATGATAGGGATAAATGTTCATGGCAGGGGTGGGAAGGTGAGAAGGCATTAGAAAATAGAAAAGACAAAACCAAATAATATTTTAAAAAGGAAAGAACATCTTAAAGTGACCACTACTAAAAAAATAATACTGCTCATGAGAAAGGAAGATTAGTAAGCAGCAATGCATACTAAAAATTTCTTCCATATGTAATGCACAAATTAATCTACTTGCAGAATGTGAGACTGAATGACTATATTATCTCCTACTCAAAGCTATTGGAAAGAAAAGCCTGTTTTCAGTCCTAATTTCTTTATACTCAAGGTATGAATCAAGGTGAAGCTAAATAAGTCTCTGGGCAATCTGATCTAACTGTGGACGTCCCTGTTCATTGCAGCAAAGTTGGACCAGATGGACTTCAGAGGTCCCTTCAAACTCAAAGGATTCTATGATTCCATAATACTAAAAACAGAAAACACGCAGATAAATGTTCTCAGTAAGTCTCAACCATAAGTTTTATTTTAGATAGGAAAAAAAAAAAAAAACCTTTTTTTTGCAACTTGTCATCTCACATAGAAGTATACCAAACTTTTAAAATATTTTTCAACCTCCCATTAGAAAATGGAGTTTATTTTCCTCTAATCAGTTAATGAATGTCAATTTTTTCATATTTATATTGATAATCTTTTAAACATTCATAAGTTAAAGATTTCTAATAGAAATTTTAAAATATTGATTTTTAGTGAAAATTTGAGATTTTAATGAAAAAAATTATAAAAAAAAAACAATACTAGAATTCTACATCTGAAGTGTAAATGTCCTGAAGATTTAAAGTGAATTTGCTATGATATCTTCAAATGGACACAGCTCAAACTTCTTAAAATACAGCAAATTCTTCTTGTAACTATAGAAATGCATACACACAGCATAGACTTTGTAAATTGAAACACAAAAAAAGGACCACTGCTAATCCTTTGGCTAGGTACAAACTTGTTTCACACCTAGTAAATATGAGCAAATTTGATTGAAGGTTTGGTTATTTTATTTGTAAAACTAACTACAAAGATAATTGACAGTTATAGATCGCTTTTGAACTACAGCACAATAAAATCTTTGTGATAAAGAATGCAATATTTCAGGCACCCCAGAACTACAAAGCTCAATAATTAATATAAATTATAACACCTTATTCTGCTTCCTTTGTGCGTGCAAAGTGCAGTATGACTTCTAATTCAAACAGCCTAAGCCCTCCCCTATTCACACTATCAACAGGTGATACCTGAGAAACAGCCATTATTTTGTAACCTTTATTTGGGGTAAGGATCTATGTCTTATTTACTGCATTCTATTCAGCCCTTCACCTATTGCGGACTCCTTAATTTCCTTACCAAGCTTTCTATAGGACTATAGTTTAATTGCTAAAATCTACAGTTTCTCAGTATTATTTATAATTTTTTTTTTTTTAATTTATGTGGAACAACCAAGAAAATCTATTTTTTATTTTTAATTAATTAGTTCAGAAAACAAAAACAACCATTTAATATACAGAGAAAGTACAGTCAACAAGTAGTAGTCAACAAGTGTCTAGACATAAATGTCTAGCCATTTCTTGTCTGTGTACTTAACAATTCATTGAATACAACTGTATTCTAGGCACATCTCGTGTGGTTTTCATTTTTAGCACCAATAGCTTGCCAGTGCAGCATATCAAACATCCAAGTCCTCTACTGCATAAACTATGAATAGAGACCATATACTATTCTATTATACTATTGTTATATATACATATAACATATACATATATATACTGTTCTATTTCAGCAGTCTGTGCCAACCTATGAAATAGAATGCAGCTTTGCAGGATGCTTTTCAATTGCTCTGACTAGAGTTGTAAAGTGGACACTCCTAATTTCATTTTTCTGACATCATTTCCTACTTCACCTCCCACAGTTTAACCTCTGTAGTAAGTAATGTAGTAAAGTTATAGAAAAGAACCTCTTCTACTCTGATTTTATTAATCACAAGAACAGGTGTATTTTTCAGCATGAATTAAAACAACTATGAAACTGTATTATTTGAGTATATTGTTATAGAAATGCTGCATGTTTGTATATATTATAATGAAATGATTTCTTTGCATATCAATCAAAGATAAAATATTCTAGAAAAGTATTATTTCATGTTGTAGAGCCATTCCTGCAGGTTCTTTTTTTTTTTTTTTTTTTTTTTTTCAGACACCAGAAAGATAAATTCATTACTAGATGTTATATTTTGTGCTTGGTAGAACTGAGAGGCATGTGAGATAGAAATATTGATATGTGATAAAACATGGATTAGAGGTTAATTTATTTTCTGATAGCAGGCTGTGCTATGCAAACTTGTGACTAAAGACTTTGATTTACTGCTAAAATGTGTGAGGTCTACAGGATCAGATGTGGATTAATGTAATAGGGGAAATATAAAGCATATTTACTTCATGTGGAACATCTGGAAATAATTTAAGTGAAGATTAAAGAATTTTCAGAAAAAAAAGTTTATTACTAGTTTATGCAAAAGCAACATGTAGCAAAAACAAATGGATCATGATTACCCTTTAGACAACAGTAGTGATCAGACTGACATTAAAGTTAAGGATAGATTCCAGATTACATGTGCTTTAAAAGCACCTTCAGAAAAATGCCTATATAGAAACACCTATAAAGCAATTCCTTCATAAAAAACACTTTGGGATTATGAAGGTAAAACGAAGATTGGTGCTATTATGGTTAAATTCTTTTAGTTATTGAGCAGGTGGGGAGTTCTGAAACATGATCATGGAACAGGGACAAAACAGGCAGATTAATTAGAACATTAGAAATGCTAGTCATTTTGTACTTGTAGAATCAATTTGCAGTTTGTATTCAGTCTCACTCATCTCTCTTTTCTGTCCAGCACAATTATTTTTTCCTATACTATATTCTGAGCGTTTTACTATGGTGCTCTCTTTTAAACGATTCAAATGACCACGATCCAGTTTTGGAGACAATGTCATAGTTTAATACAATATATAATCAAAGGAATAAAAAACAGCCCTAACCTTGGTTTCCTGCTAGTTAAAATCCACCTGATTTTAACTAGTATAGATCTTTGATAATTCATTCTCAATTTGAAATGGCAGAAAATTCATACTTGTGCTCTCTAGAACAATTCCTGCCTCACAGTAGGATATGAACTAAATCATTAGTCTCTCCTCCAAGATCAGTGTCCACCAACAGTTTCTTCACTCACTGCCTGTATCTAACTCTTTAATATTCTGGTGATGTTTTATACAATCCATTTCTCTGTGAATTACATGTGATACTGTATAGTTTTGTATCTTTTTTGTTGTTGTTGTTGTTCTGAAAGTAACAACAATATTTATTTGAGATTGACATCATAATACAAACAACAGATAGGATTTATTTCTTACACATAAATTGGTGTTCTACTTCTGACAATAAGGGACTTTAAATTAAGCAGAAATCTTGCCCTGAGGAAAAAAAAAAAACCAAAACAACAGCAACAAAACTGCTACAGCAATAAACACACAATTCTTTCAGGCAAAGGGATATATTAAGGATGAAACACATTTGCAGACATATGCTCTGGACAGTTTATGAATTGGAAGTAATCAGGGTTTGAGCTGAGGAAAAATAAATAAACAAATAAATAAGAATCATGAATGCTATGTTTTGTGAAAGTCCAGAACTTCAACTACTTTCAGAAAAGCAAGCAGGATAATAATAATCAATAATTTTTGGGAAAGGAAGCAAACAAGAAAGCAAGAAATATAAGAAATATAAGAAAATAAGAAAGGAAGAAAAATTAAGTTATTGGAAGAATTTCTATGGAAGATGTATATTTGAACAGTTTCTTGGATAAAGGAATTCTAAAGAAGAGAAGAAGACTTCTGATTTTCTTTTGTCTCTGTATTTATTCCCCCAATTATTTTCTGAAAACCATTTACGTATCAAAGGGTAATAGGCTTTTTTTGGATGTATGTCTCAGTTGACCACAAGAGGTCAGGAGACCTCTTAATGACAAGTATTGAAGACAAGGACAAGTCAGATTGGAAGGGAGATCAGGAGGTTCTTGAGACCAACCTGCTGCTCAAAATACTCAGAAATGAGAATAGATCAAGTTCCTCAGATCTTAGTGCATCTGCGTCTTGAAAAAGACAGAAGCTGCAGAATACCTCTGGTCAGTCAGTTTCTGACTGTCCTGAACAAGTAAGATCTTTCCTCATATTAAGTTAAAATTCATTGTTTCATTTTGTTTCTCATTCTTAAACCACATACCATCTCATGAAAAGCTTTCTTTTGTCCTGCTGATGAACCTGCCAGGTTTCCCCAAATCATTTCTTCTTCAGGTTGAAAAAGCCTGGATTTCCTCAGCTTCTCCTTATTTGTCAACTTCTCTAGCTTTTACAATTTTTGTGGATTCCATTGAAATTTCTTGTTTGTCAATATCTTAATTTTCTACAGGGGAGACAAAACTGGACTCATTGATCTAATGAGTACAGTGAAATCATCACTTCCTTCACCTCCCACACTGTCACTGACAAAACTGTTAAAATATACCACAGAAAAGATATTGTAAATGTATGAATGAAGAATTATGTTCTGTAGGCCAGCTGTCCTTTATTCTGTATTTAACCAGTTAAGTTCCCCCTTTACAAAGTCATGTCTCTTTGCCAAGAAGAGAATAGGTAGCAGAGAAGATAACCTGATTTCTTTAAGATTTCTGAGTAGGAAAAGCACCATTTTCTCTCTCTACTGGCTTTCTTTTACAACTTCATTTGTGATATCATGACTGTCTTTCTCAGACCATAAAATCAAACATTCTGCTGCAAGGTTTCATTTCTTTGCTTTTTACCCTCTTTTCTCTGTAAAAGTCTTTCGTGTCATGCTGTCTTTACATTTTCCTCTCATTAAGCATATCTCTTCAAATACTTAAAGGAAAATCCAAGATCTATATTACTTACAATCATTGTTCTTATTTCACATTCTGTCAAACACATCTCTTCCCTAACACATAACTAAGAGGTTTTTTTTATACCAAACTTCTGTCTTGTTTTCTTCCATGTTATTCAACTGACCTGCACTTTGAAAAGCAGAAAAGACATTTAAAGCAACTGGTTATTAGAGTACTTCCAGCACTGAACATGTGCTTTTTTCTGAAAGAACAACTCCACAGGATATAAACCGGGTCTTGATGAATAATTAAATTATTTGTAAGAGTTTATAGCTTTTGAGAAGATAAGCAAATAAATCACATCTGCTGAAGTCAAACTTCATTAGTTTTAAAATCCTTAAAGTAGCCCATTTTTAGAAAAATCACTAGCACACATTAGAGCTGTGTGTATTTCAGAATTTCAAGTGTCTGTAAAAACAAGTGTTGGTTACTCTTCAGAAATAGTATTTCTCCTTGTTTTAATTTTCTATGGATATATTCTTATAGAATAAGAGACCGGCCTATTGCTCTGCCTGTTTCTGCAAAGAAATGTGCTGTGTTAGTAATCATGCTTTACCTACCAGGAGAATAAATAAAGATATCTATTGTCCTAGGACGCTAATCCGGTAGCTTTCACCAGAGGTACCTGTGAAAATGTGTATGCTTGCAACTTAAATATTCATTTTTGCTTTGAATCATTAACATCTCCTTCAAATGCATGTAAGGAAAGTTCCACGTATTGGAGAAACTAAACATTATACTGAGGAAAATCTTAACATACACTGGATTCCTGAAAATAGTTAAATCTTTTATCTATTAGTTCTCAGCCTTTTGGGCAAAGTAAGGAAGTTGTAATTGTTGTTGTGCTTGTCCATGGTTTTGTTCTGAGAAAAGTCCTCTGCTAGCTTCAAAATCAAACCATAACTATTCATTCTAATAAGTAAAATTTATTCAGGTTTGCAATCAAGTTGCCTCTTTTAAAAATATATGATGATTATTTAAAACCAAAATTATTCTGCTTTTTTTCCTCTCTAGAAACCTTATCATAATTTAGTATTACCTTCCTACACTGTACCACAATTCCTTTTATTGTAAAACTGCTTAGAGTACCACAAGCTTCATCCTGATCGTGCTGACTATATTCAAGTTTGCCTGTCACTAATTCTGATATCAATCAAGTGGTACAGAAAGAGATTCCAGGGCCTTAGACAAAGGTCTTCTAAAAATGTCATTCTTTAGCACATAAATTTTATGCTAACAAGTTATAAAACAAAACAACACAAAAACAAACAAAAAAACAAACCAGATAAAAAAAATTTGGCCATTCAAAAGAAGCTCAGTCATATAAAGAACACTTAACAGATTAGAAGTAGAACAATAAGTTAATATTATGATAATTAAGAATATTCACAGGAAAACTCAGTAAAAATCAATTCTATAGCAAGGCATACGATATGATTAGATGAAGAATTAAACTATAATGTTTTCTTGACTGAACTCATAGAATCAGACAAAAGGACAAGGATGAGAATTTTCAAATTAAGATAATTTTGTTTCAAAGCAATTGCTAAGGATAAGGCAAATATACTTAGAAGCAAGTTTCACGACCATATTTCAGTGGTCAGGAATCACTAATCAATGAATTGCCGTGTGGTGATCATTGCAATCTGAGGATTTGCAAAACTTTATATTGATAAATTAATTATCTCCATTGCTCAGATTAATAAACTGGCATGTCGAGAATATAATAATACAGAAAACCTAAATCACAGTCCTCCTCAGCTCTTAAGTGTATCTCTTTCTTACAGTCCCAGTTTTCTTTTTGTGCTTTTTGTCAGAATTACATGTAAATGTCTATTATATAGATATTATATACCTACATATAAATATCTACATTTTCTAGAAGCTTTTTACTAAGAACTTTTTGTCTGTTTGGTCTAATATTAGAATAATCCAGCTGCCATTGAAGAAAATTCTGCTAATTTTCACTTATCCAAGTCAAGTCAAATGTCTGTTTATAACTTGTCTGTATAGTAATTTTCCAATACTGCTCTTCCAGCTGACTACAAAAAGTTAACACAGAAACATACACAGAGCTGGAACAGGAGCAATTTCTTTTTCCGGATCACAGTCAAAATGAGACTTTCATGATGTATCTCAAAACAATTTTTCTCTCCATTTGTCTGAAAGTGCAATTTAATAAATAGTTATTAGTACTTTTAATACTTCCTATGGGAGAAAGTTAAATCATAGCCAAATCAAGCCTTTCCTCCCACCACTTGCTGAAACTGGAGAAAAAAAGCCAACAAGATGGAATTCTGTAATTATTGTTAGAGGGTAGTTCTTCTACTACAACCAAAAACAGTTTCAAACTACAGTTTTTTAAAATGTAAGAACTTTCATTTGGTTTCATTTCATTCTCTGCCCTCTTCTTGTACTCTTTTAACTTGCCTCACATTTATCTAATTTTTTAAAATTAGAACTGTATAGACTGATGCAGCAGAAATAGGTAGCAATAAATTGTTGGACTACACTTTCATTCATATCTTTAAATGCTTTATATTAAGAAATGCTTAAATGTTTCAGTTCTCTATTTATTTTATGTATTTATTCCATGAAGAGTTTAAATCAGCATTAATTTATTAAATTTAATATTAATATATGAAATATTAATATTAATTTATTGTTTTAATTTAATCAGATAGAACTGTAATATTTTCCTTTCATTTTATCAAAGATAAAGCTGCAAGTATTGTAAAATATCATGTCATTAACTTGAGATGATTGAGATTACTATGTGCATATATAACATTCTGTCAAACTACAAATTTGAAAATCTGCTGCTTCTACTCACTGATAAAGGGAAGATCTTTTAAATAGTTTGCAAACAATATATAATCTTTTTTTCTTCTTAACACTCTTCAGGGTCCTTTTATTGAAACATTTTAGAACAGAAGTTAGGAATGGTTTTGAAAATACATTGATTTTCAAAATGAAATGAAAATAAATGGATTTTGAAAATACTTGTAGAAATACAACAAATCTTAGGGAAGGGAAAGGGAAAACACCGAATACTTGTTGGATTGAAGTCATGCTAAATCCTGTCAAGAGAAGTTCTGAATTGGGTAAAAAAAGTAATATGAAACTAGGTTACATTCTATTTATACAATCTACTATATCGCATCAGTAGATTAAATATGTTCCTCTTTCTGTTTGTTTCAAAGACCAAACGTTATTTGCATTGCAGCTGTGGAATATCCATAAAACACAGAGAGACAGAATGGTAATGAACTGTGGAGCCAAATGGTAAATTGTATTTACCCCACAATTGTGTCCATGGCACTCTGCCCACTGATTTTTCTCCCTTATAGTTCCTCTTTTTGACATTAGAAGCCTGAAGCAACTTCAAATACACTCTAATTTTCTTTTCTAATGCAATACGTTGCGTTACTTCGCCCCTAGAATTTTTGTAACCCAATACTCAAGAAAAAAAAATAAAATAAAATTGGTATTTTACAAACATGGTTTTACAGATCAATGTTTTGTTACTGGTACCAGACAGTACCAGTTCAGGATGAATATGTACCAAAATAAGCAGTTTAAGAAGAATTACTCTAATAATGATTTAAACCATTAAAGACTTTGAAATATGTTTATTTTTTTACTTAGAAATACAATCTAAAATAAAGAAGCTAACGCATGAAATAGAGTTTTGATCAAGCAGAATGAATAATCATTATTAGCTGATTGTGTAACAAAGATGAAAATAATGCAATCATCAGGTGAAAACAGAAAGTAAGCCAATAAACCATCTCACATACTATCTTCTACATTCCCTTATTATTCCTATATATTTCTCTAAATGCGGTTTTCTCTATCTTTTCTTTTCCTCAGCAGTATGTTTTCTCCAAAGAAAACAGTTTCTGATTATCTGGCAGGAGCTGGACTACGAAAGAGTTTAGGAAAAACAAGCAAGCTTCATAAAAAATTAGTACAATCTGATTTATTACTAAATATATGGGATTAACCTTCTCACACACTTCTACATATCCCCACCAGCAATACCAGAAATAAATACTTCAATGACAGACTGCTCAATAAAATCCTGCAACTAAGCTTACAATCTCTGGCATCAACCATAAATTCAAAGTGCGAAATGGGATTATTTCATTCCCAGTGAATTAGTGTCCCTGTTAATAGAATTCTAAATATATATAATCATATAAATGTCAGAGAGAAAAATCTTTAACAGGCTTTCACTGTGCAGTTATTTCCAATGTAGACCCGGGAAATCAGCCAGGTCCATTCACCTTTGAGAGCAATGCCTCATATATCTCCATGGTTGGTCTTTCTGTCTAAAATACCATGCAAAAAAGAAGCAGGTCATGGGTTTTGTCAAGCTTTGTCAGATCTCTAAAGTGTCATCAGTTCCTGAATTTTTTCCTATCTCTCCCCTAGATTTAATCCAGCAGACAAGCAGTGTTTTAATGTAGACCAGAGCCGGTTTCTTGTTAGGACTTGTTAGGACACATCATCTAGAGAGTAATATGGTCTTCTATAGGTAGAAGGAACAAGTTTCAACATTCTTGGTCTCTTAAACCTGAGCCAGATCTGTTGGTGAATATCTTGCTCAGCAGTCTGTACTTATATTTTAAAAGTGTACTGCAGAAAGTCACAGACCTTGATAAGCACAGGTTTTCTAAAAAATACGTGTAAAACACTCTTGTCTCTTGAAATACTGTCTGAGGCTGCAGGTTGTCAGTCTGTGTGAGGTAGTTTGTTGAGATTCTTGAGATGACTGAAGTGCTAACTTGCAATGAACTCTGAAATTTTGTGTTCCAAAATTGTTAAGCATCCAATTTCAACCTTAAAGTTCACTGCAGCTCAGACAAGAATAATCTTTTTCTCTAAATCTTCCCCTTCTCTTTTATAAATTATTTTATATATGTACACACACATATACTCACGTATACTTGAACACAAGATATCTACAGAAAATAAATTCTAAAACATTTACAGATAATTACTTGATTTTAAGTATTTGGGGAGGAAATGAGATTATTAACTCATTATGTATGTCTCAGAGAAAACAAAAGTAGGTTTATAAACAGTTATCTGAAGTAGTATCTGATTTTTACTACTATTTGAATTAGTAAATTAGGCCATTATGAGGTAAATATTGTATGGCACTCAATTTATACAAGTGAAGTTTAATTGTTACAGAACAAAAACTTGTTTGAGAACACAAGACTCAGACTTCAAATTCAGATCTAGAGATGGAAAATTAGTCCACACTATTTTTTAGCTAATTTCACTCAAATTTCTGTTTTCATAAGTTTCGGCTTAGTTTATAATTTATGGTTGCTTTCTATGTGAATATTTTAACTGGAAAAAAAAATATCTTTATGAGAAGAAAATTCTAAGTTACTATGCATTAGTTAGTAATTAAATAATTAATAAATTACAAGAAATAAGTAATTCAGGGAGGAGATATATTTGCATAGGATTTTAAAAATTAACATGTTATATGGTTGTAGTATCATTTTATTTTTCAACTCACGGGTATTCAGATCATCATAAATACCTGTTTCAAAGGTTCTATTCAAAACTGTCTCTTAAAATTATATCTGGAGTGCTCATTGTAAACCAGTAAAGAGAAATAGCAGTATTAAAATTATTGTTCCACAGTCGGGTTCATTATGCTAAAATGATTCCCATAGTTCATTTTTGTTGCTAAGAGGCTCTCTCAACTCCTTTCACATTTTAGATTCCTATCCAGTGCTTTCTCTCTCAAAAAATCCTATCACAACAAATTAATTAAAAATCCCTAAATGAAGAATGTTTATTTGATAGATACACTGAAAATTTTACTGGCAGAAAGGCTTAAGGGCCAAGTGTACCAATGACTGTCACAAGCCTTAAATTTCAAGACAGGCACCTTCTTTGAACAGATATATTCTTAGCTTTGGATCTAGTTCTGTGTCTTGGTTCATGAAAAATATATTTTATTTCTGTTGATACTTCAAATTCAGCATTTTGCAGATATTCTGTTCTCTTGCAGGTAATGATTCACAATTATCCAGGTAAGAATTATTTGGTAAAGCATAAAATCCTATGTCGAAGATTATTATCAAGATTCCTTTTGTAGTTAAATGACAAACTGATATATCTAGATGTAGTTCTTCTCATCATGAAAAAAAGATTAAAACCGTGGAGCAATTACAAAATAATAGTGTACTTTTTTTCTCCACCAACTAAAAAGAGATTCTACTACACATGATTCAGATTGAGCTCAACATGACCTAATCTAGTTTGCATAAACAAAAACATCAGTGTGAGAGAAATTACTCTAACTGATTTTAAGATAAAGGAGTTTTGCTTGTTTTTAAAGATTTTGAGGTAAATTCTTCCTTTACCATCACAGTTTTACAGTTTCTTGACTGTATTATCTATTTTAAAACACAGCTACTGGCAAAGTTAAAATTAGACTGTTTAGGTTGCTCCAAAAGTAGTGCCTCCTACTTAATTCCACAGAAACTACAGCATATACAAAGAGCAGGACAGCACTACTTGATAGAGCTACAAAACAGTAGTTTTCAACATAACAAACATCATTAGCTATACTCACCAGGTATAAACAAGAGCCTTCAGGCTTATAAAATTCTGCACCAGCTGAGGTGACCCATTGTCATTGTCTCTACTGCTGAAACATACCACCCACCCTCTCAATGTTATCACATTCACTGGTTAGTCTTCATAAATGTGCAGTAAGTACAAGTGAATATGAATGGATGCAGTTTTTTCTTCATGGGTGAATTCAGTGACACAGCTTTGCTTCCTACACACTTCCATGTCAGATATCATTTTGTCAGCCTGCCCCTCTGCTGCCCAGCAAGAAATTGTAATGGAATGTTAGTGGGAATGTTCAACCTCTACTACCATACAACCAACATTCTCCTCTGACATCACTGGGCAACATAATAAAACAGAAGACACTAATTTCAGAGCAGACCTCATACATTTTTAGTAAAGAAATATCAAATACTCTCTGTAAGACACAGTGTTTCACTTTTCAATACTCTGACAGTAAAGGAATCATCAGAATAGTCTTCATTTTTTGAAGAACGTGAAAGAAAAAGAATAGCTTTACAAACAGAAAGTTCTTGTATGTAAGAAATGTATTTGATATGCACGGGAAGACTTGCAATCTTAACTACTCATGCTAGCAGACACAACAATAAATAAATAAATAAATAAACAATTAAGTATTTATAACTATATTTATTAAGTATTTATTTATGAGTATTACATAAACTATATCATTTGAGGAATCATTCATTCAATGACACGGAAGTCTGGAAATAGGTGATTTGAAACTGCTGGGATAAGATGTATAAACTAGATGTATAAGTTGTATAAACAAGAATTCTGTAATAATGAACCATGTTAACAGCAGCACATTACTCCACCAAAAGACTATACCTCACATAATATTCCTCTCTCTCTGCCTTCATGAAGGTCTTCACTGGTGGAATGTGGTTTGTATAATTCCACCCTCATATGTGCCCTATCTTCCTAAACTGATTTAAAAGAATTAACATTGGAAAACTAGTGTTAAATAGTTGAGCTTTCTGCTTGTGTTCCACAGTACCCCTTCATTCACAAATTAGGATTCAGATAAAGATCTACCCTGAATTAGTTCAATGTACTGAGAGTTATTCCATAGTATGCAGTTTTTATAAGGAATACCTCAATACACTATGTTTGAAAATGAACATTCCATTAAAATAAGAAAACTGCACAGATCCTCAAAAGCATCCTCTCTGACTGAATATAAACATGCAAAATTACAGTACATAAAATTCATATTCTAGTTAGCTAGATCAGGGTAGTATTTCAAAGACAAAACTCACTCTACACTTTGTAAACTTTTACATGTATAAAAGGCTAAATTAATTCCTATCCTGCTCGTATATTTTCCGATAATGTTGTTAGATCAAATTGATACCTCTAAATGATTATCTCTTATCAACATTTCAGAGAAGAGAGAATAATGTATTTCTGAGATGCTTAGGCACTTCTGGAATGATATGCTGTTTTAAGATTTTCACAAACAATTATATTTGCAGAAGTCCTAAGAGTCATTTCAGAGGCTGTATCAAACTGAAGGAACTGAAAAATTATCCTGAAGTGTGCAAACACAGAAAGGAGAATAGATTTATCAATTAAGAGATCACTGTATGTTAGCACAAACAGGATACATTATTAGAATATTACACCACTTTCAGTACTTTCTCTGGCATCGACTACCTGTGTAACTATTGCTAAATCATGTTCAAGAAACATGTTATAGGATACAACATTCCCTTTAGAGACAGAAAGCAAAACAAGGGTAAATTGATGTCAAAATTGTACTATACAGCCAAAGGAAAAAACATTACACTGTAAGCAGATCAATTCCATTTGTTTTCCTTTCTACTGATGTATTTTTAATGGAACTCTCATGCATTGGAACAGGTACTAACTGATGGAGAGAATTATATGTTAATTTTAGCTATGAAAGAAGTCAAATGGCTCAGAAAAAAAACAATCAAAGAGGTAGCAAGCCCAGTGGTAGAGAACAACACAAAATGAAGGCATGAGCATAGAAGGAAAAAAAGAAATCATACATGCCTCTCCATATGTTCTGTCATTTACTTTTATCCCATTCCCATTCAGTTAAAATGCTTAAAAATCTTGTGAAATAGAAAATCACACTGAAAGGTTGCACTAATAAAAGCCCAGAGTTACAGATTACAAGAGATAGAAAGAGTGTACAAACAGAAAGATAAAGCTGTGGCAGAAGGGAAGGCTTTCTTTCACAAGCAATGCACAAAACAGATAACCAAAGCTGAAGAGATGGGGAAAAGGGCATAAGAATATAGAGCACTGAGAAAGCAGCACACAATAAATGGAGAACTTCATGAATCAGAAAAAAATAAAATTGTCACAAATAGATTCACATATTAATTTGAAACATATTTAAAAAAATAATAAAAAAATGAAGAGCAAAGGTTTGAGAAGTACCAAATAAGGATGGCTGCCAATAAGGATTTTCTTACTAAAGACATAATTTAAGAAAAGTGACACCTATGTATTATCAAGGACATTTGTAATGAAAAATGCCTAAGAGTTTCAGTTTTAAAAAGGAAAGTATCTAGATCCCAAGAAGAATGGTCAGGAAGTATAACCCTCTATTGTGTATTTGCACTCTTTGGTGTGTTCTTCAAATATCAATCTTGACTCAGGAAAAAAAAAAAAAAAAAAAAAAAAAAAAAAAAAAAACCACCAACGGATGCCATTTCATAAAGTGAAATTTTGAATTACATTTCTGGTTGAAAATTTGTTGACTAGTTCTTTTAAATTTTCAAGAGCAGCCTGAGTAACTGTGAGCCATAAGATAATTTTCATGATCTATTTGGATGTGATGCATGGTTTGAACCATTTGAAGGTATTGCAAAGTATTGTGCTTAAAGTGATTGTTTTCTGAACAGCTACAAACAGTGGAGGTATAGAAGGCAGTAAATGTATCTTCCATCTGCTGCTACTGCCTTCTTATCTGAAAAGGATATAAAATCTCTGTATTCTTTCTTCCCAGGGTAATAATGTAAGTTACATCCTATGAAGTAAAGAGCTTTTTGTTATTTAGATTTTTGAAAGCAAAGTGCTCGACTGAATAACAGTATGAAATGGAAAACATGTGAGTTTATGTAACAATAAAAGTCACATAATATCCTCTCATAAAAAAAAAAAAAAATCTTACCTTGCTACTGCTTCCTTACTCTATATAAATATTATGCTTAGATACTGACAAACCATTCAGAATATTTTCACTATGAGGACTAGCACACAGCAGGATGTATAAAGAATTTCTACAGTCTGCCTCCATGGAGATTTTCAATACTTTTCTGGAGTCCTGAGCAACCTAGTCAAACCTCTCAGCTGACCCTGCTTTGAAAAGAAAGATGAACAGAGACCTCCTGAAGTCCCTTCCAACCTGAATTTTTCAACAACTCGGTGAAATATGAATTGCTTATAATGAAATGCACGTATTACAATGTCACTAGATTCAGTTCAATTCACTTGATCCTCGTTTAACTAATTGAATAGAAAATCATAATCATCTACCATTTAGCACTCTATATAATTGAAGCAAAGCCAGTACTCAGAACTACCTTTAACATTCAATGTATGTTGATTTAGTTTTAAAGGACAGGTCTTCTGAACAGCTATGTTTACTAGAGACTTAATTTTCTTATTTTCTTGTGTGAAATTAGAGACATAACACTTGTTTCATATTCTTTTGTGAAGAAGATTTGGCACAGAAACTCAAGATCTAGAAGTGTAAGAGATGTCCAACCCAAAAATTATAGAAGAGTATTATGCACATCCATTAAAAGGAAGACTAAGGATTATCCCTGCTCAGATGGCCATTTCTTTTAAGCCATTACAATGCTTACTCATGTCTTATTTCTTATAACTGTTTTGAATTATGGAAAAAAGAAATTTCCTGCTTTAAGCTATATCAATTGTTATTTCTTAAAAATATTGACTATTATAAAAATCCAAACAAAAGGGAAAAACAAGAACAAAAAATATAGATTTTCTCCATTAAATCCTGAGATTTAAAATATGCCTATGCTAAGTTTTACCAATCTTCAGAAATCAACAATTATAAGGGTAAGGTAAGACTAATAAAATCTTGAATTTTACTTTCAAAAGTCACAACAAAATAGACTCTTAGGGAAGCCTTGACTCACTATTTTCCATTCTTAAATTTCGCCCTCTGTTCCTTAGTTCTTTGCACTTTATAATAAAAAACCATCTCCCTGTGACATATCTCCAGGGAGATACATTTGCAGGAAGTTTTCTCCAGTGTTTCTGAGTGTGCTATGAGTAATGAGAGGATTTGAAAATCTAGGTTTGATCCTACAATATTTTACTTTAGCCTAAAGCCCCCATAAGAACACAGAATACAAATTTCTTTTTTCTCATATCTTTATCTGAAGTTAAAAAAAAAAAAAAACATTTAGAAATCTCATATATAATAAGAATTTTTCTCAATGTGTCCCAAAAGATTACCTGAAACAACTCACAGATGTTTAATTGCTTGACAATCTTGCCTTCCTCCTCCTCTTTCATTTTATGAATATTAGTTCTTTGACTTCCTCACTTATCCAGAACTTATATATCATCTCACAATCTAGCACTCCAAAATGGAAAACAATGCAATGAAAAAGTTGAGCCAACAAAATTTCAAAAAACCCATGAAATTATTTTCTGGAAGTGATGAGTATTAAATCATCATTCTGAATATAATTTTGTTCTTACTACATTCAAAATTTAACTGCATACATTAATCATTTTTTTCATATATATTTTTTCATATTCATTTTTTCCAATTTTTTTTTTTCACTAGGTGGAAAAAAATCTAGTCAGTGATGGACTGCCACCATTTCTTGACAACAAATAATTTGTATACACTGTGTATTTGGACACATCTATTCAAATTTCTGTGTCAAGAACTCATAAACAACTCTTATCCTGAGCCACTTGATGATGAAAAAGAAAAGAAATATAATAAAAATATACTTTGCAAAGGAACTGAAGACTTAGCCTCTCAACAAGTCTGACAGTGTCCTTCACAGAATTGATTTTTCCCCTATTTTATCTTATAATCTTGCATTCAGCACTCAAATAAGTCAATAAAACACAGCTATTTGGATAAATAGGCTTTACATCCTTCCTAAAGATGAGTGTTTAAAATCAGCTCTCTTCAGAATTAGGAATGGCACTAAATCTACAATGATAAGCAAGTTATATTTTTTGTAAAATCAGTAACTGAACTGTACAGTTAATATGCCTTACATTGCTATGATTTATTTAGTAGTCTAAGGAACACTACACAGTTCTGTCAGTTATGTGTCTCTATCTGAATATTGTAGACATCAACAACAACAACAAAAAAGTGTTTAGATAAACCACTTTATGTGTTTCAGGCCCTCTGATCTCCCTAAGACACAGTCTGATCATGCAACTCTAAGAGTTATTGTTTATGCAAATACCTACATAACAGTCTGAAACTGAGGGTCTCCTTCCTTTTCACAACCCTCCTTTACCAAAGTCTCTAAAAACACAATCAAGCAGTACTGCTTTACCATTTCTTGTCTTATCCACACAACTCAATAATTTTCACTTGATTACCTTTTAAATTTTACTGGTGAATACAAACATGGCCTTATTTCCTATTTTCCTTATTTTTCCCTGAAACATTATTTCTAATGACATTCAAAGAGAACATTGGCAAAAGGATTCCTAAAGTGAGAACCAACATTTGTAGGTCAGCATATGTCCTGATGTTGAACTTCAGCATTCTAATGCAATCTCAAAAAGGTTGGTGCATATTTGTTCTCCTCTTTCATATCTCAAAGAAAATCAGTGGGCATCACACTGAAACAGTATCTTGAAGCAGTTTGCCATGAGACTGAATGCTTCTGTAAGTAGGTAGAACAGCAAAAATTAAGAAATGACATCATTGAAATTAAAATTCAGCACATGCTAAATCTGCTCTCCCCTCTGAAGTTTACTTCACTTAGAGTATTTCTACAGCAGAGAGTACTAGATGATTAATACATCACCCTTGAAGTATGAGAGATAGCTTAGTAATGAAATACACTAAAATTATACAAATGTTTCCGCCTTAACCTTCTCATTTAACATTTCTCCATATGGCAGATGAACAACAAAATCTGGTGCAGATTCAGAATTACTGAAATATTGTATCAGGTGTGTCAAGGAAAAGTGAGGAAAGCAAGTTGTCACGGAGTTGACCAGATCAATCTATGTCCGTGACAGGGGCGACAGGCCTCTGCCCTCCCCCCCCCCCCCCAGTCCCACAAAAATGGGAAGGAAGGAAGGGAGGAAAAGAACAGCGGCAACAATCTATGGAGGAAAACTTATTTTACTATAATATCGGAATACAAAATAACAAAATATATACAATTTAATTGAAATTGAGATTAATAAATCAGACAAGATAAGAGAGAGAGAGTTCCCGGGACCGATTCAAACCTGAAAAAGCTTGGAACGGCTAGGAAAGCACCCTCCAGCACCCACTGCAAGGCAGCAAGAGAGCGCCCCCCCCCACCCGGAAGGGCCAGATCCCGTGACTGCTGTAATGTACAGGGATAGGTACTTGGAACTGGGGCAGTGACACTTTAATGCCCCGTACACTACATGATGTTTTGATGTGGAATACTGAAACCCAAAAACAAAAAACAAAAACAAAAAAAACATAGAACCATGACATTCCACCCCTTATTCTACATCATTACATCATGCTTAAAATATATATACATATATACAAACAAACAAAAAAATGATTAAAATGCATTAGTCACACATGGCTATATATATATATATACACATAGAATTACTCACAAGTTAAAACTCTACAGTATCTACCAGATGATACCACCTTTCAGTGTTCATTCTGAATTTCATAAACAGTCACAGTGATCAATAAAAGAAAGTACCTTAACCTAAGCTTTAACACAAACAAGTACACCAAAAAACTCTCAGCTTTTTACAAAGTGAAATGCAAAGCACATAGGAGCAATCAATTCCTTTTGAAGAAATCCAACTGGAGTTCAGGATGAGCTCAATTAATAAATTTTAGGAGAGACAGGAAGAACACTTCAACACTGGAAGGGCCTAAGGTTACCTTCTTTCTTTAATGATGTATTTAAAAAGATGTTCATGAAAAGTTGACCTTCACAGGACAAAATGCATATTTCAAAATGTTAAAGGACATACAGCTGATGGGAACAACTGTCCAGGGATTCCAGTTCTTGTCTTGTTGACAGCACACATCAAGACCAACCCTAACAGCTTTTAAACGTGATATTCATGGAGCCAACACTAAGTTCTTGTCCCATTTTACCCTCTTGAGCAATGTATTTCCTATCATTTTTTGCAGTCTTGGAAAAACCAGACCAGCCTAGATCTTCCAGATTGATATCTTAAATATTCAGCACTTATCACAGCAGCCCATCATTATTACTTCCGAACAGTCTGGCATCATCCAATCCAGTTTCACACACACACAAAAAGACTATGTACATTATTCTCACATTTGAATTATGATAGCTAAATTCAAATTTTTAAGTGAAATGTAAGTTCAACACAGAAAGAAGATTCGTGTTGACAAGATTTCTTTTTAAAAACTGTGGCCACAGTCAGCTTTGTTTAAGAAGCCAAGTTTATTTTGTGGCAGTCAAAACAGAAGAGTAGATATCTGTGACTGTCAGTCAGTATATGAGAGTCAAAAAGCAGTGCATCAAAGTTATGGAAACAAGGGATGAAGTTAGGAGAACACACTGTTTTCCTTATGTTTAACCTCCTCCTACCCCCTGATTTCCCAGCTGACTCTGATAGCTTCACTAGTGTAGCTTTCACAGACTCCCTCAGGAATTTAGCCATTTGTCCTGTACAGTTTGAAATCTTTTCTTAGTATCTAGCCTAAACATTTCCTGCCTCAGCCTGAGGTCACTGATCCTTGTCCTACATTTTCTAAGACTGTGAATAATTCCCTGCTTTCAATTTCCATCTCTTTCTTGAAGGCATGAAACTAAGAAGAAAAAAAGAAAGAAAGAAGAAGATAGAAGAAAAAAAAACCAAACAAGCAAAACATTCCTTAGATTTCCCACAGACTGTGAGAGCTACAACAGGATTATTGAGATTTTTTTAGGTTTTTAAACTTCAAGTTTTGTCAAAAAGTTATAAAGAATTTATAAGGTAGTTATATATCTACATTACATTACATAGGTCTCTCAAAAGCCTCCTATTTATTTCCATGGAAGCCACAATGGGTACATAGAGCACAGTAACTGATAGAGCAAATTCTTAGCTACAAAACACCATTTTTTAGCATATTCACCACCATTAGCAGATTCACTTGGATGAGCTGATTGAAACATTTCCTGATACGATAGCTGTGCATGATTGTCCAGAAAGGGGCTGGTCTTTCACATCACTTCCCCTACTACTGAAACATACCATCCACCACCTCAATATGTTGACATCCACTATTTGGTCTCCATAAACATTCAGCAAGTATTGATGAAAGTCAATGGGGGGCAATTTTTTCAGCATGGAGGAATTCTGTGATACACCTTTGCTTCATATACACTCCTATGACAGAAATCATTTTGTGAGACTGCCCCTCTGCTGCCATCCGTCTCACAGCAGCAAATTGAAACAGAATATTGGGGGGAAGGTTCAACCTTGTAATGGTTTTATGATCGGTGATCAGTATTCCACATTATAACAATGTACAGTGCACTGGAAGTTACGGAGTTAATTCTGTGGGTCCCTCTACCCCCTGTCATGGAACTAGCCCAGACAGGGCTGAACAGTGACAAGCTTCTACTGCCTTATCACCAACACCTGCTTCTGACATCATTATAATATGATAATAATTATTATAATAACCAATATAATAACATAGCAGGTGTTACTTTTGGAGCATCCACTGTAATATTAAAGTATCATTAGCCTAGATAAAAATAATCGATAGACTGGGCCTTTCAAGCACTGACAAGAAGAATATTTCTCTTCCTACTTACTGGAAATGAGCCAAGCAGACCAACACTCTGGGCAAAGAGAGTTTTTTTGAAAACACTTTATTTAAGTTTGAACACTTTGAATTTAGTTAAGTTTGAACACTTCTGTCAACAGGAGAAGGGTATAAAGTGTTCTGTCCAAAATTCATACAAGTAATTAAAATGTATTTTTCCACATTGTATAAATGATGACAAACTGCTTATTTCCAAATTTAACAAAATAACAAAGGGATCAACTGAACTACAAAATAATTTACAGAACTAACTTTTTATATTAGAATGACATGGTGTTACAGAAATCTGGGTCAGATCACAAATATAATAATCTTCTAGGCATACTTAATTCTTTTACATTGTATGTTACATTGCCATACAGTTTGGCAAATAATGCAAAATGTAGTACATGGCATCTTGCTACAAAATGAAAAAGAAAGAAAACGAACAAAAATCACATAACAAATTGCAGCTAATTAATATTAGTTATTTATTCATCATTTTACTGGAAAATTTCATGTATTGGAAAAATTACCAGGTATTTGAAGTAAAGTGACAAAGAAAGCAATCATCTTCAAGCTGAAATAAATCCCAAAGGAACTGAGAATTTATATATACATAAATATACGTATTATATAAATTCACTAACTTGTTTGGTTTTTTCATAAGAAATTGCCTTAGACCATCTCATGTATTAACAATGTATCAGAATACAGTTAATTTAGTTAAAAATAAAATAAAAAAAAAAAACAACAAAAGTAGAAAGATGTGAACTCTGCATTTATCATCTTCGGTACATCTTGAGGTTGTATTACAGATATATTTTTATTGAACAAATACATGTTCTTTTGACCCGTTTACTATGCTAGGCAGCCCAATGACAGTGAAATGGAGTTTTTAAGTATAAAAACTTAAACATTTATGGGGTGCAGAGACAGTTACACTTCATCTCCAACATTTAAGCTGACATGACAGATAGACTTGCTTTCCCGTCATAAGACTTTTCAAACAGAATCTAAATGAGAGATCTCAGACAAAGTTTACTCATCCATTTCCATCCAGATGTCTTGTGCAGGTTTACTTCTGACATTCCTGGACTTTCCAAACCATTGATAGTATTGTGTATATATTATTTCTTTAATATTTAATAATTAATTAATTTTGATTAATAATAATAAATTTTAATTAATAATTTTAATTAATATTTAATATCTGTATTCCAGAAAAATCTGACAGGACTAATCTACTTCTGGTAATCAGATAGCTGTATAAAGCTGCTCACCAAACACTCTCAGTCTTCTGTTCATAAAAACAGAATCATATTTTTCCAAAACAGATACTTCTCTAGATAATTCGAAGTTTGAAAAGAAATACACACAGAAGATCGTGAAGCATTTCAAATATTCTTATATAAATGAGTTTTGTCTACACATTGTATCCTGCATTAAAGTTCTGGAAAGTTTAGGTGGAAATGTTTAATGAAAGAAAAAAATTAAACAAGCCAATCAAGAAAAAATATTCCCTCCTAGTGGGGGAAAAAAAAAAAAAGTGTGAGGTAATAAGAAAAAAACCTATCTCGATTTCAAATACAGCAATATTGTTCTACAGTTTGGAACATCTAGGCTCCTCAATTTCACAGACTTGGTGGACTTTCAGGACACCTGACACAGGTTCACAGAATCACAGAATTGTAGGGGTTGAAAGGGACCTCTAGAGATCATCGAGATCAATCCCTCTGCCAAAGCAGGTTCCCTACACTCAGACAAGCTGTGGATATCCCATCCCCAGGGGCTTTCAAGGCAAGGTTGAATGGGGCCCTGGACAGCCTGATCTAATGGGTGGCAACCCTGCCCAAAAGAGTGGCATTGGAACTAAATGATTGTTAAGGTCCCTTCCAAGCCAAGTCATTCTATGATTCTGAGACACCTTACTAGGGGTGGATTGAACTTCAGCAGCACTGCTTTAGAACCTATATAAAAGACTTCCCATTTCAATATGCATTCTGTCCAATTTCATATGTACTACTAGCACCAAAAATAAATTTCTTTATAAAATAAATATTAAAAGTTATCCATGTTGGAATAACTTGATGAGTTCTCAGTTATTCTATGAATAAGGTAGATAACTGTAATACTCGTGTTAAACCTGTATTTCAGGGACTGTGTTTTTGCAAGATAGGCAGAGATAGATTTACTATGGCTTTTTTGTTACTTTTTTGTTACTGTGTTATTTTGTTACTTTTTTGTTACTGTGTTATTGAGAGTGTTTAAATTCCAGTTTTGAGAGACTGAATTTTTGGGGGGGAAAAAAAAGCACAAGCTGTACTGAGCATACAGAACATCTTCTGAATCTAATTTTCCTCATGCTCCTCTACCTCACATCAATTATTAAAGTGTATAAGTGAAAGCTGGATATAGTTCTCTTCATTTTTTTTCCAGTGGGAAAAGATTGAAGTAACACTACCTGAAAATCACCTTTATTCTGAGTCCTGAAAAGCAAAGAGGAAACCTTACACTACCATTCAGTGTGAAAGTCTGATAAAAAGTGAAACTTTTTACTTATATTTATATTTATATTAGTATTATAAATATATATAATATATAAAATATTTCTATTTTTATATTTATATTAATAACTTTTTATAAAAATATCAAATTCTTTGATATTTACTCCCCTTCTTATTACACCCAGCTCATAACTGACCCAGTGATATCATCAGTAGTCAAAACTAATGAAGCAGCTAAGATGACATTCCATAACTCAATGAAAACATTGATAGATCTTCCAAAGATTGTTTTATACTTTCTAGATTGAGATCTGTTTTAGTACACTGACAAGGGTGACCTTTAAAACAATCTATTTGCCATAAAAGGGGGGAAGGAAACCCTTTGTAACTGGAATTTATTGCCTACAAAATAATTTCCAGCCAGAAGTGTGATTACAATCAAAATAATCCACCAAAATGAAAGAGTTTACCTGTGATAAATTTAATGTGGTAGTAAAATGCTAAGTGTGGGCAAAAACACATTCAAGGTTTGTGGTATTGTCTATAAAATCTGCATGGAAACTAAGGTTCAGTGATATGTAGCACATAAGGGTAGGGAGACGACTGGAGAATTATTTTTAAACTTAGGACTTTTGTTGACAAAATATAGAATAGGTAGGGTAAGATTGGAAAGTGAAGAAGTTGTTATTTATGGGACAGTAAGCACACATGCAGTAATTGAATTCTTATTAAACAGAAGACAAAACAGACCATTGTGCATTAGGGTAATAAAGAGAGAGTCTATTTATTTTTTTTAATTATTTTTTTTTTACTAACTACACCTTCCAAGTTCAATCTGTGCAGTATTTTCATTTTGTGTTGGGTACTTTTTCAATCATTTTAAAAAATAAAATGCTTCAAAACACCTTAAAAATCTGAGCTAACACAACTTTGTTCTTTTAATAACTGCTAATTTAAACCTAAAACTAAAAGAAGCACCAAGTCAGACACTACTGTGCCTAAGTAAGATTTTATTTTGAAGAAAATTTCACACTACATTTTTTTCCTAAAGTAGAGCTTTTTAGGATTTCTGATTTTCAGCTAGTTTTTCCTGCTACTTCACCCTTCCTTTCAGATCTCTGTTTTCAGAGTGCAGCCCTGACATTTGTAGAAAGTTTTTATCTGAGATACAAGTGCCATATTGGAATCTTGGTTAAGATACCATGCAAGCACATGGTGATATTCTCTAGAGGCTTGTTACGATAGAATCTAGGCTAAGTGTACTATTATTTGGAATCCAGTTTCATACCACATTAGAAATCTGGGACATTTGAGACCCACATTGGAAAGCAGAAATAGATGAACACACAACTAAAAAAAAGGAAAGAGAAGAAACATTTGTAGAGGGAATGTGAGTTATATTTTGGGAAATTACATAAAAGCAAATTAAAACAGAAAATATCTAAGCCAGAGAATACTCTAAAATAGTTCTTCAATAACAGCACAGCAATTTGAAGAAACTTAGTCTAATCTTCATTAATTTTTTTGTTTCCTATACCTTTTCAATGCCCTTCCCAGAAAAAATGAACAACACATCCTTCATTCCTTAATTGCATTATGAAAATCCTTTTTCTTTTCACTATTTTTAATTTCTGTTTAAATATTTCCTCCCACTGTTTTCCCTCTAGTCATTCTAAAACATTTAGTTCATTAAAAATTTGGCAAACTTCTGATAACACTGGTTTAATGACAGTAGAACACAGAAAATGAAACACATATCTAACAGTGCTGTAAATTAAACTGCACTATGTAATCTATCTCAGATTATATTGGCCTTTCTGCTTGGGGTTGGAGAAAGTCTGTCAGGACCTGCCTAAGAATCTTCTCCTGAATGGTGGAAATGGTGGAACACAATTTGAATTTCCTGCAACAGTTCCAGCCTATTTACTGCACAAAGTACCCCTTTCTCTCTGAAACATGTATTTTTCTTTCCCTATATGTTGGTGTCATTTGCTGAAAAGGAAACAGTCACATACTCTATATGAATACAGAAATTATTTCGACTTACCTGCTTTATTAGATTTTCTTCTTTTGTTTGTGCTCTTATTTATGTTTTGCTACGTGTGGTAGTAGAATCCCTTCATTTTTACAGCTTGTGCAAAAATCTAACTTCTACTAATTAGTTCCAATTTAATTTAATATATAGAGTTATGCTTGTATTATGTTACTTGTTGAAGCCCCTTCAGAAGTTCACCTTTTTCTCCTCTGTGGCCAAACATGCACTGCAGGGATTGCGACTCCTATAAACAGGTGTAAGAGGCACAGTTATTCCCGTATCCCAGCTGCAAAATATTACCTGATGCAGCGGCTCAGGCACTGCTTTTTGCTTACTGGGGTGGGGTGGGGGTTATTGATTGGTCCCCTGATTGAACTGTGGGGCTTGCCACAGGAATTGGAGTGACCACAAGGCTAGCTGTGAGAGTCAGGGCAGCTGCACAGCCAATTGGAAGGGTTAGAGCAAACATGGGACCTGTCACAGGTGTTGGAGGAACCACAGAATCACAGAATCACAGAATCACAGAATTGTAGGGGTTGGAAGGGACCTCCAGAAATCATCGAGTCCAACCCCCCTGCCAAAGCAGGTTCCCTACACCAGGTCGCACAGGTAGGCATCCAGGCAGGTCTTGAACATCTCCAGAGAAGGAGACTCCACCACCTCCCTGGGCAGCCTGTTCCAGTGCTCCGTCACCCTCACTGTAAAGAAGTTCTTGCGCATGTTTGTGCGGAACTTCCTATGCTGCACTTTCCAGCCGTTTCCCCTTGTCCTGTCTCCACTCACCACTGAAAACAGTCTGGCCTCGCCATTCTGCCCCCCACACCTTAGATATTTATAGACCTGGATCAGGTCCCCTCTCAGTCTTCTCTTCCCAAGGCTGAACAGACCCAGTTCACTCAGCCTTTCCTCATAGGAGAGATGCTCCAGGCCCTTCACCATCTTCGTGGCCCTCCGCTGGACTCTTTCCAAGAGATCCTTGTCTTTTTTGTACTGGGGAGCCCAGAACTGGACGCAGTACTCCAGATGAGGCCTCACCAGGGCAGAGTAGAGGGGGAGGATCACCTCCCTCGACCTGCTGGACACGCTCTTTGCAATGCACCCCAGTAAGCCATTGGCCTTTTTGGCTACAAGGGCACGCTGCTGGCTCATGGCCAACCTGTCATCCACCAGGACACCCAGGTCCCTTTCCGCAGAGCTCCCCTCCAGCAGGTCATCCCCCAGCCTGTACTGGTGCATGGAATTATTCCTCCCCAGATGCAAGACTCTACACTTGCTTTTGTTAAACCTCATCTGGTTTTTTTCTGCCCAGCTCTCCAGCCTATCCAGGTCTGGCTGAATGGCAACACAGCCTTCAGGCGTGTCAGCCAATCCTCCCAACTTCGTATCATCGGCAAACTTGCTGAGGGTGGCCATTATCCCCTCATCAAGGTCATTGATGAAGATGTTGAACAAGACCGGACCCAGCACAGACCCCTGAGGAACACCGCTAGTTACAGGCCTCCAACCGGACTCTGCACCGCCAACAACGACCCTCTGTGCTCTGCCAGTCAGCCAGTTCTCAACCCACCTCACTGTCCACTCATCTATCCCACACTTCCTCAGCTTTGTTATAAGGATGTCGTGGGGGACAGTATCAAACGACTTGCTGAAATCAAGGTAGACTACATCCACTGCTCTCCCCCTGTCCACCCAGCCAGAGACAACATCATAGAAGGCTACCAGGTTGGTCAAGCACGACCTCCCCCTTGTGAACCCGTGCTGACTATTCCTGATAACCTCCTCTTCTTCCAGTTGTCTGGAGATGACATCCAGTACAAGCTGTTCCATCACCTTTCCAGGGACAGAGGTGAGGCTGACTGGCCTATAATTGCCTGGGTCTTCCTTCCTGCCTTTTTTGAAGACCGGGGTGACGTTGGCTATCTTCCAGTCCTCAGGCACCTCCCCCATCCTCCAAGACTTCTCAAAGATGACAGAAAGCAGTTCAGCAACCACCTCTGCCAGCTCCCTCAGCACACGTGGATGAATCCCATCGGGTCCCATGGATTTCTGAACATTGGTGTTGCCTAGGCGCTCCCGGACCACCTCTTCCCTGACAGAAGGGAGGTCTTCCATTCCCCAGATCCTCTCACTCACCTCCAGGGTCTCAGATTCCCGAGTGGGAGCTTTTTCACTGAAAACAGAAGCAAAGAAGGCATTCAGTATCTCCACCTTCTCAGCATCCCCCGTTACCAGAACACCCCCGTCACTTAGCAGGGGAGCCACATTCTCCCTAGTCTTCCTTTTACTGTTAATGTACTTGAAAAAACCTTTTTTATTATCCTTTATCCCCTTTGCCAGATTTAATTCCAGGCGGGCTTTAGCCTTCCTTGTCGCATCCCTGCAGACCCTGACAACATTCCTGTATTCTTCCCAAGTAGTCAGACCCTTTTTCCACATTTCATGGGCCTTCTTCTTTCCTTTGAGTTTGTGCACGAGCTCCTTGCTCATCCACACAGGTCTCCTGCCACCCTTTCCCGATTTCTTCCTCGCAGGGACGCACTGATCCTGAGCTTGGAAGAAGAGCTGCTTAAATGCTGACCAGCTCTCACAGGCCCCCTTGCCTTCCAACACCCTAGCCCATGAGACAGCTCTAAGTAGGCCCCGAAAGAGATCGAAGTTGGCTCTCCTAAAGTCCAGGATAGCAATCCTACTTTTTGCTTTACTTCTTCCACTCAGGATCTTGAACTCCACCATCTCGTGGTCACTGCAACCCAAGCTACCCCCGACCTTTACTTCCCTGACAAGCCCTTCTCTATTAGTGAGAATAAGGTCCAGCAGTACCCCTCTCCTCAACCACCTGCATCAGGAAGTTGTCTTCAACATATTGCAGGAACCGTCTGGACCGCGCATGCCTGGCCACATTGCTTTTCCAGCAAATATCTGGATAATTGAAGTCCCCCATAAGCACCAGCGCCTGGGATCCTGACGCTGCTTCCAACTGTTTGTGGAAGGCCTCATCAACCTCCTCCTCCTGATCAGGGGGCCTGTAGCACACACCCACAACGGTGTCAGCCATACCAGCCCGCCCCTTGATTCTTACCCACAAGCTCTCCACTGCTACACCACTCTCCCCCAGGTGGAGTTCAATACATTCAAGCTGCTCTCTTACATAAAGAGCAACTCCACCACCCCGCCTTGCCGGCCGGTCTTTCCTAAAAAGCACATAGCCCTCCATGACAACATTCCAGTCATGCGAGCTGTCCCACCACGTCTCAGTGATCGCAATGAGATCATAGCCATGTGACCGCACGCAGATCTCTAACTCTTCCTGTTTATTTCCCATACTGCGCGCATTGGTGTATAGACACTTCAGGGAGGCAGCATTCCCCTGCCACACTCCATCCCTTCGAACTCCACCCTCGTCCCCCATCAAGTTCACTTTTGAACCTTGAACTACCTGAACCTCAGCAGTCCTCATTTTGTCCCCTAATACACAGGATACATCATAGCTGTTGGAGCAGCTGCTGGGCTCATTACAGGAGTCAGAGTAACCACAGAGCTTCCCATGGGCTGGAGCAGATGCAGGTTTAACTGCAGGGATCAGAATGATCACAGGGCTTGTTGTAATGCTTGGGGCAGCCCCAAGATACATAGCAGTGATTGGAGAAATTGCAGGACTCATGAGGGTTGGAGTGACAGCAGGATCCTGTCACTATGCTTGGACCAACCGCATGACCTGCTGCAGGAAGTGGAGTTGCTACAGGTTCAGTCAGAGCAGTTGGAGGGTACATTGCAATGTTATTAGGTTCAGAGGTATTCTTTTCCCCTTGAGGATGCTGACTAGTGTTGAACACTTGATACACTTATAGTGTTGAACACTTGATGAACACTTAACATCTTGATAGTCCAGTCCCCAGCGTGCTGCAGTGTCTTGTGCCTCTCCAAGATTGCCAGAGTGACTTTCAAAAATTCTACTTGTTTTTCAGGGCTATGAAGTTTTTCAGGGATGAAATTCAAAACTGCTGGGGGTGCGTACACATCTAGGCACCTGCTCCTACCATCTCATACTTCTCACCCCTCATAACTGTCTCACCTCAGAGAAAATCTATGGGAGATAATCTTAAATAGTTGTTTAATTATAAACATAATCTGAAATACATTCTGGACACACAGCTCATTTGAACACCCCAAGGACATCAAAATTTTCAAGAACTATTGTAACTAGTCTGGGCACAGAAGTAAAACTGAAAGAGAAGCAGAGGCTGATGAGCTGCTGGAAAATGTCTTTGCCTAGTTCCTGGGGAGAAAAGCAGAGTATAATTACTAATAGCCTCCAAAGTATGCTTTTTGGAGTCCTGAGATGACTGCAACACTGAGTACAAACATCACGTTAGTTTCTCAGCTGCCAGTTTTGTCATAATATGATCTATGTCCAGACAGCCTAGCAAAATGAAAACTTTAACCCAACCCCCAGAGATGACAAACAACACAGCTGTGAAAATAAACAGTGAGGTGCTAGATAATACAGTTCCATGAGAAGACTCCGAAAGACCTTCATAAATAGTAAAAAAAATTAACCTAGTGACTAGCAATTATCAAGGTACCACAACACCCACATTGATAAGATGAGATACGATGTTATTCACCAGGAAAGTATGGATTTAAAGAATCCACTTACATACGCTTTATCCTCAGGAGCTTAGTGATTTCACAAGGAATCAGACAGTTAAGGGCATTCAACAAAAACTCAACTGGGCCACTTTGTAGAGGCAAAAGTTGAATTTCTAGAAAGGACAGGGCCAAAACCTCTCCAGCTAGCCTCTTAATGGGAAAGAAAGACAAGAGCAAAAGGGAAGATGAAAAGGTAAGACAAAAAGGGAAGACGGAGAGAGAGAGGGGAAAAAAAGAGCTAGAGGATGGTAGAGGGAAAGAGTAAAGGAGACCAGAAATGGAGGAAGAGAGGAATGCAGGAAAGAAAGTTTAAGAAAAAATACAGCAAAAGTACTTTACTGGAATATATATTTGTCTCAGTATGGCACAAATTGAGACAGTCTATACTTCTATATATATATATAGCTAACTAGAAAATCTAAATGTTCTATATCCTTTAATGATTGTCTAGCTGTTTGGAAACAATTCAAATAATGTTTAAAATAAATCCATAAGAAACAAAATAAAAGCACACATCTTGTCAAATTTTCTTGACATTATCCTTTTTTCAAAACACTAGACTCAGAAGGGAACAGCAGTTTCATTTCCTCACAACCTGACTATGAAAAAAAAGGTACACAAATACACAACTGAAGATAGCTTTAAAATTGCTGTATACAACTGGAAATGTCAGAGTTCACCATAATTGCTTCTGGACTTTTCAGGTTACCAGTGATGCGTATTTTATGTGTGAATTTTAAGGATTGCTATTAACAGAACTTTTCTCCCCAGAGATAACTCTAAATTAACTGGCACTGCATATGATGTGATGTTGCTAACACTAGCTAACAGGGATGAAACCCTACTTCTGAGATTAGAGAGACCAGTGAGATAGCATGATAGCATAATCAACAGAAAGAAAGCTGCACAGTACAGGAAGAGGAGAGGAGCATTACCATGCGGCTTTTCTTTAACCACAGCCAAATTCACCTTCACCATGGGATAAACAGTGTTGTGGACTTGCTTGTTATGATACCTCACATGCCGATACACATCTATAATGTGTCATGATGCTTATCTTCACAGATATGACAGTGATCATCAGTCGTGGTAGTTTTTCTCACCAAAATAATCAGTTTGAGTCCCTCTATGAATGAATGTGTTTCATAACGACCACTTGTTTCATACTAGTTGCGTGTGCACAAGTGCTTGCTGCTGTGAATTAAGTGGGCCAGCTGAGGAGCTGCTGTTTTCAAAGATATTGAAGTAAAAACTCAACATAAATGAATCAAGTAAGTATTTTATTTTTGCAGGACCTGGCTGGCTTTAGCAGCCTTCTCTGTGGTCTACAATTACACAGAATAAAATCAGTATCCAAAAGAGTTCGTTCAATGCTAGCTTGTATCTCTCTGATCAAACCGCTGTCTTTGTCATCAACTGTCTTAATTCCCAACATAACATCCCCATGCAATAATGCTAGACAAATATAGAACAAGACAATATTCCTTATTATTTCTGTTATTATATGTAATCTATTATTTTTGTTATTACTAAATCATTGTTATCCTGGAGTAGAGATAAGGCTAAATCCAAACTGAATTACACTGGAAAGAGTATCTGAAGGTCAAGATATTACATAGAAACACACATACACACAAACACATAATTATTAATATTAGAGTAAATATCTATATGGTTTGAATAATGACAATGGAGAATAAGGAATATGGGACAATACTAAAAGCTGAAGAACTTAATACATAAAGGGCAAGGAAAATACCAGACACAGGGCTTCCGCATTTCCCATCTCTTTCTTATTGTGTCTACCTCTGAGCAGAAATCTAGGATCTGACTTTGATTTTTATTTTTTTTTTTCAATAATTAAGAGCAGATAAGTGGGCCAACATATTCCTGACATAATTCTCCTTATCATATAAATGTAGACTATTCCATTTTACATAATCACAGATTGTTTTGCTTTTAAAAAAGTTCCCTAGATTTAATTTGCTTTATATTTTATATGAGTTAAATATTGTAAGTCCTAAAACATGCTTATTACTTTCAACCAAAAAAATATAATTCCTCTGTTACTGCAGTATTAAATTTTTAAATGAATTTATGTCTTAAATTTATACTTTTTAATGGTTAAAATTATTTGTATAAATCATAAAACCTACATTCCAAGACTGTTTCAGTAAGATACTTCCTTATATTATTAATTTTGAATATGTGAGAAGCCTTAATTTAAAGTAACAGTTGGTTATGTGATAACCAAGTTACCAGATTTACAAATATAGGTTTTCACCACAGCTTCTGAAAAAGGGAAAACAAGAAATCAAATATATTCTCCAGGTTGTTAACTGTTTTTCAGAGTTTGGAGAAAGCCCTTCTTCATTTGGAAAACATCACAAAATTAGCAGGAAGCAATCTATTTAAATTGTAATTTTCAGTGATAACTTTCCTGAAAAAAAACAACTTTGGTATCTATATGCATAAAGTATTTCACTGTGAAGTCCTCTAATATCAAGCTTTTCATTATATCGTAAAACAATATTTAATACAATACTAATGATCATATTACTGAAATTATCATAGAAAAAAATTTTTATGGTGAGTTGTTTAATGTAAAATTTATTTAACACTTCTAATGGTAATTTTGCAGGTATTTTGAGTTAGGTTTGGGCCAAGATACTGAATCATATGATGTGGTGAGTTGTATTATGCAATGATATATTTAGTTCTATTATATAGTGAATTGTATTATGTAGCGATTAATTGTATGCGATTATCCAGTGTAGTATCTGAATAGTTCTGAAATGTTTTTGAGTGGTTAGAGAGCTGCCATTTTTTTCTCTAGATTTGCCTGCATTCCTGTGACAAAAAGTCCTCCTACATCGATAGCTCGGAAAGCAATGCCTCCTATTTATTTCCATGGAGACTATAAAGAAACTATCTACAAAGAACACAACAGCATTATTTAATAGAACAGCTATAAAACACTAGTTTTCAACAGTCACCACCTACTTTTGCCAGCAATAAACAGGAGTCTGCATGCTGCTCTTGTGAAAATCTGCATCTGTCCAGAACATGACTTCTTTTACATGTCACTGCCACCACTGCTGAAACATTACCTGCAATCTCGCTTTGCTCACATCTACTGGTTGGTCTGCAAATGAATCAGTTTTTTCCTCATGGATGAATCCATTGACACACCTTTGCTTCATATGCACTTCCATGTCACATGCAATTTTGTCTGTCCCTCTGCAGACTTGTGTCACAGACACAGGCAAAATAAGCCATCCTGAATCTTATTAAGGATTTCTATCATATCACTGCATCTTATTTTAGAAGTAGAAAAATGGAAAACTATTACTTCTATTTGTTATAAGTTATTTATTCATAGTCCATCATAGCCTAATAGATGTTCAAAAACTCTCGAATATTTTCTTTTAAGGATGTTTCCTTACATTTTTTTCTTTTGATAGTTACTTTCAGAGTCTACAGAGATCTTTGAGCATAACAAATTTTTGATGAGACATGAATTACCCAAGAAGACTTTCAAAGGTACATAGAAAATCATCTGGAAACAGCTCCTCTTGGTCTTAAAGTGTCTCTTCCCATCACTACTTTGCATCTCAAAGCAATTTGACTGGACAATATTACAGTCATTGCATGATAATGTGTATGATAACACAACTGTTGTGTTACCTAAGTGACTACATATGCCAGTACATTGACTTTTCCACAGATATTGCGGGAAGTTAATTATTTATTGCCTTCTCTGAATTCATTCATTCCACTATATGAAACAGAACTCCAAACACCATATGGGACAACAAAAAACACATTCCAGGCTTTTAACCAAGAGTTTTCTTTGCTCAGTGGAAAAGCTGACGGAATAACACAATAATTCCATAATATCTTGTTTCTCTTGACAACAAGGAGTTCATTATCCTTCTGTATATTTCTTTTTTTTTTTTTTTCCTGGTCTGCAATTTGCATGAATCTTTATCATCTTGGAATCTTCCAAATGCTATTATTTCAGTTGAATTTGGCATTGGTCTGTCCTGGATCTCCAGGCTATCCATCACTACTGTAAAGCAAACAAAGGTGATGACAGAGCCTTTATTTGAGATACAGGCACTATAGAACAAGATATGAAAGAAAGAGGAATTAGCTCATCCCTCCCAGCAACAGTTTGGAAAAAAAAAAGGTGAGCGGAGGAATGCAGCCTTCTTCAATTTAAACTCAGGTGCTGGAATGGAGGAGACCTGTGTAGACTCTGACTGCATATGTGCTCCTGGAAGCACCACTGAGATGGGGAGAGAGAGAAAGGGCGGATCTAGGCTCCCCCAGCTCCAGGCACTCATATGCTCATGTACTGGTTCAGGCTGTGACCCAGCAATTCCACTACAGTTACTCATTTACATATCTATATTAATATTCAGAAAGTGATGCAGCATGGATTTTCCTGTTTCCCTAAAAATCTTACAACAGGATATTTCAAAAAAGAAACTTAGTAGCATGTTCTTGGCTAATGTTTCCTTCATTACTTAACTTTGGCACCTATGCAACTCTTACCAAAAGGCTTAGTCGTCACTACTCTAAAGTTAAAAGTGCAAAGGACATTAATTTTGTCTAAAGCGAAGTTTGTGAACCAAATCCATTAAATGATAAAGCGCATTTATACCTCCAACTTTCTTCCCTGATTAGTGATTATGATTCTTTTTCAACATTTTTGTAAAGCACCTTTCTCATAATAAGATATTTCATATTTTTCAATTTACCTTATATGCAATATCATATCATACCTTATTGCATGTATTTCTATCATTCTTTTTCTGATTTTTTTGAGCAATTTGCCACTGAGTAAATGACTGCATAGGATTGTACATGGCTAACACAGACAGCGGCTAAAAAAGCAAATCTATCAGATTAGATAGTAAAAGTTATCACAAATGTCATCATTAATTATAATACTGATTTTAAGATGCATTGATTTTAAGTCAAGCAACAGAGAGATATTGGTGGACCATGGTATTTCATGGACCATGACTGATAAAGTGGAATGGAAAGACTTCTATTGGAAAAAGGATGTCACGAATGTTTTACCTGATCATGTTTCCTAAACTGCAATTGAATAATTAGTTCTGAGAGACACAAAGACCTCAGAAGTACACAAAATACTCTTTTCACTGATTCTTTTCTCAAGTCTTCCATAAAAACACAAAGATACTTCCACCAATATTCCGTTAAATTTTGTTACCATTCAATGGATAGCAGCAGAGGGACAGACAGACAAAATAGCACCTGACATACATGTATGAAGCAAAGGTGTGTCATCAAATTCTTCCATAAGGGAAAAAATTATGATTTATATTCTTTGATGCTTGCTAAATGTTTATGGAGACCAACCAGTGGATGTGAGGTGGTGCACAGTGAGGTGGCGTGTGGTGCATTTCAGCAGTGAACAACACTGACAGAAGTTTACTTCTGTTCAAGTGCAAATTGTTATGAGCACAGCATGCAGACTCTTGTTCATTGCTGGCTAAAATACATAGCTAATGTGATGACTATGTCGAAAAAATTATGTTTTGTAGCTGAGAATTTCCTTCATCAAATAGAGTTATTGTGCTCTTTGCAGCTGTTACAACTTCAATGAAAATAAATACAAGGCCTTACTTTGGGAGAGGCCTACGCTATGTTTTCAAAGATTAGAAAAGATTCTCTGCAAACAGAGGGAGAAGGTCTAACCAAATCAGATAGGGGACACCTCAAGGAAGAAAAGACGTTAAGAATCTTCCTCACTAGCTCATTCAATCTCTACCCTTGGCAGTAAAAGAGGATATATCCTTGTAGGAATCTCACTCGTTCAACACTAAGCCTAATAATAGCTCTCCCTGAATAGCAAATTACTTGTTATCAAAATAACATCTCACTTTTTAGATAGAATCCTGAAAGAAAGGAGCATCAGTGCATACAAACATTACGATACTTCACAAAAATCACATTTTCAATCATTATCCTAGGAAATGGAGCAATTAATTTCAAAGAAAAAGTAAAAATACAAAAACAAATAGTGAGCCTAGAGGCACACTTTCACAAGCCATAGATTGTGTAAAAACGAGAGCTAAGCCAATACATAAGAAATGATCCATTGCTGCTCAATCAAGATGTTTGCACATCATTAAATATTTATTCTGAGATAAAGCAAAATTAGATTATTTTGTGCAAAATTTTATACCCCATTCAGATACATGCTTTACTGCTGTCTCGCTCCAATTTATAGGAGGGAGAGGAGGTTCTTTTATTATCTATATACCCGGCGTGAGATTAAGAAGCAACGGTTCAAATGTTGGTCCGACCAGTTTATTACAAATCTTAATCAGGGAAATGGGGAAGGGGAGAACGGACACTATTATGAATTAGGGTAATGGGGGAAGGGAAGGAGGGCAATAGAAAAGAAGAAAAGAAGAAGCAAGGGGTCTTTATAGGCAGCAAGAGGGAGATAGCCACCACCATGGATCCAGCGAGGTTCGTAGTTCCATCTTTGATCCTCAGTAGTGGTGGGTCGTCGGGCATAGTTGTCCTGTTGCCAACGACGACGACGACCATGGTGATGATGGCCCTTTTTCAATGCTTCAAAGTGGTTGAGTCAGCTGTTTTTGGAGTGACAGCTCAAATCCAAAGTGGTCGAATCAGCTCTCCTTTGAGTGACAGCTCAAACCCAAGGTGGTTGAGTCAGTTCTCCTTGCGGTGGCAGCGTCTGGCTCTGGGATCTCAGCAGGAACCTCCTTTGTTCCCATCTTCCGGGCCTTGCCAGCAGATAAGAGGAAGCAGGGAGGCACCAACTTGCATCTTGCCTTCGCAAGATACAATGGTATCATCCCCCAGCCTTCCATACTTAGCTGGAGCGGTTTGGCCACAGGCCAGATCTTCCACCAGTGAACACTCCTGAGCGCTCTCTTCCGCTCTTCTACAGAGCAAGCAGCTCTGGGGGAAGGGGCTTGCAAATGTTCCCAAAGCGATATCGATTGTCACACAGTTAGCACCCATCACTTGCCTCCTTGACAAGTCACTCAGAGTCTTATCACAAGAAAAACCTCAGGAAGCAAGCTTTGAGCCAAAAAAAAAAACTAAGAAGGATTCTCACAACTGCCCTAGAAGAAATGAAGCTTTAAACTCTGTCTCTTAGTGAAATGCCATATGTAATACTTCCTTAAGCATTACTCAACATAAATCAATCACTATGAACATCATATGAGCTTTATAATCACAATTTTGCCTGTGTATGCTACTTTCTTTAAAGGAGAAGTTGCAATACTTGGGCTAAATTATGTCCTGTGTAAAAAACAAAATACACTGTTGAAAACCACTAGCAACACACCATGAAACAAATAACTTTGCATATACACCAGTGAACATTAAAAAAATGGTTTACATATGAAAACATAAAATTAGGCAGATATGCATTAGAATTTTTGTACTGATGGGGGTCAGTGTCACCCACTGTATAAATTCAGATATTATTTAACGTAAGTAAATAGCAAAATGTTAACAGGAAACCATTGAAAACAAAGACAAAGTAAGCAAAACATTAAGAAAAAAAATTTAAATAGCCCCACGCTGACTCAAATATGAGTGAGAAATTCCCACTATTCATCCCAGGAAGAGACCTCAGGACACTGATGATTTTTCATAGACATCTTTCCCATTCTTGAGATAGATTAAAGTTATCTTAGTATCAAAAGAACAGTGGAATGAGGAGCATGACTACAAATAAATGATAATTTTTATTAGACTATTAAAATTTTAATTAGACTAACAATAAATCCTTAGTTCCATGTTAAAGGTGTTCTTCCTTCGCTCTTGGCAAGACTCTGAGCATAGGATTATTACATGATAAAATGCTTGGAAATGGTAAGTTCACGCTTTAGAATGCTTACTTTCCAGTTCCTCCTCCTCCTCCCACTCCTACTCCCTACACCATAATTAAGATATGACGACACTTAAAATACAACTAATATTCAACTTGCACTGCCTTCTTGAAGTTTATGAGTGATATTGACACATAAATGCTTCATGAATAAAATTAAACTGGAAACTGGAAAAAGATTTCAAGCTGTTAACATTCAAATCCATAACAGTTTTCTAAATAGCCTAGTTAAGACAAGGAAGTAAAAACTTTTAAGATTCTTCTCAAAAGATTACCAAAGGGATGGTTTGTCAATACAGGATACTGTTTGCAGCATTGTAAACATTTAAGAAATGCTTGATTTCTTTGTTAACTCTGAGAGCAGAATAAAAGAAGAGTTAAGGGATTTCTGTTTATCATATTTTATATTATATTTCTATTATCCTATGATCCAGAATCTCAACTAGTTGTCTGCCAGGGAAACTAAGGATTATTTTTTTTTTTCATATTTGGTTTTAGTAATGAAAATTAAGAGAGAAATTGCCATTTGAAAAGTTAGAGATCTCTATAACTACATTCAACAGAAACTGCGTTAGGTATCATAGTTGTATTACAAGTTCTCAGGTTTTCTATCAAGCATGCTTTGCTTATTTAGCTTTAAATGAGTTGACAAAAATGTAATAAGAAAAAAATTATCCAGCTCAAATAATAAAAATATCTGTGCTTTTTTTGTGATTTGCCTTTCTTTACATTATGGAATGTATTCTACTTCTAGGGGTCTTTTATGGATCCTTCAGGAATATAATAATGAAAAACAAGAAAGATAGTTTTGATATGTTCTAGGTTTTTGCTATAGAAGTTGTCAATGTTTTACGGAGATTGGCTCTGCCCAGTTCCGTGACTAGCAGGGCAGATGGATTTCACAAAATCCATGCCTTCAGAAAAGGAAAACAGGGGATCCCAAAATAATTAAAAACAGCAGCAACAATCTGAGGAGAAACAAACTAATATACTAAATATAGTATCAGAATGCAGGATAACATGCTACATTACAATGTAATTAGAATTGAAGCTAATAAATCAAATATAATTAAAGAGTGTCCAAAAGATGGATAGGTCTCACCATAACACTGAGGTGAAACGCACAGTTCAGCTGAGCAGCAGGGAGGAGAGAAGATGAAGAAGAAAAGTGCATCAGGTGACTTTGCCAGGGGTTATATTTCCTCTCTGACTGCAAAGTCCCCTGGGGCATGTAGTTGTTCTTCTCTTCTGGACAGGCACCCAGAACCTGAGCATTAACACTTTAAGTCCCAGTGCACTACATGATCTTACAATGTGGAATACGGATAGCCAAAAATCATAAAACTTCAAGATAGTGATTTGAGGAAGTTTTTGTTGGCTTTGGGGAGGAAATTCTCTATGAACCTAAATGAACACCCCTGCTAGATTAATACATCAATTTACACTCATTTACAAATGTAATTATTAAATAGTGCATTGTGTAGGAGAAGTTAATTATGCGAAGTGATATATCAGTGAAATACACACACTCACCACAGGTCAAACACATTATGAATATAAACCACAAGTAAAAGTGCTTGGCATTATTCCTCTTTCTCCAGAGTAGGATGAATCATCCCACATTTGAATGTTTTTCTAGGTAAATACATTACTTTTTCCTTTCATTCTGTGGCTTATCTGCTGCAACCAAGTAACAGAGGCAAGATACTACTAGATAAATTATTTCTTTCCCTCCACACTTATATTCAGCAGAAGTTTTACAATGGGGATCTGTAACCACTTCAGTCAAATGAGTTCCAGTCAAAGATGTATCTATCCCACTCCTTATACTAAAAAAAAAAAAAAAAAAAAAAAAAAAAAAGGATGTACAAAGAGTTTAAGAGTATTTATTTCAAATGCAATAAAGTTCTTAGAAAAAATAAGCTCACTTAGGTGTTGACTTGAAACTCCAGAAATCAATACTGCAGGATATGATGAAAACTTGCTTTTGGGACCTAATCTAGAACTGTATTTATCAGAAACATTTTAATACTTTCATATAGATGTTTATCTTGATCATTTTCATTCTGTCAAAAATAAGTGCTTAAATAACTTGTGTCTACACATTCAGAAATGTCACTGTGATGTTTACAATTAAACCTGTTCTAAAAAATGAAAATACAGCAAGATGGATGTATCAATGCACAGTTAAAAAGAAGTTCAGTGAAATATTTAATTACACAGAACCCTAAAGACCTGGTGTGCATCTATCTCTTTCTTCTCATACCAAACAGATATTAAAAGTTCTGGACAGTGCTCTTACTCTTCTTCAGGCTGTCCTTGTAGTTTCGAAGTACACATGCCTCCTCCTCACCTAAGTTTCTAGGATGTAGAACACTGAAGTCCGCAAAAATAGCAACCTTTTTTTAAAACATTAAAAAAAAAAAAACTAACAAAAATGTTCTTCTGTTCAATCCCTCATTCCTGTATCTACTGTCACTTTATTTTTCATGAAAAGGCATATTTATGAGACTTAAAAAAAAATAATAATAACGTGAGCTCCATGGTCTTCATCACTAAGAACTTCATATTACCATGCACTAGAGTATAACTTACTGACTTTCAGTTTTGCAGTGTTCTCTTCTATGTAGATTCTTTTTAAAGCTTCATTCACAACATCCTATGCAAACTACCTGTTTGACAATAATTTTACATGAAATTTAAAAGAACTTAAGTCCGTAAAAGTCAAGCAAATAGTTTTCTTCATCAAATTCAGGTGGATTTTTTGCTTTTTTAATTCGAATTTGATTGGAGTGAGCTTATATTATGTGTCTACTTCGTTCTTCTACTTGGTTTCAGAATAAGTCTAAAACCTGAAAACATCCTCAGAAATTTTCTGCTCTGGTATGGTGCTGCTTTTTGTTTGAAAATAAAAGTTCCCACAGAACAGTTGAAGGTTTCATGACTGGAAAACTAATGGATGTGTTCACATAACGTTGCTTATCATCAAAACTGTACTGGTACAGTACATTTTTTGAGAAATCTTAGGAAGATACTTGAGTTTTGATATTGTGAACTGTGAAAATACATGTTTGGAGTAATGAGTTGCAACTTTTTGAGCACAAGACAATTACTCGGAGGAAAATATGCACCAGGCACTAACTCTATAGATAAGGGTGCTTCCAATTAATAAATTATTTACACCTGACCAACTTTTCATTTTGTCTTTTTCAGTTTAGCATAGCATTTATCATGAATAAGAGTACTTATTTTTTCAAATTACTTGCTAGTTTAGTGTTTTAGATTAATCTTGCTAATTTATTACCTTTATATTTTATGTATTATCACAGTGGCAGGCCAGAAAAATCCATTCCTTACAGAAAACAGAAAAACAGTATTAAATGTATAATCTTATACTCAGTTTTTCTCAGCTTTGGTATATACAAGAAGTGAGACTTCGAGATAGAGCCTCAAACTGGTTAAGAGTTTTCATTATATATTTAAAGCACTCCATCTAAAAAACAGTTAGGCAGCTAGCTCTGGCAATTATCATTAAAATGTCAGCCAAAACACTTAACAGCTGAAACTCAGTACACATTGACATTATCCATTTAAAAGTCGGGCATCTTGCTCAGAATACCTTATTGAACTCCTTGGATTCCCTAATAATGAAGGAGTAAGATAACAATTCGTATCGTGATGTAGGTGTTTATGCCCCTCCAATCATTGTAAAAGAAAGCAGAAAAAAAGAAGCTTCAATACAATGTTTTAACTTTCAATAGTAAGCTAGGTAAAGTTAATAAAGTTAAACCTTCTCTTTTCCATTATTTTGACATAAATTTCTTTCTAAAGATACTTACTGCATTGAATCTGTCTGCACATTCTATATGCAAAAGGAATTCACACCTTCATTTTAAATAGTAAATAGACTTCCCATAGAGTCTTCCTCAGGCTTACAGTGAGAATGCTACTTATCAGAACAATCTAGAATGACATAAATATGCCAGAGCAGTTATTATTTCCAATGGCATTACACTTGCATCAAATACTAAGTCTGTTTTTTGCATTCAGTGTGGTTTTCTCTCCTCTCATCTCCTCATCTTTTTTTCACTCATATGGAAAAATAGACATTTCAGTAAGCCAGTATAAGCCATGTGGCAATGTAAAAAGTTCCCTGAACCAAGAAATCTAATGCCCAAATTAAGAGTTAAAAAGCTCTCTCAGTGTGCTACTAATTAGTGCTGCCTAAAGAATCACCAATATACTTCTACCATAGTTTTCCCTAATGCTTTCCTGCCTGGAAAGAATTAGTACTCTTTCAGATCTACTTGAATAACGTCTGTCTTGCACTTTGCAGTATGGAAACGCCTAAAGGCACAAGTAGATTTTCAGAAAATAGGGAATCAGGACAAGAGCTGAAAGACAGGCAAGTTTAGAACACTAAAAAGAACTAAGGAAATTCATTCTTCACTTTCTGTTCTGAAAGATTATGCAGTTTTGCTATGCTGTTGTGTCACTTACGGATCTTTCTGTACAAAAAATATTATACACATTTAAGTCATTATCTCTTCCAGACTGTTTCCCAGGAAAAGGTATTGCAACACTTCAGATGCCCTCAAGGACCATCAACTCAAATTATTTAAATGAGTAAGATTTGTAGGCAGTAGGAAAGATTTTGCATGACTAAAGGAAACATACTGTAAAACCTTTTAAATGAAATACTGAGGGACTTCAAATGATTTCCCACCCATTGACAATTCTGGTTCAGTGAAAAAAAAATAAAATAAAGACGGAGAATTCTGGAATTTTAAATTAAACTTTCAATGCTCTTGCATTTACATCTGCTTGGCTTGGATCTTGAATTTTCTTTGCATGCTGTGATTTAATATTTCATTTATATTTTCCTAAACTTCAGGGAATGAGGAGTACTTGCACCTGAAATCTTATCAATATGTCCAATAAAATGCTAGTTAATTCTATATATTTCTATTATGTAAAACACTTGAAAAACATACATACTTTCAAATATAAACATTTAATAATACTCCTTTGACATGTAAGATATATCTGAGACAACTGATTTATTTTCATATTTTACTTATTTTCCCACTATTTAGAAATACCACATTTTGGCTATTTTCTAATTACAAAAATATATCTCTTATTATTGCTGGTAAGATATGTGACACAGAACACAGAGATAACTAGCTAGATACATGAAAGGTAAAGCAAAGGCATTTGAAAACAAGAAATATTCACTTGACCATAACATTGAACCAGTACATGAATGTATAAAAATATTGTTGGGATTCTTTACATACATGAGGATTACACTACATCCTTTGTAATGTCACTATGAGAATTTCCTAGATAAATGTGAAAGAATAGTTTAATAATTAAATCAGAGTGCAGAGAGATCTAACATCACTTTCTCAATATGTTGTGTAAAAAATAATAATAAATAAATTTAATTTATTCATCTTAAAATAACGGGTTATTAATTCTTATTCTCCAGGCAGTAAGATAAGAGTAACATAATGATTCTGTCATGCTATCCTCGATAATCATTACTTTATTAATTGTGTTAAATATAACAGGGACAAAACTTTTTATTTTTTCCCAGAACATTCTTATTGCCTATGCCAAACACTGTAGAAAAGAATTTTCTACATCTACATAAACCAAAATTCCCTGAAATAAGGCTGACACTGGGTATTTAGACAAAATTTTTCAAAGATCATTGGCACCCAATATTTTCACCTGTTCAGTGCCAACATGTAGTCATTAAGCTACAGACAAGAGGAAAACCTGTCAGCCAGTAACAGTTCTTCCTCACTTTCCATTGCCCATTGTAGAAATTTTTGTCTCCTAGTTTGCTAGAAGTAACCAGTTAAACAGGCATAGTTAAATACTTTACACTCCAGTCCTTTATGCTAGATTTTTCCTATAATAAACCAGAATGGAGAAACAGAATTCCCTTCATCAGTAATTTAAATAATTTTTAAGTAAAAAGAAAAAAGAAAATTCTGTTAATAGAATAGAATATCATCACTATACTGGGTGAAGATTTTCCCAAAGACATCAAAGCTAGAAATGAGTATGCCAGCACAGTAAGTACAGGCTAAAGTATTTCAGTATTCCACTTAAAAATATCATGTAGTGTACTGGGCATTAAAGTATTAATGCCCCAATTCCAGAATACATAACACAAGTCATGGGATCTGGCCCTTCTGGGTGGGAGGCAGTCTCTTACTGCCTTGCAGTGGGTGCTGGAGGGTGCTTTCCTAGCTGTTCCAAGCTTTTCGGGTTTGATTCGGTCCCGGGAACTCTCTCTCTCATCTTGTCTGATTTATTAGTCTCAATTTCAATTAAATTATATTATATTGTGTTATCTTGTATTCCAATATCACAGAAAAATAAGTTTTCCTTCATAGATTGTTGCCGCTGTTCTTTTCCTCCCTCCCTTCCTTCCTTCCTTCCCATTTTGTGGGACTGGGGAGGGGGGGAAGGGCATGGGGCCTACTGCCCCCCTGTCACAGGCATAGATTGATCTAGTCAACTCCGTGACAGGTGGAAATTCTACATATCAGATCAGAGGACAGACAATGTCAGACAATTCTCATGCAACCCAAAAATAATACACTACTTTGAGTCACATAATGAAACATAAACTATGTGGAGCAGTGTGAATATCAAGGCTATATCCGACCCTCTTAGAGTCTTTCTAAACGGGGACTTGATCCTCTTGATTGAACCTTTTAGATTCTTTACTGACAACAGTATAATGGTGGTTTCAATTCCCATTCAATATTGCATAAGAAACAAGCTGGCATAATTTTACTATACAGCAGACATTTTTTTTCATTTGAGGGAAAAAAAAAAATCACTTAATACCTTTAAATGTGGTTCTGTAAGGCACAATGATAAGCCATTCCACACGGAAAAGAATACAGCTTAATATGATAAAAAGGTTTAGCTAACAGGCACTTAACTGAATTTTCAGTTTCTGTAATCTCATTGCTATGCAACAAAAACTAGCTTTTCAGTCAATAAACTAGTTAGTTTTGTAATGCATATGAAGATATTCACAATTTTAGCAGAACCCTTGAAAGAAACTGTAAACAGTTTCACACACTTTGTTTCCTTCAGCTAGTAGCTCTTCGAGAACCAGAGAAAAAAATTCAAATTTTTATTTATTTTATTTAACAATTATTTTAACAAAGCTATTACAAAAAGAGTTCAGCAAAAGCGAGATCCACTTTACTTACTTTTTGCTATCTAAAAGTGAATTACTTAAAACCTCATTAAGTGAGGAACCTAGTGTCTCTAGTACTATAATCTGTCTCTGCAGCAAATGGAATTTTTCATAGAATAATCCATAATACGTTAAGAAAGATGTGTGTTGAAGGCATGGCAGAAGTTTGTATGGTGCACACATATGGAGTTTAATTATTGGTAATAATTTTCCTCAAGTCTGTTCTCTCTGAACACAGAAAAATACTCATTGCAATTCACAGAATGGCCTGAATTAGAAGGGACGATGAACACGTCCAGGAACGGGGCATCCACAACCTCTCTAGGCAGCCTGTTCCAGAACCTCACCACTGTCATAGCAAAGAACTTCAATTCATAGTCTTACTTAAACAAGATATAGATTATTCCCTCTAAGAGCTACTTTGGAAGAGGTAATTTGGGCCACCTTCAAATAGTTTTTTTGCACCAAACCTTCCTTATGATAGCAACACTGAATAATAGCATTGTTGTGGTTACTGTGGTTTAAACTAGCAAGCAGCTATACTCCAAACTGGCATTTGCTCAATGTCTGGAATCAACCAGTGGAATGGGGGAGAGAATAGAATAGATTAAGCATAACACTAAACATTTCCTTAGATGAAATAGATATGCTTTGCTATCCCTGAGCAATATAAGAGATCCAGCTCATATCAGAAGTTTTCTTTACAATCATCTCCAAATCATGCACAGCTGATGCACTTAAATTCCCATAATAATAAGTTCACATTCTTATTAGCTTGATGTCACCTAAGTAAAAAATAAGTAAACAAACAAGTTTCATTGATACTCTGGGATTCCACATTTAATAGAATATATTCATTAGAAAAATGAAAGAATAATCCTATATACAATGCTATAATTGGGAAGAAAGTACCGTAGTAATAGCAGGGTGCCAAAGTCTTTCGCTGCAGTGAATAAAAATGGGCCCAGAAGCAGCAACCATGAATACAAAAATGAAGGAAAAGAGCTGCTTACCTTTGGAAGGCCTCCGATGTCCAGCAAGAGATACCCTCACCTCCACTTCCAACCCTTAATGAGGTCTGGGAAGGATGGATCCTGATTCCACTGCCTTCCAGTCACTCAGGTGCATTGCATGCTCAATCACTGTTTCAGGCCATGACTTATCAATACTTCTACACTATATTACATACCTTTGCTTTTATAAATATTTCATTTCTGAAGATTTTTGTTCTTTTCAGTTTGTTTTCTCTTACCAATAAAATACAGAAAGATTTAATATATCAGAGGCAAATTCACAGGATATAAATACAGAAATATTAATTTTACAGAAAATAAATTGTGATAGAAAGATTTCTGCTTCAGATTATCAGAGAAATGTTGAATCATAGAATCACTAAGGTTGGAAAAGACTTCCAAGATAATCTAGTCTAACCATCCACCTACCACCAATATTTTTCCATGAAACCATGTCCCTTAATACAATATCTACATGTTTTCCATCACTGAAACAATCTTGAGATACAGCCTGCAAAATCAATAAAGAAAAAGATAGCAAAATCAGTAGCTGTTTTCATAGTTAAGCAGCTGATGCAGCCTAGGCTGATGCTTTCCATTGGTTCTCACCACAGTTCTCTTTGTTTTTCAAATTCATTTCATTTTTCCTGTTATATGCTGTTTCACAGCCTGGTTCTCATGTGTCCCCTGTGTGTTTACTACCAAGAGCAAGAAAAGATAGATACGGAGTTTGTGAAGGTTATTTTATAGTAAGTAGAACTGTGAGTCTTCATGAAACAGATTAGGGTCAGAAGAGTTCTTCTGGGTGTTATTTAAATGACCAGTTAAAAGACTGCTGGATCATTATGGGGCTGAAAATTCAGACCTTATATACAAACATGGGAACCTACAAAACTGTTCTGTTTGCTGCTCTGGAAACTACATACCCCTATCATAGGAACAGAAGAGAATACATTTTCTTTTCCTTAATCCCTCCATTCTTGCTATCTGAAATTATTTTATAATACACAGAATAAGAATGATTTTTAATATGATTTCCATTAAAATTCAACAAATATATGAGTTTTAGGTGTGTTTGTTTGTTTGTTTGTGTCCTTTTAATTCCAGAGGGTTGGGTTTTTTTATTTATTTATTTTTAAAGGCTAATTTTGATTCAAAAAGCTGCTGGTTTCCTCCACCAAAATTTAAAATAGTTTACCGTGATCTAATTCCCTAATTTCCTATTACATTTTTTAATCTCCCTTTTTGCCAGTGACAGTATTGCTCAGCCTCAAATGAAAGAAACCCAAGAATGGAAGCTAAACCAATGCATGAGAAAGCTTGACCTTAACTGAATCATCTGACACTCTTACTCACAACCATCATTTGATTACCAGTTTCTAAACTACTATTCATGGATGAGACCTCTACTAATTGAAGCATTATAGTGGACAAATTACTGGGAAAAAAAAAAAAAAAAGGAGAAGAAAATCTGTTAAAACAGTAATGTAGTAATTACTAACACTAATAACTAGACATTTAAGATAAAATGTCAAAAAACAAACAAATTAAAAAACAACACTAAATTCCAAAGTAAAATACAGGCTTGACTTGTTAATTTACTAGAAAATAATAATGAAACAGCTATCTGTGAGCAACATGATGTAAAATAGATTGTGAAGTCCAGAAAAAAGTATTAATGAAGTACAGAGAAATTCAAACAAATTAAGTAAACGATCAGTTCTATGAAAAATTATTGTGCTTAATAACAGTAATGTTATTAAAATTAATATGAGAAATTTTAATAGCCATATCATTACAGGATATAAGCCAACTATAAAAATACAAGAAGAGAATATTAGTATCATAATTCATGAATTGATGAAGATTTCTTACAGTAACTTTTAAAAGAAAAAGTCAAGTAGGATGCATAAAGAACTAAGTAAACCAGTTGCAAATTTTTCTAGACTATATTATTTTATAATGTCATAAATATTGCTGACTAATTTATAAAAAAATTGCTGCAGTTCAGAGACTGAAACAAGACTAAGTAGGATCTTGAAAAGATTCCTACAGTCTTATAGGAAGGTGATTTCTTAGAAAGGAATGTTACATGCTAAAAGCAGGTAGCATAAATATAGGAAAAATAAATGTAGGGAATAAATATAGGAAAAAAATAGATACTGCTTTCCTTGTTTTGTGAAACAAGAACTATATGTCAGTAAGGGAAAAGGAAAAGTGAATATTGAAAACTGATGAAAACAAATGCTTAATACAAAACTAGTCTGTCGGTTTGATTGTAATGAGTTTAAGTTCTTTCACAGTTTTAATTTGAGAGGTAAAATAGTAATTAAAGAAGAGGTTTTTAAATGCCCTATAAAACTGTGTTTCATATCTTAAACCTGTATTTTACTAGTAGGTGCTCCTCACAAAAGAAACTTTTAATCAGAGCAAGATATTTCATCGCATTAAACATCCATTATTTTCTGGAGAGGGAATTTGAAATAAAGTCAAGTCAAATTCAGCAGTCAACTACTGTGTCCTTTTATATATATATGCATATATATATATATATACTTCTGAAGAATTTAAAGAATTGAAAGACAAGTACTCATTTTGTGACTACAGTCACTAGTCAGAAATGAAACCTGATATCTCCTCAATAAATGAACCTATTGATATTTGTTTGGAACTGCAAGAATGTTATCACAATCGCCTACAATGTGGCAGTAGATGGAAGCATCAGGAAATGTTGATCTTCCTAGCTTCTTTTAATGAACTGTTTCACTTTACCTTTCATTGCTTGGCTGTCTGTGTAATAAATTGCCTGTAACTGCAATCCCTTCTTATTAGGCCTAGTGAAGCATAGACCCTAATCTTACTCTCTTTCACTCTGAAACAAAAAGAACTTCATTCTCTGAATCTCAGCTAGCTATATAATAGAGAATTCAGTAATATATATAATATTCTAGAAGAATATAATATGTTAGTAATTATTTGTTAGTACAAAAAAAAATATAAAGTCAGTAAATCGATACATTAAATTTGCCATTCTGTTTAAATGTGCAGGTTATTCTTGCAGACACCTACGATGGAGCTAGACACATAAATGGGCATTTTATGAGAGGCAAATTAATCAGCAAGCAATATCAGTATTCAATCACGATGCTGTAGGAAAGAAGAGAAATAAGACACTGGGTGACACTACATTGACTAAAAGAAGAGAGAAATAGCAAAAGACTTGTAGACATTGTGAACTTCTGAATCAATGTCTTATAGTTCATCCTACTCTATTCACTATTAATTTCCTTGCCCTCTTTATTGCATCAAGTTGTTGATAATATTTATAAAAAGGCTCTCAACAGATTTTGAATTTCTCAGTACACTGAATATTTCTTTCTACAATCAGCATCATGAAAACTGAGGTAAGGCCTTTTTTTCCTCTAGAGAAAAATAATTCAGTATCTATTGAATTATTACAATAACTTACAATAATTCAAATATCTAGCAACTCTTAGCAGGAAGATTTTAGTACCAACCAGTTAAGATAGGAACTGGATCATTTTTGTTGACCAAAAGGGGTAGAATAGAATCATAGAATATTCAGGTTGGAAAAGACCTTCAAGATCATGGAGTCCAACCACAACCTAACCATACTACCCTAACAACCGTCCACTAAATCATGTCCCTGAGCACCACATCCAAACGGTTTTTTAACACATAAAGCAATGGTGACTCAACCACCTCCCTGGGGAGCTTATTCCAGTGCTTAACAACCCTTTCTGTAAAGAAGTGTTTCCTGATATCCAACCTAAACTTACCCTGGCACAACTTTAGGCCATTTCCCCTCAACTTGTCACCTGTCACCAGTAAGAAGAGACCAACCCCGCTCTTGCTGTAAGCACCTTTCAAGTATTGAAAGAGAGCAATAAGGTCTCCCCTTAGCCTTCTTTTCCACAGTCCAAACAGCCCCAGTCCCTTCAGTCACTCCTTGTAGGGCATATTCTCCAAGCCCTTCACAAGCCTTATTGCCCTTCTCTGGATCTGCACCAGCACCTCCAGCACAAAACTGAACACAGAACTCAAGGAGAGTCCTCACAAATGCCAAGTACAGGGCAAGATTACTTCCCTAGTCCTGCTCACTGCATCGTTCCTCATACAAACCAGGATGCCATTGGCCTTCTTGGCGACCTGGGCACACTACTGGCTCATATTCAGTCAACTTTCTGTCAGTACACCAAGGTCTCTTCCCATCAGGCAACTTTCCACCCACTCCTTCCCAAGCTTCCAGGGACAGAGATGAGGCTGACTGGCCTGTAATTACCTGGATCTTCCTTCTTGCCCTTTTTGAAGATCGGAGTGACATTGGCTATCCTCCAGTCTTCAGGCACCTCCCCATTCTCCAAGTCCTTTCAAAGATGGCAGAGAGCAGTTCAGCAATCACCACTGCCAGCTCCCTCAGCACCGCTGGATGCATCCCATCTGGTCCATAAATCCATGAATTTATGAACATTGGTGTTGCCTAGGTGCTCTTGGACCGCCTCTTCCCTGACTAAAGGGAAGTCTTCCATTCCCCAGGCCCTCCCATTAACCACCAGGGTCTGGGATTCCCGAGGGAGAGTTTTTTCACTGAAAACAGAAGCAAGAAGGCATTCAGTATCTCCACCTTCTCAGCATCCCCTGTTACCAGAACATCCCCCTCAGTTAGTAGGGGAACCACATTCTCCCTAGTCTTCCTTTTACTGTTAACATACTTAAAGAAGCCTTTTTTATTATCCTTTATCACCTTTACCGGATTCAATTCCAGGCGGGCTTTAGCCTTCCTCGTCGCATCCCTGCAGGCCCCGACAACATTTCTGTATTCTTCCCAAGTGGTCAGACCCTTTTTTCACATTTCATGGACCTTCTTCTTCCCTTTGAGTTTGTGCACGAGCTCCTTGCTTATCCACACAGGTCTCCTGCCACCCTTTCCTGATTTCTTGCTCACAGGGACGCACTGATCCTGAGCTTGGAAGAAGAGCTGTTTAAATGCCAACCAGCTCTCACAGGCCCCCTTATCTTCTAACAGCCTAGCACATGGAATAGCTCCAAGTAAGTCCCGGAAGAGATCGAAGTCGGCTCTCCTAAAGTCCAGAGTAGCAATCCTACTTTTTGCTTTGCTTCTTCCACTCAAGATCTTGAACTCCATCATCTCGTGGTCACTGCAACCCAAGCTGCCCCTGACCTTTACTTCCTTGACAAGCCCTTCCTTATTAGTGAGAATAAGGTACAGCAACACCCCTCTCCTTGTTGGTTCCTCCACCTACATCAGAAAGTTGTCTTCAACACACTGTAGGAACCATCTGGACCGCGTGTGCCTTATCCAGTAAATATCTGGATATTTGAAGTCCCCCATAATCACCAGTGCCTGGGATTGTGACTCTACTTCCAGTTGCTTATGGAAAGCCTCATTAACCTCCTCCTCCTGATCAAGGGGCCTGTAGTACACACCCACAGCAGTGTCAGCCATACCAGCCCACCCCTTGATTCTCACCCACAAGCTCTCCACTGCTACACCACTTTCCCCCAGGTGGAGTTCAATACATTCTAGCTGCTCTCTCACATAAAGAGCAACTCCACCACCCAGCCTCACCAGCTGATCTTTCCAAAAGACCACATAGCCCTCCATGACAACATTCCAGTCGTGCAAGCTGTCCCACCATGTCTCTGTGATTGCAATGAGATCAAAGCTGTGCAACCGCACACATATCTCCAACTCTTCCTGTTTATTTCCCATACTGCACGCATTCTCTCCATCCTTTGTATGAGACATCAACTGATTATTGAATAATTTGAACTTCAGCCGACCCTAAAATAAAAATTATTTTGATTCAAATAATATGATGAATTAGCGCATCAGACATCATGGAAAAAAAACAAAAACAAAAACTTGTCTCCAGGAAGTTCTCTGCACTTCATTCATTGCCAACTAATCGCAAATTTTCAGTTATGGCTTCAGGTACCAAACCCCAAAGAGGACAAGCTAGAAACAGTTAGATAAAAACTTTTTCTCTCCCTTTACCAAGTCCAGTACATCTCCTTCCTCCTTCTTAGTCTGAACTCGTCTTGCTTTTTCAGTTCTTTACATTCAGTCCCTTCTAGCCCTTTGGTGAGGCAACAGGCAGTGCAGGAGGTCATGGTCAGTGCACAGAAGTTTCTTTCTGCTGATCCCTCTTCCTTAATCTTTTTCTTCTCTTCCCCCTTCTTATTTTCTGTGATCCAACACAGGTTATTTAAGACTTATTAGCCCTTTGGGAGTGTTTCTGCTCTGGCATTGGTTCCCCCACAACTTCAGTGTAGGTTGCACTTTTAGATATAGTACCATTTTTGGCAGCCAGTGCCTTTGTCCGAGTGTACTTTTCAAGTATGTCCTCAGAAAGTCTCCTTCCATGTGCATTTTTCATTTCTTTTCTCCACGCAGTCCAGTATCAGGGGTAGAAAAAAATACTGGAAGAGTGAAGGTAGAATCAGATCAGTTGGAAGAACAAGACCAGCCTGCTGCACTGCTTACTGGAGCGGCTCTCAAATAGCCATACAGAATGTTCATTCTGAACCATGACTATCTAAATATGTTAATCTCTGTTTAACAAAACAGTCCAAGAGTTCAATATATTTTCTAAACAACTGTCTAATCTTCAGTGAAGATGGGCCTTTCTAAAACAGGACGAAAGCTCTGTTGTGATTCTTTGATCTTTCCAGATTCTTTCAAATCTTACAACTCTACACAGATCAGCAGTAACAAAGATGTTTTAAACTACTTCCCAAAGAAGGGTAGCCTATGTTAATGAGGATCACTTGGATCTAAAATTAGTTTCTGGTAACATCTCTCTCCTGTGCAGAATCTCAGAAATAAGAAACTTCATTGGAAAAGCTGTTGAATATCAGTTTTCACTCACTACCCTCACCATGACTTTCTAGTAATCACCCAAATAATGCTTACAGTGATTTTTTTTTCCTCCTTATTCTTCCATTGATAATTCACCATACAACTCTCTTCCCCACACCTTTCTCTCCCTCAGACCAACACCTCCGATACCTAGGCTAGAAACTGTTGGGATAAGGAGAGATTGGCATGTTTTTTAGGTATGTGACAACTTCTTTTCCCTGCAGGCATCATGATCCTCAGGAAGACTGAACTCATGAACTTTTCTCTTTATTAGTGGCCATAAATATCAAACAGTAAAGTAAGGATAATGAATTCTTAACATGGAAATAATAGCATGTTTTATATTCACCCAAAGCTAGATAATGGTAGTAGTGATATTAGTTACATAGAGTGGAGGAGGTCTAAAGATCTATTACTGTAAAAAAAAAAAAAAAGTACTCATGCTTTTCTTCCTCACAGGTGCCTGGGCAATCTATACATGTACTACTGTAACAGGAAATTAGTGGTGGTTTGTCATTTACATATGCATAATATTATGCTTATATAATAACTTACTATGAATCTGAAAGTTTTTCTAAATATATTACCAAAATTAGAAATTCATTGTGATAATAATTTAACGGTGGTTGAATAGATTTCTACAAAGCTGGCTCTATTGTGAAACAATCAGAAAAGATACTTTCCTCTTCCCAAAATTTAACTTGTTTTTTATAAATCTACTAGGATTACATGTGTTATAGGTAAACCTGGTATGCAGCTCAGCACCACACAGTCATTTGCTTGCTCTTGGTGGGTGAGGAGATAATTGAAAAAAAAAAACTATTAAGTAGAACTTCTGGGTTAAGATAAAACTATTTACTAAGACAGAAAAAGAAAAGGAAAATAATAATAGAAATGACAATAATATAATATGTGTTTAGAAAACAAATGATGCACCAAACTATCACGTACCACCCACTGCCCAATACCCAGCCAGCCCTTGATCAGCAGCTGCCCCTCAGCCAATTGCCCAGAGTTTTTAAAGTTTTTGCATGTCACATTATATGAAATATGTTACTGGTCAGCTTAGGTCAGTTTTCCTTGTTCTGTGCCCTTTCAGCTCCTTGCGCCCCCTCAATCTCCCTCACTAGCAGGACAGTATAAGAAGCTGAAACACCCTTGACTCTCTACAGTACTGCTTAGCAACAACTAAAACATCACTGTGTTATCAACATAGCTTTTCTACCTAAGCCAATACATAGATAATACCATACCAGACAGTATGAAAGGAAAAAAATCCTGTCCCAGATGATACCACCACAACATGGTAGTAAAATATTATAAAAGTAAAATAAAACAATAGATATCTAAGCTGACACAAAACTTATATTGCGCTTGGTGCCAAGAGTGGTGCTAGTCTTTCTCTTTGAAAGGACATTTAAAAAAAACAAATTTGCTTCTGTTAGGTGTAATAATATTTGTTCTATTTCTTTTTGATAACAACTAGGAAACAGGCCACATATACTAATAGACCATTCCTATACTGCAATTTATTTTTTCTTAATTTTATATGAAGTTTTAGAAACAGAGAGCAGCATAAAAGTTAATATTTCTATTCTGAATTCTCTAATTTGATACTTTCATTCACTAAACTAGAAAATTTGTAGATCGGTCCATCAGTGGAGAGATAAGGGACAGCATTCCCTCCTTTTGACAATTCTGACAGAATGCTAGTTGAACCTATATATGGGAAAATAATAACACATGAATTTTTGTGGATATGTTGATGACTAAATGATTTTTGCAAAATGTAAAATTAACAGCATAAAAACAGTACAAAAAGCACAAAAGCTTTAAACCTACCATTGTCACTGCTTCTTTGTTTGATATTTACAGGCATTAGAACCAACCCATCATTCCATTCTGTCACAGAATTTTTCAGGACTTTTTCTCTTTTAAATATTTTTCCTTTTCAAATATTTAAAATGAAAGGAAAATTATTATGAAAAGAATTTTTTTTACTTATCGATGCACATGGTGAAAAGATTGTGTTTTTCACAAAATATTTAATACCTGTTCTATAATCCTCAGTGATAATTTATTGTAGTGCTACCTAATTTCAGGTTTTTCCTATGTTCTATTACTAATGCAGTCTAGTCATGCAAATCAGACAAAAAAAAAAAGGGAGCCAAAATCACAGTAGTTCTCATAATAGAATGATTGAGCTTACCTGTAGGACAGCCTAGACTACAAGAGTAAATCAATCATAAATCCTGATTGAAACAAGCTTCTTTGTTAATTTTCACAGCTACCAGATTCTCTTAGGTGCACAGATTCCAAACTGATAGACTGGTGAGCAGTTGCTAGACACCCAACTATAAACTTGAGTAGATAAATACTTAATTTTTTGAAATACTGGACTTGTACCCGTAAGAAGAAAAAAATTCAATATCACAATTACTCTTGACATTAAAAACTTGCATATTCAAAGTAATTTCTATTTGGCTGTTTAATCTGCTGGACACCATACTACTTCTTTACGTTTTAACTCTGACAAAATTAGTTAAGTAAGAGGAACTGCCAGAAAATATGTAATTTTCATAGAATGGCCTGGGTTGAAAAGGACCACAGTGATCATCTAGCTTTAACTCCCCTACTATGTGCAAGGTTGCCAACCACTAGACCAGGCTGCCCAGAGCCACATCCAGCCTGGGCTTGAATGCCTCCAGGAAAGGAGTTTCCATGGAGTTTTCTTTTGCTTGTGTTACTCAAAATCCGCCCATAAAATATTACATTTTCATCATCATTTTCAAGTGTGATAAGCTGAAATTCAAAGTCTGCTTCCTTATTTGGGCTTACTCCTACTAAATATTTTTTTTTTTCCTGACATACTTTATCTACAATTTTGTTGTCTCCCACAAGAACACATCTTTGAACTCATTTATTATTTTGCAGACACTGTTCTACTTACAGTGCTTTACCTTTAGCCACTCTCAAGCACACCTCAGTAGCATGGCTTAGATCTTTCAGTTCTTACATTTAAGTCAATGTGAAATTCAGTTGTGTCATTGTGCTCCTATTCATTTGGAATCTAACACGGACTTTGTTTTTTAACAGCTGCCTCTTTACATCATACTCTCACCATGTCCACTGTGCACATTTATTTAAATATATGTATTCTGCAGCTGTATAAACTACATGTGGGATGAGCAGCAAGCTTTGAAAACACTTTGCCATATTCCTCCGTGAATACTGTTACTGTGCACTGGAAAATTCACAGCCTAAGATTCTGCTTATTTGTCTTTCCTAACTGAACAACAAAATCTTGATTGTAATTATTTTTGCATCAGATAAAGATCATTGTCATTTGATAAAAAGATTTATCCCTGCACCATGGAAAGTTTACAAAAGACCAGAAAGATCTCTTCATGAAAATATTTTGTGCAAATATCTTGTCACAAAACAAGATTTGTTTATTTTTTTACTTATAGATGCACATGGTGAAAAGATTGTGTTTTTCACAAAATATTTAATACCTGTTTTGAGATTTGTTTATGAATCTCATTCAGCACTGTATAAATGAATTTTCTCTTTCTAATGAAAGAGACAATTTTGTGTATCTTACAATCAAGACCATGAATTTGATAATAAGAGACAATACATGGCAGTGAAAAACACTGACTAGAATTAGATGCACTTAATGCTAAGTGTTAATTTGGATTATTAATAACAATGGCAGATCATTTCCTAGAGATATGAAAAAGTGTACATAAGAAAGTTTTCTCTCTCTTTTGTAAAGCAGTATTTCCTTAGGGGGAAAAAAAAAAAACAAAACACTAAGTTCTTTAGAATTTTTTTATTGAAATTACTACACACACACACACACACACACACACACACACACACACACACACAAAAAAAAAATATACATAATTTAAGAATATTGTAACAATGAACAGATATGCAGTTTCAAATACTTATAAAGATTGGAGTAATTTTTCACATTGCAAGATCCATTTCTTTCTATGTATAGGCTTAACTTAATAAACCCAGGCTATCACAGATACGAAATGCCCATTCCTTGAGCTGGCATAAATCTCTGTATTTCAACTAAAAAAATCAATACATCCACTGAAGTACAATCGGTCTTCTACAATATATTAACTGAAATCCTTACGCTAAACTAGAGAAAGTATCAACTTCGGATTTAATTGTGTGACAAAGGAAGTAACAGCGTTACAACTTCAGGCTGAATGTGAAAGGAAAACAAAGGTGATTGATATATGTAGATCATAATTTTTTTTTTTAAACAGAAATAAAGCTCACAGTACATATAGAAAGTGGGAATAAATAAATAAAATTACTGGAGGCATGAATGGAAGAATCAAGAATTTAGATAAATTCTGTAAATAACAGTATATTTTTTCATCAGGAATAGTATCATCACAATAATGTGATTGTGGTTTTACTTTTTATATTTTGCAGTCAATATTTTAAACAACTTACCAATATTTCCAAAGATGGCATCTGATACACACATCATCCTTTGAAATTGTATTGAACTTACACATTCTTAATATTTGAATTACATTCTTTTCTCTTTTGTGCTGATATATCACTTTATTAATAATCAAGGAAAATTCCAACTGGATTAAATAGATTTCCATATGGCAATCTGACCTAGAGCAAACTCTTCACCATATCTTGAAACTCTGTTTTTTGGCCAGACTTGCTTTTAAATTACCTGATAATATTTCATTCCAGATCTTCACATCGTTGTGTTTCCAAATCTAGTTGTGTTCTATGGTTAATTAGATGCACACTTGCATAATTCATCAAATTCCCTAATAAAATTCTGTCTATTCAGTATTTCCATAATAATTTTACTGACACTAAGTTGTAGATTAAATCCATCTGTAGGAATCTTGCTATGATCTTTACTGTAGGCTTTTGAATCCATAATATTTTCTACCACAGTTCTCTCTCATGGTCGTTCCTGCAAGATCCCCACCATACTCCTGCATAAAGAACCTTCTGCACACAAATATAAAGATACTTCTTACAGACATCTAAATTGATGTATCGTACATTGCCTAGAAATAAATTTCTACAGTCACATAAACATGATTTAAAAATTAGATGAGTAGCATCAAGGACAAGGGGAAATGGTTTGGAGTTGAGGGAGGGAAGATTTAGGTTGCAAAACAGGGGAAGTTCTTTACAGAGGGAGTGGTGAGTTGCTGGAACAGGCTGCCCAGAGAGGTTGTGGACGCTCTGTCCATGGAGGTGTTCAAGGCCAGATTGGATGGGGCCCTGGGCAGCCTGGTCTAGAATTAAATGGGGAGGCTGGTGACCCTGCATGGCATGGGGGTTGGAGATTCATGATCCTTGATGTCCCTTCCAACCCTAGCCATTCTGTGATTACATTAATTTCGGGTATTGGAGTTGCACTAAACCTTTCAAAGACTTCCTTGTTAACGTACAAGCTCTGTCTGAAAAATCATCTCTTCATTGGAAATTCCTCTATAAACTTTCTCCAAAAGAATGATTTGACAAACTGTTCAGTAGAAATTCTAGAGAAAATGTATCTAAAGGTTAAAATTTGAGATGAAAAAAGCCCCACAGAAATATTACACATTAAAATAAAAAAATATAGAACCAAGTTTCCTGTAAGAAATTCACATTTTGAAGGCAGTGCCTTGTACGGTAGGAAAAATCACACATCTTACACACTACTTACATGCTGAGAACACCGCCTTTTCCTTTTCTTCTTCAAATAGCGTATTTGAGCTGTCTAGATATCTTGTATTTTAAAGAAACATCACACAGAAAATGAAACTACCTGCAGACTGAATCGTTGCAGTGCAGTGAAGAAAGGAAAATAACATGGGTATTTCTGTCACTAGATGCCTAAAGCCCTTTTCAGGTTAAAAGCCTTCCTAGAATTCATCATAAATACTCCTGCACCACTGTCACTACCCACTCATGCCTTCAAACTGTATATGTCTGCATCTGCTAACAACTACAGAACATATGATGTGCATGCATGTTCCTGACAATTCTGGCTGCAAAATTACATACACATCTCATCACGAAGCAGCTTGCAAGTTTCATCAAGGACCTTATCTTTAGTTTATATCCAGACTTGTATTAAGTTACCAAATAGTTTGAAAGTAAAGCTCTTGAATGATGATTCTTACTAATAAGATCATCATTAACAAACTCTTAAATCCATTGATCTTTGTGAACTACATGAAATGAGAAAAAAACAGAAAGTCCTAACAAAGCTGATTCCCCCCCCCCCCCCCCCCCCCCCCCTCAGTGTTTTTTTTTGTTTTTGTTTTTGTTTTTTATGCTGGGGGAGTGTTATTTCTAGCTCATTTCCTGGGACTTCAGAAAAACCTGCTAGGTTTTTCCTAGTTTGCTAGTCAGATGTGAAATTAATTAAATGTTCGATGTTCTGTTTTCCTTACACAGATGTATTTACTGAAGCGATCAATTTTTTCTGTGTGTATTCTACTGCATGGTGTTTGGAGAAGAAATGATCTCTCAGTACAAGGTTTTGGTCATATCTTTTATAAAATACTGATAATACAAATATTGTTCTGAGAGTAACCTTGAAGTGCAAGGGTACATATGCATAATTATGAACCTACTGGTATTTGATGTAAAGGCCTTCAGTCTTTCTTACTGAGAACACAGTAAGTTTGATATTCAAATAGCTGTTACAGAATATCTTGATATATAACAATATATACTAAGAGGTGATATGAACTGCCCGATTTGATATATGTCAATATAATTTTAAATCAGTAGACTGAATTTATTTTTCCATAATTTAAGCAATCTAATCAGGAAATAGAATAAAAATCTCAGAAATAGCAGGACTATGAGTGCTAGTCAGCAAGTATACCTCAAAATTCCATTCTCTTTCCAATTTTTCTCTACGCTTCAGCAATTTGTAGTTTTTATTACTGTCACTGCCTCTTGTAACTCATTCTGTCAGTTGCTTCTTGCAAATCATTCCACTGTCCTGTAGCTTATTCCTAAATTCAGTAATAAAAATATCTACAACATACTTTATTTCACTGCATTTATCTACAACATACTTTATTTCACTGCATTTTGCTGTAGACGTTGCACTGTGTATGCATAACGCAACATTACCTTCTACAGATGCACATCTTTGCATGTGGCTTGTTGCCATTTGGAGTCCAACTAGGTTACAGAGCTGCTAACTGCAGTTAGGAAGTCAAACCTACTGACTTTATTTTCTTTACTAGAAAGATTGCAACTATTTTTCTACTTGCCATGAACATCTCATTCCTATTAATAAAACTTGCTGTGTTCTCCCTTTAAAAGATATCTACTGTAAGTGGGAACACACTGCCAATGAGACAGACAAATGTGTAATGAGTTCAATATAAAAACAAAATGCATTAAAGACAGTAGGCCCTAAAGTGAGTGAAGAACAGAATTACAATTACAGAGAATTACTTCTCAGTTTACGTTATACAGATCTGAGTTTAATAGCTCTGGGTGAATATACATGCGCTGATGTTATATAATTAGTAGTAGTGATCAGGGTAATAATTAATCTGTCCAACAGCTCTGACACATGCTGAAATTTCATTACTTGCAAATACCTAAGAATATTATAAACAATATAATATACGTTATAAAATGAAAATGATATTGTTTGTGTAATATATATTATAAATACAAATTTTTAATATAAATTAAGTATGATTTTACCATTTAATTGCACAAATTAAGAGAAACATACCTGTAGCACTTCGGATCCTCTCAGAAATTATGTGGAGATACAAAGCAAATACTTATATTTCATTACCTCTCATTCAATGTAGCCTTTCAAACACAAGAATATTCACCTCCATTCTTGTTCAGTAGATTTCATGGCAAAGTCAGCTGCATGTCCAAAGCATAAGTCACCTTTGGTTGCTGAAACGTTCTAGTTCATTGAATTACTCTAGAAGTTTCTTTTGGCTGCAATGAAAATGTTGCAAAAACTGGTAAAGATATGGAGAAAACAGAATGTAAACAGTAGTAGGTATTTCTTTAAAATTCAGTCCCTCCAAAGAAAAGGATCGCTTGGTTAAAAGACAGTTTACATGTTTCCAAATACTTCAACAGGATTTTTCACAAACTAAGTTCTGTTCAAGCAATTTACTCATGTAGTTCTTAGAGACAGGAAGCAATAAGGGCTTTCAAGTATATTTACCAAATATCCCTCTGCAACAAGAATGATTTACGACTTGTTCACACACCATTTTTCAGAAGCAGCTGTGTGAACTGAAGACATTACCATCGCACCCACTGCCTGCTGCTTGCTCATGCCAAAAGTTACCGCACACTCAGGTCTGCCTGGGTTCTGCTGCTCTTGTTCTTCTCCAGCCTACTGCAGCCAGAATAAGAGAACAGCAGCCCACCAGTTAAGCCTCCTTTTCTAGGCCAAAGGCAGGCTCTTAGTGCTCAAAACACTATGCAAGGAAACTTGATGGAAATCACTGGCTTTCAGCTGTGAGGTGGTGCTTCACAGTATCAGTCAGTTGTGAAAGGCAAATGAAACTGCTTCACATAAGACCTTGAGTTAGGAACTTAATGTCTGATTTTCTGTAATTGTGTCATTATGTGATACAATACAACAAGCAAAGGCTTTGAGCAGATAAACACTGTGTCTGAAAAAACATTGCTGTGAATTTAAAAAGAACGATTAGTATTGCACTAATTGCTCTTTTTCTGCAATTGAATAACATGGAAATAAAGCAGTTATTGAAAATGAAAACATCTGCAACTTATCACAGAAACTTTTCAAACTTTACTGATGCATATGGTATGTAAAAGGGTGTTTGGATAAACACACTATATCCTGTTTTTCTTTACAAAATAAAAATGAACAAACTAAACTGGGGAACACATAGGTTTGATTACCTAATTATCTCCAGTTAATATTAAATGCGGTATTCTGTTAATTTGCAACCTGAGATTGAAAATTATTGTACATAATTTTCACATGACAAAAGCAGTGAGTAATGGGACAAGAATATGAATATTGGTTGGATAAGGGTCACAAATATGAGGCCAATGTTTCCGGAATGCATTAGAATGATAAAAGTGGGAAAGTCATCCTACTCTTCTGACATTTGAAGGCCTCGGGGAAGACCTACAGCCTTGTATAGCATAAACTATTCTGAATTATTTCATCACGAACATATAGAATGTCCCTTGCGGTTTTTAAACTAAGCACTTGCTCACGCTTGTCTTTTATCAGAGACATCCATGTTGCTTTCAAATGGACAGGAAGGATTAGCAAGTTAGCATCCTTGATCATAAATTTTGCAAGTAAGAAGGTTTGGAAAACAACAATGAAAGTGTAGAATAATTGCTTAATCTTCAAAATAAAAGACACCATGAGAACTCGAAAAATTTAAAGGACTAACATAAGGAAAAAAAAAATTTTTATGTTCTCTGCCCTGTAAGTTAATACTGATTTTTTTTTTTTTCTTTAAAAAGAATTTAAGATACAAATCATCCCTTCTACTTAAAAGGAGAAATAAATATGGAAGTGAGTTAATGACAAAAATTGAATAATTTCCTTCATGATTTCTGTCAATTGCTTATTGAGACGTACCTGTTTCACATTACCCAAGTCACTGTTGAACAAGAAAATAGACTAGATGATTTTCTCAGTTGCCCTGTTTTAATAGATAAAAAATTAAACATGTGTTTTTTATTAATAATAAATTTAATAGTATTATTATTAAAAATTCATAATCTGGTAATGAAAGAAAAAAGTGACTTAAATATTTCACAGATTTGCATCTTTTTCATTTAAAAATATAATAAATTTGGTAAAGGTCTATTTTAGATCATTACAGACAGAATTCCTCAAGAATAAAAGTCAAGAATAAAAGTGAGGTTCGCAAGTGGAACTTCTAGGTTTTTTTGCCTTAAGCAATGCATAGAACAGCAAAGAAACACAAATGAAATTAAATAAAATGGTTGGCAAACACCTTAGAATTCTATATTATCTTTTTGTATGAATTCCTAAGATTGTACAAATATGCAAGTGTTACAAAAGCTCTTGTAAAATGGGTGTAACAGAATGTAAGCATCTGTAAAGTAAGTTCAGCAGTGGAATGTCATCATTATGCATATATTTTATGAAGGGTATGATGAATGCATTATGTACTATAATACAATGCTTTGGAATGGTAACACAAACCATAGAGAGATGGGGCAAAAAGAAACAAACCAACAAGGTGACTGTAAACAAGCCATTAACCCAAATGCAATGGTAATCCAGACATTGTCACAAGAAGCGCACTGATAAATTATTTCCTCATAGACTTTTTTCATTGTAAGTTACAAGGTATAAGTAGTGAAAGAACTGTTTTCACTCAATATATTCAAAAATTCTGAATGTATATGCTACGGTAAGAGCATGAACAAAGTCTGTTTACCAGAGTTACAGGAAAACTACAAAATCATCGGGAATCCTTCCAGTGCTTTATTAATTTTTTGCCTAGTTACATTTTTCCTCCCTCTTAATCCATTACATGTAATAACACAAAATTACTAGAGGATGTAAGCTATAGGCTCCAGCTACTTATTTCTATATGGTAGTGTTTATGTCCTCATAAAAATGCATAAGGGTTTATATGTTCTGACTTTGTAGTTCAGTTCAGTTTACTCATCTTCACTCTAAGAATGATAGCCATATTTACTGAGAAACTATATTTGGTATTTGAATAGTGAACAACAGAACTGAAGCTAGATGAGATTTATGTTGATAATTAAATTATTGTATAATATATGATATTATAAATATATAAATAGTTTTATATCAATAATTGAGCTTTTAAATTATAAATAAAATTAATTATAAATTAATAAACTAGTAAATTTATAATAAATAAATACAATTAAATTTTACTTCTCAGAGTACATTAGGTTATGTTTAACTTAAAATGGATTGGTTAATATCTTCGGTCCTGTAGTTGTTGAATTAAGTTTGCTACATGTAGTCCACTTTAGAAAAACCTCATCTTTTAACATGTGGTAAATTTAAAGGACTAGAACTTAATCTATTTCTAAAATAATAATAGCTAGCTAATATTTTCATATTTTGCAATCCCCTTTGCAATCCATTTACTTAGGGAAAGCAAGATCAGTTGCTCTTCTAAACAAATCAAGTACTCATCTTACTTTTTCAAAGAAAAAAAGAAATGCGTTTTGGTTTTATTTTCTTTATTTTGAGATATGTAACTTAATAGTACAGAAACAAAGTGGTAGCACTAGGTAGCAAAATACCTATCAGCTCCCTATATTCAGAAGAACTAGCTATATACAGGAAAAATGTCTTCTGTGCCTTTTACAACTTTACATTGAGATTACTAAACTCAGCCAATCACTCAGAGTATCATTCTTTTATTAAGGATTAAGTTTCAACCATGGCAACTGTATAAGACACTATCTGAGAAGATGATTCATTCTTCTATGACTAAAAATCTCAAATGAGAATTTTAGGGGGCTAGAAGAAACCTGTAAATGATAACTAATTTATTAATGAAAGACATCTAACCTTAGGATGCATAGCTGTAGCATATGGCAGATGTATTACTCTTATTACAGTTTTTTAGCTAAAAAAAAAAAAAAAAAAAAAATAGGAAAAAAATAACATAAGCAGAGCAATGTTGGGCAGAGAAGAACATAATGAGGCTCAGCTAGGACAAGTGTAGAGTCCTATACCTGGAGAGGAATAACTGCACATATCAGTACAGGTTAGGCACTGACCCGCTGGAGAGTAGCTCTGCAGAAAAGGACCGGATGTCCTGGTAGACAACCAGTTGGTCATGAGCCAGTAGAATTTTTGTGGCCATCCTAGGGTGCATTAAGAAGAGCATGGCCAGCAGGTCAAGGGAAGTGATCCTCCTCCTCCTCTACTCTGCCCTGGTGAGGCCACATCTGGAATATTGCGTTCAACTGTGGGCTCCCCCAGTTCAAGACAGACAGTACTTCTAGAGAGCAACCAGAAAAGGAGCACAAAGATGAGCGGCCTGGAGGAACTCCTTTATGAGAAAAAGGGTGAGAGACCTGGGATTGCTCAGCTTGGAGAAGTCTGAGGGAGGATTTTATCAACGCTTGTAAATATCTGAAGGGTGGTTGTGAGTCAAGGGGGATGGGCCAAGCTCTTTTCAGTGGTGCCCAGCAACAGGACAATGGGCAATGATCACAAGCCAGAATGTAGAAAATTGAGATATCTCAAGATATCTCAGCCAACTCCTATGATTCTGTGATATCTCTGAATCCACTAAGAACACCGAAGTATTAGTTGTGTATTATTAATATTTATATTATAACATCTTAATTCATAGATTTCCATGGAATGAGATTCTACTTATATCTAGTTCCTCAGAATCAGAAGTTTGAACTCTGTATACAAGCATAAAAACATCCAGACTGAAATATGAATGCAATTATAGTCACAGTAAAAGACTAAAGAGATTGTTGAGTAATATAGTGAATCTAGCCATACTGAATAGTTGAAAAACCCATTCTTCTCAGCTGAAGCTTACTAAAAGCAGGTGGAAAAGCTGTTCTTTTGGCTTCTTCGTGTTTGTCCTGCGGTTAAATAATTTGAGTTTGCAGAGCTATTCATTCATCTTCTCTCAGAAGAGATAAATTCATTTCGAAAAACACTGAAGTTAATTTCTTGAAATACTGCATATGGGAAAATCAAAGGAGTAGACTGGAGGAAAATAAAAGCAGAATGAACAACCCTCCTAGTTAGCAAAACTTCACAGGACATAAGCCTTCACTCGCACTCAATATTTGTAACATTAAATCAGAAAGGAGGATTTCCAATATTTTCTGATAAAAACGATGCAGCATGCTTTTCAGTGCCTACCGATAAAGTCTGTGCTGTCTTTTTAAAGCTATTCAAACCCTTCTTGAATAAGATCTTTGTCTCTCTATTTGTTACAGCGGTTATTTTACTAAGGGGAAAAAGGGCCCCACAAAGAATTAAAATACAGAAAACATGTAAAACTTCTGTATACAGTATGTTCATACTGTTTTTCCATTTTAGAATTTCTTAAGATGTACAGATATCATCTTGAAGACATCTATTTTAGTTCCTTCTTTAGGGAAAAGTATAAACAATGAGTCAAGAATGTTCCAAGCCAGAGATAGAATGTATTTTATAGTTCTTCAGAGTATTTCACAGTATGGAAGATTATTAATAGCACGTTAAGCAGTGAGAAGTACCATCAATTAGTTTACATCCTGTATGTAAGCACTCAGCAGAATTAATGTCTGAACAAAAAAAAAAAACCCACAAAACTACAAATGAGCATTTGTATCAAATCCAGTCTACCTCTCAATCATGCAAATCATGGAATTTCTTAAATCCAAATGTCTTATAGCCCCCAGAAATTTCTTCTCCTTTTTCTACAGATCAATAAAATTTATAAGTATCTTGCTGGTTTTTAAGTGGATGCCTTGAAAATCATTTTTTGTTAAATTTTGCTAGGTTTGCCTTAGTTATATGAATTATTAGAGGTGAGCTAGGGCATATGCATATTTCCTGGTAGCGCATATGCATAAGAAATATTAAGCTAACTCTAAAGGGCAGAAAATATTTCTTTTAAACACTGGTTATACAAAAAAAAAAAAAGCTGTGTATTTTAACAGTTGATCTCATAATCAAAACACTTGTTCATAAGTGCGTATAATCAACAAATATACAGAGCAGTTAGGTTAGTATCTACAGAGTATACAACTAAATGACTATCACAGTAGAAAAGGATAATCAAAAATAAATGAAAACACTCACCCATGTCCTGGGCTTACAGGAAAACTCCAAAGGAAGAAATCTCCAGAAAAAGACCCTGCCTTAATGGCAGCCAGCCTTAAAAGGAGTCTAGGAGAGGTGGAACCAGGCCACCCCTTCCAGTCACACAGGTGAATTGCTTTCACCTGTGTTCCCCTAGATGACTCAGTGCTTGCCTCCGGCGATCAATCAGAGGTTCAGGCTGTGATTCAAAAGTTTGCATAAAGATGTTACGAGGAAATTTCTGTAATTATTCATTTTGAGGTTCCAAGAAATTTTTTTCAGATAAATGAGCATAGAGTATTATTAGAGACTCCATTCAGGGTTAGAGACATTTATTTTGTGAAATGTTGGTGTTATAGTCCTCTTCAGACTTAATCCTTTATCTCTCAAAAGGTGACAGTGTAGATAAAGAACAATCAAGAACACTTCTAGATACAGTACCAATGAGCAATAGTGACCAATGTAGAATTAGGAATAATTTTTAGTTATCACTCTAGCTAATGAATTAGTTCTCTGGCATCTACATTCTACATTGATTTGCTTTTCATTTTGTGAGCATACAGATTGTTGTGGAAGGTGTGTGCTTTATAAAAGTAAGAATTAGAACCACTAACCTTTTTCAATCTAATTCACAAGAACCACTAGAAAGGAGGGACTTTTTATCCATCCAATTCTCAAATACATATGCATGAAAAATCTAATAATCCATGTTAACACAGTACATTTCAGATAGGAATGAAGTAACATTCATGAAGGAAGGTTATTCTGCCATGATAATTCATATAAACCTATTGTCTGCACAATAATGATCCTATGGTCTAATCTCCAGAAATGATCTGCCCCAGTTCTTTCAAACCCTGATCCACACTCTGAAACAGTAAACTCTTGCATATATAGCAAGGCCATGAATTATCAATTCCATGTTACTTTCAGTGACTCAAATGGAAAAATAAATAATAAAGACTATAACTATCAACATATAAATAAGATAGCCTCAAATATAGGTATTTCATGCCAGTTTCAGTTTCAGACACAGACATTTGTTTTGAACTTGCTGTAATATATTCTTTTTTTAATATACATCTTTTCATTGAAATACATTGTTTTAGGAAATACAATCTATAGTACTACTTCATAAATTTTATTCTGAAATATATTTGCAAAGCTCTGTATGAATAAATGTAAAACAAGGAATCAACTCTATACTCCTCAGTGTGCATTTCTAGTCCATCTTTCAAACACACACAAAAAAGTACAGATTCTATTAAATTTAACTATAGTATCACAGAATCATAGAATGGCCAGGGTTGGACGGGACCTCAAGGATCATGAATCTCCAACTGGAGGTGCTCCAGTCCCCTGATCATCTTTATGGCTCTCCTCTGGACCCTCTCCAACAGCTCTCTGTCTTTCTTGTACTGGGGGCTCTAGACCTGGACACAGTACTGAGATGGGGCCTCACAAGGGCAGAGTAGAGGGGGACAATCACCTCCCTGTCCCTGCTGGCTACCCCTCTTCTGATGCAGCCTTTCAATATCTAAAGGGAAAGGGACAAGGAGAAATGGTTTGAAGTTGAGGGAGGGAGAGACTTGCTCTGCCCTCACAGTGGGGTGGGATTTACTGCCCTGGTCTCCACCTAGAGGTTTAGAGATATGGGAATAGAATAAGCAAAGGTCATTCACTAAAAATGTACACACTAATAGAAAAAAAAGGAACTACGACAGCAAAAGACAATAAACGTTACAATGAGAACAATTCCAAAGCACAGAAACAACACACTCTTGATGAAAGTTCAACTGGTACACAACTATAGAGACTGAACAGGTCATCAGTGTCTAAAATTACTCAGAAAAACAGTGGTCTACCCAAATGAACAAACCTAAAAAATGTCAACAAACTATAGTATTTGTGCTAAGGTTGAACTATCCATATAACATAGCAACAAAACTCCTTTGCAAATATGCTGAGAAAAGAATTATACAGTATGTTTGCAACTGTTGTAAATAGACACAGATACCAAAACTCACAGAGAAAAAAATATCCTAAGCTCCTATCACATTTAAAATGGAATGGTAACAGAATGGGGAAGTGTGCAAGTGCCACTAAAGGCTGTTCAATTAATTCTCTATGTAGGTCCCAGTTCTGATCTGAATTATTAGAAAAATAGAAAATTGCATGCCTTTGTTTCATCTTCTCTAAATGTTCTTGTTGCAAACGACGTATATATATATATATATGAATCATAGGATAGTTTGTGTTGGAAGAGATCTTGAAGGTCATTTTAGTTTCAATCCCCCTGCCAAAGGCAAAGTTGCAACCCCCTTAATCAGGCTGCCCAGGGCCCCATCCAACCTACCATTCAAGGCCTCTGGGGATGGGGTATCCACAATTCTCTGAGCAACCTGTTCCAATGACTCACCATCACGTCATAGCTTCTGAGTAAAGAATTTACTCCTAATATCTACACTAAACCTCCTCTCTGCCAGTTTAAAACATTTCCCCCTTATCCAGTCTCTACTGGATTGTGTAAAAAGTCAGTGTCCCTCCTTTTTATAAGCTCCCTTCAAGTACTAGAAACCTGAATGAAGTCTCTCTGGAATCTCCTCTTCTTCAAGCAGAACAATCCCAGCTTCCTTAACCTTTCCTCCGAGAAGAAGTGCTCCAGCCCTCAGAAAATACTTGTGGTCCTCCTCTGGACCCACTCCAACAGCTCCATGAAAACACTCTGATTAATTCAGAATGTAATTTTCTTGGAAGACTTTAGCTTTACCAAAATTTCACTACATGTGTGGATTTTAATAATCCTCATTTCTTTGGTCCACAGTATCTGAAAAATTTTACCTGGGAAAAACAAAATTATGGTGGAGTATTAAATATTGCTAGGGTGAGGCAGCCAACTCCGCACCTCAAGACTATCTCCACGAAGAAGGAAATAAGAGTGATTATCATAGGCAAGTCCCTTCTTAGAGGAACAGAAGGCCCCATATGTTGGCCTGACCCTACCCATAACGAAGAGTGCTGCCTTCCTGGAGCCTGGGTCAGAGATATTTCTAGGAAATTTTCTAGTATGATTCTCCCCTCTGATTATTATCCTTCATTGATAGTTCAGGCTGGCAGCAATGAAGTTGCAGAGAGAAGCTTGAGGATTGTCAAAAAGGACTTCAGGGTACAGGGACTGGTTAGTGGACAAGGTGGACATACAGGTTATATTTTTCTCTATCCCTTCCATGGCAGGGAAGGATACTGAGGAAAACCCATCTCATAAACACATGGCTGAGTGGCTGGTTCAATTGTAATTAGTTTGTGGATTTTTTTTTTTTAACCATGGGGCAGTTTACTTGGTGCTTGGCCTGATGTCTGCTGATGGATCTTACCTATGGATCCTAGCTCAGGAGAAGGACTAGTGGGAGATGTGGAGGTTGGGAACTGTCTCAGGTCCTTCAGTCTCAAGTCCTATGTCCAGAAATAGTTTTTATCAATTAAATCTGAAGCCTCTTATGCACATACATCCTGTACCTTTACTGGCCATTAGGATTAGATTACTGAAGTTGTGGTCAGGGAGTTGGACATGAAATTACATTCATCTTGTCTCCTTAGTAAAGACTATAAATTTTCATACAAGCTCTACTTCTGTCCCAGTAGAAGACTTGGTCAAATAAATGAGATTGTACACATAAGAATTTTAAGGAGTGTAACAGAACAGGATATAGGCTTTAAAGACACTGACTACGAGCATAACCACAACTATATCAAAGAGCATTCATTATACGTTCTTATTCATCTCAGAGAAGTCAACTTTAGTGCATGTCAGTGCATCCTTTTTTCCTGACAGTTGCAACCTTCTGTTCTTTGATCTCTAACCTTGGAAGATCCACCCTCTATAAGTGCCTAAACAATGTAACAGATTTCTCCTTCCTAGTATATTCAGTACATTCAGATCAGTTTGTTCTCCTTTGGAAAAGTAGAAACATTTCTTTCACTGCTAATATCACTAATACTTCAGCATATACAAAGGTCCTTTATTCAAATTACTGACTATATACCCCAGATAAGCCAGTATTTGATTCTAAGACGTATAGGAAAGAATAAATATACCAATAAGTTTTCAATGTATAAATGAAGTAAAGGCTTCAATTTAACTTGCTATATAAACCAAGGCTTTGCTTGAAGGCAAATTTCATTTTGTATCTTTCCTGTTTGCATAATTATGCCTTTGCTTTACCAGTATATGTATTACTGTTATAAAGTACTGTGTATTTGATGCTTGCCCATGGCTATGCAGAGATCTCTGCTAATGGAAGGTTGAACAGCATTAGGACCACATTATAAATAGCAAGTTATATTCAAGGTCTCAATTGGGAACTTTTTGTCTTATTTCCCTTTGCAATTTGCTAACCCTAATTTTCAAAATATTTCCTGCTGTTCCAAAAGTGTAGACCCTATAAATGTATACAGATGATGAAGAATGGGTCATGTTAGTAAAGTGACACTTGCACTATTTCTTTCACAAATTTTGTTACACAGTCCATTTAACTTCTTGACTCAAATGTTTTGAAATGCCAACAATATGATTATACAAGTGATTAGCATGCAAAGTATTCTGAGATAACCAGAATCCCTTGGTTCTTCATTTCAACTGCTGGACCTTTGATCATTCTTGTGGCTGGCCCTCCTCTGGACCCATCAAATGTTAAAAAAGCAGTGAAACTGACAGCCTCACTATATAAAAATCTGGAAGTTTCTTCAAAGATTTCTGTCATTCTTAAAGGAGCTACCAAACGAAAAGGATACCACCATGGCTAAATCAAGAAGAATTGTGAAATTCAATTATTTAGATGGAAATTAAAAGGATCAAATTTTATACCTGTTTTTATTTCGTCTCAGAAATTAGAGCCTGCTTAAAGACCACAATAGAACACCCACATGCCTGCATTTCTTCCCTTACTCTTAAACTGGATCACATAGTACACATTATTTGAAATCGGAAAAAAAAAAAAAAAAAAAAACAGCTCATAAAAGATCAGTGGATCTGGATTATGAGCTGCATATTTACATGTATGACTTGGAATTTCATTCATAGGAACAAGTAACATTCCAGAACATGAGTGGCTTTTCATCAGAGCCCTGACTTAAAGGAACAGGCTTCACATAAAACCATGATTTAATTCCACTGGATGTTTTCCTGCCTAAGAGTCAGGACTGGTGTTGGTGAACTACATAGAAATCACAGTATCAGATTTAGTATATGCAGCCAAAACACTTACATGCTGTATGAATCCAAGGGAATGATGTATCATGTAGGGTAGCTTGTTCAGGTGTACTGAGTGATCACTTCAAGCAAATCTGTGATTCTCTTTTGACTCTGTCATATTAAGGGGGCATGTGTAGATATTAATTGCACATTCAAAGAATCCAACTGTTTACACTTAAGATACAATAAAGCAAAATATAAATAAAAAGAAGCAGCGATTATTTTTGGTCAAAATATTTCAACTTCATTTTTACCTTAGCTTCCCAACAACTACCAATTGAAACTCTAGTATGCAGAAGTAATCTAGTTCTCTCAGATTACTCTCAGGATAAAATCTTCTGCTGGAATATGCTGCTACGATAAGCAGCAATCAACAATTTACATTTAAAATCAACAGCTGCCAGTAAGAATTTGCTGAACATTAATTTAATGATCTAATGGTGTAACCAGTATGGTAATCAGTATGGTGTATAGCAGGGTATTCTGTCAAAGGAAAAGTTGAAGTCTGGCTGCAAATATAAAGAAGACAGCCAATCACCTCCATAAAGCAAGGATGCTTATTCAATTGACAGAAGGAACAGATTTCTTTCCTCACCCCATATTATTCAGTAATGATAATATATATGTTTTTAACAGTCTCTGCTTTATTCGCAAAAGTGATTGCATACCATCTAAATGAAGAGATTAGTACACAGCATGAGGCCATAGAGAAGGAGAAGCATTTCAAACAGCTATCTGATTTTTATTCAATCTTGACCACTGTCTTGCTCTAATGTATAGGAGGGAGATGAGGTTCTTTTAATATCTGTATATCAGGTGTGAGATTAAGAAACAACAGTTCAAATGTTGGTCCAACCAGTTTATTATAAATCCTAATTAGGGAGACGGGGAAGGGAAGGAGGGTGATAGAAAAGATAGGAAAGAAACAAGAATTGCATGAAGTGAGGATAGTCACCACCAGGATCCAGCAGCAGTCCCATTGCACACCGTTTCGAAGGTCCGAGGCAAAAGCGGCAGGGGGAGAGCAGCAGCAGTGTGACCAGCCTTGGGCAGCAAGCAGGTAGCAGGAAGAAGTCGCAGAGCCAATCGGGGACAAAGCAGCAGAACTCAGGTAGCAGGCCCAGGAAAGTCTGTCAGCATGCAGGCATTCCGTAGTGAGGAATCTGATGGCAGACACCTTTGTACTTCTTCAGCATTGAGGCAGGACTTGCGCAGAGCAAGTTCAGGAGGGAGAGAGGCAGGTTGTGAAGCTCCTCATGGCAGAAATCTCTTCTTCTTCATGAGGAATCTGTTGCTAGAAAAACCTCATGGTTATAGGTCCCCTTTTTATCCTTCTTCTGCCAGCCTATGTGACATCCCTGAGTGCTTGAGCAAGAGTCATGTGAGTACCCCTGAGATAGCCATCTTCCTCAAGATAAACCCACACAAAAGACTGCTTCCTGGCCATTAATCTGCGGTTTATCACTCTCTCGTTGCCCTTAGCCTTGTCCATCTGTGCCCCTCAGACAAAGGATTTCACAATCCTTGCCCAGGACTTGCTTGGACTTGTCCATCTGTGTCTGCAGCAAGCTTTGATACAATGATGCAAAAGAATAATCTCTTACAACCACATAATGCAGAAAAAAAAAAAAAAATGACTATTGGGGTATTCACAGAAAATAATATTATAGACGCATATGAGTATGGTGGTTTTTTCCCAATTTATTAGGCAGGAAAAAAGCCAACAGAAACAGCAAGATAAAAACTGTGGGCACAGTTGATCTGTCTTAGGTATGCTGCCATAGAGAACCATTTCTAACGCATTTACTAACATTCACTACATAGATATACAGGTTGTAGTTCCATGACTTTTAACCAATAGATTTGTATAAAGAGGGATATGTCAGGCTTATTTCAAAGAAAAATAATGGTTCAAATTTGCTTTCTATAAGCAGGAATCTTAGGGATCTTTTACGTAGCTAACCTGCCTTAGCCATAATATACTTGTTTAATGATGAGCATTTTTAAAATTATAGTATTTGTTTGGACAATGCTGTTAAAAATATGGTTTGAGTTCTGGGTGGTCCTGTGTGGAGCCAGGAGTTGGACTCGATGATCCTTGTGGGTCACTTCCAACTAAGAATATTCTATTATTCTATGATTCCCCTTGTGTCTTTTTTCTGCAGGGAGTACTATTCTCCTTCAGTGAGCAATGTTTATTTCGGGGGCATTTTTCTCCTTAATACTGGACTGGCTTGAGTCCAGAAGCCTTTAGCTGTGGAAATTCAGCCTCAGTCACACATACATAAATTGTTTTGGCTAATGTTTTACTACGATTGATATTTACTTACACAGCAGAGAGTAAGCCAAAGGCTGAAGCTGTGCTTCCTTCCACTTTGAAGAAAGTATAAAGATATAAACACACATTTAATCATAAGTCCAACAGTCTGCAGTCTTGAATACGAACAGATGTCTTATCATAAAACAGTTCTCTCTAAATCATTTGAGCCAATTATTATGTCCTCCTTACAGTCTTTAACTGAGCCTCCAAAAGTTTTTTATTTTTTTACACAAGTACATTAATTTTTAGTGTTTATTGAGAAAACCACTGATAAATTTAACTCCCAAATATGCTGCTTTCTACTTTTTCATCTTGAAGACGACTTGTGATTGGTATCATATCTAAAAGTTAAGCACTGTATATGTTTATAAATTAAAGTACGTACTTCCCACGGTTCCTAAGCTCTTCCAATCTCAAAATAGTGGCATATTATCCATTAAAAAATTCAAAACTTTGGACTTGATTTTTTTTAATGTTATTTGTGTGAGAAGGACAAGGAGGTCAGGAAAAAAAAAAAAAGATAATATTAATATTTTGTTGCTTGAGAAAAGAAAGGTAGTAAGCTGGAGCCATCCATTATTAGAATCTTCAGTTGATTCAAAAGACAGAGAAAGTGTTTTCAGATAATCATAGATAGGTTTTGATTGGAAGAGACATTGAAGATCATCCAGTTTGAACCCCCCTGCTATAGGCAGGGACACCTTCTACTAGATGGTGTTCAAAGCCCCATCCAGTCTGGCCTCAGAAAACTCCAGGGTGCAGTTATTCACCTTCTTGCTGGGCAACCTGTTCCAGCATCACACCACCCTTGCAGTAAAGAATTTCTCCCTAATATCTTGTCTAAATCAATTCTCCTCCAGTTTAAAGCTATTTCCCTTCATTCTGTCAATCGTTATTTAAATAAATTCAGATTTCATATCATTTTTATTTTTATTTTTTAAGAATCTTAACAGTTGTCAATCACAAAAATAAAGTAACAGGAAATGTTGCTCCCTTTAATTTTTTAATTTTTAAAATGGTGAATTTGGATGGCTGTAATTGCTGTGTGTATCAATATATTTCTTAGTGGTGGACAAATAATTTTTCATAGAACAAAAAGTAGTTCAAGAAATCAGTGGAGGCAGGTATATATTGCTGAGAAGTTATCCTTTGTAACACACTTTGATAGTAATGCAAATTTCACATTGAATGTGTTTGACTCTACATCAGTGATTGTAAAATGAATCCCAATTTAAATAAACACTTGCTTCTCTTCTCATAAAAATAAACCTAATATTCAGATATATTGTAAGAGTGTCTTTATATAATCAAACTTCTCACACATTTTAAATTTAAGTAAGAATTATTGTTACAGAAGTAGATAATTAAAATGGAGGAGGTAAAAAAGATCATTTCAAACAAGTCATTTGGGAAAAAAATCAGGTGAAAAAAAAAAACAAACATGGCATGCCAAGATACTAGAGATAAAAAAATTTAAAAAAAAATAATTCTTGTCCTATACAACATCTCAGATTACAATTGCTGGTAAAAGAAACAAAATTTACAAATAGATAAAATGAACTTTCTTAAATGGCTAGTTTACTGTCCTCTTGTTTCTTATATCTTATACATAATTTAAATCTTGATTTCCTAAAAAATTTTTAAAATATTGAAGGAATGAAAGTGCAGTATTTTGAGTATTTAAAAGCAATACATCCATGTGCACAAGCATTAACAGACTTATCACAACTAAGTACTAAAGTACTTCTATTTGAAAAGCCTTTTCATTGACAGCAGTAAAAATATAACTCTTTTTGAAACTCTTTGAGTTTCAGCATAAAATCTGAATTTAACCATCTAAAAACAAGTTTTTATCCAAATACGGATTTGAACAAAAAGAGATAAAGTAAATCCTTTGACTCAAAGAACACCTTAAATATGCAGTGTCACGTGGTACAAAGAAATAATTTAACGTGAACTGATGCTGAGAGGAGGACAAGAAGATCAATATTTGAAGAGAGAAGAAAGTTCACAAGGTGAAATAGGTTACTACAAACTCATTTTACTAATGCAGATAAGAAGGCTAATTCCCAGTGAGAATACCCTGTTACAGCAATTTTATCAACATAACAAGCAGTTTTTATACTTGATTTTATTGTTTAGTGGATTGAGAAGAACATGTAATTTGACTTCAAAATGACAACTGGATCAAAGGTAATAAGAACTCCTTTACAGAAATATCAGGGAAATCTTACTCAAATGGAGATGCTGAGAACAATGATGGACAACATCTAGGAAAAATCAATATTTATATTCTATAAAGTCATAAATGAAATGAAAACAAATGAAAATATATTCAGGTACTGATGCCATTCCTACACAGGTTTAGAAGCCATAGATGTATCGATTAGGAGAAACCTTTTCCTTTTTTCCTTTGCACCTCATATCTCTATTGGGTAAACTTCATTTCTAATACAAGGTACTTTCTTATTTCACTGAAATATCTATGTTATTTTGAAGAGTCATCAATTCTAGATGATCAAGTGTCTCTCCTTGTACTGCAATAATCTGTTTACACTGGGACTGAAGATATTTGATTATGACCTGCCAAATAATACTCTAACTGCACTCAGGCAACCTCACATCTAGTTGTATTCTCAAGTCACGTTTCTAAATGAGAGTAGCTGTTTTATTTTTCTAACAGAAGGCTTAAAAGAAAGATGAAGCTTTAGCTTTACCTGGTGTTTTCATTATAGAAACAGACATGAGGAAAAAAACTCTTTTTGTGCAAAATAATCCTGAAGAGAAAGCAGAAAATATTCACAAAACTAGAGAAATTACAAGAAAAAAGTGTAACAGCTACAAAGTTATAAAAATGACTGTAAGGAGAAAGAGAATTATCAAGCTGTCCCGATACAGACTAAAAATAGTTCAAAACTTTTTGAGTTATATGTAAATCCCTCCAGTCTTATCAGGTTTGACTACCGTAAGAAGATAATTTCTTGCTGTCGAACAAATTTATTTTAAGAGACCAAAGCTTAAATAAGTACCACTGCTTTGTGCCCCTCCCCTAAACGGGCACCCCCAAGGGAAAGAAGAACAGAAAGTATGGATCAGACGTGTGCAGAAAAGTCTGTGCTGAATTTGCCAAGTGTGTTTACCATATTGCACTGTTTCATAACCATAGTTTCTCTCTGATCTATATAATTTCATGTTTTATTTTTCATTAAAAAGTTAAAAAGAAAGGCTATTTCCTAACTCTGCAGCTACCAATGTATGCTGGCAAAGAACATTCTTGTCACACATTGTAAAGTATTTTGACCCTTAATACAGAACATAAAACTCAACTCCTGATTCTACCTTTTGCCTTAAATGATACTATTATCATCTGAAACTCTACCACTGGATTTAAAAAGGACAATGATTTTTTCAAACAGAAAAATCTTTGAGTTGTTCATCAAAATTGATTGGAACCAAAATAAATAAAATGAAAGAAATTATCTTCTCTTTGAGGGAATTTCTCCTAATATATGACAACCCCATAGTGCTTTATGAACAGTAAGATTCACAATGGCAACTTCACTTTTTAAGTTACTAACATTAGCTGCTTCATTCAGACGATAAATCTAGAAAGTATAGAGATTCCAAACCACAGTAATATCTGCTGGAGTGTTTGTGTCAACTGGAATTTAAGATGGGTAGCACCACAGTAATTTTGAGAGAGAAAAGTGGAAGAAATATCTTAAAAAGTCAGGCAAAACTACATTCTACTGCTTCTTACTGAGAAACTTATTCCACTATGTCAATTCTTTCTCCTAAGGCTCATGTAGATTAGTTCTGCATACAAACTATAAAATACATATTAGCTGGGAGTATTTACGTAAGTAATGTATGTATGAAACACATATCCAGTCGAAAATTGTCAAGCTTATTCTTATCAAACATATTTAGAATGAACATTTAAAGTGAAGAATAACCCAAAAACATAAAAATCATAAAAATTCTTACAGCAAAAGAAACATAAACAGTAAATAAATAAATAAACAGGAGTCAAGTAAGTTGTGATTTAAGGTAAAATTTCTATTTTTGTTTAGCTGTGATTCCTTATCCAGTTTCGTTGTTTTGTTTTAAATACAACCACAAGCTAAACTATTTTGGTTAAATATTTCTAGTTCGTTGTTGTTTGTTTTGTTTTTAATGAAAAAGTGCACAATTAGCAGTGCTAGAGAATTTAGTAAATTCTCTTAGCTTTTCTGGCTTTTCTAAACTTTCCCTGGGACACTCATTAAAAAGAAGGCAAGGTGGATTTAGCCTTAATTTTGGCAAACTGCTGATTAGAAAAACACTGGGGGCTAATTTTTCTCCAACATTTCAGTTTAACTAAGACTGTAAGGAAACAGTTTCAGATGATAGATTGGATGACAGGCATTGAATAAATACTTGGGGGAAAAAAGAAAAAGAATAGGCACAAATAACTGCTTAGGTGATCTGAGAGAAAACATCAATATGTTTTATTAAGAGGAGAGATATATTGCTATTTCTTTAATTTTTTTATTTTTATTTGTAATACAAGGTGTGTTTTCCCTTAAGGTTTTAACTTGGAAACAGCTGGTATTCTGAGCCAAGGACCTAATAAGTGCTAAATTAGCAACCTTACAACTAAGGTTTTGTTATAATTGTCCCAAGTGATTGTTACAAGAGATGAGGATAGCAGATGTAAGAGACTTGACATACTCACAGTCTGTATTGGTGTAAATCACACAAAAAAACCCACATTAGATCTATTTTATGTTGTCTACAGAGTCTCTTTAACCATTAGTAAGGGAGTCATTCAAACTGTGCTAATTAAAAAACTCTTAGCAGCCATTTTGATAAAATGTATTTGACTAAATGCAGGATAGTAAAGACAGGAACTGATGAAGCAATTAAATAGAGCGAATGCTTCACAAAAAATGAGAGGCTCAGATCCAAAGTTTGAGAAGTTCAATGCTACTTGTATCGTTTTGAATACAAGTTCATGAACACAGTTTTATTATTGACGCTGAGAAACATCATACTGGTCAAAACTCAATGTGTGAGGCAGACAGGGTTTTAATTTCATTATGAGTTCTAACAGTAGTGAAAGGAATTATGTTGACATCTGGCATAGATGATCATTTTCCATCCACATATCCTGAGAGTTAAGGATGGCAGGTAAGGAATGGAGCAGTAGTACACAGGACCTTATGCGAGATGCTCAGGTGGCATTTTGGCCAAAGCTATTCTGGAAGCAAAAATGATTCCCTCAACAAATTTGGTTTCAGCTTAGGCATGCTACCCAGTCCCAAAGTTTAAAAGTTTGAAAGACTCATAATAGAAATATCATGTGTTGATTATATCATAGCATAATACCGAGTCTTACTAAACGATACTTAAAAACTGCAGAGTATAAAAGCACTAAAGCAGACTTCAGATAAAGTAGATATAAAATTCCATTCCTGTGGATGCAATTGTATTTCTAGCAAAGGAAACAGTAGGCAGAGGACCAAGGGTGTTTGTCATGGAAGTGTACTTGACATATAACAGAAATCTTGTCTACGTATCCCAAAGCTTGTTTGCTAAAGTAATTATCACCTTCTTCTCCTATTTCTGTGTCTGAGCTTTCTGCCATTCCCTCTTAAACCTGGAGCATGTGCTTTAATCCAGCATATTCCTTTCTCTTTCAAATTCCCTGAATTCAGATGAAGTAAACTGGATTGTGAATACTTAACAGATAAAACAACAGAAAATTGTAAAAAAATCACGTACTAACTTTTTGAACTGATACCTCTAGTAAGTTTTATTTATTGCTATAATACCCACAGTACTAACAATATATCTTTGAACACATTGATTTTATTGAAGACTGAGAGCAATAACAACTTGGAAACAAAATGAAAAATGTAAAAAACATTTTCTCCAAATGTCTCTGCTCCTGTAATTCCTGTACAAGTTCTGTCAACATTTTTATATGTCATTTATGACATTTTTTATGTCACTCACTGTTTTCTAATCTGGAAAAATTCTGAAGATTGTTTTTTCAATGAAAAGCCCTCATTTTAATAATGACTGCTTTAACAACAACAGTAACAACAAAAGAGTTGTTGAAGCTACAGAAAATATTCCATAACAAATAATCCCCATTCAGGCAGCATTTAGGAAAGGAAAACTCATGGAGTCAGGAAGTTACACAGCTTGGTGCCTTTTTGCACACTATGAGACACCTGTGAATCGCTCCTGTAGTTCTGTGTCACCATACAGATGAGAATCAGCTGGAGTACTACACACTCAGCTTCCCCCATCATGTAGCAAAATGTTTTGAAAACTGGCTGAAATCTCCTAGTGTAAGAAAGCTTTTCAGAAAGTTTCCATTAAAGTTCTGCCTCTTAGACTGCCCAATGGCAAGTACTTAACTGGGAGTAGTAATGTTAGTTACAATAACATGATCTGGTTTTGGCACCAAATCTGAAGAGGTGCGTTTTCAAAATACCAATGTCCTCTATGTTAGAAGAATAAAAACACACCAACTCGCCAATTAATTCAAAAGTTTGAAAGAAAAGACAGAGGAAATCCACAAGGAAATTTAAAACAAATAAGAACAAAAAATGGATCTGCTCAGTGGTATTTAAGAAAAAATTGAATGATGCAGTGTAAGATGTTGCATGATCTCCTCACTAAAATTAAATAATTACCAATAATAGAGCTGACTTTCTGTCCTCAGAAGTTCCCTCTGTGAATGCCTCTTGCGCAGTGTTTCCAATGAGCTTGATCCTGAGAGAAGAAACAAAGAAAAATCTCAATGCAATACCTGTTTTGATTTTTCAATTGACATTACCAATGGCAAGAAGCTGAACAAACACTATCAAATCAAAACAATAAGATACAGCTAACATTTTTCTGAGAAATACAAACAGTGGATCTGAGGCCTTTTTCTTGTTCTGTTGAGGGTGTAGACTGCTGAATCTTAAATACAAACCTGGGTTTCATATAGGTAGAAGAAAATATTGGCATTGGATCTGATCCATGCAGTAGAAAATTTTTTCATTTGAGCTTAGTGACACTGACATGTTAGATGCTTCTTGCTTAGAACGAGCTTTCCATATTACTTTGTTCCCTAAATTACTACTAAATATTTAGATGGCTTTATCAATGCTAAAACTGTTGTTAAGATACAAAAGTAATATCTTTATTAAAATACTAAAAATATTTTTAGAGAGGAAAAAATATTTTTTTGCAAATGATCTTTCATACATTATGAATAAACCTGTAAATTCAAGTCATGGGATAAATACTGTTTAATGTGTAACTATCAACATAGTAACTTCTCCATGAAGCTAAAATCTGAATCACACAAGTTGTCAGTCAGAAAAGAAATTGTAGCAGCTGTGTCTGTGCCTAAATTTCATTAAATTGAAACAAATACTTACTGCTCACATCTTATAACCTAAGTCTTATATTGTAATTTTTGTACATGGCTTTCTTTAGACTAAGAAAATTGTGTCACTAGGGTTTTACTGAATTCTCAATGAAAGAAATTCCTGATTATGCATTTTGTAAATATTGAAAATAGGTATGTCTCTTGTACAAACACTGAATACAAACATTTAACTTAAAAATTAGATTGACAATGAGGAAAATGTATCTAAAAGCATTACAAATACTTCTGCTTTTAATCAACCATGATTGCCAGAACACACAAAAAAAAAAAAAACAACGGTCAAGTGGATTTAAATATGTACATTCTTGTAATGTTGGCTGCTGATCACTTCGAGTTTTAGTTGTGTAAACCAGAGAGCGCCATGCTGTAAATAAAGAAATATAATGGCAATGGTTGTGAATTATGAAATTGTCTGGCCTAAATAAATGACCTAATGACTAGAAATCAAACATCTTTGGACTTTATATGACATTGGACTGGATAAACATAAAACTCAAATTACTACCAGCTCATTTTAGGCAAAGTGATTGAGAACGTCAATTAAAAGAGTTAAGGAGAGTTCTACCAGACCATTTCATCCTTGGCTGAAATTGCTTATATTTTTTTGTGTGCCTATTAGTGGTTGCAACTTCTTCCCCAGAATCAGTCTGTTAGCAAGATGCTAGGCCATCAATATAACGTCAATCAGGTCAATAGAGCTTAGCATACCTAAAAATACTATCACCAATATGTCAACATTTATATTTAGCTTAAAATAAGACTTGGAGGGTGAGGGGGAAGGGATGGATGTACATTTTCAAATGTGGCAAACTTAATAGGTTATAACTTAGTTTACTTAGGTATTGTCCTTGTAAGAATAATACACAGACTGAAGAATAGGCAATAGCAGTAAAAGGTTATATATTTCATGCTTTATGTTTATTATCTAGCTTCTGAATATGAAATAGCTCAGAGTTCTTGAACTCAGTTCTTTCAAGTAATGGTGGAGGTATATCAATCTTTTACATGCATCAATAATCCACCTAATTATACAAATATCCGATAATGTGAAAATATATATTACATAATTAATTCTAAATGCAGTTCAGTGCCAATGATACTGGCTGTTCAAGTGCCCACTGCCTCCTCTCACAGTTACATGGCTGCAGGGTAAATCACCTCCACTTTCCAATCTAGTAGAAAATACAATTCCCTAACAACTAAAAATATTAGCTTCCCATTAGACCAGAAATTCAACTGATTTAGCCCGTTGGAGCACTACCTTCAGATCCAACACAGGAGAGAGAATATCAACAAAATGCAGAGGTTTGAAAAAGCACATAGATTTTTGATGGTAGCTGGGTAGCTTTTGGCACTACTGCCTAAATACCATCTAGGAAGGGAGAGAATATCTGGCCATGAGGGAAAAAAGGCAAATAGAGAAGATAAAAATGTAGCTTCAAAGCCTAATCAGCACACAGCCAAGCCAAGCCATTTATCTAATGAATTATTGTTTTAGATGTATCAGTGCCTATTTCTACATAACAAGAACACTGATAAAAATCAACAATGGCACTACAGACTTCAAGAAAAAGTTCAATCTCCATCATTGCCATATCAAGTAGCCAAAACTACTACTACAGTACATCTCTGGCAGAGCTTGAAACAATGTATTTTCCCACTAACTTCAATTTCTTTATTTAATAACATAATATTTAGTTAAAAAATTCTATTTAATTTGTGTCTTTGCCTTTATATTTAAATCTGTGACTCAAACACATCCCATACTTACAGTTGATAAAGACTTGAAGAGCTTCAAAGAAGCACTGCAGCTGAAAGCATGGAAAAAAGACTATACATCAACTCTAATCACTGGAGTGCTTACAGTGGACTTTTAGCTGTAGCAGGGATTTTTTTTTTCCCCCACTCTAAAAAGAGTGCACTTTGCAACAGAAGCACTTAAGCCTTAGTGGATCTATTGAATTCCATAGAGTACACTTCCTATGCCTGATTATGGCATGTTTTAGAAGTAGCTTTAATGGCTATTGAGGTTACTTGGGGCACTGCTGTCAACTTATACTGCAGAGTGAATATCACAGGCAGTAAACAAAAAAAAAATGGTAAAGGAAAACAGGGCAGGTGCTGTTGCAGTAATACTTCATTATGCTCATTTCTGGGGCCATGAAGGAATGAGTAATATTAAGGGGGAATTTAGCTTTTTTTTTGATCAATAGTTGGAAGGTGGGAACTTACTTCATAATGCAGCCTGACAATATTATCTTAGATTTTTTTTCTCCTTTTGGTACTGAAAAAAAAAATTATTGATATCTTATTAATTATACCTATAATCCAAATACAGAAATTTGGAATTATGCCATGATATATAGATTTGTTCATTTCATTATACTAATGAGTCATTAGAGGAAAAAAAATAAAGCCATTATGTCCTGATCTTTGACAGTTTTCTGTTGCCACTGAAAAAGAAGCTCATTGGTAAAAAAAAAAACAAAAAAAAACAAAAAAAACAAAAAAACCAGTTGTTTATTTTTGTTGCTGAAATCTTTATTGAAGGCAGATCAAGTAAAGAATCTAAAATGAGTTCCTGGGATAAAGGTCTTGAGAAGAACATCAGATTTTATCATATTTATGTTACATCTTAAGATAATATACTATGAAAGACATAAAGGCAGAAACTGAGCCAGGGTTTAAGTTTGGCCTGATATTTCCAGGGCTATTATTTGGAGATTCCAACATAAAATAATTTAGGAGCATAACATCTTCATCTCCCTTCTGGCTGGAATATTTCAAGTTGACTCTCAAGCTGTTCTTCAGGAAAATTCATGCAAGTCAGACATATGATTACCAAATTCAAAAGAGCAAAAGTAATGCAAATTTTCAATCAAGCCATTGTTTTTTATCTATTTGTCCTGCAATCAAGTTTTCTTTGATGAAGATTTTCTGCTGGAACAAAGACAAACTATGTCTTGGAACTATTACAAAAGCATTTTCAGACATAAAACATGTTGCTTTTTCTCCAATATTTAGTTGTTCACAGTCATAGGAAATTAAGAATACCTGTCTAGTCTGTCTCTTGATCAACAGAGGCAACTGAGTCAGTGCATACAGCATGGAATGGCCAGACTACACCACCTGATTGCTGAGGCATTTGTCATCAGCACATAGCTCTGCTCTGCAGCCCTGAGCTCACCCAAATATCCTACACTTCTCTTTGGTTGTATCACCACTATTTGACAGTACAGGGATGGGGACTTGTCCATGCAAGGCTGAGGACAAAGGCTAGCACAGAGAAGTGGCCACTTCACCCTCCTGGTTAATGAGCTGTGCAGATGGTCTCTTCCCTCCTTCATATTCTGCAGTCAGCTCAGGATATACCCTAAGAGCTCCCAGATGAAGGGACCACATATTGAGGACTAGCAAGAACTGATGGCTTCTCTATGGTTCTTGACACAAGATAGATTGTACAAGAATTACCCTGCCTGTAGGGTACACTTGCAGTTATCAGCACTATACTAAGTTATTACAAACTTATCCAGTGTGTAATCTCTTCCATAGTGCTTTAATTGATTGATTTCTTTCTAGAAGTAGAAAGAAGCAAGATCATGGCATGCAAGATAAGAGGTAGCTTCATCTAAACCTAGACACGGTTTCTCCTGAAAGTAGAAATGCTTCTAATACTACCTTATAGAACATATACTAGGTAGGTCACTCCAAAAGTAATGCCTCCTTATTTATTTTCATAGAAAATACCAGATAAAAAGTAAAAAATAACACCATTAGATAGAGTGAATTCTCAGTTATAGAACTCTAGTTTAAAATTGTAACAAGACTAGCCATGCATTTTTGCCAGTGATGACCAAGAACTTGCTTGCCATCTAATGAAAAACCACTCCAGCAGAGGTTATCGTTTCACAGATGCTATGATAGTATCACTGTTGAAACACATGACCCACTACTCCACTGTATTGACAGACACTATGTTTTCCAAAAAGATTCCGCAACCATCAGTATCTGTCAGTAAGTGCCATTTTTTTTTCCCATTGGACAAAATGAACTGCACAACTTTGTCTCATACACAAATCTATGTCACATGCACTGAACACAGTACTGCCATACTCCAACATTAGCTTCTGATGTCATGCACCAACTTACTAAAATAGGAGGCATTACTTTTGGAGCAGTCCTTGTACAATTTTTTTTTTAATTCATATTCTCTCCTGCCCTATTCTTCTAAAATGTAAAGTTATGCCCACCAGAGTCATCCTTCTTGCATCTTTTCAATAGACATAACCATCACATTTGAAGCCACAATCAAGGCATTAATTCTGTACTACTCTCTTGTTATAACACATTTTAATTATTTTTTCAGTAACAGCCCATTTTTCACAGAAAATGATGGCAAGATTTTTATACATCACTGAAAGAGATGGAATTTGAGATCAAGAACCATGGAATAGTTTACAGCCAATTTGTACAGATGTAGATTCTGAATTTCTAGCAATGGTTGCCAAATAAGGTTGCAACATGGCACCCATTAGGTGTATCAAATCAGTGAGCTTTGATGAGCTTAGGTCTGTCAACACTGACAATAGAGTAGTATCTTAGATGAAGGTTTTTCAATGATTCATCAATTTCTTCTATATAATGCTGGAATTTTTAATAAAACATGCTCATCTTGCTTAAACTGCAAGAAATAGATTAGTCAGTTTGTTGAGATTTTGCAAGGAGAATAAGTTACTGGACATCAAACATGAGATCAGCTTCACTGCAGAGAGCTAACGCAACCAGTAATAATTGTTTGGTTGGTGTAGCAGCATTATGCAGTACATATAGTTATAATAAATCATACACATTACTATTACCCCCTCATGTCATCTGGAGCTAATGTTAATACCTAATCAATTACACCAGACATCAGTCTCTTCCTTTAAGTCTCTGTGAAAAAAAGTTATACTAAGAAACTTAGAGCAACTTGATGTGAATCTTGATTATTTGATCCCAGGAAATGTAGTTACATTCCTATATTTTGATGTGGTTTTGCACTTGCTTCATAGTGTTTGTTGCAGGCATTTCCTAATCAATGTCTATAAACTCTCAGAATTTCACAGCTAAATTTATTCTTTTTGTTTTTCTGTTGACTTAATGGTAACTGCTTATTCTATACAAAAACATTGTCAATCTGAGATAAAATGCATTAAAGTTAATGGATTTTAAAAGCATTAAGAGTGAACACAGTCAAATAACAGCCAAGCAATTTACTGTTGAGTGGATACTTAATTTCACTGCAAAGTGAGGAGCGCTCCACTGAATGCTTCTGTGAGATTTCACTGTCAAAATGAAACGAATGGGCAATATGAATGTGAATTAATCAGTATTTTTTCCATCGAGAGGAACTCTGTGCATATTTCAAATTATTCTAATAACAATATTCTTAATCCATAGCAATTTGAAATACAGATACAGTTCATAAGCTACTATATACATAACTTTTATATATTTTCCTAACTATTTTTAGCAAGTTATATATTTTTAAGACTCTAAGTACACAATTGATGAGAACTGCAGAACAGTAGAGATCCTTATACAGCTACATCTCAAATAGTAAGAGTTCCAAGTTAGCTTGGATGAGGGCTGCTCCAATAGTACTGCCTCCTATTTCACCACTTTGGCCCATGACGTGAAAGGTGGATGTTGCTGATATGGCAGTAGAAGATGAATTTTCTTGCAAATATTCCATTATATTTTGTTGCTGTACAACAGATGGCAGAAGAGAGGCAGTCGGACAAATTGTCATTTGACTTGCAAATACACATTAAGGAAAGGTGTGTCTGTAGGTTTCTAAGAAAGTAATGCCTCCAATTTATTTACATGGAAACTGCATCAGACACAAAGATCCCAAAAACGCTATTTGATACAGCAAATTATCAGCTACAAAATTCTACTTTTCAATTTAGTCACTATCATTTGCCATTCATTTTCACCAGTGATGAACAAGAGCCTGCATGCCATGCTCTTAAAAATCTGCATCAGTGGAGATGATCCACTGTTTCATAGTTGCTAAGATGGCGTTGCAGCTGAACTTCACCACAACATCACCTATGCTCACATACTCTGTTTGGCCTCTATTAGCATTCGGCAAACTTTGATGACTGTTAATGGGTGCCATTTTTTCTGCATGGAGGAATTCAATTACACACATGAATTCTTCTTTAAGTATGTCCATTGTCTCCAGAATTAATAAGCAGGAACTTTCCTTAGTAGGCATCATTATTCCATGTTAATACTACATGTTGGACAAGCAGGATGTCAACACCAGATGTGTGGAAAAAAGGAATTTGAACTAATAGCTCACTTGGAAGAAAGGAAATTAAATAAACCAATGTAGCTTTCTTGATTGTTTGTTTGCTTTCAACAAATGCAAAGTTTACCATCAAGAGAAATCATCAGCTTTCACAATCCCACTATAATCCATACTGTTTATAGCAGTAACTTTGCTAAACAAATTTCAGGACACAAGTCAGGGAGATTTTAAAGTAGGTTTATACCTTTTTCTATGTTTACACACATTTTTAAAATATCTAGTGTATGGGAAAAAAAAACAAGTCCAGAAAAATCCTGATTGAAGTGAATTTAGGTTTCTACTGATCAAATAACACTAATGCTAGTGGAAACAAAAATAGTAAAATGAGTATTAATTGTACACAGCTCCACATAAAAAACTTTTTTTTTTTTTTAAAACACTCATTCACCACCTTTGCACCTTACCACACTATTGTAGCTCTTTGTGTGGAAAGAAGAATTACTGATTGATTGAGCAGTTTTTTCATGTAAAAAACAATTAAGTGTCATTCAGACAAGGGATTGACAAAACACAATAGCAAAAGAGCTCAGCTCTCAGAGATCAAGTTAAATTGAGGAAGAGGAGGTTAACATAAGCTAGTACTTAGATAATTTCCTTTACAGTGTTCATATCATTTTTTAATGAATATCAACATCTTACGCATCTTAATAATTAGTTCATTTTTAATGAGTTCCATTGTTAATAAATGAGAGGCTGATAAAACGCTTTAGTTAGCATAGGTTACTCTTTCCTAACTCTACTTCTAACAGAATTAATAACGGCCATGTGAAGTATGCACTTATCAAAGAAAAGGGCATGCATCAAAGGTGAAGTTCATTCTCTCCCCACTTAACTGGATTTGGAATTGCTGAATGGAAACACTTCATTACTCAAACATGCATTTCTCAAAACAAATTTGTCACCGTGCTAAGTTTATGATTAATGAAAATACCATTATTACTTCCTAGACTGCTAAGCATGAGCACAGATTCTTGAAGCTGCATAATGCCTGAGAATTTTGGAAGGTTTCAGGAGGAAGTTTAACTATGATACAGGAAGAATTAAAATTATCTCATCTCAGACTTCAGCTTTCTCTATATACCACAAAACATTTGCATTTATTAAGCGTACTATTGACTCTTTCTTGCCATAACCTGTAAAAAAAAAAAAAACTCCTAAAGCTAAAATCCCTGTATACATGAAGCTGCTTTCATAGCATTTCTTGTAATTGATAAGTTTCCCGAGTAATCACTTTTACCTTAAATTTCAGTCTTTTCACTGAGCATCTGTTGCTAAAGTAAAGCCTATAATAAAAATTTATGCTCCTCTTTATGCTGATTGTTGTTCTCACCTACGTGTCAGGGCTGTAGGAATATATTGAATATTTATGTAACAATAAATTGTACCTTCTAGCCTATTAAACACTGAGTGGAGCAGCTGGAATTCTCTAAATGCATTCAGGTCACTAGCTGCATCCGTTATTTATCTACATTACTGGCTGCATTTGCAAAGGCTGTTCACTCTTCCTCCTCAAACGTATGACATGGACTGAATGGCAGCACACTTTTTTTTAAACCACCTCAACATTTTCATTCCATTCAAAGTGCGCTCTGGTTTACGTTCTCGTTATCATGAAGCAGCAATTTGAGAAAGTCAAGAGAACAATGCTATTATGGAGCCTAGAGGCCAACTCATATTGTTGCAATGAGTTACTCTGGTAGAACTTCAAGATGACTGATGATTTAAGACAAGAGTAGAAATCCCTGCTAGTGGACCTACAGTGTATGCAAGTACAGGAAAAGATTATAACCATAACATATTAATATATATAATATCACATGAGCTTTCTTCGAGGTGGCTTCTCTCAGCTACCACGGAATGACTTCTCAGCTTCACAGATGAGGGAAGAGCCCGTATCTAAAATCTCATGATCTCTGTGCTTGCAACTTCATGCTCACAAATACAGACTCTAACCACACACAAACTGCCAACAGTCACAGGCCCCGTGTTCTTTCAGTGGCATTCTTAAGCCTTCCTATTTCATTTCAGAAAAGCAAAAAAAGGGAAGAAATGGCAACAACGTTCACGGTGTTAGGGAAAGAACAGCTGTTGAAGGAGCCACTCTGCAGTCATCTGTCACAAAGCAACAATCCATAAAAGAATACTGACAGGAAGGTTCAACATTTCCTGCTATACCACCAACGTCTGCCTCTGACATCATGGGCCAACATAATAAATTAGGAGACACTACCTTCATGGCTGGACCCATATGTATAATCACACATGCAAGCATTCTTCTTTAAGGTGGCTTCTCTCAGCTACCACAGAATGACTTCCTCAGCTTCAGATGAGACTCTAATCACACACAAACTGCCAACAGTCACAGGCCCCGTGTTCTTTCAGTGGCATTCTTAAGCCTTCCTATTTCATTTCAGAAAAGCTGGATGAGAATAGAGAGGCAATGTGGTCAGAAAAGAGACACATTCACAGAACGCTCCTTGCATGAGAGCGATGCTTGGTTCCTTGTTCCATTCAGATGATTTCACATCCTGTGTCTGTGTAGCATAACCAGTAGCAGAACTGTCCCTGGTGCAGCATCTAGCTACTATTCTCATTACCTTGGGAAGCAATTTTTCCTCTCTGCTTGCAAGGGAAGTACATTCCACCATCACGGGGAAAAAAACAGTCTTGATCTTTTCCCTGGCTGATTTCAGAACTTCAGTCTTCCAAATTCAGACTCTCCACATCTTGTAGCTCTGCTAGATTCCTTTAAAGCAGATAGAGGTTATATCACTGAAGTGGAACCTCAGCACAGCTAGGAAACCTGATGAGAATTCCCCTTAATCGGATTAAAACATAAAGCTTCATAGCTCAGAATAGTTCTAAAATCAATATAGCTTTCCTTCAAAGCATCTTCAATGTTTTGAGGCCTGGTTGGACTGACTGTGCATAATGTATTCAAAACACTGAAGTGCTCACAAAAATGAGGATTTTGGTTAGCTTTTTCTCGTGTTACATTTTGTTGCTGTGTTTCTTTCTTTTTCTTTCCCTTTTCCCAATCAACCATAGTTGAGGAGATGCTTTTTCACCTGTGAATTAAAAAGCCAATTAAGGGACACATCTTTTGTCCAATTCAAGCACTTAACTCTTACCTAAATGAGCTTTCTGGCCACCCATTCAGAAAAGACATACTTCCTATGGGCAAGTGCAATCCTCCATTCAGCATTAAGTTCTCTCAGCTGCTCCCTGATTTCTTTCCTTACTCACACTTTCACTGCCTGCTTAACTTCAGCCAATCTTCTTTGTGGACCACAAGACAGATTTTGTGTGTGAGAAATTTTAACGCCAAAACCTACTATTGTTCCCAAAAGCCTTACACATTTTCCCCTCCCATTAAATTAAAATGTTGGGATAATAGTATGGTAATTATACTAATAGTAGAAGTTTTTGACTTCCTAAATAAAAACTAACATGTTTGTACAATCTACTAATAAAAAATTAGCAGAGTAGTGTGATTAGGCTGGTATTTCACAGGTTGTATACCTAGAAAGATTATCATGGTAGAAGGAGACAATCAAAACTAAATGAACTATCAGTAGGTTCACAGTAAAAACCTCCAAAGTGAGCAATCCCCAAAAACAGATCTTTTCCCAGTGGCAGTGAGACACTTGTATGCATCGTGGATTTTTAGGAGTCACTGACTGGAGGTGTTCAAGGAACATTTGGATTTTGTGTTAAGGGATATGGTTTAGCGAGAGCTATTGGTGATAGGAGGATGGTTGGACTGGATGATCTTGAAGGTCTTTTCCAACCTTGGTGCTTCTGTGATACAGGAAGTTTAATGTGTGTGCATATAGGCAGCCCTATAGTACATGGCAGCTTTCTGAGAAATAACGTGCTGTAAGTAGTAAGCATGTTGAAGAGTTCCATTAATTAATTTTTGAGCACAGGAATGTTCTTCACGAGAAATCCGAGATTCCTCTATTCATGCAAATTAATTTTGTAATTGGAAATATGAGCAATGCATGTTTCTAAAACATCTGATTTGTTGAAATTCTTTTGCTCCTTTAGAATCATAGCATTAGTACTTTTCATGCCCTTTTCTGCATACATGAAGTCTTTAGGAATGAAACTAAGATCTTTATAAGTTCTGCAAAGACTTAGGCACAGAAATCTGCAAGCATATGAGTTCGCATCAAGCAGAGCCCAGCTTGATAGTTGTTGAAGCCAACAAGTCTAGTCTTCATAGCAACTTCATTCAAAACTGCTCTAAATTCACATAGAACTACACCTATGTAGTTTATGTAACTCACAAATGTCTATCTATTTATCCATAATATCTTTATATAGTACAGAAATGCTCTTCACTTTCAAAATTTTAAATAGGATTGCAAATAATGGAAATAAATATTTTTTACCATAATTCAACAGCGCCCATTGAAGAGGTCTGTCTTAAGGAATAGTCTATTAGACTTTCGCGTTATGCATAGCCAGAAAGAAAACTCGGATAAAAGTAATCATTATTTTTACTCTTTGTTCATGTTTTGATACTGCCCAGAACTCAATTAAAATCACATCCTATTATACTGAGCACGAAACTGTGTATCAGAGGAAATTTTTTGCTGTATGAATGAAAGTCATTAATTCTAGTTTTCAGCATTGTATATATAGCCTTTTAATCATTTCTGCTGAGACTTTATTTATAAATGGTCAAGCCAGTAGCACTTTAAAATGAAAGGCTTCGTTAGAGAAGAATTGGTGTTGCTCTCTACTTACAAAAATGCAGCATAGAAAACCAGGTCAGGCAATGCTAGTTCTGAGAATTGTCATATAACACAATTACTTTCATTAACCGCAATCAGAAAACAGCTTCAATTATCTGTAATCAGAGCTGTTCAGAATGTTTTCATAAAAACTTAAGCTCCACTAGACCTAGGAGCACTATAATACTTTCAAAAAATCTGGAATGCTCTCTGATGCAGTATCCTAAATGGTATTGTGTAGAGCACGCACTACCTTATTAACATAATTATTTGTCATTTTAAATATATTTTCTGACATATGCTCCTCCTTCTAATTCTGCTAAGTCTCCCCGCTAAACCTCATTTCTTTCAACCTTAACAATTACATTTGGTTTTCCCTCCAAAAAACCTGTGTGTGTGAATCCTTTGTTTCATACCATTCATTTTTTAATCAGGCTTCCTTCATCTTCTAAGTTCTGTCACTCACAACAACTGTTCCTCACAAACAGCGTTCAAATGTACCTTATACTTCAGTTGGTATAGTTTTCTTTTCCTTCTTGATTTGGCTTTCCTTATTTCTGTGGCTAATTAAGGTGTGATAAAATCCAGAGTGAAGTTCTTAGATGGGAAAAATTTTAAAACAAGGGTCACTGTTCTCTGGAATTTTCTTCAAGATATCTGAACAAGCTATTTAAAAGCTTAAGTACACAAAAGCGCAGTAGCTCACAAGGAACTGATAGAGACATTCATCAACACGTCTATCTACATACATAGTAGACTTGAACTGGGGAACCACGTGTTTGTAAACGTCTGGAGGAGCAGTTTTATAGGAGAAAGAAAACTAGAAAGGCTCAAAATTAGTTGTGTGATAGAATCCACAGTTTATCGTGTATGACCAGAGAAACACTGAACACTTCCTCCCTCCTGTCTCCAATATGCTTGTACACAACTCCACTTGACAGAATAGTGAAGTGAAACAATACTAGAGATGAAACACAATATTCATGCCAGCTCAATTGAAGGCACAAAACATGAGTACCATAGAACTACTATCTTCCATTATTATTGTTGTAATTAAAAAAAAAAAAAACAAACCAACTCATCCTTAAAAAAAAAAAAAAAAAAAAAAAAAAAAAGAAAGAAAGAAAGAAAGCTAAGAAAAAAAAGACTTCTTTTCTTTTTAAAAGGAATAATAATTAAATAAACCAATGGAAATCTGCTGAATCTCTTTGAGAACTCCCTATTTTCTACCAGATTTTTCTACCAGATTTCAACATAAGATTTGTAAGATTCAGGAAAAATAGCTTAAAAAACACATTGATCAAAGATTTTAGTTATCATTGTAACAGTTTTTGTAATCATCATAGCAGCAGTAGGACCAGCACAACAAAATAGCATTACAAAAAGAAGGATGCTCACCTACCTCCAGAGGTTCAGGCTCACAGAAACACTCCACAAAAGAGAGATCTACAGTAAGAAATATTTTCTTTATCAGCCCATAAATGAGGTCTAGAAGCCAGGCTCCACCCCCTTCTGATCGCACAGGTGAATTACCTTCACCTGCACTTCCAGGGCTGACCAGGTCTTTTCTCCAGGTGCTCAATCAGTGGTTCAGGCTGTGATTCAGCAGTTTCGAATCAGCTGGAAATCCATAATGTTTTTGCCCTAGGCAGGACCATAAACTCCTCACGTGCTCTTAGACATTCAAGCATTTGCAACATAGTTCACTCTTATTTTCATTCTTCTGATGATCAGTTTGAACTATCTGAAATTAATTATGTGGAGGATGCTTTCTCAACTAGCCATTAAGAATGCTTTTTAATCTGCCTATCAAACTTTATTTAATAGAAATTTAAAGCATTGGTTTCAACCGTCACCAGGGTGCCCATTCATTACCTATTTCACACACAGAAAGAATTCTGTTTAATCACACACTTTTTCTCTATCAAATAAATTTGCATAAGGGCTGGGCAGAATGAAAAACTAAATCCAGCTCATATTATTGATTAGGAAGACCTGATACCCAAACTATGCTTCATTAGTTATCCTGGCTTCCACTTCAGAATGCAGAAATTTGGAAGTTTTTAACATTACTTCAATGCATGAAGCATCAATATATTTTATGATGTCTTTATCATTATAGACTCATTGACTAAATATAGTCTCTAGTGTGACAAGTAATGTATCAGTGATTTATAGAAGATTATACAATTTGTGAGTAAATACAATCTTGGAAGTGTCTAAATTTTCAAATTGCTAAGACTGTACAGTGATCTCTTCAATACTAATCAGAAGAAAACTGGTTAAGGACTCTGCATTAAGTCTTTAGTCTCTTTAGAATTTACAGACCTAAAATATTGATCTTATCTGAGACATAGACACCTAGAGTACCACCATACCAGCATTCAGTGGATTTTTTTGTACCATGTGAGTGTGCAAGGTGTTTAATGCAACTTTTTTAATGAAAGTAATTTTAGCTACTCATATGAAACATAAAGAATATAGATTGAATATATGACTTGTGCACATTCAGAAGTTTGAAATTTGAAAGTTAGAAAAAAATAAGCTGTGTCTTATTTTTGTAATGTATATATTCTGTCTTAATTTAGGATGTAAGAGCACTGATAAATTACTTCATGAGTAACTGTACAGTTCACTACAAGATTTCACATACTATTTCATTTTCCACTACAAAATATATTTAGGGTAAACTGTTTCTCTTAATTAATATTAATTCTTAGAAATTGTAAAATACAACTAGCTCTTGAGGTGCCTTTCACTGAAATGTCTAATAGTCCCCAAACATTTTTCTGGCTACTAACACAAACTTGTATGTCTTCATTTATAGAGTATGTTGACTCTACCACTTTCATTGCCTTCTATATGGGATAATTATATGATATTCATCTTTTTTTCAGAAACATACAATTGTACACAGAAAACATAGTAGAGAGACTTTTTTTTTTTTTTTTTTTTTTTTTTTTTTTTTTTTTTGCGGATGACAAATGAGAAAAACAAATAAAAAAAAAGAGATGCATGGCAAACCATACAAGAGCATTTAAATCTTAGAAACAAGTGCAAAATATTGATAGCCTTTAAGGGAAATACATGTGATTTTACTGAGAAGAGACAGAACAGATTATACTCTAACAAGCCATGAACACATAAAAGCAGCCTAACATCAGTCCCTCTGCTTCTACCCAGAGACCAGGAGATAAGCACATTTACAACTTCAAACTTAGAGTATACTATGAGGTACCTATGTTTAAATACTACTGAGTGAATCACCAGATCAACTAACACTTCATATTTCACACTATTTAAAAATATATCAAGGTCTCTAATTTTAAAATAGTCAATTTTATTGACTTCATTGTAGCATGCATCAAACACAAGATCAGGATCTATTCTAAGGATCAGTACTAAGGTAACAAAATTAAGTTAGAAGCATATGGAATAGCAATAGATCTTTTGAGCTCTTGCAAATATTTTCCAGTCTTGACTGATTATATACTCATTTACTCAGCAGGACAAATCATTATTTCATTTTTAAACCTCATTTCTCATAACGAATATAAGATAACAAATGTTTTGATTAATAGAGTTTTTGAACTCAAAGACTGCATTTGTAAAAAGGAAATTTTGTTTTGACACCATATGAGGACATCAAGAAAAAAATACCCTTTTGTTATCCTACTAGTATTTTTCCAATACTATGATGTTGCCACATTAACAGAGATTCAGAAAGTAAAGAGCTTATTTCATTTTCTGAAAACATTTTGATTCAATTATTTTTTTTTTTATTTTTTTTTCCTTTAAGCTTGGTCTAAAGTTTAGAATTTTAAAATTTCATAGGAAATTTCATTTTTCATCAAAATAACTTCGGCAAATTCACAGATGGTCCTGGAACAGCGTTGAGATATTCCAATGGCAGTTCCCACAGCAAGAAACATTCTTCAACAGGAATTGTTAATCAGAAAATACTAAAATTAACTTGGTCCATCAATGCCTTAATCTTAGAAAGCTGAAAGAGAATTAAGTTTTCTACTATATTCAAAACAGAGAAGTGAGCTCTAACTAGTTTCATCTGTGAAATTTACAACACCATAATTCTATTCTGTAATCCTCTGCAGTAGGAATTTGTGCATATACTGCATGTATGAATGACTGGTAGCACTGATACAAGCAAGAAAGACATTCAATACATGCTATGGAGTATAGATATCTCTACAGAAAGATGTGTATCCCTGTCATTCTTAAATTCAATGAGACAGGTTGAAAATCTTCAGATCAGAAATACTGAATAATGGCATGTTTTCCTCTGGCTTCCTCCCTGTACTGAGAGAACTTGGCACAGGCTGAGACTAAGAGAGAGAGATTTGATTTAAATTTTTGCATTAACAGACAGTTTCAGATCCAGTTACAAAGTGAGTTCCTAACTCCCACTTGACACTGGCCCAGACAGAGGACAAACTGGTCTTCACATATAGGTCTTGATAACCTGGCTGAAGTGATATCTCAAGAGTAGAAAAGATCTGTTTACATTGAAACAACGCCCAGTGTTTTCTGTTTCTCTAATTTAGAGCAGGCATGCTCTAATTTACCTGACCAGTAGAGCATGATTTTAAATTCAGGAGGGACTATTTGTGACTGACACTTAACACCTCAGCAAGTCATATACTTTGTGATTGGTCTTCCTTGATAGCCACCACTCTTAAGGTCTGATTCTATTGAATTATGATATACAAATATATAGTTATACCATTTATTTTGATTGCATTGCTTCGTCCTCCTTACTTATATTTTTCCCTCTTGAATAACAGGTGTCTATATGACAAAGAGTTTCTTAAAGGTCGTATACAAAGAAAACTTTTCTGCAGAGGTAATTAAAAAAGTTATATTTTAAATATTATAATGAGAAGTATGAGTACGGCCTAAGAAAAGGGTTTGCTTGTTTGTTTTTGTTTTATGTGTTAGTTTTGTTTTTTGAGAAAAGGATCTTAAGAGTTTTTCACAGATGCTGTGGCTGCAAATTCAGATGGAGATTCTGGAAGGAGAGGAAATTACTGGAGCTGGAGCTACAGACTTACTGTGTTGGCAGAGCTCTAGAAGGGCAAGGGAACAGCCAGAGCTATTATATTGAGCACTGACAGATATGTGTGGGGTCTCAAACACAGGAAAAGCAGCCTGTATTGTAACGCAAAAGTGAGGTGAATTTGAGCAGAGCCAGTTGCTTGCAAAAGTCCTCAATTAGATCCTTCAGAAGCAGCAGATTAATAAGTTTTGTAAAATAGAGGGGGAAATGCTTTAAACACATCCATTGAACTCAGTTTATGGTAAGATTTCCTCACAGGATTGTGCCTCAAGAGAAGTTAGAATTCTTTGAAAGCTGAGAGAGTATCTTTGTTTCTTTATGCTTCCTCTGCCAAGAGTCAACAAAAGCTCAGCTAAAATGAAGCAGCCAAAATGCCATTCTGTGTGACTAAAAGAGGTGAGGAGATTTGCACTTTGAATAGTAATGAGGTACACGTTCTATTCCTAATTGAAGGCTTTAGTCCTTTTCAAGATGTTTTTATTGCTCATAAACAACAAAAGACCCTGCATGTTTACCTTAGCTTTTTCAGAAGATACCAGTTAAGACAAAAGCTATATAAGATTTATATAGATTTTCTCCCAGTTTCTGAAGTCCTCCAAATATTTCCTGTTTAGTCTGTCTCCTCATGAATCTGAGATCATGTTAGTCCCTATGTGTTAACAGTGCTGTTGATTAAAGAAACAATATTACTGATAATATTTAACTACAGCAGAATTTGTAGATCCTGATATTCCAGTCAGACTCGCTTTCTAAGTCAATTAGATTTGCAGGGCCAAATTTCTATTGGATGTCTTCTGCACAGTTTCTCTCAGGTGACATTTGCTTAGATGTTAGATAAAAGTGTCAGATTTTTAATTTGGTCTGCAACAAATTAGTTCCAGTTTTCTTCCATCCCTTAATCCTACCCCAGCCTTCTCCCCCTGCTAAAAAGTGGTAGAAAAGGTTATGTCAGTTCTAACTATTTCTTTTGATGGATGGATATCTGGGATGTACTTTGGCTCAGAGTCTGCTTTTGCACAGCAGTAACTGTAATAAATTCATGCTATATGCAATCTTGTCAAAAAATTTAAAGGAGGCATGTTGCCTCTCTTATTAAGTCTAACAATTATTAAAATGAATGATTACAAAGAATGGCATCACACTTAAAAAGACAGTTTAAAGAAAAAATAAATTCCTTAGATATATCTTCAATTTAAAAAATGTTATTAGGCCCTCGGTGCAAAATATCCATTCAAGACACTTTCATGTCCTGATCTTGAAATCTCTCTGTTGTCAATTAGCCCATCAACTCATAGGAGATCACTAAAGGCCTCTCATTCATTGACTTAAATAAACTATAGGGATCTGATTAACAAAGGATTGACCTATCAGGAGGGGTTTGATAGAAACTCATCTTTCTCTTACCATGTCAATTGAAAAGTTATTCTGTTTGATACTTCCAAAAACTGATCTGTTTAGTCTCAGACTGCATCTGCTTAATTTAGTCTTCTGTGACAGGATTCAGGCTGAGACTAAAGCACAAAATCTCGTATGTCTGAATCTACGTTTTTACACTTGCTATCTTGGATATCTTGGATCCCATTATTGTCAACAGATAACTGCTCAGCAATTATACTGCCATGAAGATGGTCATTTAATTACAATTAAATCATCCTCAAAGTTATATATATACTTCTTTGGATTTCTTGGTTTGGACGATACCCCTGGGTCCAATGTAAATACAAACAAATGGTGCAATGCTTCTGCAATACATACGGTAAGCATCATAGGAATGCTACAAAAACCTGGATAAGAAAATTATAAGTAAAAAAATATTTTTTAAGAAAAACTAATTATCAAGCGTGTATAGGCAGTGCTGCTACCTACTTTGCATTCCTGCACACAGACAAAATACTGCCCACGCTGAGGCTAGGATTAAGTATTCCAGTCCATCATTGCTGTCATAAAGCAAAATTGCCACTGATTCTCTTACTTATTTATTTACAGAGTAGATTCATGCTAACCTTTAGCTCCATTTATTTTACATCCTTTTTCATCCAGATAATACAGCTACTTATAGCTACACTGATTGCATGTTTTATCATTCAAATGTTTAAATTTGAGATTGTCACTATTTTTAGGAGTTTCTTCCAAATATTAGTTACATCCATAAAGCTTGATTTCCCCAGATCAATTTCAAAATATATTTCCACAGATTCTTCCTCATCACATTTCTAGCTTTTATTGCTTCAGTTATAGCACTGGTTGTATTTGGATTTTTAAGACAAAGATCAAATGGATAGAAACCAGAGTTGAATTGCTTTAATTTCTAATTGTTGCCATTGATTTAATTTCTATTCCAATTCACTTTTGAGGAAGAAGAGCACATCAGAACACAGTAACTGTTGGATTTTCTGTTCAACTGCACTGAATACAGAAGAAAATCGAGCTCTCTGATAATTTCTAATTTTCACTTTAATTTTTGGTCACATACTTCCAGGATTTCAATCCCTCTTAGATACCCTAATGAAAGTCCAAATGGATATAGTGTCAGTAGCTTCATCCCATGTCACTAGAAATAAAAGAAAGCTTTTGCTAAATGACAAGTAAGCCCTTCTTACAATTGAGTGCTTTGAAATGCCACTGGAATTACTTCATCCATTTCTTGATAGGTTTTTTTCTTTCCTAAAGAGACTGATCTATGTGAAAATTTCTAAAAGGGCTTCAGACTTGTTTCTAAGTTTTGTGCTTACTTTACTTGTCACTGTCTTTAACTATTTAATATATGAATGTGACTATGATTACACAGTAGTGTACATTTATATTACTGTAGAATAAACAGTGAAGGGAAAAAAAAACTCAATCTCATAAATCATTATGATTAAAGATGGTTTGATTTAGAAATATCATCATAGTAATAATTAAAAAATGAAGACCATTTATAGAACTATTTACACAATTTATTTGCCTTGGGGCAGATTTTCTTGGGGAATAAGCTCAATCACTGCATTTGCAAATAACTAAATCTGAGCCTGTAAACTGTGTTGAGATGTAAGCTCCTGCACAGATAATTTGTTTATGTAGGCTCCTTGAAAACCTTTGAGTTTTTGTCAACATTTCTTTTTGTCATACACAGCTGTCAGGACAAAACCGAGAAACCATGCATTTCTAGCATTCAATAAACAAATATTCAGGGATATAAGGAGGATATTGTGTCTTGGACACAAGAATCTTTAACAGAGAGCAGTAATGATCCTGCATTCAAATTTAACGTTAGCTTTACAATAATGGGGCCAAAGAAAGTAATTCTTTTACCTACTTGAATATAAAATGTATTCTCACTAACCAAATTCCAATAAATTAAATCAACAGAACCTGACTTTACACGTGCACACTGGACAGTAAATCACTGGCTTACAACACTGAGAACTATGAACTAACTATGGGCTTATAAAACTCTTCCCAGTTTTATCTATCACCTGAGACTGCAAAATCCAGCACTGTGGATAACTGAACTGCTAATACTTAAGCTGCTATGCACACCAGTCTGCATTTCAGACGATGCCATGGTACAGTGAAACAGAAGCAGAAAACCATAGCGTCAGAAGTCTCACAAATTTCTGGTAAACCTCTGGCTTTTTTAAAGACCTTATTTAATCACATGCTTATAGTAACAAAGAATACACAAACACTGTTCTCATTATTGATCTTTTCATATATTTTTTCTTGTGGCTGTGAAAGCAGACCTCAAATATAATGGATTTCCTTCCCGATCTCAGAGTTGAGAACAGGGCAGAAGTGAAGTTATTTAAACCTTAAAGTTGAAGAAGGTCCTCTGGAAAAAAATGCTTGAATCATAAACAAAATTAAACATCGTGGGGAAAAAATGATAGGTCCTCATGTAGAGACTGTGTAACCAGAGCAGAGATTGGCATGATTAAGATGCTGGGTACTGTATGTTTTAACTGTTTCCAGGCACCTTGCTCTGACAAAGCCCATCAAAACTAAAATCGTATTTGCTCAAAGCTGATGGAAACTTTATTTAGATATTCTTGTACAGAACCAGTGAGATATAAACGTCATGTGACTTATTAAATGAGATCCATTCTTCAGAAGAAAACACTGTCATGTTCTTCTGACTGAAACAATTGTGAGTGCTGACTTAATGGAAGGGAAAGATTTCACTAGAGTGTACCAACTCTGGACTCAGTGGTTGTTCTTGACATATATTGAAAAAAATGTAATTCTGTATTGCTCTCATTAGCCTTACAGCCTACTGTGGATTCTATGCGGCATTAGGATGATCCTTGTAACTGCATCCATAATCTTGAAAAAAAAGAATATTTTATTCTCCTAACAACCAGTAAGCTTGGCTAGCAGCATTATTAAAAACTACATGAGTTGTCATGGTTTTATGATTTTTGGTCATCAGTATTCCACACCATAACATCATGTAATGCACTGGGGGTGGGGTTTGATATCTGCCGAATGTTCGTCCGACGGAGAAGAACTGCATTTCCCCAGGAGGCTTTGCGGTCAGCAAGGGGATATAACTCCATGCAAGGTCACCTGATCCTTCTTCTTCGCCTGCGCTTCGCTGTCTGCGCTTCGCTATCTGCGCTTCGCTGCCTGCGCTTCGCCATCTGCACTTTGCCGTCTGTACTTCAGTCACTCAACTGGACTGCACTTCTCACCCCAGCATTGTGGTGAGGTCTATACAATTCAAACAGATTCTCTCTCTCTCTCTCATTGTATTTTACTAATACTATATTTAGTGAAATCATTTGTTCCACCTCAGATTAGTGCTGTTGTTTTCAAGTATTTTGGGGTCCCCTGCTTCCCCTTTCCCAGAGGCGCGGATCCGCAGATCCCTCCGCCCTGCTGGTCACGGAACTGGGCCGGACCAGCCCATAAACCGTTGACATTTTTGGTGGAGAATGCGGGCAACAGTTGCTTTCTAGCTGTTTAGACTCTCTGCTCTCGGAGAGTTCCGTTGGGAAAGCTTATCTGTTTTACCACTACTCTCTGAAAACGTGACCTTGAGAACTCCAGGCGGACTGCCAGTATCGTAGGATATTTGTAAACTCTGAGCTTTACTATCTTGCCTCTGTAAAAAAAAGAAAAAAAAAAAAAAAAAAATGCTTTCTGTAGTGAAACTGACTCTTAAAGGGCTGCACGCTGCTGCCTCTTCTTTCCTAATGCTCAAAACATACTGGGCATTAATTAAGCTGGCCACCTTGCTCTATGGAGCAATCGGCATATACAATCAATTGAAAACATGGGTGGAAATATGGACCTGGCACGTTCGTACAATGTGGCTTACAATTCCGGAGACAGCTGTCAATTTTACAGGACTGGGATTTTTTAAGGTTTCCAGTCTCACCTTTCAGCCTGTAATGCAGTTTTTGAATGAACACCTAGTCGCATTACTAATCTCCCTGAATGTATTGCTCATCATTTCGCTCAGTATTAGTATTTATTATATTTTGAGCATGTCCTCCCCAAAACCAGAGAATACTGAGTGGCAGGGAGTGTGGAGAGGTCTGGGAAAGACTTTAGACAGATGGAAATCTTCAGTCTCATGGAACTTTACTCCAGAACACCTGAAAGACCCCGAGAGTCTAAACAGCTATTTAAGGCAGGAATGTTGCGGCTTGGGCAGTTCTGAGGAGGCACATATGATTTGGGGCCTGGCTAATGCTTATCGGGCCTTATTCAATACTATCCTGGAGAGAGAGAGAGCTTCTGAAATTGAAAGGGAGAGTCTCAGGGAAAAAGTTCAAAATGAGCGAGAGAGTCTCCTGCTCCAGAGGAAAAACCTCCGATCTGAGAGAGATGCCCTCCGAATTGAGAGAGACTCCCTGCAATCCAAGCTCGACAATCTTCAATCTCAACAACACACCCTCCAATCTGAGCTAGATACTGTCATAATCGAACGAAACAAGCTCCAAGCTGAACTGGAGGATGAGAGCATTGGAACTGACCAACCTGATCAACCACAGGAGGCACCACAATCGATGTCAGTTGCCCCTGTAAGAGGACGGAAAACAAAGCGAATCTCGACTCAGTTAGAAGAGAAAAAAGAGGAGGAAAGAGGTCCAGAGGAGTGGCTCCGAGGGCCAAGAGAAGCACCTCTGAGTCCAGGGGAGGGGCCCTCAGTAAGACCACGGTCACCAACACCTACAAGGGCAAGAAGTCCTGGAAGAGCAAGAGGTGAGCAAGATATTGTTACCTTTGTTGATCGATCTCTGAAAATGAATGAAATTCGAAGTCTGAGAAAAGACTTCTCACGCCACCCAAATGAGCCTATTGCTACTTGGTTACTTCGATGCTGGGACAATGGGGCCAACAGTGTGTGGCTAGATAGTAGAGAAGCTCGCCAACTGGGTGGCATTGCTAGGGACTCAGCCATTGACAGAGGTATTAGTACATGCCAGAACCAGGCCTTCACCCTCTGGAAGCGGATGTTGTTAGCTGTAAAAGAAAGATACCCCTTCAAAGACGATCTGATGCCTGAGAAGAAGAAATGGGCTGATATGGAAGAAGGCATCCGTTATTTGAGAGAATGTGCTGTGGTGGAAACACTACATAGCCCCGATTTCATTCCTGATGAGCCAGACCAAGAGCATGATCCCGAGAGAGCCAGGTGTACACCAAACATGTGGCGTACATTCACAAAGACTGCACCAGAAAGGTACGCCAGTACATTTGCAGCTATGTATGGCAGAGGGGAAAGAAGACCCCTTATAAATGAGTTGCTTAATAAACTTCAAGACTTTGAGTTACATTTAAGCCCTCTACGAGCTTGTGTTTCAGCCATTGAAAAAGTAGCTGAAAAGCTGGACAGAATGGAGAACAAACAAGAAGATATAATAGGTAAACTATCAATCGTGCCTGATGCCGATGAATACATGGTGGTAACAGATACATCCAATGAGGAACAGAATTCCCAAAACAGCCTACTTGAGGGGCTAATCAACTTGATTTCCTCCCAGTCAGTGTCATCCAACGTCTCAGCTATCAAAAGAAGACGTCCTCCTGCTCGAACAAGTGACAACAGTAAGACCACGTCACGTTTTGCCTTGTGGCATTACCTACGCAACCATGGAGAAGATATGAAGAAGTGGCATAAGCAACCTACTCCAGCACTTCAAGCACGGGTAAAAGAATTACAAGACAAATCAACCACCAAGGTGAACTTCTCCAGAAAGGTGATTGCTCCAGTTGCTGCAGACAACGGAGGTAACAAATAGAGGGGCCCTGCCCCCAGCCAGGGGGGGGAAAGGGATAATAGAGTTTATTGGACTGTGTGGATTAGATGGCCTGGCACATCAGAATCACTAAAATATAGGGCCCTGGTGGATACTGGTGCACAGTGCACTCTAATGCCCTCGAGTCACCAAGGGACAGAATCAATTTATATTCATGGGGTGACAGGAGGTTCCCAAGAACTGACTATGTTGGAGGCCGAAATCAGCCTCACTGGTAGAGACTGGCAAAAGCACCCTATTGTGACTGGCCCAGAGGCTCCATGTATACTTGGTATTGATTACCTCAGAAGGGGATATTTTAAGGATCCCAAAGGGTATCAATGGGCCTTTGGAATAGCTGCTGTAGACACAGGTGTTAAGCAGTTATCTGTTTTGCCTGGCCTATCAGAAGATCCATCTGTTGTGGGGTTGCTACAAGTGGAAGAGCAACAGGTACCGATAGCTACAAAAACGGTGCACAGACGGCAGTATCGCACCAACAGGGATTCCTTGCTCCCCATTCAGAAGTTAATTCATCAATTAGAGAATCAGGGAGTGATCAGCAAAACTCACTCGCCTTTTAACAGCCCCATATGGCCAGTGCGTAAAGCCAGTGGAGAATGGAGGCTGATGGTGGACTACCGTGGCCTGAATGAAGTTACACCCTCATTGAGTGCTGCTGTGCCAGATATGTTAGAACTCCAATACGAACTGGAGTCAAAAGCAGCTAAGTGGTATGCCACCATTGACATTGCTAACGCCTTTTTCTCCATTCCTTTGGCCAAAGAATGTAGGCCACAGTTTGCTTTCACATGGAGGGGCATTCAGTATACCTGGAACCGTTTGCCCCAGGGGTGGAAACATAGTCCAACCATTTGCCATGGGTTGATCCAAGCTGCACTGGAACAGGGAGGTGCTCCTGAGCACTTACAGTACATTGATGACATCATTGTGTGGGGCAACACAGCAAAGGAAGTTTTTGAGAAAGGAGAGCAAATAATCCAGATCCTTCTCCGTGCTGGTTTTGCTATTAAGCGAAGCAAAGTGAAAGGACCTGCCCAGGAGATTCAGTTCCTAGGCATAAAGTGGCAAGATGGCCGTCGTCACATCCCGACAGATGTGATCAACAAAATCACTGCCATGTCTCCCCCCACTAATAAGAAAGAGACACAATCGTTTCTGGGTGTAGTGGGTTTTTGGAGAATGCATGTTCCAAACTACAGCCTCATTGTAAGCCCACTTTATCAGGTGACACGGAAGAAGAATGATTTTGTGTGGGGTCCTGAGCAGCAGCAGGCTTTTGAGCAGATTAAACAAGAGATAGCCCGTGCTGTGGCCCTGGGGCCAGTACGGATGGAACAGGATGTGAAGAACATCCTCTACACTGCTGCTGGAGAGAAAGGCCCCACTTGGAGTTTGTGGCAAAGAGCCTTAGGAGAGACCCGAGGCCGACCCTTGGGATTCTGGAGTCGAGCCTACAGGGGGTCGGAGGAGGGCTACACTCCAACTGAAAAGGAGATCTTAGCTGCGTATGAAGGGGTTCGGGCTGCTTCCGAAGTAGTCGGTACTGAAACACAGCTCCTTCTGGCACCTCGACTGCCAGTGCTGAACTGGATGTTCAAGGGAAAGGTTCCTTCCACCCATCATGCTACTGATGCCACTTGGAGTAAGTGGGTTGCACTGATTACACAACGAGCACGGATGGGGAACCTCAGCCGTCCAGGAATCCTAGAAGTCATCATGGACTGGCCTGAAGGTAAAAAGTTTGGAACACCACCAGCAGAAGATGTATCTCGTGCTAAAGAAGCCCCACCATACAATGAATTACCAGAGAATGAAAAGAAATATGCCCTGTTCACAGATGGATCGTGTCGTATTGTGGGAAAGCATCGCAGATGGAAATCTGCTGTGTGGAGCCCCACACGACAAGTTGCAGAGGCCACCGAAGGGAAAGGAGAATCAAGCCAATTTGCAGAGGTAAAGGCTGTCCAACTGGCCTTAGATGTCGCTGAACGGGAGAGGTGGCCAATGCTCTATCTCTACACTGATTCATGGATGGTAGCAAATGCCTTATGGGGGTGGTTACAGCAGTGGGAGCAAAATAATTGGCAAAGAAAGGGCAAGCCTATTTGGGCTGCTGACCTATGGAAAGATATTGCTACCCGAACAAAAAATATGGTTATAAAGGTGCGTCATGTAGATGCTCATGTGCCCAAGAGTAGAGCTACAGAAGATCAGCGAAATAACCATCAGGTAGACCAAGCTGCCAGAATTGAGGTGGCTCAAATAGACCTGGACTGGCAGAACAAGGGTGAGTTATTTTTAGCTCGGTGGGCCCATGAGACCTCAGGTCATCAAGGGAGAGACGCAACATACAAATGGGCCAGAGACCGAGGGGTGGACTTAACTATGGATGCCATTGTACAAATCATTCATGACTGTGATACATGCGCCACAATTAAACAAGCTAAGAGGATGAAACCTCTCTGGGAGGAAGGGCGATGGCAAAAGTACAAATATGGGGAGGCATGGCAGGTTGATTATATCACTTTGCCACGATCTCGCAATGGTAAGCATTATGTGCTCACCATGGTGGAGGCAACAACCGGGTGGCTCGAAACATATGCAGTACCCCATGCTACCGCCCGAAACACCATATTAGGTCTGGAGAGGCAAATCCTGTGGCGACATGGCACCCCGGAAAGAATTGAGTCAGATAATGGGACTCATTTTAAAAATTCACTTGTGGATACTTGGGCCAGAGAACATGGCATCGAGTGGATTTATCATATCCCCTATCATGCACCAGCCTCTGGTAAGATCGAACGCTACAACGGGTTGTTAAAAACCATGTTGAAAGCAATGGGTGGCGGAACATTTAAACACTGGGAGAAGCATTTGGCAGAAGCCACCTGGCTGGTTAACACCAGAGGATCAATCAGTCGAGATGGTCCTACCCAATCCAGCTCCCTACATATTGTAGAGGGAGATAAGGTCCCTGTAGTACATGTAAAGAACATGTTAGGAAAAGCAGTTTGGGTTTTTCCTGCTTCTGGGAAGGGCAAACCTCTTCGCGGAACTGTCTTTGCCCAGGGACCTGGGTCCACCTGGTGGGTGATGCAGAAAAACGGGGATGTTCAGTGTGTACCACAAGGGAATTTGATGTTGGGGGAGTGCAGTCTGTAATCCCATGTGTTAAGCATGATGTAGTGATGTAGAATAAGGGGTGGAATGTCATGGTTTTATGATTTTTGGTCATCAGTATTCCACACCATAACATCATGTAATGCACTGGGGGTGGGGTTTGATATCTGCCGAATGTTCGTCCGACGGAGAAGAACTGCATTTCCCCAGGAGGCTTTGCGGTCAGCAAGGGGATATAACTCCATGCAAGGTCACCTGATCCTTCTTCTTCGCCTGCGCTTCGCTGTCTGCGCTTCGCTATCTGCGCTTCGCTGCCTGCGCTTCGCCATCTGCACTTTGCCGTCTGTACTTCAGTCACTCAACTGGACTGCACTTCTCACCCCAGCATTGTGGTGAGGTCTATACAATTCAAACAGATTCTCTCTCTCTCTCTCATTGTATTTTACTAATACTATATTTAGTGAAATCATTTGTTCCACCTCAGATTAGTGCTGTTGTTTTCAAGTATTTTGGGGTCCCCTGCTTCCCCTTTCCCAGAGGCGCGGATCCGCAGATCCCTCCGCCCTGCTGGTCACGGAACTGGGCCGGACCAGCCCATAAACCGTTGACATGAGTCTTGCTAGGACACATATGAAATGCTACTGAGACTGGCTGGCAGATTTACAGTTTGCTATTTACTATTTTTATAGAGCATTATTTTCCTTAATCTGAAATGAATTTCATTCAGCTGAAACTTCCACATATGATGTTTGGAATAGAGTAATTGATATTAGGGTATGGAATAGGGAACAAGCAAGCAAGCAAGATGACGTGCTTAGTGGATGAGGGAAGGGCTGTGGATGATGTCAGCTTGAACTCAAGAAAGGTATTCAATACTTTCTCCTACAGCCTTCTCCTGGAGAATCTGGCTAGATGTACTGCTTGCTGTGTAAAAAGCTGGCTGGATGGCTGTGCACAAAATGCTGTTGTGAATAGAGTTAAATCCCCTTGAATCCTAGAATAGTGAGAAGAGACATAAAAGATTATCTATTTCCAACCCCTCTGCTGTGGGCACCTGTGGGTTGCCACCTACCACATCAGGCTTACACCAGATCACTATTTGCCACTGAAACTGAAGACACCCTCTCTTTTTGTCAGTGTGTCACAGGATTCTCTTTATGCCCTAATCAAGTTTCAGCGTGAAGATTTTCCACTTTTTTTCTTTTTTTTTTTTTTTAATTAGGTAAAAGTTCTTACTTGCTCAAGACCTTTGCTGTTGAAATTATTTCTGAACTGCTTTGAAATGCTTCACAAACAAATGATGTAAATCCAATGTATTGTTATTAAATCTGAGAGAATATCTTCTCCACCGGAGGGCATTCAAAGTTCTTTGGTGTAAAAAAAAACACAATAAGCGTGCCACACAATAATCAGTGATTTCTGAATTATCTTTCAGGTTAAGGTACATTAAAACAAAACAACCTTCAGCATTGTATGTCAGCTACTGTTTTCCTATGGATTTCTTTCCACTGACAAAGCACACAGCAGAAAAATCAAGAACTGATGAGTAGTAACTGAAGCAAAAACAAGTGTATTAGTGGATGAAATGGAAAAGCACCAGCTAACATTTACTAAATTCAAACTCAATTCTGCAGCCATCTGTATCTAATTTTCAGTAGATCAAACTGTTGTTTATGATTTTAACAGCAGCAAACTAGAATAGATTCTCAAATAACAGAATGCTTATTTTGTAAACTAGACATCAGAGACTTCTCTGGTTGCAAAATAAATAAATCCCACTTTTTTCAATTTACTCTAGAATAACTCTGTATTTATAAGGATCATTTCTTAAACTATGGCTCAATGTATCTACGATTGTATATCACAATCAGTTTTGCATTATTTGATGAGCTTTTTTTTTTTTCTGTATACTTCGAAGGATGAGGATTCACAGGCAGCCAGACAAAAAGAACCCATCATTTTCAATGTAAATATACAGAAATGCAATATGTATACATGTATTTTGGACACCCCAAATTACAACTTCTTGGTCATTCAACTGTAGTGCTTGATAATTATCCTGCACTGTTACACTTTCAGGGTGCAGTTGAGTTTAGTATAATATAATTCACAGAGAATGTCCATTAGCTCTGAAATCAAATGCTAGCTTTTCTGCTAGACTCATCTCTTCCACGCAACTTATATCCTGGTAATATCCTGGAAGAGCCATTACATTATATGTCAGTAGTACAGATGAGTTGTACAGGCAACTTGCTTTCAGTCAGGAGGTATGTCTGTCAGGACAATAAAGCACAATACCAAAGGCTCAGAGGCAGTCCAGGTTAAAGGCTTCTCCTTAGAACTTCTATTATGTTTGCTTAAGAATAGATATAGGCTGAGGGGTCTATTCTAGTTCTGCTTTTGGAGCTCAGGAACACTATTCTCCTTTAATCTGCAAGGGCAAAACAGAAAGGGATACTGGGAAAGAGCAAGGCTAAAATAATTTCTTGGTATTAACAAAGCCAGAATGTATTGTTTTCGGTAGGTTGTAAATCTGTTTACATAAAATTATTAAAAAAAATAATAATCTTCCATTAAAATAGCACCTATGAAAAGAGTTCAGAAAGTGTAATAGAATATTACTGAATGAGTCTAAAAAGGCTTCTAAACAGCCCATGACATAATGTAATCTCTTATGAAGGTCTATATGTTGATTTGTATCTTGACTTACAGGTTTTAGCTGTTTTCTGGAGATCTCTATCTTCCATTTATTATCCAATATGTCAAATCACATAACACAGTTCCTCACTTGTAATCATACTCTGAGCAGATGAACATTTCCCCCTGTCTTCAGGATGTGTCAGTGGCCATATCACGGCCTGATGCGATATTGAAACACCATGGAAAAAGGTCTGCAGAACTGTATAGCACAGCAGTTCTCTCTCAACAAAACTTATGTCACTGTAGGATTATACATAAATGCACCATTTATTTGGGCAATAGAGAAGAAAATAAACATGTACATACAGAACAAGAATATCCATTCTTATGTTGAGCATGTTCTGCGATTGAAAACTGGTTTTAATTTAGACATTCAGCACACAAGATTATGCTGGTTATGCCTGTGCGTATGCAAATACATCCACATAAAACAAGCTATCCTGCCCTCCTAGGCTTCTTCAGTCTTCTTTATACAGACAGATATGCTTTGCAGTGATCATTTCTGTGTTTATACACATTCTAACCTATTATTCATATTCTGAACAGCCACAAGTTTCACTCGTGATATTTACAGGCTACTGAAACCTGTAAGAATGACTACAGGTGGAAATCCAAAGCAACAGCTCTAATCGCTGCAAGACTGAATGGCTGCTACTGCCACTCTCTCTCATGCTGAGGAACTGCCAAAAAGTCAGTGATTCAGCAAGACAGAGGAGAGCCGTGTAAAGAGGAGGAACATTGCAGGAGCTGACTGTGTACAGCTCAAGCTTGAAGTTTTATTGCAAATGGTTACCAACTGTAAATGAAGATATGTTTTCCACTAGTAGCAGGCCTGTCAGGAGGGGTTTGACAGAAACAGTAAGACCACAGAGAAATTATTTTATTCTCTCCCTATCCCTTCTGAATGATGGGATTGCAATGCAATCTGATGTATTACAAGCTTCTTACTGTTCATGGTACAGGAGGACAGGAGAGTTTTAATACCACACACAATTTTCTTTTGACTAGAAAGGCTCATACATTTTTCTGTAAATTCCTGATACGTTGTCCTACACATACAATGTCACCTTACTATTAATGGAAATTTGCACATGAGCTCTGCATCTATCAAGTCATTACTAGCTAGTGAAATATCCTCCGTTTTAAAGAGGAGAGGAAGGATTTGATTCCACTACAATGATACGGTCTTGAATGATGAAAAGCTTAACATGAGCCAGATTAACATTGCAGCTCGGAAAGCAAATGGTATCCCAAGCTCCATCAGAAGAGGGGTGGCCAGCAGGGATAGGAAAGTGATTGTCCCCCTCTACTCTGCTCTTGTGAGGCCCCATCTGGCCTATTGTGTCCAGGTATGGAGCCCCCAGTACAAGAAAGACAGAGAGCTGTTGGATAGGGTCCAGAGGAGAGACACGAAGATGATCAGGGGACTGGAGCACCTCCCCTGTGAAGACAGGCTGAGGGAGCTGGGCTTGTTCAGCCTGGAGAAAAGAAGGCTGCGGGGTGACCTCATTGCAGCCTTTCAATACCTAAAGGGAGCCTACAAACAGGAGGGGAATCAACTCTTTGAAAAAGTTGATGACTGCAGGACAAGGGGAAATGGTTTTAAGTTAAAGAAGGGGAGATTTAGGTTGGATGTCAGGTGGAAGTTCTTTACAGAGAGAATGGTGAGGTGCTGAAACAGACTGCCCAGAGAGGTTGTGGATGCCCTGTCTCTAGAGGTGTTCAAGGCCAGGTTGGGGCCCTGGGCAGCTTGGTTTAGTATTAAATGGGGAGGTTGGTGGCCCTGCATGTAGCAGGGGGTTGGAGATTCATGATTGTTGAGGTCCCTTCCAACCCAGGCCATTCTGTGATTCTGTAATATTCAAACGTACATATTTAATGTAGAGATGTCTAGACATAGAGTTCCAATTATTTTAGAAAAAAAGATCTACCAATTCTTGTAGAAGACAGAAGGAATTGTATAAGCTTTAGGTTCAGTTACACCCCTTTTCTATGAAAAATAATCATCAAATGGTATAGAATCACAGAATGGCTTGGAAGGGACCTCAAGAATCAAAAAGTTCAAACTCCCCTGCCACAGGCAGGATTGTTAGCCACTAGATCAAGTACTAGATCAGATTGCCCAGGGCTCCATCCAATCCAGCCTTGAACATCTCCAGGGATGCAGCATTTACAACCTCTCTGAGCAACCTGTTCCACCACCTCACTGCTTTCTCAGTAAAAACTTCCCCCAACATCTAATCTGAATCTCCCTTCCTGTAGTTTAAAATCATTCCCCCTTGTCCTATCACTATACACCTGCATAAAAAGTTGATGTTAATTTCCCTCATGTTTATAAATTCCCCATAAATGTTGAAAGGCCACAATGAAGCCTCCCCATAGCTTTCTCTTTTCCAAGCTGAACAACCCCAGATCCTTCAGCCTATCTTCATAGGAGAGGTATTTCAGTCCATGGGTCTTCCTCATTGCCCTTCTCTGGATCATTTCCAACAGCTCCACATCTTTCCTTGGTTGGATGCCCCAGACTTCAATGTGGTACTCCAACTGGGCCCTCATAGAGGGGCACAATCACCTCCCTCGCCCTGCTGGCCACCCCTCCTCTGCTGGTACCCAGGATAGCATCAGCCTTCCAGGCTGCAAGCACATGCTGCTGGCTCATGTTAAGTTTTTCATCAACCAGAACCCCTAAGTCCTTCTCAGCAGGGCTGCTCTGAAGAATTTCCTCTCCCAGTTTGTATATATATCTGGGATTGTCTCAATCCAAGTGCAAAACCTTTAACATTGCTTTGTTGAACTTCACTAGGTTCACAAGGGCCCACCTTTTGAGTTTACCAAGGTCCCTCTGGATAGCATCTCTTTCTTCTGCTCAGCTTAATCACTCAGGTTAATTCAGCTTAATAAATCACCTTAATTTCAAAAAAATGTGTTTCTAGGACTTGTCCTAAAGGTGCAAACTTTATCTGAACTCAATACCATCAGTTTTCTCAGTAGCAAAAGTTCTTTTAACAGCCAATAATATAACAAAGTTAAAAACTTGTGGTTTTGTGCAGAGAAGCTAAGCTTTCTGTTTAGATGATAATACCGGCCTTCCCTCTACCTGGTCATATCCCTCAAATATCCATCTCGGGGGTGAAGGATCACATTAAGATCCAAAGATAGTTTTCTCTCTCATAACTTCCCAGTCTAGAACTGAGTCTTGGAGACCACCAGTTCCAGTCACACAGAGCCAGTGGTTTTGATTAAAGTCAGTATCTCATATCTGTTAAATACCTCAGCAGTTCAGTAGAAATGTTTCAGATTGTTTACATTCCAGAAGCTATAGAATTTCATACTGAAAAACTTAAATAGAATGTTAAATTATTCAGGATCAAATACAGCTCTTGTTCTGACTATATGTTGCAAAGCTATCTGTAGTGCTAATCTTTTGTAGAACATCATATTTTCTGTTTTCCAGGCTAGTAAGATAGGAAGCCCACTTGCCTTCCAGGAAGGTGGTGAAATGAAATACCAAACACAAAGGAGGAAATCAGGTAAAGAAGTGAAGAGAAGAGGGGTAAAAAATAATTTTTAAAAAGCCATTTTTTGCCATGGTACAATAACATCTTTCAATTCAGTATCTCATAGCATTTCAGAAGCACTATAATTAAGCTCTCCACTTTCCCATGCTGTACAAAAGACTTTCAACGCTCCCTTAACAAGAGAAGAGAAAGAAAAAAAGATGTGCAAGTAAACGTGTGTGAGAGAAAGAGATAAGCTTGTGTTTGCTCATCCAGTTCATAATGAGAAGAAAATTATGTACAGTTTAATTATTGGTTTTATTTAAAGCTTTCTTAAAGAAAAATCCTTCTCTTTCCTACCCTAACTATGGAGCAAACACACACCAAAGTTGTAGAACTTAAGGTCACACACAATATGACAGGTTAATTTCACGAGCGTTTCCTTCCTTGCAGCTTTCAGCATTTGTTTCTATGTTTTCATCCGCTGTTGTCTCCTGATTCAGTACTTCTATTTACCTTTCTTGACATGCTTTCTTTCTCTTAAGTGTGTTGATTACCTTTTTGTTATGATTGTGTGAAGTGATCTCAGCAGAGAGAGGAGGAAAAAAAGAGACAGGATGTGTTGTATCAGTTGAAGAGTAAGAAACTTAACATGAGATGCTCTTTATGCCAGACAAAATGTAATCAGTGAGCTAGATGAAAGATAGTTGAGAAATAACAGCACTTCATACAGCTATGAAATTACTTGAAATTAAAGCATAAACTAAAAAGATTTTTGTGTCTTAAAGAACAGATTGTCCTTTCTTCTCCTCCAGTGTCTCAATGTTCCCCTATGAATTCTCCTCAGCAGGGAAGATTTTCACACCAGAACCAACTTTTAGTTGGTTCTTTAGCTAGGCAGAGGGCTGGACACCTACAGCCAGGATTCTTCAAAATAATAATAAGGAAAACAAAAATGACAGTGTCTATCTTAGTGTTCTATAGATTAAATGACAATCAGTAACATCAGGAACTAACTCCCACCAAACAGCAGGAGTTCAGTTGAAAAATATCCTGCAATTTTTCAAAGAGAGGTTTTGGAAACCCTTTATTTCTCTGAATCTACTTGTAAAATTTCCTGTCTTGTATGACTGCTTCAGGGATTCTGAAGATAAGATGTGCATCCATATGTGTTAGTCATTTAAGACAATATTCAACCCAAAGAGAGGTTGATATCTCTGTGCTATGAGAGTCTACAATAGCTGCTTTGGGCCCACAGTGAAATCATTTCACTGTTGCAATGCAAAGAAACATTTTGAAATAGCAAGAGCAGCAACAATATAAAATTATCAGAATTCATTTCAAAACTTTAAGACTACCTCAGAAACATGACTCAGTTGTCACTGGCCTTTAGATGTAATATCAATCTTTTTGTTCAGTGCCAACATAAGAGATCTCTAAGCTCCATAAAAAGCCTCTCCTAGGCATATCACACTTATTTTAAGCAATATATTACAATTGTCACTCCTATGGGAAAAAGTAATGAAAATCTGAAAATCCAAAAGCCACCAGCATGTTGTGTGTTCCGTACCTGCCTCATTATATACTCAAAAAATATACTATTTTGAGAGAGCAGGTGTATCTGGAAAGACAGAAACAAACAGCAACATTTACTCATTGTGTTCAAGCAAAAGATCAGCTTTGTTGGTTTCTCTTCAGAAAATATATCCCTCCAAATATGCTGAATAAATCCAAAACCTGCTCCTCCTCTCACTGATTTCATGGTAAGCCATGATTCACCAGTGAAGTCCATTATACTGGTTCAAAAAGAGAATAGTACCCTAATCCCTTCTATTTTGACAGGTTTTATGCCTCTTCATGCAACTACCAAGTTCAATGAATATTTCCTATAATAGAAATTCCCACCTTTCCTTTGAATGGATGCGTCAAAAGATAACTAAACCCCTTAGCTAACAAAAATATCCTGGTGACTAGTAGAAATAAAGTTGTTATACTGCTAAGCTATCGTATCTCCAAATCACTTTTTCTTAGGTTCACTCCTCATTTGATATGCAGTCGTCTACTCAACATCCTAGCATTTTCTCTGCAAATATAGACAAAAAGTAGCATGTCAGTAATAAAGAAGTTCTCATCTGCATGATGAATGACAACCTTATCAAGCTCTTTAAAGCCCTATCTGATCCACTCAAGCACCGTCGCTGCATTTGAAGTAGCAGCCAGGTGCCTTGAGAAAGGAAGGCCTGAAAGTGCCAAATGATTTACTGCAGTAAATACAGGTGAAGAAGAAAACTAAATACAGTTGCTTACTAAATTTAGCTAAGTCTGAATGCTGCTGGAATGTGGATGAAGGACAGAAATGTCTAAAGGAATGAGAGCAATTTTTTTCACCTCCTACTGAGGACGCAATAAACAGAAGGGCTGTAACACAACCTAAAAATACACAGAAAGATTTAACTTGCCTCTAGTGTGAAACAAACAAATGAAAGCAACCGAACAACTTCTATCTGGATTCTACACTACTTCCACCACCACCCCCCTCCTATAAATAGACTCACTTTTATGCTACATAGTAACACAAACAATAACATGATCCTGAGAGCTCAAAGTTGTTTAATTTGGCAGGTGAGGTTTACTGTAATTTGGACAACAGCAGGCAGCTCTGTCCCTCACCTTACTTCCAAATGCAAATACTGAAACACACACATATTTGGTCTACGCTGTATTTACGAATAACCTGAAAGCAGGCAATTCTTGATTTGACAGAGGTCAATACACAGTCTCACTTTGCTTAATGCTGAATTTGCAAGATTTATAAGGCACTGTAAAAAGAACACACATGCTTCATAAAATACAGAGAACAGCATGCTAACAAATTAGCTGCAGTTTTTTATTCCAGCTTGCTCTTAGCAGCAGTGAATACAGGGCTGTGCTCTAAGTCATAATCTGCAGGTGGATTCGTTTCACCAAACTTTCAAATGCTCTAATTTCATTTAAAAAAATGGAAAAAACGAGAATCATAGAATAAATTTCACATTTTCCAAAATATGTCATTTTGTCATATGAAATCGAGGAAGAAAACTCTCTAACTCTAACGTGCTGTTAAAAATCAGCATTCCTTTATTCCTAACATTACATACTGGGTGATTTGACAAGCAATCACACCCTCACAGAGTTCAGGTTCTACATTTGAACAGTCAAGACGTGTATGCAGTACACTGGCATTCCTTTTCAAGGACTCATAAATATATGCTAATATCTCTTTGGGCATTCTCAGTGATATAAAGGGTGGTCAAATGCCCACCTACTTCTTCCCCAGTTTTTACCATCAGCTTCATCACTGAGGCCCTTGACTCACTTTCATCCACTCTGGAAAATTTCCATTGCTTACAAGGCCATAGTGAGCAACTTTCTAAAACAATATACATGGAATCCTAGGAAAATATCCTTGCACCATTTGAGGCAAAAGATAAAAGTATTCTATTGTGTCCCCAGTGCAAAATTATTGAGGAAAACAACACCATTCACCCACTAAAGTTGAAATTGAAAGTTTTAGAACTATAAATCATGGATTGCTAAACTATTATATTGGTTCTTAAACTAATATACCAATCCCCATTGCTAAATAAACCAGCCTATATCAGTTTACATCAATGATGTTTCTTTAAAAAGGTCACTCTGTTCCATTCATATAAAGGTTGTTACTTTAGGAAATAATACCTTGTCAGATCTTCTGCTACATTCTTCAATAGGCAGTAGTAAGTTTACCTCTGGCAGCATACAACTCAAAGCAAAGAACTGATATGTTATTTCAATAATATTAGCAGAAGTGGAAGTGACAAACTCAAGTGCAGTAGAAGAGACAAAAAGATGATAGAGCACAGAAGCTAAAAGAAAGCATGTCTATGCCCAGATATTTAAAAAATATACACGTAGAAGAAACAGCTTAAATTATTTACTTCACAAACACAGGGAATGTATAGGTTACTCCAAAAGTAATGCCTCCTACTTGTTTCCATGGAAATTACAACAGCACAATAACACTGTTTGATATCTCAAATTCTCAGCTATAAAAAAATAAAAATAAAATTCAGCATAATCACCATCATTAGCTGATTTGCACAGATAAACTGATTGAGACACTCCTTGTTCCATTGTGTGATAGCTACGCATGGCCATTCAGAACGTGGTTTGTGTTTCAGCAATGGTAGCACTGATATGAAGGAGATCACCCACTGACTCACTGTGCTCCTATCCACTGTTTGGTCTCCATAAACATTCAGCAAGAGTCAATGAATATCAATTAGTGCCATTTTCTCTGCAGAGAGGAATTCACTGACATGCATCTTTGCTTCACAGTCACTTCCACCACACAGTCAGACACCATTCTATAAGACTGCCCCTCTGCTGCCGTCTGTCACACAGTAACAATACGTAAGGTTCAACCATTGCCATACTACCAACATCCATCTATGATGTTATGGGCCAACATAAAAAAATACTAGGTATTACTTTGAGCAGCCCTTGTATTATTATCACTGACATAGAAGATCTGTTATCTCTTATGGGAGCTATCCATAACATTATCAGTGAATATCATTCAATCAGCAAATACCTAAATAGTTATAGTCATGTTATAGTGATTCCCACCCTCCTCTAGAAATCCTGCTATCTTAGCAGTGCACAATAGATTGATCTCTTATCTTTTTCAGCCTACACTGAAGCAATCTTGTCTTCTACCTTTAGCTTCCTTCTTCCCACACACCTCCAAACCATTTTGATTTGGCTTTCATGGAAGTCATTCATTGTATCAGCCTCTAACCTTTAATCAGACACTGCTTCCATTTGAACTAGCTGGTTAAAGAACTGAGGATCCATTAAGTGAATTATTTCAAGCTCTCATCCCTTTCCTCAATCTGCCCCTAAAGCAACACAGCAAGTAATACATTTGAAATACCTCTCAACATAGTGAAGGAAGCAGACTGCACTTTACAAACAGCAATTAGCCTTAGGGCTTAAGGTATTTTTCTTTTCTCCCTACAACTGAACTTGCTTTATTTATTTCTTTTTTTTTTTTCAAGAAGAAAAAATACTAGCCTTGCTCAGAGGTCACTGACTAGCCCTGCTAGCTTATTTTCATATTCGGTCCTTTGGTTTATAGCAGCTTAACATATAATGATAATCAGTAATAATTTCTATCACTTCCATGATGGAACATTCCAGGAAATTATAATACTCCTATATAACTATTAGTTAGATACATTGCCATCACCACACACCTATTATCTCCACCAGGTTTTACATCACACTGGGAAATACAGACATAAGACAGGGACTTACAAGATAGATTTTGAGAAACAAATTATCCTATTATTCAAGAGTACAGGATATCTATGTTGTGGCTATGCATTATAGTGATGGCAATTAGAACAACTAGAAGTGAATTTAGCTGCTTAATTCTAAGACGTGAGTGAATTTGTTCTCAAAACAAGAGGATGCAGAAAGAATCACATACTAACTTGTTGTCTCTTCAATAAAGCATGTTGTGAGAGAAGCTTAGATGATTTCACTGGCATTCTGATCAGCATTTCAATTTGTTACTTTCTCACCCTTTTCTTCTCCTTTTTACTAGAATTTACTTTGCACTCTTTGTTATCCAGCTCACTTTTCTTCTATCAGCCTTCTGACTTCCACTTGCCCAATATTCTTTTTCTCTCCTGGGACTGTGCAGGTGAGAAGAGTTGTTTCATCTCTGTCAGCTGCATCTTGTAGTACTTTGTTCTCCTCTGTTTCTTTTTCCAGCTCAATTCATATGCTTTGTGATACAGCTTTTATCAGCTTCACACTTACTCTTGCTATTGCTTGTTCCGATCAACTGTTTATGTCATCAAGTACAGTATGTGCTCTTGGCAGAACATCTGTAATTACTAGATAGTTTCTCATCTAAAAATGTAGGGTGTTAACAACACTGATATAATTAAACTGAACTATATATGTGGACTTTTTTTTTCTGTTACAAAGACTGTAAGGAAACATGACCCACTTCAGTACTAAAACTAAAGGACAGGTGAAGATTTCTTGCAAGGCTCAGCAAGGTGTAGATCAGGTGTAATATGCCAGAGATGTTTAATTTTGCTTTTTCTAGAGGAAAAGCTGTCAATTTAATGAGACAGAGGAGCAGCTGAGTGGGCATCATGATTAGCACTTTGCTGCATAAGAAAGGCACCTTTTCTTGAAAATTGACTGCTAAGTCAGGTTGCATTCTCATTTCTCAGTTATATACTTCAAGGAATATTGCTCACAACTTTTAAAAAAGAAATTGTTGCCAAGGTAACATACAATTGCTTCCCTTTACTCACACTGAAATCTGATAGCAATGGTCTCTTCTGTCCATGAATGGGCCTATTATTTCTCGGCTGCTAGTGATCTTCCTGTTTTTCTTTACTATAGAATAGACAGTAGGAATTAGTAACTGATGAATACAACTTAGCTGGGAGTTGAATTTACCATAGAGAAAACAAAGTTAAAAATACACACAAAGACAAATCTAGAGGCATTAACCTTAAAAATAATTTCAGAAGTAGCAGTCTCTCATTAAAAGATTTTGTGCAAGTCAGCCTTAGTAAAACCAAAAGAGATTAGTATCCCAAAATGTGACCAAAAATGTTAGGAAGTTTGAGGTGTTGCTGGCCAACAACAGAGATGAATTAAAATAGATCATAGCTGCCACCAAGAGTTACAGTGTCTAGGAATAGGTCATATTTATCTGTATATATACACACACACACTGAAATGAGTAACTGTTTTGACTGCTTAAAGTAACTGTGTACACTAATGAGATCCTGGCATATGGTTGACAGTAAAGCCCATGTACATGATATAGTTTTATCACTGGATCATTTGTTTTAAGGAATATAAAGAATTTGTCAGACAAAGGTGGCAATTCTGAGTTGTCTCAGATGGAAACTATGCATATCACTCATAAGAGAGATACAGAAATATATTTATGTATGGAATATAGGTATTTAAGAGACCCTAATCATAAACAAGGCAGTAACTTAAACTTCTATGAGGATGATACAATTATTTACTGCACAGACGGTAGGTTTCATCTATTCAACATTTCAACACGTTCGTCCAGGCCATGATCCAATTGAGTCAAAAGGTTCAGAGTGGATGCCCCTTAATTTCTGAATTCTTTCCTAGAGAAGTCTAGGTGCAGCAAAATCTAGCCCTAGTTTCAGACTCAAGCAACAGTTTACATGTAGAGAATTATAAGCATACAGTTAAAAACACGATCTTAAAGGAATTTTATCTGATCAGTCATTTAATGACGATCGAGATCAGGAAAGAGTAAACATCAATGTGTAAGAGATCTCTGCAGCAAGCATAATCCCAACTCACACCGCTACTGAGGAGTATATCCTGTCATAAAGCCAAGAAAAAATCCATAAAGGAAAAATCAAGAGGCTGGTGGACTGCTCACTGTTTATGAGGTAAGATGGGTAACTCGTGGTGGTGGGTCCGAGACATGCTGAACTGGCCCTTAGCTGTTGAACCAGGTGTCTGCTATCAGAACTTTGAACATTCAGTTTGAGACTATAGTGCTCTTTCAGACCTTGAAAGTTGTTAGCCTTGAGGGAGGCTGTGGGCACCTCATTATGGCATAAGTGAGGTCTTGTGTGTAATGGTAAGCTTGAAGGAGAAAGGGGATAGTGAGAAAGGGAGCGAGCATACCATCACAGTGGTGACAGTTCTTAAAAGGCCTTTTATTCCTTTTCATTACCTATCACTTAAAATATTGCTGACAGACCTTTCTCCTTTCTCTGCCCTACCATAGTTCACTTAAATTAGGAGCATTCTTAGTGAAGACCTGCTGCATTGGTGACAATTACTAATATTATTCTGGATTACAGCCTTCAAAAATACTACATGAAGCTGAACTATTCCAGAGACTTAGTCATAGTGACAGAGGAATTGTGCTGGGAGAAAAGAAGAATATGAGTGCTCAAGAACACTCAAAAGAGATGATTCACTTTGGTTTTTAACTTGTTTTGTCATTGCTCTTGAAGTATAGCATTAGCAGCAGGGCACACAAGTGCTTGTTAGGGAGTATTATTAAGGTATGCTTCTCAGTATTTATGATTTAGCTGATCCAGCTCATAAGTTAGCAGCAAGTTTTCTTTTGTTGCAATCTGGCTGGGGGTTCCTCTGATGTTTTCAGCTCTGAGAAAGCTCCTACATGACTTTAAAGCTTTCACATCTCTGTCATTAATTGCAGTTGATTAGCTTTCTTCTTCTGATCCATTCCTGATCAGCTCCATTACATCTTCCTTTCTTCTTACGCAAATACTTTCTTCCTCCACTATATCTCTGTTAGAAATTGCAAGTGGCAAGTGTGGGAATAAAGAATTTTCTCAATGAACTCTTAACGTTTTCCATTACTAATTGAAGTTCCTGGCCTTTTAGAAATCTTTTCACCTCCTTTTTCATGAGTCTCCTGATCCTTAGGTTACCAGTAATCATTCCATTACCTATACTAAACCTAGTAATATACATTAATATAATTTATAACCATCTTCCTCCCCACAGTCCTCTTTTCACTATTTCCCTTTATCTTTTTCAGTCACAGTGGTTGTGAGTTTTCCCTCTTTCACATATTATGTTCCTGTCTATATTTCTCAGTGATTACAGATTTTATTAGATTCAAGAAACTTTGCATCACAAGAAACACAACAATTCTGTTCATTGCTGACTGAAGATATAATGTTTATGTATATAGACATGTATGTATGTATTTGTGTACATATATATGCATATATACACACACATACACACACACACTTGAATACCTCAGCACTAGCTACTGTGTTTCAGGGCAATGGTCACCCAAAATATTATCATGAAGTTAGCCCCACAGTTTTCGCTTTGTTGTTAGAAGGACATCTCTAGTGTTCTACAACTCATTATTCCAATTTCTAAATATCATAGGGATAGAGAACCTGGCTTTTATTCAAGATGGATTAAATACTTTTTGCTTAAAATTATCCATTTGAATTCCTAGCGGATAAAGCAAATCCTCATCCCTTCCTTGCAATGGACTTAATCCGTATAAAATGACTACTGAAATTCTGGAGCATTTTACTGTTATATTTGCCTCAGAAATGGCAAAATTCAGGCCCAGCAGATGCTGTTATTTCAGAGGAAAACGACCTGTTGTTCACATTCATCACACTGCAAACTAGTTACATTGTAATTGTCACCCCTCTGCTGCTTTTACTCAGGAAGGAGTCCCCCATGGGGCTGCTCATAATAGCATTCCTCAGATGTAGAATGGAGAGCAGAGTCAGGCCTTTTGTTAGGCTATACAGTAGATCTACACAGTATAATTTCTCAAGATGTGAAGCTCTAGACAGATGTCAGTAATAACAGTAATAACACCGATGACAATTTAGCAGCTTACGCTAGCAATATACTCAGTAGTGAATAGCAATTGTTGCCAACATTTGAAACAGCAATGACAAAATCACTGATGCTATTTCTTTTCTTGGCTTCTTTTCATTTCAAATGCCATGCAAGAAATGCAGAAATGGCTTTGTTAGAGGAGAAAAGGTTTAAAGTGTACAAAGAAGGTACAAGGAGATTCTAGCTTTATCTTTGCTTGTTCATTCACTCTAAACTTGCTCAGGCAAAACACTACAGTCAGAAAGTTCTGTCTTATGACTGCAGACTGCCTTATGACACTTAAGGGTCTCCGGTTTATTTCAGTTCTTTGCCCACTGCACACATGAGGTTGCAATCATTCTCTCAGAACTCTCATTGAGTGTTATACCTGCTCTGAAGCAAACTTCTTAGCCTTCATGGATATCTCCTTATTTTGTTTAAGTTAGAATCACAAAATCCATTTTTTTTTTTTTTTAACTTCTTTTTTAAACCCATGTGAACATTGTGAATCTGAGGACACCAGACACCAATCAACTTGAAAGTCCAGAACTTCACCTTTACTATTACTAGGAAAAGCTGCTAGACCGATTACATTCCCCACAATAATATACCTACAATGGATCATGTTAATGGTGAATTTTACTCCTTATGAGTATTAAAAACAACTAAATTTAGCTACAAGAAAATGACTGCTTTCTTGATAGTTAAAGGACAGTAATGGTAGTTACTGCCACAAACAGAAGACTGTACAGGGAAGATCCCATCACAAGTCCTTCACTTGCGTGTTCCAGACTCATGTCAAATCGCTGCTATCTAGATGCTAATGGAAATTAAAATCTTAATTTCAACTGCTATTCTGCATATGCTTCCTCTCATTCAGTGTATTTTTAATAAATCGATTTCCTTAATCTTATCTCCTTTAAAAAATGCAGGAAAAAGGAACATAATCTATCCCCCCACCCCCTAAAGGATCTTTATCTTTGTTAAAACAACCTTAGAATGTCCCCCTTAATAATGTAAGATTTGTTTTGTTGTGCCCTACAGGGCCTCTGTATCCCCAGAATCCTAGGGCAATGGCAATGCTGAGCTGGCACACTAGCAGAAATGTCATTTTTTAATTATGTGGTTCTGAGGGGAATCTATTATCTACCACTGAGATGTTGAAATAAGATGATTTATCTGCAAAGCAGCTCTGTCTACCATCTAGAATATATATCTCTCATCACTGCAGGAAAGAGAATGAAGGGATGTTTTTATTTCTGGTGCCTTATAAGTTTATTCTTTTAAGCTTTGTAAGCAGATACCTGAGGGTGGGGAGCAGAGCTGCAGGGTGCAGAAAAGACAAGTTCTAATGCTTCTCTGTATTCTCCTGATCTCCGTAGAAAACCTTCCAAAGTCAGAATGGACCTAGCTTCCCTTTAGTCTCATACATCCTGAAGAGCTCATGTGCAAATAGTAATTAGCTTAGGAATTAGCATTGTGCTGCAGACTCAGAGCCTCAATGTGCTGAGAGCACTGTGAAAGCGAATAGCATCAACAAATTGGGCTGGCAACCTGTTTATCTTAATTACCATAAATACCTCTGCCTGATATTTCAGGCTGGATGTCTACAACAATTTGAATGCATTTTTACTTCTCACACACTGGGCAGTTTTGCTTAACTGTAAAGTAATATATCTACCAGCTCATTCACAATGATTCTGAATTATTTCTCTTCTTTCCCCTAAGGCATGGAAGAAAATTAAAGAGTTTAGTCCATGTTTTTTTTTTTTTTTTCTTGTGTTTTATCTGCAAAATTCACTACACAAGCCACTCTATGAAGCAGGGTAAGAGCAAGTCAGAGCTGTTAGCAAGAAGGTACATTTGAAATATTTCTAAAACAATCTTACCAAGTATACTTTAATTTAATATATGTTTTATATATCTTACAAAAGTTTACCAAAACGTTGCAGGGACAGACATTTTGGAATACCCCTGCCAAAATTGTAATAGTCGCATTGCCCTCTAGTGCATACACGAACACATGACACTTTTCTGTGGGAGGAGGGGAGAAATTCTTCACTCTATAATTATCTTTAATGTCATTTGATGGTTTGCTGCATTTAATTTTGACAGAAATGTTATAGACAGTTTGTTAGCAATACATGACTAAATTCTTGCTTCTCCCCATCCCTTCTGGCAAATCTGAGAAACATCAATTTAATTGTGTAGCTGACAGAAATGCAGGTCATGTCTTTTCAAAACAAAATAAATAACATTCAGAATAATGCATTTGCAAAAACATCATACCTTTAAACCCACCTGCAGCACATCATGTATAAACCAGATTGTGCCTAAATTCATTACAGTATGAGGGCAAATAAAAATCTTCTAGACTAAATTCATTAGACTGCATACACTTTTAAGGCAGGTGCCTCCTGCAGATAGAGAAAGATCAACATAAAGAAAAAAATGGGTACGTGCAGAATGGAGTTAAATTAGGCACAAAATTTGCATATCAAAATGAAAGCTATTGTAAAACATACTAGAGATGAACATTTGAAAGGCTATGGTTACAAACAAAACACTATTTTTTTAACTGCCTAACTGTACAAGACTCAAGTTTCTGGCCAACAATTTGCGGTTTTATAAACTTAGGGACATACATATTACATTTAATAAAACTAAGCTTAGTACCAATTTCCTCTGGTAGCATATAATTTTTTTGTGGAGAAAATACCTATATTTGTAATAGAAGTAAAAGAAAAATCTTTGCAATATATTTAAGTTTAAAAAAATCTGCAGGTTACAATGAGAAATGGCCTAGAAATTCATTCATACCTACAAAATATGCTAATATTACATTGTGTACTACCATTGGGTATGGACAATGTATTTTCATTTTAAAAGTTTGATGGTGTGACACCATCAACTGTTCTCCACAAAATACCATTAAAACATTGTCATGTGGTGAAATTACAGCAGCTCCCATTGTCAGAATTACACAGTTTTTTCTCTCAAAGACAAAACTACATAAAAAATTCTATCACATTTGCCATTATTTTTCAGATGAGGGATTGCAGCTCACAAAATTGGATAAGCAAGACAGTCATGACAGTCAAGCTGTTACGATATTCTCTCACGCAACACTAAAACATACAAGAGCACATATAGAAGATGTGCTTGCATCTGTACAAATACGAATGCTTGCAGAACATGAGAGCCTGGAAAGATGAAATTTTTAAATAACAGAGGGAAAGAAATGGCAACAACGTTCACGGTGTTAGGGAAAGAACAGCTGTTGAAGGAGCCACTCTGCAGTCATCTGTCACAAAGCAACAATCCATAAAAGAATACTGACAGGAAGGTTCAACATTTCCTGCTATACCACCAACGTCTGCCTCTGACATCATGGGCCAACATAATAAATTAGGAGACACTACCTTCATGGCTGGACCCATATGTATAATCACACATGCAAGCATTCTTCTTTAAGGTGGCTTCTCTCAGCTACCACAGAATGACTTCCTCAGCTTCAGATGAGACTCTAATCACACACAAACTGCCAACAGTCACAGGCCCCGTGTTCTTTCAGTGGCATTCTTAAGCCTTCCTATTTCATTTCAGAAAAGCTGGATGAGAATAGAGAGGCAATGTGGTCAGAAAAGAGACACATTCACAGAACGCTCCTTGCATGAGAGCGATGCTTGGTTCCTTATTCCATTCAGATGATTTCACATCCTGTGTCTGTGTAGCATAACCAGTAGCAGAACTGTCCCTGGTGCAGCATCTAGCTACTATTCTCATTACCTTGGGAAGCAATTTTTCCTCTCTGCTTGCAAGGGAAGTACATTCCACCATCACGGGGAAAAAAACAGTCTTGATCTTTTCCCTGGCTGATTTCAGAACTTCAGTCTTCCAAATTCAGACTCTCCACATCTTGTAGCTCTGCTAGATTCCTTTAAAGCAGATAGAGGTTATATCACTGAAGTGGAACCTCAGCACAGCTAGGAAACCTGATGAGAATTCCCCTTAATCGGATTAAAACATAAAGCTTCATAGCTCAGAATAGTTCTAAAATCAATATAGCTTTCCTTCAAAGCATCTTCAATGTTTTGAGGCCTGGTTGGACTGACTGTGCATAATGTATTCAAAACACTGAAGTGCTCACAAAAATGAGGATTTTGGTTAGCTTTTTCTCGTGTTACATTTTGTTGCTGTGTTTCTTTCTTTTTCTTTCCCTTTTCCCAATCAACCATAGTTGAGGAGATGCTTTTTCACCTGTGAATTAAAAAGCCAATTAAGGGACACATCTTTTGTCCAATTCAAGCACTTAACTCTTACCTAAATGAGCTTTCTGGCCACCCATTCAGAAAAGACAAATACTTCCTATGAGCAAGTGCAATCCTCCATTCAGCATTAAGTTCTCTCAGCTGCTCCCTGATTTCTTTCCTTACTCACACTTTCACTGCCTGCTTAACTTCAGCCAATCTTCTTTGTGGACCACAAGACAGATTTTGTGTGTGAGAAATTTTAATGCCAAAACCTACTATTGTTCCCAAAAGCCTTACACATTTTCCCTCCCATTAAATTAAAATGTTGGGATAATAGTATTTATTATTATATTAATAGTAGATTATAGTATATTAATAGTAATTATATTAATATTATTAATAATTATTAATTATTAATATTATTAATATTAATATAATTAATATTAATATTAAGTATATTAATAGTAATTATATTAATAGTAGAAGAAGTTTTTGACTTCCCAAATTCTCATTAACATGTTTGTACAATCTACTAATAAAAAATTAGCAGAGTAGTGTGATTAGGCTGGTATTTCACAGGTTGCATAACTAGAAAGATTATCATGGTAGAAGGAGACAATCAAAACTAAATGAACCAGCAGCTGTGTCCTAGGTTCACAGTAAAAAACCCCAAAGGGAGCAATTTCCAGAAAGAGACCTTTTCTCAGTGGCAGGGAGACCTTAACTGGAGTCTCGGAGAAATGGAGCCAGGCTCCACCTTTTCCCATCACACAGGTGAATTGCCTTCACCTGTGCTCCCACAGCTGACTCAGTCCTTGCATCAAGTGATTAAACAGTGGTTCATGCCATGATTCAACAGTTCCCATACAATTTACTTTATCAGTACAGCAGTAATTTTTTATTTATTTTCCCCCAGATATAAGCTTTTGGCAAACTCTGTAATGCTGCTAGGGAATTTTCTTAGCCCTTCCAATAAATCCAGAGTTGTGCTAATCATCTCCACCCTATGAATTTCATTGTAACTTCTGTCTAATTGTCTCTACTCAGAAATGATTTAGAGAATATGATCTCTGCACGCCAATATACATGCATATAAGAGAGAACATAAATAATGTTTCCAATGCTAATGCAATATGAGCAGCTAGGAAAAAAAAAAGAAAAAAGAAGAGAAACAGAACAAACATGATACTCTTTGTCCACGGCTCAGTGCTCTGTCTCTTCTTCACTAAATGCTGCTCTGTAGCAAATGTGCAGTCAAGTCAGTAGTGAACGGAACAGCAGAATGATGGAGAATATAAATTAAAGGTTTTACTGCAGTGATTGATTCTAGCTTTCCTAACCAAAATCAAAATAGTTTGGTATGAGATTGACCTTAGGCTATAATTTCCTTTTTAACCTGTTGAATAAATACTGATCTTGGAATGGATCAAAGATTCCTGAAATGCTCAGATGAACTCATTTTGCAAAATATTCCTGGTGAGATTATGTTTGACAAAAGTAAATGAGAAGGGAAAAAATGTAACAAATCTAGATACGGTGCACAGCAGCTCATATAATAAAAAAGATAATAAATAAATAAATAATAAAAATATACATGACATAGAAATTAGATTTTGTTTATATCTTCTAAGTGTTGGTACCTGATTCTAAGACAATAAGGAGAAAGGCTAGCCATAAATGGATTAGTTCACCTGAAGAAGGGTTACTTACTGTGTTTACAGTGATGTCTTCACAAAAATCAGGAGGCGTCATATTGCTTTGCACTAGTTTATGTTCTGATCCTAATCTGATTCTAGGTATTTCTGCATCAGGTTGCATAGATATAAGGATGATGGGAAGTGGAAGGGAAAGAACATTCAGTCTGTTTCTGTGAAATTGCTTATGATTTGCATTGGAGCAAAGAAGTCAGGTAATTGTCTCATAACTTTTGATTGATATGTGCTTTTTTCAGTGTGTAAAATCTAGTTACGTTTTTGCTCTTAGTCTTGGACAAACTCACCTTCTCAAGTGAGATATTTCATCTGTCAACTCCTACACGCTGCAATTGACATCTAATTATCCCAATTTTGCAAGGATGATGGCAAAACAAAAGAGTACATGGGTCATACAGAAAAATTTTTAATTGAGTTAGAGATCTTCTTTCATTCTATTTCTGTCATTTTAAGCACCTGACAAATATATGCTTATTAATACAGAGAGGTATCATATAGTTCTGACAGAATGCCCTGACAGGCCAAGTTGAACACTGTGTAATTTGCTTGACCTTAAAAGAGAGGAACAGTTTATTTTCATTTAATTTTTTTTTCTAAGCTGTTTTCAAACACTGGGAAGGTGCAGAATATTTCAAAGACTACATGATAGAGGCAAGTGGTCCAGCTGTCTTAAGAAATCAAGTTCCTCAGTTTCCCCAATAAGTTAAAGGTTACTGCTCACTTCCACAGAGGGACAGCTAGAGAAGGCAGATTAAGAGAGGTATAAAAGGCATCCTGTCTGATAGCAAAGTGAATATACAGATACCAACAAAATATTAAGAAGCTATGTATTTTTTAACCCTAACCAGCAACACGAAAGTAAATTCATTCTACAAGAATGTTTCATGTATTTTTGTAAACCTAAATGTATCCTCTACAGCATAGGTTTTTGTTCCACTGAAAAGGAATTTCTGCAGAAGGTTCTTCTGCAAATGACAATACAAACTCCAGGTGTCTAATGTCTTTTTAGCTTCAGCCTTCACTAGGAATACCAAAAGGAATCAAACTATTAACATAACTGAAAGTGTGACAAGAAGTTAGAAATTATTCAGCATTATTCGAATCTCTGACAGCAAGACACATATATTAAACCTGTTGCCTAAATTTACATAGTATGACTCGTAGCCATAGAGACTATATTAAAAAAAAAAATTTGAGATGAAAAACTGAAGTGGTGTAGATCAGTTGGGGTTCACAGAATACTGAAAAAAAAAAATGAAATACATAATTAGTAATAAAAAGATAAGTAAGAGTTGACGTGAATTTGTCAGGAAAACACAACGGCCTTGAGCTTTCCTGCATACATAGATTTTCATCACATACAAAGATTAATAGATGAACATTATTAGAAACAAAGTATTCAGATATTCTAATGGGTTAAAAAAAAAAAAAGGGAAGAAAAAAAAAAAAAAAAGAAAAAAAAAAGAAGAAAAAAAGGAAAAATGTATACCTAAAATCCATACATTCCATCAATCAGTCCAGAATTTCCCATTAACGAGGAACACCTATACAAAAAATTAAACCTAGCACAACTGTGTGACAGAGCACATGTGAAAGTACCAGGTGGCTTTGTACTATTTTTCAGTGTTTTTGCTAGTACAGAGATTAACCTTCTTAACCCACTGTACTGCTGTTTCTGCATCCAGCAGCAAAATAACATTTAGAGGACTACTCATAGTCTTATCTCTATGCTATTTTCTCCATTGTTTTCCAAATGTGTACCTGAAACACATTTCTATTCTTAAATATTTTTCACGCAGTGATCATTTCTGTCCTTTATCTCATCAAAAACATCTCTAAGCATCATCATCCTTTTCTTCTTGTTGATCTTTTTTAAAACTGCTCTTTTCCTTCTAGATGGATAAGCTTATGCTTCACATGACTAATAGTTGATCTTGTTTTTGTTCTCACAGGCACCTTTTTTCCTCCACCTGAAATATGTAACTATAAGTAAACAAGGACTGATGCTGTACTGTTTGATATTTTATCTAGAACCATCTTCCTCTATGTTAAATCCCTGTTTCTGTATATAAAGTCATACCTATAACCTTGCAAAAATCTCTCTAAACAAGTGGGAAAGAGACATTTTGTTTTAATTTCCAAAACAGTTTGCCTGGGATAGACTGTTGCTAAAAAGTGAAACCACAAAAACTGGCATCTGAATAAATTCTTCAGCTGGAAACACGAATAACAGAGTAAAGCACAATGGGTAAGTAAAGATACTAGGTGCAGCAATTTCTTGTATCAGAAGCAAGGTTGAAGGACAAAGTTAAAGAAGATCCAGCTAGACTTTAAGTCTACATACCATACCAGCTACATACCATTTTGTACCTTTTTTTTTTAATACTTCTGCATTAGGCTAGCCTGCAGCTATGAATCTCAACTCAAGTGTTATTGAAAATTCATACACAGGCAAAAAGAAAAGTGTTCCAGAGGTGTACCATCCCCAACAGAATAATGTTCTCAAGTTCCATGTGCATATTTCCCAGCAAACCTTTCATATCATAAATCACTTCTTACTATTTGAGATACGTCCTTAAGAATTTTCTTAAATATATGAAGGCTATCTCTGATAAACATGAACAGTGCATTTGAAATTAATCTTCATGTATTTGTTGTTCAACAGATCTTTCACCACTGATTATTTTTGATTAACATGTGGATAAAGTCACAGTGTCTAGAAATTCAATGCTCCTTTTCTTCAATATTCACTTCTGCTTAAGCTCCTTCTGTAAATGCTCCCTAACAGTTAATTGCCCAACAAGTTAATGGAAATAAAATGTGGGAAAAAAAAACGTGACTTTATTTAAACATTTGAGTGGACATTAATAGAAATATTTTGCAGTAATAATTACCTTGTGATAAATGAATCTATGAAATACAAAAGATGAGTAAGTATTTTATTCCTAAATATTAATTTTATCCATGCCCATGCTGACCTTAGAAATAGGAATTGAACATGAGCATTTTTTGCCCTACTACTAGATTTAATGCAACAATTAATATATATTCAGAGGTTCATCAGAAGGTGAATTATGGAGGTACAATTATTAGAATTCACTTTAAAATGTGGTATGACTTCAGCATTTACAGCAGAATATTGTATGCTTTATCTACAAGTTTCACATGGGTTTTGTATATGTATTAATTAGAACAGATAGTATGAAAAAATTAGAAAAAAAATTATTATAGGTTATTCTTTTGAAATTATTTTTAGGGGTGTACTTACAGAAGGCTATGAGATTTTTTTTCCTTTTTCCAATTACAGTGCAATATTCTTGTAGCGATACTTCAAATTTCATTCCTGATTAAACCTTCAAAGTAGGAGAAATAGTTTACAAAAATATAAGAACTTCAGATAGCTGAGTTAATTCCTATAACCTCTCTTTATGTGTTGTTTTGTGGGTTTTTGTTTTTTTTTTACTGTCTTATCCATTCTTATCCACTTACAGGAATGCAGGATGGCAGCCTACTTTTCACTTTGATTTTGTTTTGTTTTGTGTGGAAAGACCAGCAGATACATTTCTTATTTGGAAGATAGCCTGCTATACAAATCTCTGTGAAGTAGAATGAAAATGAAGTGGACTTAATATAAGGATTCAACTCACCTGATTGAAAGGCTCTAAATTCAAAATTATTTATATAATTCACAGATGTATATTTATCATCACTTTGTCAAGCAGTTATGACATGTAATTGATCAATCTGCACCACATAGAACAAACCCAGTATTTCTGACATTCCAAAACTTAATTTTCCTTATTAGACACACAATGGCTTTCACTCAGATTCTTATATAACTGTAATTTGCACAATTGGAGATCAGTGAAGCATTAACAAATATCTTTACGCATTCTAAACTGACCAAACAGATTCTGAGAATAAATATAAAGTATTCAGTGGATGTTATCAGAAGAATTTATTAAGAAGTTTTACTTTTTCTTGATTTTATTTTCTTTGGGTAATTAATAACAAACTAAAAAAGCTGAATTAGTGTACAGTATACATTTGGAGTTTTCACAACCTCACACCACTATTATTTGAAGAGTGATGAAGTTGTTGGATTACAATTCAGCAGATATATTATGTATTTTTTTTTTTCTAAAATTATATTCCTTATCTCATCCACAAAGACTATTAATTAGGTTAATTTACAAGTTTTTATGAGTGTTTTGAAATCCCACCATTGATGACACTTTATCTTAGTTGGAACATCTTATCCTTATATAATGCATTCTGATTACTGTAATCATGGCAATAAAGATTTGTATATGATTTGACCTTTTAAATTAGTACTTACTTTCATCAGCAAGATCCCTTTGTAGAAACTTCTGTGTTTTTCAGATGTTACCAAATACTTCTTATGTTGTCCATGAACGATATGTTGTCTCTGTTATAAACTTATATAAATATGACATGAATTTGAAGCAATTACATAAAGAAATAAAATGGCTCCGATTTTCAAAACAGAATTACAGCTACTTATTAAATCAACAAGGATGCGTATATTAATTACCTACTCCCTTAGAAGTTATTTAAAATTATGCTGTATACTCACACAATGTGTACAGAAATACTGTAGCTATGTTATAGGCAGGCAGCTAGGAAAACATTTATATGTAATTCTGCTAAGTCATATAGTCATATGGTTTCCTAAGAAAAAGCTAATTCCCTCTTCACCCATCAATATGTCACGATTTTATAATTTTTGGTCGGCATTTCAAATCATAACATCATGCAGTGCATTAGAAATTAAAGTGTTAATGCTGCAGTTCTTTCGATTGTCAATAGTTCTGGTTACATGTCTTAGAAGAGAAGAGTGAACTACAACTTTCAGAAGACTTCATTTTTCCATTTTCATTCTCTGTTTGGAGGGAAAGATAAAACTGCTGGGAGTCATGAAACTGTCTTTCTGTTCTCTTTGCTTCCTGGCCATCTTGCCTACAGCATTAAAGTAAAGATTCCAGTTTCAGAAACTCCCTCTCATTTTATTTGTTAGCATCAATTTCAATCACATTGTATTATATTGTATTATCTAACATTCTGTTATTGTATTTAGTAAATTAAGTTTTTTTCCCTTAGATCGTTGCTGCTGTTTTCCTCATCTAGGTCCATCTCCCCACCTTTTTCCCTACCCCTCTTACCCCTTTCCAGGGGCTTGGGGCCAAAGGGACATTTGCCCCCTGTCACAGAACTAGAGTGAAGTGGGCCAAACCATTACATATTCAAATTTTCCTCTATATTTTATTTTAAAAAATCCTGTTAAAATACAAAACAGATAAAATCAAGTTAAGAAGCTACGCATTTGTTTAGACTATATATTCATACAAGAAGACAAAACTGATAAATTAATATTCTTTCCCTCTCTTTCATCTTCTAATTTCACTGCCTCGGAGTCTTCAAAATCTCAGTCCGGATCTGTGAACATCAGAAACAAGTGTAGTAAGTAGAATAAGAGAAAGAACACTGGCTAAATGCCCTTATTTGCTCAGCTACATAGGTGGTATAGTCGTGAATTTTATAGTGAAGAGGGGAATTTCATGATATATCTACATCACTGTGCCACACAAAGTCATGGTCTAGATTGGTGTTACTTATCAGCCTGCTGATATTCCACATAAAACTTCCAAATTCATTTCAGTTAATCTGATCAATCTCCCCTAACTCCTTCCATTTTATTTTCACATTTACTACTGAGGTGCTTTTGATAAAGCTAAGTATGCTACAACAAAATTTAAAGACATATTTTGCATATTGAGCTAGTCTGAACTAGGAGGCAAACTATCACTCACTACATATAAAGCAAACAAATCGATTGTCCATGAGACCTACAGTACCGTTGCTTCAGAATGCATGAAAAAAAATGCTGATGGAATTTTTAAAATTAATTATCTATTTTTACTCAAAAATATATTTAATAAAGGTACTTAAACAGCAAGGAAGTCAGCTGCATAATTACAGCTATTCAAATATTTCTCTCTGGAAACTTCTTTACATCCTTGGAAGGCTAGTGCTGTATTACGTTTGCACATAACTGTCCTTGTGATTAATTATTTGATATTCAGTAGTTTCTCCCATTAAAGCAAAATCTCTGCCAAGTTTCATAGCACGAATAATCTTTGAATTGTAATGCAGTCTACTTAACTCAGTCTTTCTGGCCAAATTTAAACTAAACACATGCCACTTTCTATTTAAGAATGCACTATTGCACTGAGTTAAGGTTTTGCCTAAATCAGGATTGTCCTTTAGTAAAGGAGGTAAAACACCACTACTTTCCTTGCAGCTTCTAAGAAATACAAAATCATAACAATCAGAAATTAATTATCATGTTAGATAGTTAGATACGTTAGATAGTGTCATGATTCCAAAAAGCATTAAACAGTACAAAGAACTGGAAGGAGTGGGGTGGAAAAAGATTGAATAAAAGGATAATGGTTGTAAAAAAATGACAAGCCTGTCTGTAGGAATGGAAAATAAGAAACCAGGTATGTCTTCAAAGCAACGCTCTGGAAGAAGGAGGCTAAATGAAGAGAAAAATTTTGAAAAGTTAGTTAAAAATTGTGGGAATAAGAAAAAGAAGAGATCGTGATAAGACGTTAAGGGAATAAGTAAAGGAGCTGAAATTAGAGTGAAGCATAGAAGTGTAGTTCTGAAAGTTGAAATCTGAGCAGAAAGGAAGAACAACTGCACTTTTATGAATATTACCCACAGAGGAGTTTGTACCAAGTACCAGAGGACATGATTCTTCTGCTGTGTGAAAGCATGCTCTGCTTTTGTTGGGAAGCAGATTAAAAACTGAGGACACAAAATCTGAGAAGTAAAATAGAACTTGTGTTTTCCCTGGAATAAAAATAAATAAAATATTGTTTCAGATTGCCTCAATAAAGTGCTTTGTGATACACTTTTGGAAGATGCATTGCAAGGTCAATGCAATAAGTATTCTCTCATATGTACCATCAATGTTTATTTTTAGTTTGGGACTGGTGAATAAAGCTTTAATGGGATTTTAATGGCATGTTGGACATATTTCAATGTCTAGAGATGTGGCATCATGTCCAGAAGTGTCATTATCTGGATTAATTATCAATACTAGGCAGATATCATTAGGGAGATGTGAAAATGAGAGAGGTAGTAAATGAAATTTGCTGTGCAGAGAAATAAATAAATAAGAACATCTGAGAAGCCACCAATAGGTATTTAAAAAATGTTTTCAGTTTGATAAATTTCATACTTGTTACTTCTTCCACTACTCCAGAATATGTCTTGACTAAAAGTATTCCCTTCAAGCTAGTATAAACCAGATTCATTCTTCAGAGAAGTAACATATTTATATACAACTGACAGTACCTAATTTGCTTATTTGGGTAACGGCTTAATTTGAAACCTTAAGAAGCCTCTGCGCTACATTCACCAGCAAACATATATCAGCAGTAAATTTCCCTTGCTGAATTTTTTAACAAGTGATAGCATTAGTGTCATGCGTTAAGACACGGCTGATAAAACATATTGTAAGTATGACCTACTATGAATGATGCAATCTATCATAAATACGACTTAAAAAATCTAAAGACTAGTTGCATCAAGGGGTATGCATCTCAAAGCTCTGCATGCTTTTGCAAAACATGTTTTAACTTTTTTTTTTTTTTATCAATGTAGTTAAAATGACTTTAAAATGGAGAAGAATTTTTATGTTCAAGACTTAGATAATACTGCATTTATGACAACGTTGTTTAAACAGTCTGCATTTAACAGTATTTATTTTAATATAGGCAAGCATAGGCATAAGTGGAAAAAGAAGTTAGCTCATCATTTCCCATAAAAGGGGGAGATCTGTCTTGAGAAACTAAGATCAGAAAGGGCCTGTGGTTCATTTGGTTACTTGTTTCCACATGAGTTTTCAGTGCAAGAATGTAATAAAAACAAAACACTGCATGGACACACAAGCAAAGTTAGTGCAACATAAAGATTTATTTAAAGGGCCATATTAAGTAAAAATAAGGCATGTATACTGCTTTTACACTCTTAAAAATACAATTCCTGTTCTCACAGTATTTTTTGTTCTCTTCAGAGTAGTACATTTCTATTCAAAAATATAATGTTAAATTGCAACACCTTGTCTGTACTTATTCTCCTGTCTGTCTGAGAAAGTATTAAAGAACTACCTGTAACACAAACTCATAGAAGTTTCATTGTTGAATCTTTGTAAATTGAAACAAGAATAATTCTCAGAGAGAAAATATCTTCCTGAAATGCGTATCCTACTCCGGAAAGATTATAATAAATATATCACTAAATACACTGTAGCTCACTGGAAGTATGCAGAAAAAATTAAATGTCTGTCCAACTTGCAATGTGCGTGGAGTTTGAGGAACCTTCCCAAGAACCCATTAGTCAGTACGTTACTGTCAACTTTCTACAACTTTTCAATTTTAGCTTTGTCTCTGTTAATACAAGACTATCGAAGATGTTTAAGGCTTACATTAGTCATGCAGCAAGGATTTTGAAGAATTAATTAAATTGTTCTTGCCTCTGTATAGAAAAGGTAAATAGATATTTTTGAAAACCCAGAGGTGCTCTGGCTTAAAACATAGCAAGTTATGATTATACAGGACTCTTCATCTAAGGAGCTGAAAATGATATTAATACCAAGTTAAAACCAAAACAAAAATTATTTCCATGTCCAGATTAATTTATCATGTTTTGTAGTATACCCTTTAGACACCAAAAGCTCTCACATACTAAAAATAGATAAAAACGCCAGAATCTCAGCACACAAAAGACAGGTCTAATTTTAGTATGAGTAGTTCCTATCTTTATAGTAATCTGAAACTCCACAGCAGCAGACCCTTAAGATGTTATGTGGTTGACATCTATTCTTTTTTTTTTTTTTTTTATGAAATCCATTTAAGAATCTGGACCATTTACAGTCTAAGAAAGAGAAGGAAGCTAAAAAAAAAAAAAAAAAAAAAAAAAAAAGGAGAAAAGGGCTATAAATAAACTCTGTGACTTATTTCCCCTTTGTTGAAAGATGAAGATATTGACCTCCCAAGGATTCTATATAAATGCTGATTTTATCTATCAACAGGCCTTTGACCTTGGTAAGGTTGACAATTACACCAATCAAATGGATGAAAAAGACTCTCAGATGAAAAGGGATTTCGTCCACCATAGATCAATAGGTCATCAAAAGTGAGACATCAAACCTCAAATGGACTACGTTAAGGAAGTTTTAAGTGAAAAAGAAGTACAGAGCCAGAAATCAGCAACATGGATTAGCAAAGTGAGAAACTCTGTACACTTCTACTTGTCCAGTTATGTCTGAGAGTTTGGTATCCTGCCTCTCCAGTTTATTTCAGTTTTAATTATTGATGAAGTGATGTTATCAAGTGAAGATACTGTTAACAGTAATTGTACACATCCATGAATTCCCAATCCAATTGTGGAAAATCAGTGATTTTTTTAATCTGTATCTTGATATTTACATTTACATTTTTATGTAGTCTTCTTCAGCATCCAACTCCCAGTATGTTTTAGTGTAATTATGCAAAGTTCATGCTGTCAACACCTAAGAAATATTTGTGAACCAAAAAAATCACCTTGAAAACATAGAGAAACTGTTCTGATATACTGTCATGAAGCTCACTTTCCACTGGATTGCAATTTATACAGTTTAAGTATTGGAGTTGTATTAGCTCATGTCATTAAATTTTAATGTCACATCAGTCAATATGAAATGTCCTTTATGCTGAAGAATGATTAATAACAGAAGCAACACCAATTTTGTATTATGGCCAATCAAGATCATCAAAGCTACAACTACATCTACAACAGATGGCATAGGGGACAGCACTGCAGCAGAATATGCAGCATAATTTCTTCCTCTCAAAATTCACACCTTATCGCATATTACATTTGTCAAATAACATCTACACTCAGAGCCCAAAGAATAAGTCATTACACAATTTTACAAAAACAAAAATAAATGACTGTGAAGACATACATAGTTGGAAAGCAGTCAGGCTTGTGAGTATACTGTGTTTATTGCTTCTCATGTAGCCTCTCATCAAATGCAATTAGAGACTTAGTCATAGTGTGCTGTTTTTTCCTGACCAGGTCTGCCAGCTTCAGGAAATACATTTAAAAGTAAAGAAAGCACTTCCATAGGCTGCACACTGCATATAGAAGTGACGACAAGCAGCCCCCATTTGTGCACAGCTGTGATGTTAAAATTAAAATGGTTAAACTCTACACATACTAGAAATTATTAATATTAATCTCTGTGGTCATAAAAGCATCTGTCTTATTTTGCTAAATAAATGCACATTTTGAGATGACATAGCTGACCCTGATTATGTGTGTGAGAGAGAATTTGATGACATAGCTGGCAGTTTTTGATGAATGAGAGAGGAAAAATAAATCTGAACTTGAAACACAACTAGTAAAATAAAGGGAAGTGAGAAGTTCTTTAATTGCTCATACTTCAAGAGGATCTTCAGGCCAATCTAGTAAGAACACACAGGTTGAAAAAAACTTTGAAATAGTAGCACAAGGATAAGAATATGTATCTTAAGAAATGCAGTGGTATGCAGGTAAATGGCAACTGATGTGGAATCACAACAGAATAAATACATATATATGCATCTACTGGACACAGCTTCAGATGTGAATGTTTTTCTTGCTTTATCCAGATGTTCAAGGACCTTCCACAAAGGATTACAGAGCTGAAGCATGAGTCAATGATAGCAATTGCACATTTTCTGAATTCAGCATCCCTTGCTCATACAGTCCATTGTGTCTGTGATTTGTAAGCCTTGGCCTTTGTGTAACTTTTGGGGTGTATGTCAAGCGTAAATATGTTTCATGGCTGAAATAAAGTCAAACTCTAGTTGTATAAAGTCACAGTCCAAAACAAGTCAATTCATGGACCTCCAATTTACAGTCTGATTTTTTTCCCCTCTTCCTTAACAAAACTTCAGTAAATAAATGACAGAAGTCTTCAACTCTGAGAAACATCTCAGTATCCAAAATTCAATGGAGGTGTCGTAAAACGCATACATAAAATATTCATCCCCATGCACCACCCATGTCTCAAATGTATTCTTTCACATTTCTTCTCTTCTACCAAATCATTTTCAAACTACAGTTCACATAAAAAAAGCACATTGAAATTATTCCTTCTTTGCTCCAGCAGCAAATTTATCATGTACATTAAGGAGAGTTTCAGGAACAGCAGTGAACTTTCATTATCCACAGATAGTCTGAAACAACCACTAATTCACTACTAGCTCACATGCTTGGTCCTGATCCAGAAGGCTATCTAATGCAACTCCTTCTAGCATTGTAATATGCTGAGACTGCACAAATATCTTCCCATCTTTATCTCTCCATGGGATTTTTCTTTTTTGATTTATGATGGTCTTATGCTACACATAGGACTGATTTGTACCAGGCTGTTTAAAAGACTACAAACTTAACTTACTGAAAAGTAATTAGCACCACTATTAATTTTTGCTATACTTAGTGTCACCAGTTTAAATGCTATCATTTCAATTTAGAACTAAGAGAACAACATTGTCAGAAATTAGCATTAGTTTAACCAGTCTTTTCTCCCACAGTAATTCACGCTGTAGAGCCCTGAATATTGACTGAGAGCACAAGGAGTGTGTGTGTGTGTGTGTGCATGTGTGTGCGTGTATCCTTGATCTTATTCAGCTCATTTACTTGGCAGAGCCTCCCAATTTCAAGGCCTGGAAGCTGAAGTCTGCTTAAACAGAGAATGAATGCAGCGGGTAACTTGGCGAGTCAGGCATGCCTCTCCAATTAATGTCTCAGAGCCTAACTGTAGGGATTGCTTTGTTAATTCTGATATTCCCCATTGACTTTCCAAAGCATCTCTAACTATTTCTACTAGTCTGTGGATATTTATCTCAGTGGAAATGGTAAAAAAGCTGAAACTTTTAGACTGGCTGTAACATACATGTTTTGCTGATAATTTAATAGAATAATGAGATTTCCTGTTTGTCTGCAAAGTCTGCCTTACTTGACATTTTTATTTGTTCTTGCATCCAAAAGTCAAAAGATAAGCCTTTTTTAAAACAATTTTCTGATGCTTCAAGGGTGGAATGAATTTGTTTCCACCAACAGATCTGTTTTATTTCAAGAATGAGTTTATTTCTGGAGTATAAAAAATTGTCCTCATTTTATAGGGTAGAACTAAGGTACAGGGCTCTTAGGATCCAGAACCCAAAAATGTCTTGATATTTAATTGCTGCTATAGAATCATAGCTATTTTCTAAGAATAGTGCATATAATAGTGTTTAAAAAATCACTCTAGGACTCACAGTGGTAACTGAAATGCATTAGCAGATACCAGTGTAATGGATGACGAGGAAACAGACATAGTCCCCAGAACCTGCAATACCACCCAGATACCTTCACTGTTTTACTGCTGTAAATTACAGAATATCTAGCCTGCATATTCTCTACGCAAGGAATAAATGAGGAGTCTGCAAGTTCGGTATGACTATGCAATTAAGACTATCTCTAAACATGTGCTTGTATTTAGGTCCCAAATCTTACCTAAGCTTTTCCCTCAACCAAGACATAAGAAACTTCTCAAGATCATGCAGATAAGCTAGATTACAAGGTTGGGGAAAAAAAGAGACACGTAAGAGACAACTCTTTAAAAAAAAAAAAAAAAAGTGTAGTTAAATTGTATATTTCAATTGTCATTGAACATCTGCTATATCAGCAGATATTTCAATTTACCTATATCACAGAATCACAGAATATCAGGGATTGGAGGAGACGTTGGAAGATCATTTAGTCTAATTCCCCTGCCAGAGCAGGAATACTTGGATCAACACAGGAACATGTCCAGGCTAGTTTTGAATTTTGAAGAGTTTTGAAGAGAATGACAATCAAATCAAACAATAATAAGGATGGTCTTGAGTGTTATAATAGTAAAACATGACTTTGGGATTGTTGTTTTGAGTCAGCTAGTGTGTTTGCTATGGCAAGTTATACTGCGGTTAGCAAATCCATGCCTATCAAAATTGACAAAATACCAGCTTCCATCAGACAATTTAAATATATAGTGTTTGTCTGTGAAGCTGAGAATGGATCATGTATAATAGCTTTCCAAACTGAAAAGGTCAACTGAAAGTTGCAAATTAAAAGGTCATTCCTGGTGGGACAAAAAGAATGAGAGAAGGTCAGCCACTTCTAATTAGAATATCTTCTTATTTCCAAATTACCTGGGATTTGTGAGCTTCAATCATACTCTGAGAGCTTCCTTCTACTTTGTGCAAAAGAAAAAGGATAAGGAATATTAACATGAATTGTATGAACTGAAAAACAAGGTTGGATAAAAATTTATGATATAAACCTAGACATAGATTCAGGCATAAAAATTCATCATATAGCCAAGAATGAAGAGAAATTACATTCTAGCCTACTATAATAACTTAGATTTAGCTAGATTTTCTGAAATTTGCTTCATTCTCTGAAAATGTGCCACTCACTACTGCTGGTGGTAAGACACCAGTTTAAACAGCCTTTTGTTTTGCTATGGTTTATACTGAAGTATAACAAACCAATCAATACTCTTGAAAATCTTGGTCAGCAAAAGATAAGGCCCTGGACTTGCGCTAATCAGTGTTGCTCCATGAAAGTCACAGACTATATTTTTTCCCTGTACAGTAGTACAGCTCACTTAACTACAGAAATCATTAATCGAACAGCAACACTGAACCCTGGGATGCTGGACAGGATATAAATTAAACAAGAACTTGGCCCTCTTTCTCCTCCTTTGATTTGCCGCCTGCAGGAAATCCCTTATTTTCTTTTTCTTCAAAATTTTTCTTAAGTATGTTGATATTAACTGCACAATAAGTTATATCATGGTATATAACTATGACCACAAAGACAAATTAAAAAATAATTAAGTATTTAGAAAAATAATTAAGTATTTAGAAGCTTGGAGGTAAGTGATTGATTGCTGTCTGGCAACACATTAAGAATTCTCAACCTCTTCCTTTCCTCATCTCAATATTGAGATGAATTAGACATCAGTATTAAAACTGTTTTATTGTAAAGACTCCAATCTAATCAGAGGTATATTTCCATTCCAATTAAATAGATTTTGTTGTTTGTTTTGTTTGTTTTTATTTTGGATTCCTCACAAAATGAGGCTATAGGTAAGGATATTACTTCTTTCCTCCTGCTACAACTAAGTAACCCTCCAAAAATGAAGGTTACAAATTTTATAAACACTAAGTTGGATTTGAAAAGAGCATAATAAATAGCATAAGTTATACTCATAAAAAGTGCCTAATGTATTTTCCACAGTCAAAAGAACATTTCCCAGTTCCTTAATTAGGTAATAGAGCATTAGAGTAGGCTAACTCCTTTTAATTCCCAAATATTCATACAACTAGGCTATTTAACTATTACACTAGCAGGGTAGCACCTTTAGACAATTCCATCCTATTTTTCTCTTCAGATATCCAATATTTAGGTGAAGAATTCTTCCTTTCTCTTTATACTTTCTTTAAAGTTTTGAGAGTTGGCTGCTCTTCTCTCTGTCTGAGCCCTGGATGAGAAGCAACTCTTAAAACACCAGATTTCTACGAAGCTGAGAGTGATTAAACTGAGGTGGTACTGCTAAAAGAATCTTACCACACCAGGAAACTGCTCTTGAATTGGGGTTTACATAAAGTAATCTTGTAAACCCAGTGATCATTATTTTTAAGTGATGTACATGTGAATGTTCCAAAATTCAAGTCACAAACACCTGATAGCTATTTAAATCCATTCTTCACTTGGCTGAAAAAATATATGCACTATGGCCATTAGACAATTAATGGTCCTTATGATAGCCATCAATCACTGTCTCTGCCAGCTCTGATCTCACTCAGTGGAAATCAAAGGGAGCAACAACTCATTTATTGGTTCCTCTATTGAAGCAACAACACAGGCCAGTTTCACATAATATTTCTAGTATTATTCTCAGTTCATGACCCCGACATAATCCATAATGTTAGCAATAGTACAGCATTTACTATTGCTAATAATTTGCCCATAATCTTAAGTGGAGACACAATCAATACACACCGTAAATACATTTGTTAATCAGTCTTGTGAGGTGAACTTCAAACAAGTTAAATATATCTGCATACATATCTCAATTCAAGATCTTTTCATTTATTATTAGATTCTGACACAGTTTAAAGTGATTTAAAAGAAGAGACAAGCCTTATGATGTTTCCAGTGATTACGTAGACAGACAGGAGCATAGACTCAAGAGAATTATTTGGTATAAGTTTGTAGCAAGTACATCAATGAATTTATGCAAAGATGCATTAGCTACCATATACTGCTGAATTACTAATAATTATTCAGGCTTATTTACTGAGGTTTAAGGACTACGTAATTATAGTGCCTGCATATTTCATATGTAGCTTTCTGTTGTTACACTGTTTTAAATGGGCTGGTAAATGATCCGTTGCTATTTAATTAATATGCAATTAGTGTGATATTAAATCCAACATGTAAATTGAAACTAAGTTTAAATCACTTAAATCTGAAGTGTGATGGAAAATGTCTTTGGACCTGGATGGCTTTCTTTCAATTGGCTTCCTTCTGCTATTCAAATTATATTAAGTAAACTCTAGAGAGACAAAGGGGAAAAAATGTATGAAAATAATTTCTATACAGCAAATTAAAAGAAGCTCTTCTTCTGGCATTAAGTGATGGACAGAAATTTGGTGAAATCCCAAACATCTTAATATTTCAGAGTGTTCACATTTATCATTCAAGCTCTCCGCAAATTGAGAAAACACCAAGACGAACATATGATCAAAAATGATAAAAGTTTGGAAACAAAATATCTAAATGCATGTATCCTGGTCATTGTCATTTGTTTTCCCAAGTGATCCAAAATTTGAGCAAAAAATATTTAAATTAGAAATTAATAAGGTTGAAAAAGAAAAATATTCTTTGATATTAGAGCCATTCAAAGGGCAAAGAACGAGTGTTGAACACACAATTCTTAATGACAATGCATTTTAAAAATTATAACAAAATCAGAAGTAGTAATATTAAGAGATGCTACCAGAACTACATTATTTTAATCAATGTAGGTAAAATAACATAAATCGTAAAGCTCATTCATCATGGGTAAGTGTACTAAAAACTAGGGAACTGAGTGAGAGAGTGAATAAAAATCTTTTAAACCTTAGCCTTGGACCTATTTAGGTTTTGAATATATCTCAAAGCACCTCTACACTAAATCTCCTAAGACATATTCACAAGGGATTAATTTGTGGAGAGTCTGTGTGGAGTGGAGATTGCAGATTTCATCAGAGCACACAATTAAGTCCGTTAGTCTGTTCTGTGTAGTTCATCTATTTATGTCAAAAGTTTCTTCCATGGAAAGTCAGATCTGCGTTACAAAGCCCTATAAGAGGCTAGCAATTACACTGATAAAACAAGATGAAGGTGCTAGTGTGGATTCTTTGTTAGAAGTATTAACAATCCAAGTTAGTTTTCTAAAATTCATCTGTTGATCCTATTTCATAATTCCTAATTCCTATTCCTAAGTAATATTTTTTTCCTTCAGAAAAACAAGCAAACTGATTTCACTCAGGTTTAATAGATACTACTGTATGAAGGCAAAAAGGCTAAAGCTATTACATGTATTTAGGGGAGATCTATGATCATATTATAGAATGACAGTCAGAGAAAAGGGAATCAAAAGGCATTTAGTTTATAATAGATCATCAGTTTTTCTAAAATTCATATTACTAAGCAAACCTGACACATATGTTTAGAAGGAAGCAACTGCTTTCTAGATTAAAATGTAACCATTAAATTCTATTAACCTGTTAGATTCTTTACAAGTTTCCTGTAAGCATCTTAACAAAAGTGACTTAATTCTAGCCTAGTTATCCTTCTGAATAACAGAAACTGGATAGATTCATAGTCTACCCTTGTGTACCTCACAAGAAAAAAAAAAGAGATAATATGAATAAATAAATCTATCCCATGAGTCTACTCATGAAGAATAGTTAACCCAACTGTAATAATTTTCCACCTTCTAGAATGCTACGTTTCACCCAACCAATGTGTTATAGGCTGGAATAGACTAAAAAATTCAATTTCATTCAAGTCACCATGACATACAAAAGTATAACAAGCAGCAGTACAAGAACGAAGAGACAGCAGTAGTAACAGTTAAAATAACAGTTCTTTCCATAGCTGTTACCATTACCCAACTTACAATCATAATCATCACTCATCAACTGACCTGTGGATGCAGTCAGGATCCAAAGGATCAGGAACAATTATCGTTTAGACTTCTCAAGCCATAAATCAAAAATAAAGAATAGAAACTCAGAGTTTTAAGTACTCCTCTGACTGAAAACTGCACTCATTTAATTAACAGTAAAATTTGGAGGGGGTAAAAACAGCATATGGAAGACAGCAGTCTTGTATCTTAAAACTTCTTTTACGTCCCCTTTCCATTTCCCAGTCCCCACTCAACCCTTGCACACATCAGAACTGCTTCTATGCACATAAGTATTAACAGACACCACAGGGCCATTGAGGATTGCACAGCACGTTTGTCCCACATGTCCCAGGTGTATTCTCTATGCAGATAGTCAAAGGAAATCTCCATTTGCTGTTTCAAATTGCTGCTTTTCAAATGGAAGTGTCAAGAATCTGGAAAAAAAGTCCTACAAATAATATTCCCAAATTACATACTGCACACTTCTCCTTAGTTACTGCTATTTGCGATACCACTGGAAACTTATTCAAGCCAAGTTCTATCAATTTCAGTACAGCTAGATATTTCTAAATTAAAATGAAAAAGCAGAGCCTATTGGTTTTGAATGATTAATTATTCTCTGTTCTGAAGTACAAAAAAAAATCTGCTTTCCCAGAAAAAAAATGGATTACTTCTATTCCCTTTCTCCATTCCAAATTTCCCTTCTCTCTCCCTTCTCACTCCCTCTCTACATAGACTTCCCAATATTCATGTCAGCTTCTACTAAAGTATTTTGCAATGCACAGAACAAAATCACAATTGTCTCTTAACTTTCATCCAGTATGAAAATGGAAAATGAAAAAATAGTGCACAAGAATTAGAACAAGTGATTCAAATGAAGCTTATAAAGTTGGTAACATTTTTTTTCAAAATTCAAAATGAATTACATAAAAAGAAGTGTTGAATTTTTTCATTGGCCTTCACTAGCATCAGTCACCTCATAAAGATAGTGCAGGGCAGCCAAATCAGATTAAGAGCATTTTTTTGTATATTTAAGATTCACTTTCCACAGTATAAGTGATACTCAGTGAGAGTTAAAATTCAAATCTATAAACTATATAACTATATATATATATCTATATAACTCCAGGTTTTCCTTTACTTTCTGTCTTGCAAGACATTCACTTTAATATTTCTTGCTCTTCTCTTTAACAAAAATGCTTTCTATCTAAATTAGTGATTTTTTTCCTTTTTTTCCCCATTCTCAGATCTTCAGCTCAGGACTTCAAATCATTGAAACTTGGCAATATGTAAATTATCGGTAAAAAATGTATGGACATTTTTCTGTGTTTGAGCCCTCCCATTGATTTTCCTAAATTATAACAGTATTCTGAGAAGATGAGGGAGACTTCTAAGCTTAAAACATCTGAAACTAAGAAAAGCTCTGAAGATTCTGCCTGATTCTTAACATAACAAGTTCACCTACTTGCAATTTTATATAGAATCATATATGGACCAAACAGAATTTTAAAGGCAGTCAGCAAGTTTAACAATATTCTAGTTTGTTGTTGTTGCTGAGTCTAGTAATTATTACCAAGATTTTTAGCCAGAGAAGTAACTCACATGTCTATGAAATTGGAAAAAAATTAATAAAAAGTCAGCCACCTACTCTTAAGCAAAGAAATTAATGTTAGTTCTTGTTTTGGGACTTAGATATTCAATTAAAGAAGTAATTTCAAGGCACTTACAAAAACACAATTCCATAAATTAATAGAAACACACTAACAAAGAACTGTATAAATTAATGCTGTCCTGAATTGTAAAAGGATATTAAAGGTAATAAATCCAGACCAAGTATGAAACATAATGGCAATTTCAAAAGGCAGTTAAATATGGAGTGGGACATATGTTTGAACTGATGATATCACCATAAAATAAATGTTGAACGTATCTGATACCAAATGTACTATCAGCAATGGACTGGAAGAATATCACATACATAAAACAGATGTCTGAGCAGTATCCATTTTTTCTACTATATATAAACTCTTGTCATCAATTACTGTCCTATTACACACAAAGGTGTGAGAAAAGTATTAATTCTTTTTCAAGATCAAATATGAAACAAAATATTTAGTGCTTGCCTTAACCATTACATTACAAATCATTTGCTCACATCATTGTATATGCATATGCATGTGCAATAATGTACATCTCTCTCCATTCTGGAATGGACTGCCCAGGGAGGTGGTGGAGTCACCGAGCCTGGGGGTGTGAAAGGCTGGATGTTGTGTTGAGGGACATGGTTTAGTGGGAGCTATTGGGAATAGGTGAACGGTTGGACTGGATGATCTCTTAGGTCTTTTCCAACCTTGGTGATTCTATGATTCTATGATCTCAGTTGATAGTTGCAGATATTGTTGACCACTTTGGAATTGTAAGTTCATTTACTAAGATGAGCTTCATGTTTTGTATATGTAATTCAAAATAAATGAACTACTTAAATGTTGAACTGTTCTTTTTTTATTGAAGAGTAATATCATTGGCATCTAAAAGGTCTGTGATACTGACACCCTGTAAAAATACTGACACCTTTAGGAATAACTGCTTCTTTCTGTGAATTAATATTTTTATCTCCAATAGAGAGGGATGAGTTTCACCTTTGGAAAGTAATCTAAAAGCTGCAGATGAGTGACTGTACAGAAGATCAGTAAGAATAAAAAATAACATTCAGAACTAAAATTGCCACAGAATGATTATATATATTTATGAGGTACATAAGGACAGTATATTTACATTCTACTTTTGCTAAATCAGTAAAACTATTAAAACAATATGAAAGCTGCAGTATATAGAGGACTCTTCCATTAGATTCTCTAATAAAGAACAGTCAGTTTAGGAAATAAATGGTGAAATTCCTAACTGAAATATTGGATTCCTCAAAGTCTTCTCCAGCTTAAGTTGAGTAATTAAGCAGAACTGAAAATCACTGTTACTGCTACAGAAACATATCATTGCACAGAGACGTGCTTCAAAACTATCATGCCAAAGGTAAATGACCATTCTTTAAGAGGGGACTTTTGAACTTTCAGTGTTCACTAGTTAGTGAGGAGAAATCTCTTACCTTTTCATTTTCTGAAAACCTGATGTATGCACAAACAAGGCTACAAAAACATATGACTTAAGGCACTAGTCATGAGTATTTGACTTCATAACTTTTTTTTTGAACCGGTTGCTCATGGTCATGGTAAGACTTCTTAGAGCACACAGACCAATCACATCCCAGTAATTCCATCTTTCTTGTAGCTTAGTGACAAACCCACTGTAACGATTTCAGTCATTGTCTTCTGTCATGTGTAGGAACTGAGCTGTTTCCTTCACACTGCATGAAGAAAAATAAAAACAAAACAAAACAAAACAATAAAGAGCTTTGTTTTGTAGAGGAGAACAAGATAAACGAATTCCAGCTGAAAGTAGGAAGCACATTGCCTAGCTTTAAGAAGTGGACATCAAGAATGACAGCCATTTCAAAATAAATAGGGGTATTAGTATTTATGATCAGAAATGATGAAACAATAACAAGCATTAAAAACATGTTGCAAAAGAACTGTTATATCTCACCAACCTTATCTAATGATAAAGGCATTAGAAATTATCTGTAAAGAGAAAAAGGAGAGGATAGAACTGCTGTAGTTTCAGGGTGGAGTTAAAGGATCAATCCCAACTCCAGAAGTGAGCCCGAGTACTGTACTGTTAACCCAGGTACCCTGAAGTTTGATAATTTATCTTAGAACACCGCAGCTCACAGTCTCGGATAGAACCAATCTACAAGAGGCCACCACCAGGGCTAAATCCAAAAACAGTTCACATAACGTGCAATAGCAGCTAACTCGCTCCTTCTGTTCCTCATTTTGTCACAGTCTGTTTCATTTACTGAGGCAGCAACCACTCTTAGGGTGAAACTGAAGAATGGCTCCTTTAACTTACAAGCAGCCCAGTGCTTCTGTCTGCTGCTTCTACATCAATAAATTCCAAGGGAGAGGTTGAAAATTCCAAAACTGTGAATCATTTCATCTAGTTTCAAAGGACTATTGTAACAAAAAACATTCATTTTTTTTCTTTTTTCCTTTTTCCTTTTTCCTTTGCTCGTCTCATTTTTGTTTCTTTTTAGCCTATAAACAACAGTGGCTTAGTGGCTTAGAAAGAGTTACATGATTTTCTTTTTCCAAATGAGGTAACACCAGACTGCATATAACACATAATCATTCTTCAGTACTAAGGCAGAAAGATATGAATAAATCCTTTAACAAAAATAAGTATTTCCAAAAAAGAAAAAGTAAGAAATGTGACCCGGATTGCTGAAGGAGAAGAGAGGGCACTTTAAAGCACCCTATTATTTAATAAGATGAGTAACCTAATTTCCTGAGAAGGTGTCCCTAAAGTATCTTGAGCATCTGTGAGTTAATGAAGAAAACTGCTATGTGGGCTGGGTATCATATGCACAATGGCACAAAATGTGCCATTTCTTTCAAAATACTTACAAGTTTTAATACTGGAGCACATGTTTGTATGTACAACATATGTAGACAATGCATGTCCCAGACATGCACACAGTCCCAGATTACTGTCATGTAAACACAACTGGATTCTCTGAAACAAGCTCACACTCTCAAACCGCTGCCTTAACTACTCTGAGACACTTATCAGGGTGCAACAAATATCTATGTCTTCTTACACAAGGGAGCTATGAGCCAAGTGGAGAAGCTGCCAAATCTGTTCTTTCTCAGATCACAAGAGTTCAATGATCTGGGAACCAATTTCTCATGTCTGAAGAAGGTACAGTAAGAGAGTGTTGGCTGGTGTGCCCTGTGCCCTAGTTAATGTACCCTGATGGTGTTAAGAAGCCCTGAGTAAGGCAAAGAAAAACACCATGGCCATGTTCAATAAAAAGTTTTTCTGTAATGTGAAATAATTTAAATTCATGAATGAATGTATATTTTTCTCTGTGAAAATCAAAAGCGGAAAATTTCTTCCAAAACAATTATCAGAATTCGATGGAAATTGTAAAAGGCATAAATAAAAGGAAACTGTGACTGAGTCTAGGGACTGTTAGTTGAGGTAAACACACCAAAGACTGAAGTTCATGTATCAGCTGTGGACATCCTTCTGGCAAGGGATCACTTCAACTTGTTTATTCAGGAGAATAGTTTCTCCACAAGCACTGAAAAAAAAACCTTGTAAAAAGTCTGCTATTGAATCCACTCACTTTCCCAACTGATCCAGCTTCCTCTAATTATATTGCATGTTTTCCAGTTCATTGCCACCTTACACATCTCATTTCCACTGCAGAAAATGTGGCAGTTTTCCAGCGAACTGCAACAGGCTTCCTGTCCAAGTCATCCACTATTTATGTAGAGTCTCTTGCTAATTTAGATCCAACAAGTTCAAGTACTATGAAACAGTGCTTTGATATTATCTGGTCAATGAATGACAAATACAAATGTGTTGAACAATACCTTCATTACTGTGCAGCTATTAGAATTTATTTCCCCAGGGAGGAACTACAGGTACTGGTATGTAAGCAGGAATTGATATCTATTCTTTATCAAAAGTGTCACTAGATTCTTTTCTTCCTTTTATGCAATCTCCCAAAGTTGTACTTTGCTTTGATTTCCAACAACTTGAAATATATTAAAATAGGGATGATTAGAAAATGTTTGATTGGATGCTTTTTTTTTCTTCATATAAGAATGCTGACACCTTGAAACTGAAATACTGAAAAAACAGGAAACTGTTATAAAAAAAAATATCATAAAAGGACCTAGTAGTGACACTGACATGCTTTCTCTGTTGTGAGAGGTGACCTACGTTGAGGTCAGTTCCATTACCATTACTGCTACCAACCAACACTATTACCACAAGTTTAGGTGTCTGTATAACCTGACTAGAGTTGTAAACTAATAATCCGTTTCTTAGATCCAGAAGCAACAGTCCTAAACACTTTACTATAGAGTGAAATACTGTTTGAACCAGTGAATGCATAGTCTTAATAAGTAAAACTGTTTCTACAGAATAACTTTATTTAACCTAGATGAAGAATATTGCCGGAGAAGGTACAGACTAAATGTCTCCCTTGGATCTTGCAGAGCAGGAATTTGAATTTTGATATTTCTCTGAAATATGCTGTAGTAATGCATTCAATAGTCTTAATCTTTTTCTTTTTTTAAGCCTGTTTTACACTTTTAAAACCTTTCATATCTTTTTTTTTCTTTTTTTTTTTTTTGCTGCTTTTTTATTGCAAAGCATTAGCAACAAGAATACCATTTATAAGCATTAGTGATAGTGATGAAATGAAACTCCCATGTCTGTATTATATTCACCAGGTCTAATTCAAGACTGTTCGATCCTGCAAAAGTTCAGCAGATTTTCAGAAATGTATGTATGCAGTTTCAGCAATTTCAGGGTCTTTTAAAAAATATGTTGCTGACTTTATTAGTTCTGATGATATCTCAAGGCTGCTTATCTACAAGAACTTAAAAACTGACAACTTAAACCATCCCTCCTTTATTCTGTTCTATGTATCTTCATTGGCCAGCTAGCTCTGAAAGATGAAAACAAAACGTTAAAGCAGAGGCACAAGAAGGTAAAAGAACTAGAATGACAGTGATTGTTCTTGAGGCTTTACCTAAGAAGAAAGTCTGATTCTCCACATGGATTAGCAAAGGAACATGATTTAGAATGTGATCTACTAGTAAAGGAGATCCAAATATTCCAGCAAAAATCTCTTAATTTTTTCACCAGATAGATGGAGTCTAAATTTCCTCACTTGGAATGTTTGCCTTCAAAGTATCAAAGACAATGCTACAGACACAAATGAGTTCTGCAGAAAGTTCTCATTCTGGGTTTGAAAGCTCCATTATCTGTGCATTAAACATTTAGAAAGGCTTGGTTATTTGGAATTTACCAAAGTGCCTTTCACACAATGAGTTTATCAGTGGTACTTCATCCTGTAGATCTAAACTAAGTATACTGCAATGTATCCTGATTTTTTTTTTGCGTTAGTTAGATTTTTTTGCTTTTAGTTAGATTTTTTTTTCCAATTTAAATGAATGCTCATAATTCTGTAGATCTGCATTGATCTACAAAAACAACAACAATCATAATATAAATATCTAAAACTATCTTGAAGAATAGCATGGACCAAAACAGCTTTCACATTTGAAAGAGATAACAGAGTGAAAACTCAATGGAATTGTTATATATGAATCATGGGGAATGTTTCAAGCTTTCAAACCTTCAGATTATTAGTGGAAATCTCTTAGAATTTTCCCTATATTTTCATATGTCACAGAATCACAAAATGGTTGAGTTTGGAACTAACTTTGTTCATCCATTCCAATGCCTCTGCTCAAGCAGGAATACCTGGCAGAGGTTACTGAGAACATTATCCAGACAGACTTTGAATATCTCAAAGAAGGGAGACTCCATACTCCCTCTGGGCAGTCTACCCCTGGTCACACTCAATGTTCAGATGTTCTTCCCCATATTCAGATACAACCACCTATGTTAGTTTGTGACCTCTGTTTCTTGTCCTGTCACAGAGCTCCACAGAAAAAGCACTCTCCTTCCTTGCACTCTCCTTCCAGATATATATATACAAACATAAGATCCTCCCTGAATTAGGGAGAGACAGGATGAACAGTCTCAGCTCCCTTAGCCTTTCCTCATAGGACAACCCCTTCATTATGTTCATGGCCCTTTGCTGGATTTCTCTACAGTGTCTCCATATCTATCACCCTGTGAAGTCCAGAACTGGACCCAGTTCTCCAGATGAGGCCTCACCAGTGCTGAATACAGGGAAGAATCATCTTCCTTGATCCACTGGCAACACTCCTCCCAAAGTAGTCCAGTATATCATCTGCCACATTTTGTCCCAGTCCTCATAACAGTCCAAAAAAAAGAGATAATTTTCTATCTCACAGTTCCAATGGTCTCCACAGATTGGTACTCATTCAACAGTTTCTGTGGGAGAAAAGAGATTAAATGAGAATCTCACACATCCCACATTGATCCTGTTTTGGGGATTTTTTTCTGCATAAATACAGTTTTCTTATCTGTAGATTGAGATTCAGGTAGTACAGACATTCCAAGAAGCTGGACAGATAAAGAGAAATTACTTTTTTTTTTTAAAAAAAGGCTAGACTGTGTCTGTGAATAATAGCAATTCTCTGAGTTCTGGTAGATCCAACATGATACATTCATAAAATAAAGTGCCATACTGTTGCACCCATGGTAGTTTAATGTGTCCTAGATTTGCTTGTGACTATGCATGAATAGCAAAACTTTGTTTTCTGGACATTTGGAAATTTAAACTCCTGTACACACATATACTTAGTACTGGATCATTATCCATAGACATGACACTACAAATGGTAATACTGGAAAGGTATCATGAGATTATGTCTCCAGTTTCGACTCCATCCCACTGAGAATGACAACCAGAGAATTTACTGCTTATGTCTTCAGAAGTCATTTCCACTGGTAGTTTTCTTCTAGATTTTCCAATACCTTTAACTGACGTACAACCGTTGTACACTTTCTGAATATCCAGTTTAAGTATTTTGTAACTGGCACTGAAAGTTCACAAATTTTCGTCTTCTTCAAGTTTTTGGAATGTGACTACAGAAAGTGACAGAGTATTTTGAATAAGCACATGATCATTTAATCACTGGCTAAAGCCAGCCAGAAACTTTGCATATGGGTCAGAGTTTTCCTAATTTCAAAGGACCAGGGTTAAGATGTTCTAGCATTATCAGCTTTTTTTAGTCTCAGAAGCCTTAATAGATTTGTTCATCAATAGGTATTATGAGCAGCAGTGGGGTTAATTAATGTATGTTGGATCATCTTGGGGCTAAATGATGCAGCTGAACTCTGGCTATGATTTAAAATTATCTCAGAAAAGTGGCATCTGCAAAATATCTAAGAGCAATCCACATATATGCACAAAAACTATGCCCTTCAAATATAACATAAAGGAATATTCTCATCATATTGCTTTTGTATTTATATTTAAAATAAATTTCACATATTTTATACTTCTTGACTGAAATGCAGTGAGAGTCCAGGACTTAGACACACTGTGTTTGCAGAATAGAAACTGTAGTTATCTACACTCCAGTTTCCTAAGTATTCTGTGGAATCTCAGTCTCTGGAGAAGACTTTCCTGATCAAAGCTCTTACCAAGCCCAGGACAGTCTTGATTATGGCAGGTAGTTGAATTAGATGACCTCTTGAGTGTTACTACCACACAGTACATTTTATAATTCTATAAAATAAACTTTGAACTCTAGTTCCTAAAAAAATTATAGCCAGAATAATTTTATATGTAGTAGCAACGTGAGGCTGCACAGATAATTAAAATAATCATTATAAATATGGACCCACTGTCAAAACACAAAACAGCCTGCTTCAAGCTATTAAACTTAATATACCTAACATTAAAAAAAGCAGATTTGGAATGTATAACATATTTCTCTTCCATGCATCCTCTCTCCTTTTCCCTCAGTACGTAGCATAATTCAATCCAGTTGCTTTTGACAGCAACCTTTAAGGTAGTGATTCTTTGGAGGAATTAACTTTGAAAAAATAATTTCATTCTCCAGACATCTTAGCTTCAAACATTTGTCATTAGTTAGTAAAGTTGTTGAAATGTTACGAGAAGATAGGAATCATAGGAGGATGAATGAATGTTAAATTTGCTCTGAGTTTGTGCTTATCCCAACATATAGAGAACTATAGATCTTTTTTAGTCTCTGTAGCTGTATTCAACATTTATCCATTAATATACGAACAACTCAATTAGTGGCTCTGCAGGGATCAGAGCATAGCCCTACTATCCACAATTTAATAGCTACCATACATCATTGAGATCTAATTCCCAGGTTGAGTAGGACGTAAATGGCAGTAGCCTACAGATACATTTTTTAAAAATTTGAAATCTTTGTGGCTTAATAGTCTACCCCAAGCACACTTGTATAGTTCATCCAGAATTTTTTCCTATAATTCACACCTGGCATCCTGCAGATTAATGCTGCTGTTTCATGTTTACATTATTTGATTTCTTGATACATCATTAACATGCCAGATAGAATTTGTTTGCATTATCAGAGATTCGTTATGCCAGAAAAAATAATGGTCTAAGACTTGGAATGCTCTGTGCTTTATGTTCTCACCATTCTTCAACAGTACTGCTCTGTGGTTGTATGCTCATTCCAGAAAAAGTTGTTGGCAACTCACTCAAGATCATTCATATTTTTATTTAACCTTCTGGATCCAGGGCCACTCTGACTTTTATTTTTATTTTTGATTTAGTTTAGGGGAAATTTTAGTGTATGTTGCACTATGAAGGGAAAATACAATAATTTCTTTATTCATTCAAAAGCACAGTCTAGCAAACGCAATCCTGATTGTTTGATTTAGGCTAGACGTCAATCATAATAATCAGCTGATATAAAATGGAATGATTCTAGATGAGGATAATTGTAGACTGATCAAGAAGGATAAGGGCAGTCTGAGAAAAAGGCGTCTGATATTCAAGTGCATATGAAGAAAAGCTGCATATGCAAAGCATAGGAAGTAAGCAAAACAGCTTAGTCCCACTGAAGTAAACTGCAAAACTAGAATTAATTTCAGTAGGGGACCAGGCTTGTACTTCAACCACAGATGGAAAAAAAGAATGCTTTCCACTTTTTCAAAGCCTTTTGTGTAGGTGATGCTATTTGTTCACAGTGCCAACTAATTTTTCCTTATTTAAACTGATGATCCATAATTGCGTCTGGAATGGCACACCATAATGTGGGATTTAGTGAGCAAATCTGAAAATGACTAGTTCAGTTTTTGTGTCCAAATACTCATATAATTGTTATCTGGAATCTCTGAGGCTAGAAGTAACTCAAGTCTAAAACGTGGGCTTTTTTTTTTTTTTTTTTTTTTTCCTAGTTACGTATAATGTTGTACTTTCTTTAGTACCTCAAGGTGTTCTTTCTGACTGCACCTATGCAGCAGGATTTAAGAGCTCTTCCACTCTCCAGAAGCTACATATGTTCCTTTGATGTGACCTATTCCCTTTGAAAGTTACACCCCGATACTTATTAAGCTCCTCCTGCTTTATGATGGAAATCAAATATGCGAACCAGGGGCTATTGCACCTTCTGCCCAGAGTGCAGTTTGAGTCGAGAGGCATGGCCTGCCCAGGGAGGTGTTGGAGTCGCCGTCCCTCACAGTATTCAAGAGGCATCTGGATGAGGAGCTATGAGATATGGTTTAGTGCTTGTGGTACCAATAGTAATGGGAGGACCATTGGACTAGGTGATCCTGAAGGTCCTTTCCTACCTTGTGATTCTATGATTCCATTGAAAAGTAGTGACAAAAGCAAAGAAAGCAAAATACATCTAAAATATGAACACTCCCTTTTTGAAAAAAAAAGCATGTGTATTTTAAGGCCAGTAGTACTATTCAAACAGAGAAGGCACTGCCTGGTTCAGTTTTATCTTATTTAGCATATCAACAGGAAAACCTTCATTCGAGTCAACAAATGAACCAGTAAGAACACTAATAATAATTGTAATAATATTGGTAGCAATTCAAATCATATTGGTGTCAATGCTAATTTTCCAATCTACTTAACTGAGTTTGACTAGGGGTTGTAGACAGAAAGAGAAAATATGCATCTTTTATCTACTCAATTATACCACTTTTATAAATGAAATATATACTTACTGTTGTGATTACTTATTCAAAATGTACAAATACAATTTTCCTATGAGAAAAGGCCCACGGAGCCTGCTCAAGTATTTTCAGTTTCACAATTGTTCTGAATTCAGGACACAGAAAACAAGCATTCATTACATTTTAAGGGATAATTGCTATCAAATAATTTATGGCTACAAAATGCTGCAGATAGTGCAGAGACTGCAGATACTAATAACCCAGTAAATTAAAGCTAAACCTTCTGTGGGCTAGGTATCTTGCATAAGATAAATTGGATAATATCAGGCTGCTCACAAGGAGAAAATATATAAACATTCTGTATGAATCAATGTATGCTCAGCTCAGCAGTTGCTGATTATTTATTGGGTGTGTAAACAGATGCACCTAATCCTGCTATGAGAGCTATTCCAAGAGACTGAGGAAAAAACAAAAGCCACTATGCACAGCAGAGAAAAAGATAAAAAGTACATCTTAGAAAATACTGATTGAAAAACTGAATACTAAGCTCCTTTTTTTTTTTTACTTCAGTGCCTACTCAGTACCAGGCAGGCAAGTACGTGGGCACAAAATATACGTGGGCCAACTTCCCCACTCTTTTTCTGTATGATACATCTGACTATAACAGCTCAGAACATGAAGTGAAATCAATTTCTTTAATTAGAATAAAATACAAAGTCCTTCCTATTATTTTAAGGTCACATACTTAGTGGAAGCTTGCTTGTAAATTCTGCATTCCAGCGTAGAGTGAAATCTTGTAACTTCCCTTCCTGGTAATTATTACGGAAATTTGAATTATTGAAAAGAATATTTGTAGATGGACAATTTGAATTCATTTCTTTATTCCAACTCATTTCTAATTTTCTGCACCATAACTCTGAACATACTTCAGTGCTTCAGCAGTTTCCTTTCAAAAAGAAAAAAGACAATAAAACACTGGCAGGAGCTGCCTAATTCAACAGCAAAATTCTGCTGTCAATTACACTACTGTATAGTGTTATCCGTGTTATCCAGAACAAGAAGAATATACATAAGACTTAGCCCAAACTTTTGAGATCTGATTCAAGTCACTCAAAACTGTTCTGTTGACTTCAGTATTGACTCATTTAATCTCACATAGAGCACCTACGACACCATACATCACGGCTAAATTGGCTTTTTATAAGCGTATATAGTGTCAGGATGAGGGGAAATAGATTTAAACTGGAAGAGGGTAGATTTAAATGATATTAGGAAAAAATTCTTTACTGTGATCGTGGTGAGACATTAGAACAGCTTGTAAAGTGAGGTTGTGGATTCTCCCTATCTGGAGACATTCAAGGCCAGGTTGGATGAGGCTTTGTACATTGACTGTGAGGAATCGACTATAAATGTTATGAATGTTGTAACTGGTCTCCTTAAGATTTTTACTATATATTTTCTACACACTAAACTTGGAGTAATTCTTCTAATTACAATTTAGTGTATCTATCCTAGTTTATCTGAAGTCAAAATGTGCCATTTGACCCTTAGTGTCAGGCTTCTACTGAATTACAGAAGACTAAGGAGAATAACATTCCACTAGAAATATATGAAAAATTAATAAGCACAATGTGATTAATAAACAAGAGTCTTCGGCAGCTATTTTTGCAAAACAGTTATGTTCATAGTCTCCAAAATGCAAACATGCTGCATAGATGGCAGAGTCAACTTGCTCAGGTAGAAGGAGAAGTCTTTAAGGAATAGAGTGTTTTTAACAAATAATAAGGAAAAAAAAAGCAATTTCTGAAAAGTTAAGGGGAAAACATTTAATACGAAGAGTGACAAAATTTAATACTTCAAGAGTGACAAAAATGAGAATGTGTTTTCTTTATGACAGATGAGTATTTGTGATAGTTGGATGTGTTTGAGTTCCAAATCAAAAACTTTATAGCCGTAAGTTTTTTACTTAAGGAAGTACATTTCTTCCATTTTGACAAGAAAGATTAAATATTTGCTCTTGATAATAGTTCATGTCTTCATTAGCAACATAAATTGATACAGTTTTTACACCTACACCCAGTTTAAGATTTTAACACGCTAACTGAAGGGTCATGTACAACCACCAAATCATACACTGCAAAGTGACCACTTATGAAAGTAACAACTTATGAAAGAAATTATTTTAATTAACACATTAACAATACAGTACACATCAGTCCACAACATTTAAAAAATAATTATTTTCATCTTTTTAAGAAGTACTGTGTTGCCTCACTGGAAATGGTCTTCAAATTTCTTATCTCAGAATAAATAAAGGGGACAGATGCTGATATCACTGAAATATTATTCAATTACTCAATTAAATATTAATCCTTCCTGGTTCACCATTGTACAAGGAAGCTTTCAAATAGATGAAGTATTTGTTATTATTTTTTTGCATTTGTATAAATGCAATATTGTATAAAGCATTTGAGATAGTTAACATTGCATAAAAATCATTGAAGTATGCGTTATACAAAAATGTTCTTTTCAAGGAATTAGTCCTAGCAATGCTAGGAAAAAAAAACAGTAATCTAGGAAACTCAATCTATCATAGGAGAAAGCACATTGCTTTTCTGCACTCTGATAATTTATGGTTTTATTGGACTTTTCAAAGTGTTGCTTGAACTAAAGAAATTTTAATTTGATGTAATTGTATAGTGCTTCCAAACATGGATTTTATTTTTGAATTAGCACTGTATAGATGTAAACTGTGAGAAAGGATTTCAACACTGAGTAAATATGCCAGGCTATGTCTACCCGTCAAACTTGAAACAATGTGTGAAAGGCACATTTTCACATCAGTCTTCTTTGTGTTATACATTTTATCCAGTATACTTAAAAGCTCAAGAAAGGCTTTCTAAGGAAATTCCAAATTCAAATACTTATAAACAAACCAGGATCTGAGTATGATTCCTCAGAAACAGACTGACTGATGGCTCAGTTTAATCCAATCACTATTTAAATTTATTACTAACACAGCCCCATTTTCCCCTCTTCCTAAGGAAGTATTCTTGAATCATTTCATTGAAGTGTTCATGCTTTTGGCCAGTGAAATGTCAGGAACATGCAGCCAGAGCCTGAGGCAAAAATCAGGCTGAGTTGAACTTCAGTTATCATGACTCTAATCCTAAAGTATGTAGAATGATGGGGAGATATCTATTGACAAAGAGATCTGTTTCCAAATACCTTTGGAAAAGGCATGAATTCTCTTAACATATAGCAATTATTAAAAAGGTAGTAATAGTCAAAGAAGAAAAAAAGAAAGAGAGAGAGGGAGAAAGATCTTGCTCTAGATATATAAGAAACTTGATTCTTGGCTCTTGGTCTTCAGGTCAAAATTTCTTTTTTTTCTTTTTCTATTAACATCTGCTCCCTGCACATTCATGATAATATCGTTTGTCCCTAAATGTCTTGGTGTTAGTTAGAAAACTGGAACACCTTGTACAGACTTTTTTTTTTCCTGCCGAACTCTAAGTGCAATTCTGCACTTGTTGATAATCAAGTTTAGACCCGAAAATAGATGATTTTTGAAACATAGTTTTCATGGTATGTTTATTGCAGGAGTTAAAAAGTCAAATTAAAACAAATATATTAATAAACATTAATAATAATGTAATGATAACATTTGAAGCAATTTACCTAAAGAAAAAACATTACAAATAAACTCAGAAGAGTTGCTCGATTATTACTCATCTCTCACTGAAATCTACATGACATTTGCATTTTGAAAAACCAAACTCATCAGGCCACATTTAGCTGGCAACAGTAACAATTACAATAGCTATCTCCTTTTGACCATCAAGCTTTTTAAATATATTAAGAAACACTCTTTATTCGAGGGTGAAATTGTCAACCTATTAGCATGTTTTTAGAAACATGGCTCCAATAGCAATTCAGACATGATTTGTATTGAGTGTTTTGCAACTTCACTTCCTGGAGCTGTAGATTTATACACAACGTACCACCAGAAATGAATATTTTAAATGAATAATAGCAAATAGATTATTTTCCTGAAACGTAATTAGTACATGAACCAACATACCATGATCTGGCAAGGACAGAAAGGTTAAAGATATAGACATTATTCATCAATAATAATCATAAAACTTAGTTAAATTACAGTGCAAAGAATGACTGCTCAATCTAGGTGAAACTTGTTAACGTTTTGCAGACCTCCTTCGTAAATATAACTGTGAAGCTTGATCTTTACTTTCAAAATGATTAAAGCATAATGATTCAATTATTAACTTTGAAATTATATTTGAGAATTAGCGTCAGTTTAATTTTAAAGGAGAAAATAACTAATGAAGAAAAGCTAAAAATTGACTCCTGAAACAAAGTTTGAGAGTTTTTTGAACAGTTATGTTTTTATGTTAAGCTAAAAAGGAAAACTTTTCATATATTTTACATATATATGAAATATATTTTATAATATATATTTTCATATTATTCATATCATATATATTTTCATATTATTCTATCCCATTTTTTAATATGTATTTTTTAATTAAGCAGTCAATTTAATCTATCTAAGTGTTTTGATCAGCTGAAATACTGGTTGAACTATGAAATCCAATTATGATTCTCTTGCTCTCCTACCTGTAATCTCACCGAAGACCTATCCAGTCACAGCAAATAAATTAGTGTGATGCTCTCCACATAAAATTAACAACAACAACAAAATTAAATGCTAATTCTGTTATTGTACTGCTTTGGTGAAAGGAATTGTCTTCTTTGATCTGCAGCATACAGAGATTTATTTTGAACATCAAAGTAATCTATAAAAAGTGAACAAGAAGATGATTGGTTACATATTTTCATGTCCTCTGAGAAGCAGGGTAGGAATCAGCAATGCAAATGACATAGGATGAAGGGACAGTCTGAACAAAGAAATGAATCCTCAAAGAATATTGCTGAACTTTGAATTCTGACTCAGTCTTTTGAGAGACCTTAAACCACATTATCTTCCATGCCTATATGTTACCCTTTAACATAGCTATAAATCTGAAAGAAATCCACTGGCTGCCATGGACTGGCTCAGAATTCATAGTGATGGATTAGAGTTTAGTCCCTGATATTTGCAGGTTTTTTGTGACTATATGACAGACAATTTCAACAGACGCACTGGTGTCAATATAGCGGAATTTAATGCTCTTCCCATCCAAAGGAAGCCAAAAGTAGGAAAAGAACTTCTGAGTATCTCAGAACCCCCTCCAGCAGATTTCAATGACAGCACTGTACAGTCATCCCACACAGCTCTCTATACAGCAATGTCATGAGCTGGTGCAGAAAGCAACCATCTTTACTAAGGCATTCTATCTAGAAATCTTTAAGTGTGAACTAGTTTGATCCAAGCACAAGGAGAGAAGCTCTGAGGTAAAAATGCTGACCTGAACCATGTCTCAACAGGAGTGTCATTTGACATTAAGGGCAAACTGATAGCATTTATTCCATCTATCTGTAAAGGACACTCTAAGATTCCTATAACATTGAAAAGTATAAGGATTTCCAGTGTTGGAGAGATTTGTTTTCTTTGAACACAGAGAAAACAGCTTGTTTCAAATATCAAAATTTGGAGGTCTTAATGCATATTTCAGCTGTGGAATAATCTTTGGATTCAAACAAAGTAGGATAACAACAGCATTTCATCTAACAACTTCTAACAGAAATAATACTCCTTTTTTTAGATTCAGATGTTCAAATTAACACTATTTAAAATGATTCATTTTAAATATTCTCTTAATTGAATTTTTTTTTGCTTAGAGAAAAGTGTTAAGTAGCGTAGCAGAGCTGACAAACTTGCAGACAAGCTTTTCACAAGGGCATGATGTTCACATAGAAATATCCTGTGTTTTCTTCCTCTTAAGGATTACTTTTCAATTGATCCCCTTATGATTTCTAAAAAGCATCAAGTACTCAACAATTCTCACAGACAGATAAAGCTGAATGTGCAGCACTTGTGTAAATCAGGCTATTCATACGGATCTCTAAAAATAAAATGTTGCATGGTAGAAGAGCTTTGCCTTTGTTTATCTGGAAGAGGAAAGATGTTTGACATTTTAGTCTCTCTAAAACTTCATAGAAAAATGTATTTTTGAGATACAAATAGCCCAAAAGCTTATGACAAAAGGTCATTCACAAGAAAAGGTTAACAGAAATGTGTCAGTTTTGAATACTTTCCTTGGGTGGAGGACACGTATGATAAGTTGCAAAGGCATCATAATAAAAATTGTGCTAAAAAAAAGAACGTTCCAACATCCATTGTGATATGATTCTTTTAGTTTATACTATACTTTCCTAAACATCAACATCAAATTTAATAAATTCTGCTCCACTGAAAGAAAACATTTGAAATTATCTGAATATTTAAATACTTTTATTTCAAAGGGAATATTGAAGTGCTTTCTTCACACTATTTGTTTTCTTCTCACTCTAAAGAAAACAAGTGTGTTTCCATAGGAAGAGGAAATATGCTTCCCTCCCTGCTCTAATTTTAATATTTATATAGCTGTAGCAATCTTAAGTAACATCAATACACAAACATAATGCAGAAGTTCTACAGAACCCTGTGCATTGACACCACTTCACAAAAATATAGGGACTTTTTTTATTATTTGATAAATTTGATGTTGATGTTTATTATTCACGGGACAGAATCTGAGTACTCTGATTTATCTTTTCTCATTCAGTTTTTCATTATCCTTCATTAACATGGATATTCAAAATTTACTAAATTGAAATCTTTTTATCTAATTAAACATGATAAATTATTAGTATTGCAGAAATACCATTCAGAATAGTGAAATGGAGGCAGCTTATAGGACTTTCTTACGTAATATATGTATTACATGTGCATGTTCATATAATACATATACAATACATATATTACATTAATTAATCAATACATATATTTTTATATATACATGAATCAGTTATCAAGCACTTTTTGAATAGGACATTAGTAAAACTTTTTTTATTTTTAAGACAGAGAATAAGCCTTCAGTTATGTTCACTCTCATGGAACTACTCTTAGAAATTCAATTTGTCCTACCCTGAAACATACTGCCCATAAAAACTAAAGGTAATCTTAAAAACTAAGTTAAACTGACACCTAGCCCTTCAATGGCTAATACTGTGAGAAAGGAGTTCTAGCTGAAAATTCCAGGTATGTATAAAAAAAAATCTTAATCAAAATTTAAAAAAAGTTAAAATTAAAACAATGTAAAGTTTTCTTTCTGTTTTCATTGGATATAGCAGTAGTTTCACAATCTACATTGCCACTGGCCTTAGAGTTGTTAGTTTTGATTCAAGAGTAGAGGAACATGCAACAAAATTCACATATGTATCTGTATGCATGCCATGTACTTTGTACTTCCTACAGCTCATGTACTTCTGCCCACCTCCTGTGACGGGGCAATTGCACGGTACATATCAGGGCCCTGGAGGCACAAATATATTTTGATGCCACAGCCATTCCCCCTGCTCCTAACATTGTTATAAACCTGTCCCAGGTCTCCACTTTAGCTTGTATCTGGTCTGAATTGAGATGTGAGCCAGTATGGGGTCATGCTTGATGCTTAATTAAAGTCAAATTAAGTAGGTACAAAGTTTTAACCAGCAGATTTGGTCTATTTCACCTTCAGTCAACAAGCTGTGAGAAGGAAAAGCATTTGAGTAGCAAACGCATGGTGAAAGGAAGCGAGGAAAAGCACATTATTTACTTATGTGATTAACTGTGGCCTCCCTATTCACTGGGAAATTTTGTGAAACAAATAAAAAAAAATGTTCCCAAGTCATGTTAAGTGCTTGCAAAGGATTTAGAATAATGTAAAATAAGCAGCTCTTTCCTTCATGATTAATGCTAAATACAAGAAGTCACATCAAACTTCTCAGAATTTTTTTTCCCCTCATGGAATGAGAAGTGCATTCCACTAGAAAATCTACCCTACTCAGAATGTCAAAATGAACTTTTTAGATGTTTTCAATCTGCCAAGATAAAGACATCCTCATAAGTGTAGGTAAATGTCTGGGAACTGCATTTGGCAAAGAGGCGCTGTAATAGGAACACAAGCATAATTGAGACAATTAAGCTGCCCCAATGCAAGAAATATTCTCTGTACATCTGTGCTTCCTGGAACCTTAAACACCAGAGGCTTCACTTTCATTTGCCTAATACCATGTGCCTGTTCATAATGATGCATAAGAATTATACTGTTAATCATTCCAATGTCAATTTCACAGAGAGTGGTCATCACAACTTCATTACATTTCTCCAGGTAAATCCACTTGGCAGGAAAATCTTACATCAAATAGACACTGTGAGCAGGAACTGCACTTAGCTAATAGACTCTTCAGAGTCAAATACCATAGCATCTCCCCTGCAGGCATGTTTCCCTATCACACAAACACACTTGAATGAACCAAAGGATCTGAGTGAAGTTATGTTCTGTTTCTTTATAGAACAGCAGTGGTTGAATAGGAACAGTCAGGGTCATCTTGTCCAACTGCCTTTCTCAAGCACTTACACCTACATGTCCAGATGTCGTCTGATTATCTCCAAGAAGAGAGATGCAACAGCCTCTGTAGGTAACCTACAAGTGCTCAGGCACTTGCAAAGTGTTTCCTGATGTTTGAACTGAACCTTCTGTGCTTCAAATTATGCCTATATCCATGCCCAGAGGCATAATTAAAATTGAAAGCTGATGAAATGTTGGGGAAAATCATAGACAATTCCATCATTAGAACTGAAATGGTATTTTGACAACAGTCAACAATTATCAGGAAAACCACTTATTCAAAAGCTTCAGTGACAGCACACTAGATTGTTTGAAGAACTCTACCTTTTTTTTTTCCCCCCCAATCAATAAAACAAGCATGTTGCTTCCTACCTAATCACTAGAGTCCAACAAGTGAGATTCCTACATGACACATGTACTGCCATCAGCAATGGTAGTGCTGTTCTGTCTAAGTTAAGAGGTATAATCTTTTGCGCATATGCCTGACTTCAAAAATGTTGATCTAAACAGAATCACTCATTCACCTAAATTCCTTTAGAAACCAATGATAATGAACTGATATTATTTTTATTATTTTCCTTTTAAATATTGAAATGATTGAGATTTTTTGGGGGGTAAGAGATGTTTGTTTTTCCGGTCAGATTCCAATCTGTTTTACTAATGTTTTCCCTGCACTCTAATTTCATTTAATACTTCCATTAGTTTTTCCACTGAATTAGAGTATACTGCTGGGTCCCACCAAACTACTGTTATTTTCTACCTGCAGACGATATACTTCTGGTGCAGGCTGAGATCACAAGCACAACAATACATTTGCTTTGTCAGATTAATCTCTTGGTCAATAAGGTTTTCTTATATATATATATATAAAAGATAAGATAAGATATATATATAAGATATATATATATATTTATATATCTGTAATATATGTATACACGTATATGAATCACCAGTTGCCATTAAGCCCGTTTTAAAGCATTCAGGATTTTCCAAATTTAGTCCGTCCTTTAAAAAAATTGTGATTAAATTTATATGTATCTCACACATATGACTAAGACATTACACAGCATAAGTGTGTCAGTTTATTTTCTATCTTCCATTTTAGTGACATCTTAGAACAAAGCTCTCTTTGTTATACAAGAAAACTTCTGAGAAATAGAAAATGGAAATGTATGGAAAAAATTAACTAACTGACACCGTTCTGGCAACCAAAAGCATCAACTGCACATTATCAACACGAGCACTTAGCCTGCCAACAATTATTTGCTGTCAGTCACAAAAATAAACTGGAATTTTCTTGCTCTTGTTTGTTTGCACAAACCTTTTTATTAATGCTACTAGCCATTTTTCTGCTTGGGGTTCAAAAGATAGAATGATTCAGTGAGATATAATAACTTCATATCATGCGAATCAGTTGGCTGCAACCTTGGGCCCAGATACTACAGGTAATAGGATAGATGGTAGCTCATGGGGTCATTTGTTGCACATTCCCCACAAAAACTGTGAACGAATGCCTGGATACAGATATTTCTTTGGGTTTTACTTAGTTTCGTCTACCCAAAGTTGTATATATGCATATATGTATGTACGGGCACAAGCATACCTACACCTCTGAGTGTGTCATCACTCAACACTTATTTTTGCAAAAGTTGACCATAATTATTCAGCAGTTTCACATAAAGGGAGGATTATCAGAATGTATATGTTGAACTGATTTCATTACAGACTCCAATAGTCTTCCCTGTAAAGTTCTTTCAAAGGCAAACAGGACAGCACTACTCAATACCAAAATTAACTTCTAATTCTTGTAGTAGATTCAATGAGGACATGGCTTGAGATCTCAGTTTTTTCTACAGATAGTGTCACTGTTAATTAGTTCTATAATAATCCATTTGCTCACACAGGGCTCATTGTAATACTGAAATTTCCAAAGGTACCTCAAGCTCTCTTGACAAACATGGCAACACATCACTTCTGCCTCAGTTGGAAAAAGTTGCCTCAGCAGGAAAGATTGAGATGCTACTTTTTCATTCTAGCAGAAGTTGCTCTGAATGATATGAGCTTGTAAACTGGCAAAAGAGAATAATGAGTCCAGGTATAAATTATTTGCAACAACAATACAACAATAACATTTACTGCACAAGAGACTAAGCTACTGTATCCTTTGACTACATCTGCCCACTGTTTCTTAATGGAAAGATCTAAGAATCCATTAAGATGAAGCTGTCAATCCTATTTACAGAGCACCAGCCTGCAAAATCCTTTATGAACTACAAAGGCTATAGGACAGGTTCTTGTCTTCCTCCTTAACGATCCAGCTTATTAAAAGAAACAAAAGAATCCTCACTAATTGTGAATTCGTATAGGCAGCAAATAAAGCATTTTAAAGTATTCATCTTTTTTCATCATAACTTTTTAACAAATAATAGTTACAGAAATTGGAAATTTTGTTCAATTAAATGAACTTCTACTTATTCAGTCTCATGAACTACTGCATTTCAGCTGTTCTCATTAATTGTCCCATCACAAGCTGCTCTGTAGGATCCTTGCAATGCTGTTTGGAAACATATTTGGAATTTATATCACTAAGATAAAATGCTTTGTCCTTCAAGACCAGAAGTGATTCATACAGACCAGATGTGAGGGAAGCCTGACCTTCAGTGTCTCCAGGGATGGGGCATCCACCAACTCTCTGGGCAAGGTGTTCCAGTGCTTCACTACCTTTATTGTAAAAACTTACTTCTTATATCCAATCTAAATCTCCTCTCTTTTAGTTTGAAACCATTTCCCCTTTTCTTATCACAACAGACTTTGCTAAAATGTCTGTATCCTTTAGACTGGTAGGGAGGTTCAAATTTTACTGCTGTACCACCAATATCTTCCCTGGATGTCATGGTCCAACATAATAAAATAAGTGGCATTATTTTCAGGGCAACCCTCATAATATTGGTGTTAAACAAACATATGAATCACAATTATAAACAACAATGCAGAGGAATTTCCTAGATATTGATCAGAGACATCTTACATGCCTACCTCATGGTGTTTTTTTGCAGTGGCATAGAAGTCCTATTGTTGTATTCTGGGAGAAGTACACTGTATGTCTGCTTCAGGAAGTCTTCCGTTCGATTCTATTTTGATTCTTGCTGCTTTCCCTTGCTATAGGCCAGCTGCTCTGCTTTTCCCTTGCATGGATGCAGCAAATCTTTACAAATAAACTTGGTCACAATTGTCAGATCTGTAAAGAAAACAGATAGGGAAATCCAGCGTTTTAAGCATAACTGCACTTAGTCCTTGGACTGATTGAAATAACATGGGTAATATTACATACAGGTTGCAAATTCTTTTAGATCTGAATATAATCTGTTCATTTCACATAGATGCGAGACTCCGTATGTTTTTATTTCTAATGCTAAAGATCATTTGATTCCTCAAATCTTTATTTTGAGCAAAGTCACCTCTAATGTATCAGATTTTGTTGTGGAATATATAGAAGCTGTATCTTTTGCAGTATTTTTTCTTAGTTCTCTTTACTGGAATCATTATATCAGACTTATCAATAGGGTAGGCTTTATCACCTGTTATCTAATCCTTCGCACATTTCAAAAATCTTTACCCTTAGCCTAATAAAAGCAACATATTTTACACAGCATTTCACATATCTATCTATAATTACTATTACAGTGTTATAGGTATATATTACAACAAATTCTTAAATGGAGAGATATAAGTATGCAAGACCCTTGATGTACACATATTAATCCAATAACTGCTAATGAAAGTTGCTTCCTCAAACTAAGGATAGCAGAGCAAAATACTCCCTTGATTCTGAGAGATTTTTGACTACAGCAAACCACAAGACAGTTACATGCACAAACAGGTTCAAGTCTTACTAGACAGTTATACATAGCAGTTCTTAAACATGGCAGAGAAACAGTTTGTTGATAAAACCAGTTAGTTCTGAGACACTGGGCAATTTCAAATAATAATAATAATAATAAAATAAAGAGTATGATTACTCATTGCTTTATAAAAAATTTGCAGAAAGCAATCAGAAAGTGATTTTGGAATATATTTCATACCTACTAAGCACATTATGAAGATCCATATTGTTTAATTTTTATGAATGAATCATTTGTAAATTGAATACAATGCACTGCCTTTTTTTTTTTTTTTTTTTGGAATCAAACCAAATCATCACCTACAAGGAGTGATATTGATAATATTATTAGGCCTGTTCTTTTTTTAAATTACATTTATTGCATTCAAGCTGAGATCAAGAGGTTAACTCCCAACTTATTCCCCAATTATTCATAATTTTAGCTTATTGACTGCGCTATAGATCAGCAGCCGTTTCTTTCTAGCAAAAAAGAAAAGAGTCTTGCTTATTTCCTCATCATTGATCAATTCGAAGTGAAATTAATGTTTAATAGCTGCATTGTTCCAGTACATGTAAATTTTGACCTTCCTTAAAATAAACATGTATTTCAATGCCATTATCAATATCATTCACTTGAAGAATCTTCCAGTATCTGAGGAGAAAAAATGTGCCTCTATTTGCTAACAAATGATCTTTTAAAATCTTTACAAAAACAGGTTTTGTGCCTATGTAAATACAGTTTTATTCAAAAAGAATTTAGAAATTCCCATCGGTACACAAATAGAAAGAAAGGCCATTTCTACATACAGATAAGTAAAAAAGAATGAAGTTTATGTAGTAGCCCAAATTTTATTATTACTACATACCCAAACCAGAATCAGATATAAACTTCTTTGGCACCTCCAACTCTCAAATAAAACGAAACAGGTGACGTTCAGCACCTATCCTCAAAACTCTACATAGCACCAATATTTAGAACTAGCATTGCTCTTCAGCAGCTAGAACCATTGCTTTCTCTAATGCTTGATGATAACAGGTGAAAGCTCTCACAGGTGGGATTGTGATGCTAATATCTTATGCTGCCAATGACAGTCTGCCCTTGTTTGGGAGAGAAGTATGTGCAATGACTTTGGAAGTTATTTAAAGACACAGAAACACCAGGATTTTCCACACAGGATTTCCAAAAGTGACTTTGGATTTAAAACTCAAGATGTCTTGAGAAGACAGAAATGAGACAATATTTTACCATATACAATGAGAAAAACGTTGTTCTTAATCATAGAATAGCTCAGTCTTCCAGAAGTGAAACACACAGAGATGTACAGACTAGAATACACCAAAAGCTGTGGTAGAGTAAACCACATTCTACAGATTTCTGAAATTATTATACTGGCTATGAGCAACCTGTCTCCCTATATTTTAGCTAGCCCAATACTGAAAGCATAGGTAGAAGCTGGAGAAGAAGCACGTAAAATGTATTGATGAATCTGTTTCTTCTTGAAGCACTGAACTAAGTTTACCAGCACACTTCACATCTCTTCCTGACAGCCATTACTTCCTCTCCAAGTTTGGAAGTAGTCACCTTGGGTGGGAATGAGAAGAGCAGCCTTGCAGTCAGAGCAAGATGAAACATATTTCCAAGCTAGCAGAAAGAAATGTCCGTTACTGTAGATGTGAGCTTGGTCATTCCCTTTGTCTTACAGAACAAAAGCAGGCCAAAAACAAACACAAACAATTAGAATAAGCGCTACTTCAGAATTTCCACCCAGACACCCAGAATTTCCAGGTAAAGGTACGTCATCACCATCAAGATGTTTTCTTTTTGTGAATGAAACATTATAAATCTTTCACTCCTGACTTATCACCAGATTCTTAAGATCTGATTGTGATTGTTCCCATAGTACAGATGGAAAATGATGCATACCTACTGCGATTGACTTTGGCAAGGTTGGGAAATGATTTAGTGTCAGATCTCAAAACAGCAAATTCCAAGTCCTCTGTTCTAACCACGAGTCAAAATTTACTCCATTATACTATTGTCTCTGGGAGAGAAGAAGATACATATGGTTTTTTAAGTTAAAGCTGATGAAATCAAGTAAAATTCTTTACTCACACTGTTCTACAGTGCTTAGAAAACCTGATGTTCTTTTCTAGCTGTAATCATCATCTGATATTTATTTCTGTCGGTATCTCAGTGTCTTCTGTCACCTTTCAACTGGCAAAGCTTTTATTTTTTATTATTAAATTACTTATAAAGTGCATTGTCAGCCCACTCAGCATGCTTCTTAATTAATTACAAGTTGTAATATGTTTCTGGCAGCAGAGACAAAGAACTCTCCTGCTACTAACAAGAGATCAGCAATTTCTTTCATTAGCAATTGTAAAGAAAATTCTATTATTATTAATTATATATTCATTACCGTTATTATTATTTAACAGCAAGCTGCATGTACTGCCAAGTTTAAGATATCAGGCCTCATGTTCTCATAGTGAGTCCTGAGATAAGAGCATTTCAGGAAAGGGTGAACATCCCTATATTTAATTCTATCTACTTAGATACGTAGATGTATTCTTCATAGGCCTCTCTGAGCACTTAACACTGCATATTCTATGAAAAGCATTTTATCAGACGCCAAAAGCTCCTTTCATTTCCAGAAAAATTTCTGTCACACACTCAGGCACAGACCTACTCTTTTTTATTTTTTTAAAGAACTTTATAGTTTCTTATCTATCTGTAAACTATTTGTTCTTTAACAAATTCCAAAGTAAGCTTATACTTTCCTGTATTTTGTCACCTTTAGGTCCTTTAAAAGGGAAGGCTGGATTTCAAAAGAGCTTTCAGAGAAGAGATCAAGTGGTCTCTGAATCTCACTACATAACATTGTAACTGAGGACAGATTTACAGTGGTATTTCTTTTAGCGACAGGAAAGTTTTTAGATCCAAAGCAGTTCTGTGGTCCAACCAATGAAGCTTTCAGGTGTAACAAACAGAATGATGTGGAGGCAGGAAAAAGTGACTGGGTGAGGATTACAGTGACATAAACTGGTGCTAAAAGTAAAGAAAATGATTTGAGAGCACTTTTTCCTTTGAGAATGGCGGCTTGCCTGAGTTGCTTCAGAAGGCTGGGACATTTTTAAATACCTATCCTTTTGGCTTCAGTATATTCTTAAGTGTTTTTACATGCAATGACACAAGAAATCATTTTAAGGCACCTTACCTCAGTGCCCAGAATAAGATTTAACTTATTACCTACTACTTTTTTACCTTTTACCTTTTCTATCATGGGAAGAAACCCAATAACAGCAGGCAGACCACGCTGGCATGGCTGAGATAGTTTTTGTCTTCTGCTATTTCTCCCAGTATTTTTATTAACATTTACTAGCCCTTTCAAAGTAGTTTAATTAAAATGCGAGGATCTGGAATACTGGCATTACCTGCAATCACCCAGATCGACATCAATTTAGAAGCAGAAGTAAATCCCATCATTTTCTCTCTTCTACAAGGTTGGTGAGCTGCAGTTGATGTACCAGGAAGAAAGGAAATACAGTAACCATTTCATTCACCCCAGCTAAATATGGTCGTATGAGTTCAAAGCGCAGATGCAGGTATAAAAACCCTTACGATATATAAATGTTCTGCATCTTATAAAAGAAAAAATAGCCTTATTTGTCAGAATAACAACAGGTAGTAGCCACCCACAGAGTCTGTATGAAATTGTAATTCATTCTCAGGGCTGATCATAGCCATTTCTGAACTATCTTCAAACAAGTCCTAGGGGGAGAACTGCAACCTTGCATGCATAGTAAGAGGCCATTCATGACTCTGGTGTCAAAGGTTTCCCAGAGCTCTACACAGCTGCAAAATTCCCTTCCACTCCTCAACAAAGACAGAACAAGATGTATTTGTTTAGTATTATGACAGTGGATTCTACAAATTCCAATTAGTCACAATTAGTCTCTGTTTTCATACATTACTGAACCTTAAAGCAACAGGTTCCTTAGAAGTATAGACATATTTACAGAGATGGATACAGACATAACAGGGATACTTTGCCTGTGTAGTTTGCTGGTTGGACACAACATTTATAATCTGGAAACTGTACATTCATCATAGCAATAGAGTCTTCATCTACATCTAGAAATACATGGACTCTAGAATAGGAAAACTCTCAATGTGACTATTGGCTGTTTTTATCCATTCTGCAGTAATAACTGAAATTTCAAATTGATTTTCCAGTAAATATATGAAAATAAAAATATAATTATATGGAGAAAAACTTAATCTAGATTATAACACACTGTCTTGATTTGAAATGTCTGAGAAAACTGAATTCAATCTCAATGTCCAGTCAAGCTTCCTGCTATGGCCACAGCATCCCGTAATTAGTTATTACGATGTTTCTAGCTAGTCATACTGTTCCCCTAACAATATGTAGATTCTTGTCCTCCACATACAGATGTAATTCATTTGGCTTTTGTTTCTTTTTGCTTTTAGTAGGAAGATTTTGGACAAACCATTTCAAAGTACTTTTACATCTTAGAGCAACTGAACTATCTTTCAAATGGGAGACATTACTGTTATTCAAATAAGAAACACTCCCTTTTTTGTCCACCTGGGCATGTATTCAGAAGTATGACATTTAACTGCTCCACAAGATGGAAGTATATAGAGCAATTACACTAGCTTTTTAAATTTTAATTCCAGTAGCTTTTTAAAAATATTGGATATCATGGTAAATACTACTCTGCCTTTAAAGGTACATTTGATAAAATATTAACAAAAAGCACACAAGGCCCTTCCCATTTCTGATATATCTATCTTTTCATTATTCTTTTGGAAAAACTGAAATACCAAGCATTACAAGATAGCCTTGCCTGAAGAGAGAAAGCAAGTCCAAGGGATCAGAAGAACCTGTAATCTAGTTTCTAAGTTTTGAGCTTCAGCATCAGCAACTTTTCTGTAATTTCACAAAATATGTTACATTTCATACAGTGTTAATTGATGACACTTTAATTGATGAGATGGAAATCATGATATTTAGCAGACACTGAAGTTTCTTAAATGGCTATTAATAGCAAGTTATTTATGATTATTATTATTTTGGATCCAACAGTTAGTATTGCAATCATCAGAATTTTCTTTTAAAGTATGGAATCTGAGATAAAGATCTCAAATGGATACCCAGTAGAGAGAGTGGGACCTGTGTGATAGAAGCAACTGTAAGAGAAACAAAACACTGCGGATACGTGAGCAATACTAGATCTAATTCCAGGGTAGCTGTTTTTGGAAAAGATTGTCCATTTATTTATTCACAAGGTTTAGATTTGGTTGTCTATCTTTGAGTTCATGAGAGTACGTATGAGAGCAAACCCTATGATGCAGAGTAATTTCCTATGCAGAAATCTGTATTAACATCAGCTTATTAATTTTCTGCTATACCCAAAGCACTTAGGAAAAGACAGTTTGTAATTTCTGCAATAACAGTGAAGGCACGTCCAATCCATCTCATTATTTCTCCTAGTTAAGGGTAATTCATGCAAAATAATGGGTCAGGTTAGCACCCATGAGTGTCTTAGTGAGAATCTAGGCATAAGGCTTACAAAGAAACTTCAAGAAATTTCGACAAGAAAGGCTTCCCCACAGAATAAGCATTCCCCATTTTTTTAAAGAAGGGAAGAAGAAAAAATTGGAAAAACATTACCTCTGTGAAAATGCAGATGGAAAAACTTAGATGTTTTCTCAGTTTAATTCTCTCACAAAACACCATTTCCCTGGTATTTCAGGTAGATCATAGAATCATAGAATGGCCTGGGTTGAAAAGGACCACAATGATCATCTAGTTTCAACTCGCCTGCTATGTGCACGGTCACCAACTACTAGACCAGGCTGCCTGGAGCCACATCCAGCCTTAAATGCAATGTAATCTACCTACTATGGGGTCATTTTTGCATTCTGTTCCACTTGATCAAAATCATATTAATTTGTATGTAGCAATAACTCTATGAATACGGTCTGTTACTGAAAAAAAACCATCTGCTTTTCATGAGAGAAGTTAGAAGCCATTAGGGAAAGAAAAAATATTCTTTTGGTAGCACTAGGAACCCAGGACTCAGTAAACTGAATGACCTGCAAAAGTCCGTTCCAATTCAAATGATTCTATGATTTTGGTGTAGGACAATGGACAAGTACCTCACCATCTGATGTGGGAGATCCAGATGTTACCTGTCACAGCATACACTCTTCAGGAACATTTCCAGTCACTCAACAGCCTAGTATCAGGAATGACATAAGTAAGTCTCTCTTCAGTTTCACCATCATCTACAAAAAGGGAATGGCAACACCTGCTCACTGTATACTGCATATTTTGCTTCACTTTAAGATTTAATTAATCAGCTAATAGCTACAAAGCATACAGGAGATGTTAACAAATATTCACAGCAATTCAGAGGTGTAAATTGGTGTTTGCTAATAGAATTCTCCCACTGTGCAACACTTCACTTTCTGAAGTCTATCATCTGATGCTATTACAGCAGATAAATGAGTCAGTCTCACCAGGAGTGTTTGAGTGTTTTGGACAAGCTTCTTTGGGAGTCTTTTCATGCTGATATGCTATTCTGAATGTTGCTGTTGAGGGTTTTTTTAATTTTCTTTTTTCCTTCTTATATAGTCCTTAAATCACTTACTAAAGTCTGTTTAAACTTAAAAGAAAAATTAGCCTGGACTTCAGATTTTCTGTTTTCAAGTATTGAAGGCATCATAAACCTAAATCAAGACAGTACTTTGTCACATACATAATTTCCTTCTGCTCCTACCTTAGAAGTAGAAAGCAAACAAAAAGAGATGATTAACACTATTTATTTTTTATTCAATTCATCTGTATTTGGTGATGTATGCATTAGAACATGACTATTCCCTCTTTTTACTACAAGATTAACCACACTGATCATCGAAGCATTCTAATCTTCTCTTTATGCAGAAAAAAAACAAGTGCAATTAATCCTTACAATTAGCAGCAGTTTCCTCAGTGGAGAATGAGGAATTCTTAGATTTTTTTAGAATTACCCTGCAGTTTCTTAGAACAATTGGGTCAACAACTAAAAGCTTCTTGTTATTGAAAGTATTTGAATTTCAGTCTAAATGAAGGTTTGGAGGCTTTTTTTTTTTTCAATTCCTTCATTTTTCTTATGCATGCATTTAGAAAATTACTTCTGCATTATGAATGCACAATGCATGAATATTTTGAATGTTTATGTGATAAGCTATCAAGACTCTATAGTTCATTAATGAAGAGAAGTAAAGAACAAGTTAAAAGTGTTCTAAAATCTTAGATTAGTTAAGTCATTTTCCTGTAATGCAAAGTATTTTGTGACAGTTCAAGCTTAAGTTGCCACTGTTCTCATGTTAAAACTCACCTTCTGGTCAGCTGAGTTGATGCAGTTTTCTTCCGAGACCTCACTGTGAATCAGAGAGAAGAACACATTTGTCTTTCTCCTGAAAAGAAAATGAAAGAGTTTATACATTTTTTCTAAGTATGAGGATCTCCTTATTCTGCTTCATTATACTGCCCTTCAAACTGTAGTCTTGGTATAAGTAAGAGTGAATAGACGATGTTGCTGGCAAATACTTTCTCATACTGAGCTATGGGCTATATCTTCTTGGATAATCCAGTTTTAAAAAACTTGCCTTAGACAATTCAGAGCATCTTTCATAGTCTCCAAGACAAAGAAATGATTCTTACTGATTCCAGTGTCAGACAATATTCTAATTATTGGTCTAAAACATCTAGAATAGCATAAAAATGTCTAAAATAGTATAACCAATTATCACAACTTGTTTGCAAATCTCAAACTATTCAGTGTTCAGTAGCTCTATATACTTACATTTTAGTGGAATAGATTTCTATCTATTTTCTGTACCTGAAATACACAACCAGTCCTCAACTTTCTGGAGGAAACGAACAGAAAAACAAACAAAAAAAAACAAACCAAACAAACAAACCAACAAACAAAACCTTGGAAACAAAAACGCAGAATGCACTTAGAAAGAACTCAAATATATGTTCAACAAATACGGTCTGAGGAAGTTGATGTCTGGAGGGTTAGATGATGCCTATAGTTTGTAATGGACAGATTCAACATTTTGGAACACTTAAGTGTGGGCAATGTTACGCTAGAAACACCACAGATCCTAGTGGTTGGCAGTAGCTCAGAATATCACTTAAGGTCAAAATAGTGCTTTGCAGACCTTTTGCACTCATGCCTTCTGCAGCTCTGCAACATCCAGCACATATTCTAACTTTGATTCCACCATCATCTTCTCTTCCTATCCTCCCGTGAATTATTTCACTCCTCTACTGACAAAATGTATTTTCTATTTTTTCTTTTTTGTAAAACATTTTCTTTCTATTTATTACGAATTATATATATAATGGCAGCAGAAATCCCTTTCCTCTAATCACATGACTGTGGCCATTAAAAGTCATATGTTGCAGAGTAGATAATGTACCTACATTGTTTCAGCATGATAATATCAATTGTATTGTATAGGCATATAATACAATCTGCTCAACAGTTTGAAGCCAAAAGACCTTGTTTCCAAGTATTCAGTGCCCACTACACCAATTATCTTGTGCCATTTTTGTTATTTATGTTGATTATCCTCATCTGTCTAAATTACAGGTGTGGCTATAAAGAAAATCCTGTCTGGATCCTAGCAGAGAATTTATTAACATCTATTAAAAAGATTTTTGCAAGAAAATCTGATGATACATATATAGCAATGCATGAACACCATTCAACATGTTCAGTGTCCTAGACCACTCTAAGTGTCTCGGTGCCTTGATTGTGAGAGTTGTCTGTAACAGATGATACTAAAGAGCTTTGGATAGCGTGCTGGGTCTGCCTGGGACAGAGCTCATTGTATTCACAGTACTCTGAATGGAACTGTATTTTGAAGTAAAAGAATGTTGGTAACAACAGTGTTTTCAATACTACTGAAAAATACTTACACAGCATTAAGGATTTCTCTTTTCTCCACTCTGCTCCCCTGCACTGAGTAGGCTATGGGTCAGCAAGAAGCTGGGAGAGGACATCACTTGAACAGATGACTCAAACTGAACCATGAGATATTTCATGTCATGTAATGTCAAGCTCAGCAACAAAATTGAGGTGGGGGAATAGTACACAGTCAGGTAGCTATTGCTCGGAGAATGCTCAGACATCAGTCTCCTTGTGGGAGTTGGTGAGTGATTATCTTCACATCACTCCTCTTTCTTTCAGTTATTAAACTGTTTTTGTCTTGACTCACAAGTTTTCTCATTTTTGCTCTTACAAACAGATCAAAATGTATACATGCAGTGCTTAGCTGCTCACCAGGGTCAACCCACCACAGTTATATTAGAGGGGCTGGGAAAAAAACAAAAAGAAATTAAAGACCTTTCCTATCTTTACAAGCAAACAAACAAACTCTCTCCATATCCAGTATTGGTCCTAAATGGCCATATTGTCCCTCAGCAGCACCCACTGATAAAATTACATTAAATATATATCCAATTTGAAGGCTTAAACTAGTAGTGTTCCCCTGGGGTCAGTGCTGGGTTCTGTCTTGCTCAAAAACTTAATCAGCGACATGGTTAAAGGGATAGAGTCCACTCTCAGCAAATTTGCTGATGACACAAAACCAGGAGAATTCTCTGACACACCCAAAGGCTCTGCTACCACTCAACAAGACCTGGACAAACTGGAGAGTTGGGCAGGGAGGAACCTGATGAGGTTTAACAAGAGGAAGTGTAGAGTCTTGTTCTTATGGAAGAATAACCACATGAATCAGTACATGTTAGGGGATGACTTACTGGAGAGAAGCTCTGTTAGAAAGACCTGGGGGTCCTGGTGAAAAACATGTTGGCCAGCAACATGCCCTTGTAACCAAGAATGCCAATGGTATCCTGGGTTGCGTTAAAAAGAGTGTGAATAGCAGGTCAAGGGAGATTACCCTCCCCTCTACTCCTCCCTACTGAGGCCACATTTAGACTAGTGTCCAGTTCCAGGCTCTCAAAAAAGACAGGGATCTTCTAGAAGGAGTCCAGTGGAATGTCAAAAAGACGATGAAGGGCCTGGAGCATCTCCAATGTGAGGAAAGACTGAGTAACCTGGATCTGCTCAGTCTAGAGGAAAGACCACCAAGAGAGGCAAGAAGTTATGGCCAAAAACTTGAACATAGGAAGTTCCGCATAAATATGCAGAAAGACTTCTTTATGGTAAGGGTGACGGAGCACTGGAACAGGCTGCCCAGAGAGGCTGTGGAGTCGTCTTCTGTGGAGATACTCAAGATCTGACTGGATGCCTACCTGTGCAACTTACTGTAGGGTACCTGCTTTAGCACAGGGGTGTTGGACTTGATGATATCTTGAGGTCCATTCCAACCACTATGATTCCGTGAAAACAAACACTGCCAGACTGTATGCTCCAGACAAGGCAGCCAAAGTAAAGCAAATATTTATATGAAAACAGAAAGAATTTCTTCCAATATCACTGTTAACATTCCTCTTTTCAAAGCTATTCAATCACGTTGCTAAGGTTGAAGGACATGATCAACATTTAACCCTCCAAACCAGTCTCAGGTCCAGCATTCTATTGCCCACATCCTCATCGGAAGACTGTGCTCATCTAATAAACTATAAAATGAAATCTGGTTCTCTGGTGATCTGAAATCTGTTATTATATTTTCTTGTCTTCCTTTACTTTTACATGCTATGACCGATCAAATTCAGTATTCACAGTTTCACACAGAATGAATAGCTTTTTATCTGTAAGATATCCCTAATGTCTGCACATTTACGTAGCTTTGGAAATCATTAACAACTCAGATGGCTTAATATCTCAACACTCAGTCTACTCATCTGTGCCTGTAGGACTCACAGAGGTGCTAAATATCTCTAGCGAGAAGCCAAAAGAGGTGAAGTGACTCAGCAAGAGCTAAGCAGGTCCACAAACTTAAAAGTCGTCTTTGTCCCTTTTTTTTTTTTTTTTCCCCCAACAATAAAAGAATACTACTAGTATCATGAGAACTAAAAAATATGTTTTTTTCTTTCACAAAATAGAGGAATGGAATAATCCAGTTATTAAATACAAGAAGGTTTTTACATTCAAGCCTCTCTTGTCTCACAGAATTCCGCAACGGGTTTTAAACAAGAACAGTTATTTGGAACCTACACATCAACATTTAAATGATACCAATAAGATCCTTATTATTAAATATTTATTTTTATAATATGCTTATCTATGAACACTTAAATTATCTTTCCTAAAAGCATATACCATTGAGTTTGTTCCAAACAAATTTACAGCAGTTTAGCTGTAGGTCTGCCTGAGGTAGGTAAGAATAAATCCCAGGAAATCAGTGTTGAGATGTCTAAATCACCTCGCCTGTTGTGTAACTGTCAGATTTCTATAGCTTATTTAAGCAGCATTCTTTATCCTTAAATAATCTCGAGCAATTTTTTGTTTTTGTGCAATTCACTATTGTATTAAAATATTATTTCCTAAAAAGTAAGTGTGCGACTAATCCGTTGAGAATGTTGCAACACTGTGGAATTAGATTGAGTATTAGCAAAAGGAAACAGTGAGGACATTTTAATGAATATATCATAGACATAAAATTTCATTTGCACATGGCTCTGTTCAAACCAAAGAAGAAAGGGGAAAAACACAGCTCTCATATAACAGTGAGACCACTCTGGAGACTAGATATTCCCTTCTAGATTAAGGAGTATCCCTCAGAGATCTGAGAGGTCTGAGGTTCTGAAGAATATATATGACATACTTCAAGTAATTTTCTGTACTTTCTTTTCTGACTCTTGAAAGAGCTCTGCTGGCTTTTCTAATGTCAAAGACATATGATACAGGGTAGTCATTCAGTCTGAGATTCTCATTCACTGGTAATTATCTCCTTGTAATACTGTGTGCTCTTCTCTGGGACAAATTTATCCAGAATTTTCTCCCCAGGACTCATTCTCAAATACATATATTATATAGTTAATATACAGACAAGTAGTAGGCCTTTGGTAATTGCAAAGTATCACTTTAAATTATATAACCAAAATTTATTGAAGATTACATAACACTTTCACTCTAGCTCTGCACAAGACTGCTGATATTCTTATGTTTTTTCATTGTCTTAATTTTTATTTTCTCAGTTAACTTTCTTCCTTCATTTCTATTATTTTTAACTTGTTTACAAATGCTCCTTATTCATTTGTTTGAAGAATGCCAACTGATTATAAAAGAACGAAATAAAGTTGGGAAAGTTACATCATCAGATGCTTTTGATTTAGCAAGAAGGTGCTTGCTTCATTTAATGAGAACGACTTCACTCAGAAAGCAGCAGGACAGACTGCAGCACCAGGAGCACCAGGAGGGAAGAGAGCAGGAAGTGAAATTGCAGACAAATTTGCTTCTACTATGTCCCTAAACTCACTCTGGTTTTAAAGAGTCTGTTCAGGTGGGATCTCATTCCCTAAAATGCTTGAAATAGAAGTACAAAACCAGAATTGCTCTGTTAGGTGTACAGATATACCTTAATAACTCTTTCTAGTGCTGTGTAGGACTCCTTGTACATATGAACCCATGCCTGTAAGAAGATATTATCTGCACTGTTCTAAATGTGTTTTCACAGAGGCAACACAAGTTTCTCTGATGGCATCAGCTACGCCCTGTGATGGGGTTGCTGGAACTGACTGGAAACAGATGTGTCCAGAATCAGACAGGCCCTGATACCATCTGTCACACGGGGGCTCCTCTACAGTCCTAACCCCAGGGCCAAGACATTATATACTATGTATATATATAAAATATATGCATTATTCATATAAAAATCATGAGTATCTGTGCATAAGTAGAACTAACTTTTACCCATCCAAGTGTTGGACCTCCATAGAGCTATTTCACACATATGAACAAGCACCTATTGCACACAAAGGACTGGCATCCTGGGGAAATACACACACTTCACATGCAGACAAAGGCCTGTCATCATCACAAGCTTCTAAAGGACTCATTCTCCTCAGTTCACAGCTCTGGTAAATAAAGTTGCTGCCACCATACCTTAAAATCTGTACATTATCCTATGCACGTGCTTTTCTTATAAAAGGTGCTGTGGAGATGAAGAGGGTTATTTGCATGTCTTTCTCAGTTAATTTCTTTTTTCTTTTTTTTTCTTTTTTTTTTTTTTCATTTTTTCTTAATGCATTTTTGATTACTTGCTATTCCTCAAAGGCCAAAATTCAATATGTAAAAATGCTTTTCAAAAGATGAATCAACTTTTAATGTCAAATTCAATAAGCTCAGCTACCACATTCACATCCTGATACTATAGGAAGAGAAAAGGCAGTGATGCCCCAAATTTCTACTATTTTCAGAAATGCTCTGAATTGAAAATTAAGGAGAAGTTATCGAAGTGCTTAGAAACCAAATTGGTGTTCAGAAAATGGACCTCACATAATGATTTTTCCATCCAGTTTATTTATTCTGAATCCAACAGCCATTAATACACTATGAACTCCAGGGAACTGAAGGCACTGTAGTTATTTTCCTTATCATGTTTGCAGGGAAAAGCTGAATTTCAAGTTATCAGAAAGTAGCATAATTAGTTACTGTACAGCTAGTGCTTCCCATAGTTTTGGTGCATCATATGGCTACTGGCATGGCCCACAGTAAATTGTAGGCGCATTTCTGCCTGGGAATTTCCACCTCCATAAGGGAGAGCTCCTCCTTGGGTTCCTCACAGCTCAGATGTCTCCAACAGACCCAACCTCAGGAGGGTTTCAGCCCCGCACAGTTACCTTTCTCTGTGGCTGACAATGACACACCCCAATCACTGACTGTAATCCCTTACAAGTAAGAACATCTATTCAGTTTCAATACATCGCAGCTAATAAAGCTAGGCAAGTAATAAAAGAAAAAGTTCAGGATGAACTGAAATGGACTGTGGGAGGAGAAACTAAGGGAGGAGTTTTGATAAAATGAAGATGAATTATTTTGAAGGTAATACAGTCAATTCTCTTTTATTTCTAGAGTTAAGTCATTTCATTTAAAGATTGTTTTCTAAACAAAACAAGATCTAGTTTTGAAAGGAAAGCTCAACCATTTTTTTTTTTCTTCCCTGTTTTCAAAAGGAAATTGTTCAGGAAGAATTAAATTATTTGCTGTTTAGACTAGAGGAGATATATTTTGAACCCTAAGCTTATAAATGTGTTTATCCTGGGACCAAGAAAATTTGTGAATAAAGCAAGCCAAAAACAAAAAAACAAAAAGCAAATAAAAAAAACTCCACGGTCTTTAGAAATGTATGTTTCAGGCACGTAATTTAGAATGTGATAGACTTTTCCTTAGAGATTCTTCCTATTTCTTTCTTCTGTACGTATAAGGGGAACCTAGAGCACATCTTACTCTCAAATGTCCATGCTCCGTGTGTATTATGATCTAGCTGGTCCTATCGTAGGTCCTTTGAAAACTGACTAGGGATTAGAAAGGTAAAAAATACATATATAAGTATATGTATATCTATAAAAATACGTGTCACTCTTCTGAATTAGGTATAAATTGCATTATCCATACTATCTTTTTCTGTTGCAAATGTTCACTAATTATATTTAGAAACTCTAAAATATTTTTTTTTGTTCTAGGAATTTGTAGGTATTTTCTTATGAAGAAATACGCTTCAGCTTTCATGACTTGGTTATTTTTAGTTTGTCCTACAAAATGCAGATGATACTGTAATTCATAAAAGTAACACTAATGTAGTATATTTACTTCTCAATTATCTCAGTTGTGTTTTAAAGGACAATTCTGCTCCCAATTACACTGGCTTTAATTTGGACTAAAATCCACACTTCAAAAGTCAAATAGTAAATAACTTACTATTCAAAAGTATAGATTTGTAAATAGTAGAATTCATTTTACTTACTGAAACGCAAATAGATATTTATATCATTTGTGTGATATTTAAATGGTTCTGAAAGACTGGGGAAAAAACTGGGAAATAATATAAAATATTATTATGAGCCTTGATCAACTATAAAAGAAAGATTAACAGAAATCAATATGCTTGGCATTATTGAAACACAGCTGTATGAAAGGACGATGCTTATTTGCTAACATTTTTTTGTTACTAAATGTTTAGCAGAGGAAGCGTGTAGTATATCTTCTATGCAGAATTTGGTCCATCATTTTCATTTGAGTAACTTAGCAATAAAAAAATACGCAGAAAAGTAGCAGGTGAAGTTTCTGAAAGCTGGAATGTGTGTAGAATACTTTCAAAATGGAATTGATAAAATAGCCTTTGATCTGCAAGGGACTAAAATCTGACAGACAAAAACAAAAAATTAGAACAAAATTGGCATACTGGCAGTATATGCTTTCATATGCTGTTGAAATTTGTTTATCTGAGATTAGACGCACTTGTGAAGCCAAAATAACCTTGGGAAACTTTAGGTAATATGTTGTCATTTTGTTTGCCTTTAAAAGTACTACACTTAAAAAGTAGTTTTTATTATATACAGAGTTCTTGACAACTTATATATATATGTTTCTTTGTCTTACTAGTGTCATAAGTACTATCTATAAATACACACTATCGCTTTTGGTTCCTAAACAAATGGAAGTTGACCATATGATAAAGCCAGAGAAAGCCACTGATATTCATACCAGATAAGACAAGGAATTTGGGCTCTGACTGTCTGTGAGTCACTTATTTCCCAAAGTAAATCGGTTTTCTTCTTACTCTTGAGTGCTGATCAGCATTGTTTGCTAGCCAAGCACGACAATACCTTCAAGAGGCCATCTTCTAGAAACTCTAGAAAGGAGCACAGTGCACTCAGGTGTAGTAGTAGGGCTAATACAGTAGGAGGGGTAGTACACATCCCTCCCAGAAGCAGATGTATTTCCTGGAAGTAGAACAGGCAAGAATAGTGAAAGCAGGCTCTGATTGAATAGGATATAATAAAAGAATAAATGAAAAATCTTTCCTATTTGAAACACGCAGACAATTACTTTGAATGTCTTCATAATACTATTTTAGCATTTTAGCCATTATTTCACTAAAATCCCAAACAGATTGAGTTACTTACACCACTGGAAATGCTGCCCATAATACTGAACATTTCTAATAGACAAATATGATACATAAGAATAAATCAAAGTAAAACGTATGGGACTTACTGTGAATTGTCACCCATCTTATTCTTTTCCATTTCTTGCCTCCCATTCCATCTCCTGTTCTTCCCTCCAAAAGTCTCTATTTCCTCACAGTAATACCAGATGTTATGTAACACTTTCATCAAGGCAAGACATAAAAACGATTACCACTCTTCACTTAATGGTATTTTGAAAAACATTTTCATTCTTCTCTTTTCTCTCTGTATAGGGAGAAAATAAAAGTAGATCCACTTACAAAATTACTTTAAAAATATAGATTTGTAAATAGTATTATATTATTATTTGAGTTGGAAGGGACCTCTAAAGGCTGTCTAGTTCAGCGTTCCTGCTATCATCTTCATAGCCATTTTTTATGCATCCTTAGAATTAAGAAGCTTTTGAAAATGGAGAAATGTTATAAACTTACTTGGCAAACTATTTTGGCATTTTCTGCTTGAAACTGACATGTCAAAGTAACTAAAGTTGCTATGCAACGTCTGGGTTCAATTTCCCTGCTTGGTACTTTATAGCACCACGAGTTTAACAAATTTACCAGGTGAAGTCATAATCTATGTGAATACATAACTTTGTTATTTATAATCAGCATAATTGTTATCAGTACCTTAGTGATATGAAGCTGAGGCATAGAGATACAAATATTAAAACTGCTGAGTAGTTATCAGTGTCTAACTTGTCAGATCTGGGAATCAGACACTTGATACTTATTAAATACTGATACATAATGTGCCAAGAAAAGAGAAAAGGAGATCAGGAAGAATAAAAGGGAAACAGAACAGACAAGGGGAAAGGGGGAACAGAGAGACTAGGGCATGGGAAGAGGTAAGAGGACAGAGTGGGGGAATAATAGTGGGAAGGGGAGAGGTAATTTTATTGTAATTAATTACATCCTGACCACAATACATGTAACTGAAAGTCTTAGAAGCATAAGTGTCAATAACCTTAATATAGCTAGTGCTACCAATCATACCACTTGAATCCAGGAATATCCAAAGTTGAATGTGGGTTTAATTGTTAAAAATACTGACATTTATGAAGTATGTTAATTGATATCTAATTAACTTGCTTCAGCTACCCTGCTAAATGCCAATTAAATATATTAACATTTATCACAATTTTAATGTATCAATAAGAATTTAACTATATATTTATTGCCATTGTAATTTTAACTTAATTAGATGGCCAGCTGATTTATCATGTACATAATTGTTCAGCCTTAGTCTATATTATCTTAAACAATCAAATTTTTATTCTACTGTCTACAGCAATTGATCTTTCTCTGTACAATTCTGTACCTTTCTCAAGACATCTGCTAGAAAGACACAAAAACCAAAAGTAGAATGGGAAATGGGATTTTCACTGAGCTCAAGGATGCAGGTGTGAAAACAGCAATTTCCCAAGACTGGACATAGTCATGTAATGTTGATTATTTCATGTAAACAGTCTGAAAAATTACTGAGGGCAGATACTGGAAGAGATTAATGCTAAAACATTGTTAATTCATTTATCAAGTTGTAATACATTAGTAAGAGAGAAAAAAAAAAAAAGCTGAGTGTGCTATAACAGTGATACTTAAATAAGTCTCGTGATTGAGGCAAAGTTTTGGAACTTGAATGCACAAGTGTTTCCATGTAGTCTGAGCACTTCAGAAGTCATTTGCCATTGAAAAATCCAGGCAACAAAAAGTTGTAATTTCATGCACACACAAGTACAGGAAAAAAAAAAAAAAAAGACAGTGTCTATAGAGCAGCATAAATATTTGGCCTTATCTAAAACCAGTATCTCATGATAAAGACTCAGGAGTTTATGATTGTTTTAACTATGTTTTTTCCTGTGCTTTAGGAGCAGTAAGTCTTTTCACTTAAAATGTTCTCTATAAATTGAGTGGACAATGTGAAAAAGAAAAAAAAATAATGTATAGAGGAGACTTTGTGAGTGCCTCTTGAGCTTTCCTTTCATGAAAAATAAACAGCTTCTGAAACAAATCATGGGATGATGGCATTCTGTAAGAATATTCCTATTTGTTATGCTGGAGCTCAAGGATGATCATGCATTTTAATTGCTAAAAGTTTTTTAAAATATACTGATTAGTTGCACAAGAAGGAAAACCATATTCTGTGGCTTGCTCCTGTGTGGATTTGCAGGTGTCTAGTAATATTGCTGACATGCTGCCTTGCCAACAATAACATTTGTCATAGCCACTGGTAGTATATGTCATATAGCTGAAATTGTTCAATAAACTCAGAAGTTATTAAACCTGAAAATAATCTGACAGAGGGGTACATAGTTTGGAGATAGAAAGAACCAATGTTTCTGGTCCTGACCAAACATAAAAGATCAGAAAATATACTAATCTGTAAAAGAACAGTACTTACTGAAGGCATTAACCAGATTAAAATATTTCACAATATTTTCACACTGACTGAGGAAATTATTCTTTATAATGGTTCATAGAATCATAGAATGGCCTGGGTTGAAAAGGACCTCAAAGATCATCTAGCTTCAACCCCCCTGTCATGAGAAGGGTCACCAACCACTAGAAGATTTCTTGCTTATTTAAATTTTCTTTTCCTGTATGGCAGAGAAATAGCATACGAAGTGTTGTAGGCTTTCTTGACATTTAGTGACAGAGATCAGCATCTTGGGAGAGTGAGAAACATCTTGGGCAGGGAGTCACCTGCTTCCATCCATTAACAATAAAGGGAAATAATAACTAATCAACATCCTATTTAAATTTTTACAGCTACGCGCCTAAAGGGAAGAGGGAAGAACTCACACCAGAAAATCTCAAAATCTCAAGATTCACAGCTTCTCAAGAGCTTATTCTACAGATTTTGCTGGTTTTACTGTAATTTTCCAGGTTCTTGGCCCACAGGTATAGGTAAAAAAGTAATTGTTTCACTCCATAAATTTACTTTAGTTTTCTTTCTAAAATAAAACAATTACGATTCGTGAAAGTCTCTTGGAAAACAAGCTACCATTAATCATCCAGTGGCTTCATCCTAGTCATCTTGTGGTAATGGTCAAGATTCGGGAGGATTATTGTTAAAGGCTGTTAGAAAAAAGCATTCAAAATACCGGCAGTTTACTGAAACTACTGAGATTAACCAGAACTCTGGTGTGATGAAGTTATCATAAAAGCTTTCACTAGTACATTTTCCCCTCTCAGACTGCAAACACTGGCTGCACAAAAACACTGAGAAAGCATCCTCTGAACATATTAACCTTGAGAACACCTTCATTTTTTTTATTAGGTGAGTGATTTGGTCAAGAAACCTTATTATTTTTCACTCAGTTCCTTAATCCCTCTTATGTAATCTATGCATATAGTCCAGAAAGCCATTCTTGTGAGAGAGAGAAGAAATACCCATCAGAACTTGTAGTCTTCATTTCTTATACACCTATTAAATCTACTGTTTTTTCTAATCTGCTTCTACGGACATTGCTCCAAAAGTAGTATCTCCTATTTATTTTCATGGAAACTACAACAGATAAAAACAGCACAGTAACACTATTAAATAGAGCAAATTCTCAGCTATAAAACGTTTTCAACATACCACCAGTAGCAAAGCATTTCAACCAGCAATGAACAAGGGTCCAAATGACTCATGTCTTGTCTTTCTTGCCAGAGTCACCACTGCTGAAACACATCACTTATTGCCACAATGAGCTCACATCCACTGTTCCATAGATGTTTTGCAAGCATCAGTGAATGTCAATGGGTGCCATTTTTTCCACATAGAAGAATTCCATGACATACCTTTGTTTCATCAGCACTTCCCTATTAAATGCCATTTTGTCAGACTGCCCCTCTGCTGCCATCTGTGTCACAGCAACAAAATGTAACAGAATATTTATGGGGAAGTTCAGCCTTTACTGCTATACCACCAACATACACCTCTGACATTGTAGGCCATCATAATAAAATAGAAGGCATTAATTTTGGAGCAGCTAAGATTTTTATTTACTAGTATTATATATAATATTATACTATATATATTATAATATTCACAGCATATTAGTGAGTAGCAAGAAACATCCACTTTCCAGCTCTAATTGGAGAGTGGATTAAGAGTTTTGATCTGGTGCCATTGGCATAATTTGAAACCAGGTGGTATTATAGCAATTAGACTTTTTTTAATTGACTTTTGCATTTTGTGCACTAATGGAAACTCCTTGATGTTCATTTTTGGATATTAGGTAACAATGACTTTTGAAACATTGCCAGCTCACAAAAAGCAAAATCAATATCAATTCATTAGCAAATTAATGGCACAGACTTTATTGTAAATAGCTAACAACTGTACAGCTGGCAACCATGTGTTACTAATTGTTCAAAGAGCATTAGATGTAAGTTTTGAAAGGGTTGGAAAAGTTCATAAATAAACAGAATTTTTAAATAAGAGATTTATAGTGCACTTGAAAGTAAAATATTCTTCACTTCCAAAAAAAAAAAAAAAAAGTGTTACAATGATCATATAAGTATGAAAGAGTTTATTGTTGGAGCTAGTCCTTGTCTTAAATATGGGTCTAAATACATTTATCTGATCATTTATATTTTGAATTGCAAATAGAAAAAAGGAAATAAGATGAGGGCACTGAGGTGAAATACTTCCTCCCCACCTTTTCACAACAAAATGAAGAACTCTTGAAATACAATGCTTAAATGAACTTTTTCTTTGAGGTTATTGTCTAATAAAATTAGTTTCGGCTTTGTCTTTTGCAAACAAAAGGTTTGTTCTCCTTATTAAACTGAAGTGCATTTTGCATTGAAACATGATTTTCATATGCCAAGTGGAAATGCCTAGCATTTTTCTGGCTTTCCACCATTTTTTTCTTGTTTAAATACAAAAAGAAATTTAAAATTAAATTGTGAATTGCTTCAGGCAGAAGCATTTTTTCACTGATAGCTTTTGCTTGAAGAGTTTCCCTCAGCTACAGTCCTGAATAATGCACTGCAGGTAGTTTTTCCCATGAGAGCACAGAAACAACTGTATATTTCACAGATGTTCCTCAGGATATAATCCCTCCAGAGCTCTCTTCAGAATGAAATCTCACTTTAGTCGTTAGAAAGCTCAACACATTCTGATTCATCGCTGTGTCAAGTTGCTGCTCTAGGGAATGACTGAAACCAAGGCTCCATCTATTCCCAAGTGATTCTTCAGAAGGACATATTAGCATGAGCAAAACGATTCAGCTTCCAATCCTAAATTAGGCCCATCCAGAATGATATTACTGTAAGAACCTGATCCTGACTCAGATTTCTCATACAAGCACTGAAAAGTTGTTGAAGAGAGGTTAAACAATATCAGGACTTGGAAGTAAAGCCAATCTTGCATTTGTTTTAATGCAGTCATCTACAGGGTCTCAAACTCTCTTTCCCACCCAAGTCTGGCCACTCATGTAGTATCCACTTCTGTCCATTAATGAAGCTCTGTTTGTTAACTTTGACATTTTCCTTGGGATTGTCTCCAATTTAATCTGTATCTCCTCTTTATTTCAGAGGATATACAGAAGTGAAGGCTCTTTGATTTTGCCTCACATTTAGATGTTCTATACACTTTTGCAGCATGTTATTCTAAAACAAATGCTTACAAAGTTATATAAAAAATCCTTTTCAAATTATAAACTAAAGCAAAACAAACCAACCAAAAAAAAAAAAATTTCAAACAAAAAGTAACAAAAAAACATCCAAAACAATCCAAAAACAATTTTTCAAATGCTACATTTGGATGAGGGTTATTTCTCTGATTATTCCAGAATACGTCAGTATCATAGAATCACTGAATCATTGTATGGCTTGGGCTTGAAGTGATCTTAAAGATCACATAGTTCCAATTCCCAGCCATTGGCAGGGTTGCCAACCACTAAATCAGACTGCCCACAGCAATAACCAACCTGGCCTTGAGTGCCTCAAGAAACGGGGACCTTTAAAGGTCCTCTAGTCCCATTCCCCTGCAATAAACAGGGACATCCATAGCTAGATCAGATTGCTCAGAGCGTGATCCAGCCCTGCCCTGAAAATCTCCAGGAATGGTGCATCCATCACCTGTTCTACTGCCTCACCACTCACATTGTAAAAGACTTTTTCCTTATATCTAACCTAAATCTATACTCCTTAAGCTCAAAACAATTTCCCTTTGTCTGTCACCACAGACACTGCAAAAGAGTCTCTCCCATTCTTTCCTGTAGCTTCCCTTTAGATACTGAAAAGCTGCAATAGGGTCACCTTGGAACCTTCTCTTCTATAGGCTGAACAGCATCAGTTCTCTCAGCCTGCCCTCGTAGGAGAGGTGTTCCATCCCTTTGATCATTTTTATGGCCCTCTTTTGGATGCACTCCGAAAGGTCTATGTCTCTCCTGTACTGAGGACTCCACATCTGAATGCAGTACTTCAGGTGAAGTCTCACCAGTGCAAAGTAGAGAAGCAGGATCACCTCATCTTGATCTGCTGGCCATGCTTCTTTTGATGCATCCCAGGATACAGTTGGCTTTCTGGGCTGTGAGGGAACACTGCTGGTTTATGTCCAGCTTTCCATCCACCAGTACACCCAGGTGTTTTTTGGCAGAGCTATGTTCAAACCTCTCATTCCTCACCTTTATTGGTAGTGAATGTTGCCTCAATCCACATGAAAGGTCTTGCATTTGGATTTACTGAACCTTGTGATATTCACTTGGGCCCACTGCTCTAGCCTGTTTAAGTCTCTCTGAATGGCATCCCAACTCTCTCATGTGTTGACCACACCCCACAACTTGGTGTCATCAACAAACCTGTTGAGGGTGCACTTGAACCCACTGTCAATAGCATTGATGAAGATACTAAAGAGCACTGGTCCCTACACTGATACCTGTTGGACACCACTCACATTGATCTCCATCCAGACATAGAGCCATTGTTCATCACTCTCTGTACTTGATCTTGCAGCCAATTCTTCATCTACTGAGCAGTTCATTAGGATTTTGAATTCTTCCACTTAAAAATCTTCAGTTTTTAAAAATGAATATGTGCAATATATCTAGATTTCCATTCAGTGCCCAGTACCAAACCACATTATTTGGAGAACCCTTACTTCTATGACCTCATGTAATTAATTCTTGTACCTAAATTTCATTTTGCAAACTCTAGAAAGTTCACAAGGTCAGCTTAACCTTGAAACCAAACATGCAGCCCAGATCCTCAAAAGCACTGTAACTCAGATCAGTGTTGAAATATTTTCAAGGATATAAGCCCATACACTGAATATGTTGACTACTTCTCCTGAAAAACAGAGAGTGTGTTTCATGTTCTGCTTTATTCAGAAAGGGTGTGATGGAGCTGCATTGAAAGGGTTACTACTGAAAGCTGATGGGAATAAGAAATACAAGATTTTCCAGGCATATCAAGAATATTGACTTTCTGAAGCCAACTAGATGATGTGAGCTACTTCCAACAATTCAATCTATTTCATTCAGAGTACAGCGAGTTTATAAAGGCATGCAATCTGTAGAGGACTGTTTCAGGGTCACTGTGCTACAGCCCTCTTGACACAGCTGAAAGAAAGTCTTGAATAGAGGATGAGAAGTCTGATTACTGATTAACTTCAGTGTTATTTCAATCAATTCCCAGAAGGAAGTTAGTAATCTTCCCAGTATCCAACAGAAGATTGTTATTAAAGGGCTATTATGATGGGAACACTCAACTCAGAAAAACCATGAGGGGTTCTGCAGTTCTTTTATATATATATAAATTTTATATATATATATATAAATTTTATCATCTAGAGTTCTACTTGAAGACTTCTTGATTGTAAGACTGCTTTACTAAATTTATGCCTATAAAGTATCTTATTGTGGCCAAATTCTACTGATTATTTAAAACTTCATAATAAAAATAACTGTCTTAGAGGTAGTCCTCCCATAGATCAAGTGCTGCTAAATGCATATCATTAGTGAACACAGTGATTTCTTTCTAAGCTGAAAGATCAACTGAGTATTTTATCTGTTTCAAGATAACAAAATATTTTAAATTGGACCTTTTCATAACAGTCCAAGTGGTCCTCACCATTTCAATACACAAAGAAACAAAACCTTTCTTCAACACAAAGTTAAAAAAAAAAAAAAAACTTCAAAAAAAAAGCAATTTCAGAAGGATGGGATAACAATTAGACTGTTAATATGGAACATGGAAGATGAAGGAAGTATTCTGCAACATATTTTCTATTTAACCTTAAGGAAAATATTTAATATGCTAGTCTTAAAATCTCTTCACTGTTCTGAAGGAGTCTTTCTTTCTCAGGTGTGTGATGAGGATTAACACATTAATACACTGAGGCACTTAGATGCTACGCTAATATAAGAAATATGACTTACGATTGGAAAGATTTACAACTTCAAAAATCTAAAAAAACAACTAAATATTTAGATTCATTCACTGTGTACATAGTCTTAAATGTGTTAATCAGTTTTTTCTAGTTACTTGCAGATGAATTTGCACTTCTCAGAAGTAAAAAGTTGACCTTCCTAAATATTTCTGTTGCAAATGCACCCTGATAGCATCTGAAAAGCTACCACTCTGGTGATGACTCTAAAATAATTATTAGGGTAGCCACCCCAGCAGATACACATTAACCAATTTGGCCAGTGATGTCTGTAGCAACATCAACAGGTAAAAGGGCTTCAAACTGTTTTTAAAAAAATTCAGAATACATTTTGCCACGATAGGAAGTAATTCTGGCTTGAAAGCAGGGGAACAAATGATATTAAGTTCAAAAGTGCTTTTTGTCACTTCTCTTATTTGATTTTTAAATTTTTACTACATTTAGCAAGAAAAATGATATACGGTCAAACAAGAAAAGTCAAGTGTATGCAGCATGGAAAAAAAGGAATTTAAGGGGAGCTGCCATATGAATGTTAATATATACAGATGAGTCATATTTGTATATAACCAGGTATAAATAGCACTACTGAAGCTCAGCATCTTTCGTATAAATTAGACAGAAGAATGTTGATCCAAGAGTGCTGTGTAGCTGTACGCTGGAGTAGGCTCTGCAGAGGCTTGGCCACCTCTAAGTATAGACAGAAGAGATACATGGGTTAATAATGAGTTTTATTGGTGGGAATGTAAGCAAGATGAGATTTTAAGCACATCCATGAAAGAGTTCTGAGTGTCTAAATCACAGACTTAAATGCCCAGAATGGCTAGTAATCTGTAGCTGCATTCTTTGCTCCTGTTTATGCTGTGCACATGTTAATTGCACCCAGCCAATCTATTCAGTATAGAATGGATAGAGCTTCCTTGGAGAGAAACAAAGACACAACTGAAACCATAGTTTTCACCGAGACCTGCACCCTATAACAATATAATTATGACTATCAATCAAGCTCCAAAAAACTTCCGATTCACTGTTTTCACCTGTCATACAACGATACCTATTTTTTACTTGTAAGGCAATGACTCATTAAACTCATTAAAAGTTAAATTAGTAAAATACCAAGAATAATGATACTACAAATGTCTCCAAAATTTAGAGCCCAAATAAAAAAAAATATTTTATGAAAGCCCTTTATAAAATGTCTTCCATGTTGTTATGATTGGTTATTAGTCAAATTACAACAGCTAGGCATCAGATCACACACAGATCATTAGATCACTTCTTTCAGCATCACAGCTCTTGTTTAGTCACTGTCATCTATTCAAATATAGGTTGAAAGTTACAATGGTTTTGGACTTCACATTTGGCTCAAGAAGAATGTCAGGGGCAGCGAGGGAATAAAAGTTGTTCTTCAGTACCTTGCTGTTACTGTTTTTTCTGACAACTATATTACTGCATAATGAATCTACTCAGACTCTTCATCAATTAACACATGACTCCAGTGAGACTAGAGCTTTCAGAAGAAGATCTTTTAAAACTGGGGAGTTTTACTCTTAAGAAAGTGAGCTACTGTTCTCCTGCATAGAACTGAGCTCAGTATAGGAGAGGAAATAATTCTGCTCCAGATGATCTCATTATCACCTCTTTTGAAAGAACAGCAGGTCAAACCTTAATAAAGACACTCACTTATCTGGAGAAGAGTTTTAAAGAGCAAGGTCACATTTGTTATCCTATCCTGGAAGACCTCCAGTACGCTTTTTCAATCCCCATTCCAAATTACACCATGGCACTTTCAGGAGCTCTATCACAGATCTTTCAACACATGGTCTATCCTTTCATCATATTTAATAAATCTGAGGTATCAGGTGATTTCACATTTAGAAGCTTACCAGGAAATGCCAATAATAGAAATACTTAAAATACTGTTATGCACAAAAATGTTTCAAATTTGATTGAAAAATCTGGTAGTAACCCACTATTTAGAATGACTAAAAATATTTAGAATTTTGAGAGTAACACAAAGCAAAAATAAGTATATCTAAACAAACTCTCAACACTAGTCAATACCAGTTTACAGTATTCAGAAACATCACTTTACATTGGGGAAAGACACTATTCCATAGAGACACAACTGGAAGAAGTTGCATATGGAAGAAAGACAGACAGGTATTCAAAAAGACAGTATTCAGACACGTATTCAGAAAGACAGGGACTGACAAAATGAAGGCGAGATAAAGCAAAGAATGAGACTTGCCTGGGCTGATATCTGGCAGGAGAAAAGCTTACAACTGTGGGAAAAGTAACTGCATCCTAATTTATTTCTTCTATGCTTATGGAAACCATGTATTTTTTAAAGATAAATTTGAATATAACAGATACATTCCTGCCTCTACCATCACTTTATCCTCCTGAAATAACCAGTCCACAAGATATTTACTGTTCTTTAACCATTACCAACAAAATGGTGACACTAAATAAACATCATGTTGACTCCATCCGCTTTAACTTTTTCATGCTCCAGTTTTATTTACACAGATGATGCTTCTCACATTTTAAACAGGAATTTTAAATAGCAATTTTAATACAAATATTTAATTTATGAAAACAATGAGGTCTTGCTATAAATGAATAGATAGTTTGGGCTTTTTTCCACATTTAACAATTGAAATTTCAGTAATAAAGTACAGTTGAATACTGTACACATTAAGACACTATGGCACTTGATAGAAAGTCAATATATAGATAACCAGATGGCTTTCTTTACCTAACACTTGACAGCTATGTGCGAACACATGCAGTTTAGGGATAACTTATGTGTTTAGCAGTGTTTTCCTAGAATTCTTATTGAGAAACCATTATGTTTGTCAATATTTTTCCTTCAGTGCTAGACGTGGGGACATGAGCATTAAGTTGCCTTCATTAATAAACCAATGTCTTTCTCAGGTTTTTTTGTTTGTTTGTTGCAATATGTAGGAAATATATGCTTTAGTCCGAACGTATCAAGTGAGATTCAAATTTATCATTCCTGGTGAAAGTAAGCTGAGGAAAGTGTTGTGCTAAATTTCTCAGTTTCTCAGAACAATAACTCAGGCCTTCTCATCTACAGTGTGCCTGCAAAGTGATGAATACTCTCAAAAGTTAATGGATAGAACAAGTCATTAGAATACTTTCTAGAAAACAAACTGTTCTTGAATCCTATTTACAAACTTAGCTTGAAGTCACTAATAAAAGGGAAAACAAAGTTTTTGTTTTTGTATATACAGACACCATAAGGGTTTTGTTATTTTAAGTTTTCATTTATTAATAATTGCTGAGATTATGGAGATTTGGAGCAACACCAGGCATTTCATATGCCCTTTAAATGCCCTTTGTACAGTTCAATACAAATAACTGGGACTGACAGGTGTTAATCCTAAGTATTGTTTATTTTTCAGACATTACACAAATAATTGAATTTATCTTGTGAGATAACTAGGGCACATTCCATGTAATGACAAACCATACCTTTAACATACTGAATAGCTGAAGTACATATTTAAAGAATAACTGTCAACACACTCAGTGACTGTCCAGGAATTAAAAATTCAAGAATGAATAAACGAGCAACAGAAAACAATCGTGATTTCTGTTAATTCAGACAGATGAATCTGATAAATGGAAAAAAAATAGGAAGCTCTGAATCCTATCAGGAGACCATAAAGGACTCAGTATTAATAACTTGCTTTAATGCAACTACTTTCATCTGGTGAAATTATACTATAAACTATAGTGAGTAGTGGTAACAGACTAGGTATTGATACTACATTTTTCTTCTGGGAGAAAAAAAAATGTTTTTACATACATTAGTGCTACAGTACATGTCCCTTTGGTCATGGACACTTCTATAAGAAAGTTCTTCCATCTTCAGGCAAGTACATATGCTTTCAGTTGTTGCCCTTTGTTCCAAGTAATTGTTCATAAAACATACTCAGAAGATAGACTACACTGATGCACTACAATGCTAGAGAAATACTGATCCATGCTCTACAGATTGTGTAGCCTCCCTCTCACTGGTAAAATAAAATAAAAAAAGTAAGTAATATTTTAATGAGTACTTAAGTTTTTAAAAGATAACTGCAATATCAGACCTGGCTATTTCCAAATGTATTTCTACGTTGAACTTTGACCAAAAAAAAAAAGTGAAACTAGTATTGTAATTATTTTTCCTTCCGACATTTGAGTCCCTTAAATAAACAAAGATTTTGTGCAAATTCCTTGCTCTTTCACTTGTATTGCATACTAAGCCTATTCCAAGGGCTTACATTCCAGTTATTCTTTCCTTAGAAACGTCTGTCTGATGCAGTGCAGAAAACAGAGAATGATTAAGGTATTTTACCTGCATGCAACCTTAAGGTATATTTACAGCATCCTATTCACACACTGCTTCAGTGAGAGAATTTTTGTCTTCATGGTTTTCTTTGCAGTGCTCCCTAGAAACTTCAGAAGTTTCTGCTAATCTTCAGCAAGTCTGGTAGATAAGGGAGTGTGTGGTTTTGCATATGTTCATAGCTTATACAAAGCCTAGCCTAGCCTTGTATGCCATCTTTGTTTAGCCAGCATGATTCATTGATGTTACATGTAAAGATGTTTACTCCACTGAGTAATAACCTCAGTTTGATTATGATTTTCTTCTCCTTCTCTGTCCCCAGATTCCACATCAGCCAGAACACAAAGAAACAAACAAACAAAAAAACCCGAAACCAGAACTGGGAAAATAAAGTCTCACAGCTTACAGGAAGAGATGAAAAACAGAGGGGAAAAAAGAGGAAAAAACATACTTGTTCTTGTCTCCATTCCTGCCTGATACTGAATTTCCCAGGTGGGAACTCAGAAACAGCCTGTCAGAATGTCTTTCAGCTGTCATTCTTTGTCGCATGTTCAAAATGCAAAATAGAACAGTTCTGACTATGTTTTATATTCCAAAACTTTCCCAAATTACAAGAATATCTCAAGGGCAATTATAACCTAATATTTGAACTCACTGAATTTAAACATAAATGAGTTAGGGTTCATCCAAAGGGTTCCAATCCATATACACTGTAAATATTGCTATCAGTTCCATTTTATGGATAAGACCTGAGATGTAGGTAAAAAATGTAATCACAAGCATCAGATGTTGAATATCATTTTTTTTTCCTGTCCAAGTAAAATTGATTTTGGGGTGTATTTTTGATAGTTCACCTTCTAATTTCTACTTGGATTCTTGGAAACTTCACAATATGCAACAGGTAATCCTTGAATAAAAAAATATTCAATTTATCTGCACAACGACAGCAGGACTGCTGGTTTCATCTGGGGTTCTTTGCAATCCCAATCTCAGCGTCACCAAAAGCAGGTGGGAGCCAGCCCAGACCAACACTCTATTGTGCACTGAAGGTATGCAGAGTGCTTTGAAACCAAAACGGTTTGTTTTCAGGCAGTAGCATTTGGAGCCAATGGTGGATGAAGAGAAGCAATATAAGCATAACTCATTCTAAAAAAATAAATAGAAAAAAAATTGTTTCTGGAAGCAAATGGACCCTTATTAAATTGATAGCCTTATCATTTTAAGAGCCCTGGGAAGAAAAACACCTGTAAAGCTCTGAATGAAAGATGACAACTTTTTCTTTCTTCTTCGCAAACATATTAAGTACCTTGAATGAAACACTCCAGCGTTCTCCTTTAAAGTTGTGTTTTTTGTTACATTAAGTTCATAAGAGAGTTATAAAATCCACTTCAGAATTGTCATCAGTTGTCCCCCTCAAGTACACTACAACCTCTAGAAACATTATACAATCACAAATTGCTAGATTTTTGGGGAAAAGTACAAAAGAACGTAAAATTGACTTTTCCAACAGCTTTCACAGTGCAGTGGCAGTCTAAAAACTATTAGGAAAAAAAAAATAAATCAGAGGACTCAGTTCTACTGAGGTAGAAATTGATTACATCTTTTTCACAAGTATTCAGGGCGACACACAAGGCTGTAGATTCATTCATTCATAAATCCTTACTCTGACCTTCAGCTGCCATACATCCTAGTTACACATCCATGGGATGCCCAGAGAAGCTGTTCTCCAAGGAGGAAAAGATATCAGCCAGTTACAATTATTTGATTCAGAGATTTTGTTTTCTGCCCATGGAACTGTAAGTCATAAAAAAGAAAAAATTAAAAAAAAAGAGACAGGTACCACATTCAGTGACATCCCTTGTCCTTTCTCTACATAGAATAATGTAATAATATGTATGCCTATGAAGAACCTGCATAAATCTCTTCTTTCTCCCCTACTTAATATGCTCAGCACCTGCTGCCCTCTTGTGTCTAGTGTAATACTGTTCACTAGAAACTACAGGCAATCTATCCAGTAAAACACCACTCGTGGAAGCACCCACGCAGGTTATTCTGTGGGTAGCAAAAGGTTCTTTAAAAGATCTTGTATGGTTCAATGGGTAAGTGAATAATGTCATGTATAATTCAAATCTAAGAAAAAAATTAGAGAGACTGCCTAGATGATTAACTAGGAATTATCCTTTTAATATTTAGGAAAATGCCTTGGAGTCCTCTAAAATCACACACTGGGACATCTGACATCTCTTTCTCTCATCAGGTTGTGGAAGACAGTTACACATAGGCAAAGAAAACATGAAACTACAGGAAGTAAAACAAAACTCTTACATTAAAACAAAATGAAATAAACATAAGGAAAATATTAACCTAAGAACTCCTTCAATTTGTGATCTCATGGAAATATTTGCCATATTTAATATGGTTTCAGCCTAAAGAAAGACCAGCACCTTTGATAGACAAGCAAACTTCAAAGATGCTGATAACTTTAAAATTAAATAGAAGCTTTTTTTTTTTATAAACTTCTCTTTCAGTAAGTTCAGACTACCTTTTCCATCATTAATCATTATTACTTTTAAATAATGCTTGAAAAATATTGAGAATACTTAAGATTATATCTAGGAAATATTTACAGAGTTTTACTGAGGAACTGTCAAATAATTAGAAGCATTAAAAGGTTTCTGTTGGTACGTCCTTTTCATGCTCACAAGCTTTGATCCTTTTTTTTTTTTGTAATACATGACAGCTCAAGTCAGCATTAATGCATTCATAGGACCTGCTGTCTTAAATGATGTCAGTCAGCTTTCCTGGCAGCTAAAAGAAACAGCTGGTACTAACTTCAAAGCAAATAATAATATATTACTTTAGTTCTCCACAATAAATGGCAATTGGCAGGGGTGTAGAAAGCATAGAGTAGACCACTCCCCCCATGAACTGTGATAATGTCTATTAATACTTCAGATGCTTCTCCCAGCACTAGTATATGCCTTTATGACTTCACTATACTGTCTAAGTTTAGTTTGTTTTTATTTCAATCACAGAAGTTTCAGAACACAAATATTTTGATGCAAAGGAGATCATTTTTTCTAAAAGAACTTCCTATTTTCAATTTTTGTTTTGAAAACTTTAAGAGTTTCTCTACAATTGGCAATTAACACCTGATACACCTCTGAGCTGACATCTGTCCAGCAGTGCTATCTTTGAAAGAGTAGAGAGTTAATCACAAACAAGGAGAATGAAGGGAAGAAATGCCCTCTCTGAGGCTGTTGAAACAATTGACTGAATGAGTAAAAGTTCTGAAGCTCGCCAATGTTAGGACTAGTTCAGTGGTACATGTAAGGACTTCAATGTAGAAAGAAGAAAGGATCTTTTTCTTCAGCATTTCACAATCAGCATTTGGATAATGTCACTGACAACACAGTCATTTTTTTATTTGCATCCTGGAACCAGGAAAGTCATGTAAAGCCTCTACAGAGTGCAACTTTCCAGCAAAAAAACAAACAAACAAAACAAAAACAAATACCTTTGAAAAGTTCAAATACAAACAAAAAAGGAATGACCAGGCTACAGATGTTCAGCAAGGAGTAGAATATGCAATCCATATTCTTTCAAGAGTTTAGGCTATCAAACATTTTTTAGAATGCCTTGGTTCATATATTTATTGTGACAAGACAACAAAGAAACAAACAGAGCTAGTAAATCACTGTTCCTAGCGTGTTTTCTCTTTCTACAAGGTTTTACTGATCTAATCCCACAGACAGTCATGTAGACTAATTTTTTTTGAGTTAATCAAATTCTGGGAAATGAAGAAACCATTTTTAAGGAGAAGTTCCTTTTTTAATTTTTTTTTTTTTTTTTTATATATGGAACAGTACATCAAAAATTTACATCACCAAAAAAAAAAAAAATCATTCTCAGCCTTGAAATTTCTTTCAAGATAAATGAAGGATGTTTTATAGCAGCCACCTGAAATTAAAAAAAAAATTAAATACATAAATGCAGTGAGAAATGAACCACTTTTATTCCTGAAACAATTTGAAAAACATGCAATGAATTTACAAAGCCTTTCTGAAAAAAAAGTCCAGTGTTTTTTTTATTCAGATTTCCAGTTTTAAATATCTCAACTTTATAGATCTTCATGGAGAAGTCTATCATTATCTCAGTATCAGTATTATCACTGACTTATAAACATCCTATCTGATCACCAAACTGCTTGTAAACAGGCCATTTTTCATCCTTACCTAAAATTTTGTGTTTAAAAAGCTTTTAATAATATCTTTGTCCAGTTGCATCTCTACACTGACACGTTCACAGAAAAACAGGTTTAGAGAGTCAAAACATAAGTAAACAACTCTTCTGAAACAGTAAAGGGCCTCTTGGCAAGCAGACAAAAAACTACTAGAACACTACACAATTAGGAGATCACTACTGACAGTTGGACTTGAGTAAGGCTTTGTGCATGGACACAGTTAAACACCTCTAATTCTTGCCTCCATCTGTGCAACTTATTTTTGCACAGAAACTTGAAGACTAGTTTTCTAAGGGCCTGATCTTGCCATTTACCAATGATATATCAAAGTGGCATTAGGAAACAAGTTGTTACCAGATATCCAGTACACATTATAGAAAGTTCTAACATTCACCTTATTTATTGTACACCAGAAAAATCCATAAAGGGAGAGAATGACTATGAAAAAAATCTCTGGCCAGCATTTATCCAACAGTTGAAGTATTTACAGTATTTTGTTCTTTTCCACACCCCTACATAAATTCTTTGTTGTCCTGTGAAGGCTGAAGTCGCATTGAAGTTTTTATCTTATGGTAACTATTAACAAGCTCTTCCTTCTGTACAGACATCTTTTTACAAGAGATATAGAAAAACAGCATTTGGGGATTGACAATCCTGTGTCTGATTGCATTAAATGTGAAATCAGTTGAACTAAGGCAAAGCTGCAAGTGTCATATGTACAAACAAATTCTTTCCTGCAGTATCTTAAACTCTGTTTCCCTAAGAATAAGATATGGCAGAGGCTGAATAGAGCAACTGTCAGTGTATCAATATGAACTGAGTTTAAATGCATAGAGCAATATTAACTTTATATTTAGCTCACTGGAGAGCTACTGACATCACAAGAATATAAAGAGATTCCCCATCAGCACAGAAAACTGTCAAACTACAATGCAATGAATTCAGTGCCTGGTTTAATGGTGTAGGAGAAGAATCAGGCTCCACTGTAAATTCCCTCATATTCTAACTGTCAAGTATAGTACAACTTAACTGAAACGAAAGAGGAAAACAATTCTTCTCCATATCATAGAGATTAATAGAAATTTTACTAATGTACAGTTAGCTCTTGCACTCTGAGGAAGCATAAACTAGCATTGCACTTAGTGGAGCTGTACTACTTTGCACTCGAACCTAGCTCCTATTTAGAAATAACCACTGTAGTTACAGCAGATTCTCCTGAAATGGACTTTGCCTTTACAGCTCATAGCAAGTGAAATGGTATTAGTCACATATCACCAAGACTAATCAGTATCTCTGAATATTCTCTGCACTACATCCTGGAAATTATACACATTCATCTTCTGGCAAATATTTACCAAATCCATACAACACACCTTCATAAACACTTGTCTGCCTCTCATTGGAAAGGTAACCCCTTGCATATGGTAATAGCATCTCTTGAATTAATCCTCTATAAACAAAATGATTTATAATTATGCAAAGCTATAATTATGCCACGTTCCTTGCAAATTTGCACATGGGTGAAGAGTGGCTCAGGGGTTCACTAGAGTGGAACCCCCCGTACCACTGCAGTATGCTAATAGGGCTCATGAAAAGTTCATAGTAATGATTCTGTATGCTAGAATTTGTCTGCCAGCTAACAATTATGCATCCCAGCAGGGAGCAAAAACACTAACAAATGCAGCAAATACACATACACGTTCATATACAGCAAAAGGATAAAGATCATAAAGAAACAAAGCAAAAACCATGTTAATTAATGAAAAATATCATTTGATAGAAATACAGAGTTACAAGAACAATGACATCAAGGAAAACTGTTGACAGAAACCTCCAGTAACTAGCTACTATATACAGAGACTTTATCCCATATCACAGGACCATTTCCTTCGTTACAAGACAAAAATGTTTTCCTCTACCTTATACACTTCTTGGGTGGTAGTGATCTCCAGCCCTCAAATTTTCAACCACATACATAACTGATGCTTTTGTCAGGTTGAATCAGACTTCTCCCACGCTAGATACAAAGTGTCCTCTCATATTAGTAATACCATAGTTTCCCAAAGGTAATGGGGGGTTTTGATTGATTGTTTATTTTTCCTCTACAACTACCTCTAGGCTTCACGCCCTGTAATTTCTGTGTCCTCCTTAACATCAAACAGTACTGCATTGCCTCTGACCCTGATTTGCTTGCTGCTGGCTTGTTTGGAAAACCTCTTGGAGTGGCAAATTGATTCTGTCCTTTGAAAATTACAGAAGATCAATTCTCTCCAACGTTAGAATCTGAATAACATAAATGCTGTTCTGGTCTTCCTCCATTTTCACATATAATTGCTGAAAGATACCTAAAAAACCTGCCCCAAGGGAGCATAGTTGTTTTCTCAAAGTATTTCATCTGTTTCTATAACGTGGCATTCAACTTAACAAGGTGTCACGATAAAAAAAAATGCAAGTGGGCCTTAATAGAAGTGCCATTTCCAGAAACCTGACACATATTCTTCTGCTTTTTACTTCAAAGCCTCAGCCTACTTCTCAGGTGTACTACAGAACACCAAGTCAAGCAACACAAAAATAAGGGGATCAAAAAGCATTTCTGCTTGCTAGTCACTTCAATTAATGAAGCCAAACATAATAGCATAAACCAAGTAGTTTACGGGAATAATTTCTTCATGAGGTGGTAAATAATGTGAGAAAGGAACACTACTTAGTTCCACGATTTTGTTAGTTGCCTACTCAGAACAAAGAATGGTTGGTTATTAACTTGCCAGAGTAGAGTAATCTTGGATTGACTGAATGAAAACCTACAAGTCTTTGCAACAAGGCTGGAACAACTGAAAACTGAACTGAAACAATGTTTAAGGACAAAACAGTTATCTGATCAAATGTTCTATATTTATGGGGGAGTTTGGATGTTGTTGGTTGCAGTTTTTTCCTTTTTCCCCCAAGGAAAAATTTACTATTATCTATACTTAAAGGATTATTTTTTTTTTCTGGAAAAGTTACTGTTTCAATTTAAAAATGTTCAGTAGAAAGTCTCCTATTTCAGTTATTCAATAACTATCAGTGTAGGAAAGAAATACTGTTCTGAAATGCAAGAATACAATACCAATGAAGTATAATTTCCATTTATCTTCAAGACAAACAGAGAGGAACAATGATTTACCACATGATAAAACTTACACTACAAGTTACATCATTCTCAGATAATTTTTTTGCCATAGGGCCAGTTTTAGCATCTGGAGTCACAGAACCTAAAAAGTCAGTAGCATTTAAAATGCCTTAGCACTGATCAAACTATTTGGCACCATTTCTTGGAGTCCTAAAATAAGCTTCTAAAACTTCATGATGTGTAATACTAAACTTCTGCTTTTCATTAAGACACCTCACTCAATCACAGCTGAATGCAATAGATAGCAAGTTGAAAGTTGCGCTTGAGTAAGTTCACCCTGCAGCCTGCAATGACATTGAGGAATTCCATTCCCAGGGCTTATTGGCTCATATTTTAACAGACCTGAAAGAACATTCAAATTTTGAACAAAATAAGGGAAGAAAAATAAATCCAGTAGTTGAAATCAGCTGAGACAATATCACTTTTTGTTAAAAAAAGTTTGTGGATTTCACTGTACTTCTTACACCTCAAGAGACCCTGGTAAACTAGGTACTTATCCTAGACAAATAAAAGCCATCTGATTCTACATATAATATAAATAAATTAGAAATTACTTAAATTTGTTCTTTTGTCACTTAGAAATGGAGACAGAGAGATAAATAGACAGCTGCTTTAGAAACTCTGTGTAGGAGAGTAATAAAAACCATTGTTGTCTCTCCTCATAGAAAACATGAATCACCAGCAGAAGAGAAAAAGGGCTGAAATTGTTATTTTGAAAAGACCATAAAGAAGAAAATTGTTTCTTAGTCAGTTCAAGACAGCTGCTACTTCTCCTAGGTTTGCTATGGACAGAATCTCCATGCTCTTGTTAAAGTCAATGGGCCTTTGCTGTCATGACTAAATAAATCTGGCAGCTAACTCTCTCTGCGACTGCAAGTTTATTGTAAGGTATAAAGAACCTACAGCAACTCCTCCTGCCCCACAGTTTGAGCAACTAATGCATCAGATATTCAGCAGCTGTTATGTGAAACTAATGACATAAATCATGATAATACTTAAGACTTCATCTTTTCCCTCAAAAGAAAAACCAGTATGTCACATCCTTAGTACGGATAAAATGCTGTATCTCCTCTGAAGTAAGTGGAGTAACATTCAGTAGCCACTGACTGAATTTAAACAAAGTTGACAGTACTTCTCAGGTGATTTTTTTTTTGTTCTTGTTTCTAGGTTCTATTGGATGCTGTCGGTCTGTGTAATAATCAGAAAGATCAATGTGATAGAATAGTGACACAAGAGTTGTAATGACAAAGGGACTAGCATGATGGAAAGGCATTACAAAGAAAAAGGAAAAATGCTCACCTCTCTCTGAAGATCTAGGCTCACAAGGGAAACTCCACAAGGGAGAGATCTCCAAGCAGAGATCCTTCTGCAGTGGCAGTCTGCCCTTAAATGATGTCAAGAGGGGGGAGCCTGGCCCTGAATTGCTTTCACCTGTGCTCCCAGGGCTGGCCAGGTCCTTTCTCAGGTGCTCAATCAGTGGTGTAGGCCATGATTCAACAGTCACCATACAGTTTGGATTGTTTTTTTCCTTGTTTGTTTATCTGTATTTTTATTTGGCTTAGTTTGGTAGGTTGGCTGGTTGGTTAGTTGTTTTCTTTTTCATGATGGCATCTGGTCACTCATCTCATTAGAATTTTACTTCAGCCTCAGCCCTATCAATCACTATCAATCAACTATCCAATCACTCCAGATTCTCTTGGTTAAAACAATAACACAGCCGAAGAAAGCTCACCCATTTTCCTGTTTCTGTACTTATCATCATTCAATCATCAAAATTGCCTGATTTATTTCCAAGGCAGTCATTTCTTAACTTTTCAGAAGTAGCATTGTCTTCAGAGCTGATGATTCTTTCATACCCTTTCAAATTCAATTCTGTCTAAAAACATCAGGGCCATAAATATAAAGCTCTCCCAGCATTTCAAGTTAAGATAACATGCATATCACATGGATACAAAACTCTTTTTACAGACCTTTTAAACGTGCTTCCTTTGGCATTTCATGTTATCTTTCCAAGCACATCAGAAACAATTGCAAGGATTAGAATTTCTTATTTCATCTGCCATATGAAAAACTGGTATTCTTCTCACCATGACTTCAAAACACTAAATGAAATAACGCAGTGATCTCTAGCCTGTACAGAACCATTTATTGATGACAGTTAAATTATCCATAATCTATGCAATGCAAAGTAGTGATTTTGGAAAATGTTTGCATCAATCACAATTAGATACACAATAATGCACTCAGTTGTCATTTTGAGCCATAAATTTCAAATCAAACTATCAAATTAAAAAAAAAAATGCTTAAGATCCTTACACTGAAGGTATAGAGATAAAGATGCAACGTGACATAGTTGTTCTTTGATAGAACAAGAAGTCATCTCAGGTTTAAAAGATGATAATTATGAAACAAGGAAAAAACACGGTTCACTTGACATAACAAAACCCTTGGAGTTTAGTACTGAAGTATTCACTTAAAATGGATAGAATGGCTGACTTTGAAAATGTAGGATGTAATTTAACAAACTTCAGCAAAGTTTACAATGTCATTATGAAAAAAATACAATAAGCCAGTGCAAACATGACTCAGGTCAGAGCTCCACATGAACATAATTCAGAACCAGCTGCAGCCAGAACAAAAGGAAGACATGCTTAGAATGTAGCATTTTCCAAACTGGAGATTAGTATTCACAGACAAGTATTTCACCTTCCTCTGAAATACTAAGTAGCAGCCACTGATAGAAGCATAATGCCTAACCCATACAGTGACAGACTACTCTCAAATACTATGCCTGTACATTCTTACTAATTACTCTAGAGGCCTCACTGCTGTAGTAAAGCAATTTCACTCCCATTTTACTCATTTATATTCAGCAGAAATAAAATGTTAGGGACTTCGGAAGTCAGAAAAGATAGTTAAATTATTCTGAATTAAGTTACTTAATGCATGCTCAACAGCCTAAGGTTATTAAGAAGTTTTACTGTATTGTCTCTTCCTCCTCCCTGATGAGAATTCATAGAACTTACATTCTATACCTTGCTGAAGGTATCCTCAATCTTTCTCCTTCCTTTTGCATGAATGCCAATTTATAAAGCATCAAATATACATAAGATGACACATAGAAAGATTTAGTATACATATGCGATCAACCTAAACATGATGAAGCAGGAAACATGACTTCTTGTTATTTCCTTACTGGGAAATAATATGACAGTTTTCTAGCAGTTATATTTTTGCACGTTAAAGTTGTTTTGTCCTTTACTGTGAAAAAATCCTGAAAAAAGCATTTTTTCCATATTTTCTCTGTTTAATATTGTCTGAGGCATACAGACAATCAATCAGTGACAAGTATAAGCTTATAATAATGTGTTTTGCACCTGGGAATATTTCCAAGAAAAAAAAAAAAAGCACATAAGAATTATTGTGGATAACTCAGTGGAAATATCCACCCAAGATGAAGTGAGAAAGTAAATAGAATATGAAATAAAAGAGAGGCAGGAAACAGTAGAGAAGATACTGCAATTAGACATCTTGACTTTGGCTACAGGACCCTCTGTCAATGCCATTAGAATAGATAGAATGGAGTTAGAAAAAAAAAACAGTAATAAAGATGACATGAAATGTTAGAATTTGCATGTTCAGATTTTTCTATGACTTAATGTTGTGCTCTCTGGAAAACACTTTATGTTGTTACATAAACTTATAAAGAAGAATTCAGAATATTTAATTGAATATTATAGATACCCTCCATTATTTTCCCTTTATTCGTGAAGAACTCTTCCGTATGCCCATGTAGGTAGCCAATATTTCAGTTCTAGAGGTTTTGAAAGCTTTTCATCCTCCCAGTTTTCTTCTGTGACTGGCAGGCTGGAGTAACTGTAGTCAAGGTGCAATCAAGGTGCAATGCATTCTTATGGTTTAACCTGGCAGGTGGCTAAGCACCACACAGTTTTTCATTCACTCACTCTCTTCCAGTAGGATGGGAGAAAGAATGAGAAAATAAAAAAGGTGGAACTAATGGGTTGACATAAACTGTATTTAATAACACTGAAAAAGGAAAATGAAATAATGTCTATTCCAAGGAGTTCTTAATGAATTTTTTTTAATAATCTTATTAATAAATAATTGTATCTTTGAAATGCTATTTGAAAATATGTAATAATATTATTTAATACCCAGAGTTCTGAAGTATGAAGATCTACTGCCTTCTTACCTTCACTTAGAAATAAAATCCTGATCTACATATATGCTTCCCAGGGTGAAACAATGCCACCTCTTCCCTAAATGACTTTCTTGAATGGCATCTTAATTCCAGAGACGAAATACAGTGTAGTCTCAAAAAGTAGCCTACATACCAAAGACAGTAGAGATATCTGACCCCACTAGACTTGAAGTGTTAAAATAAGCAAGACAGCTTGACCCTGGGCATAATGAACTGAAAACTGTGCTACATTTTAGATGACAAAGAACTTTAAATTCCCCTGCAGGCCATTAAAGTGAACGGAAAGGAATCCTTTTAATGTTTGACTACAGAAGGAAGGTCCACAGACAATAAAAAACAAGAGGCAACTACAAGAAACATCAGCTGACAAAAACAAGCTATACAGAATAGATGAATGGGATTTCACTGGAGACTATATACTATATATTCTGAGGTATTTAATCTCTTCACACATACATTAAGGAGATTTTTATGTTTTAAAATATAACATCCTGCTGTTTTTGAAAGGATATTCTGGATGGTGAGCAGATAAAAGCAATCCATCCCATGATGAAGGCTTTATTCCAACGTCTTAATTTCATCTTTGTCAGAGCTAACATACAAGCATTCACTTTACAGCTTTCAAGCAAACATTAACGTATTATGAAAGGAGTCTAGGTTTGAAATCTAAATAAAGAAAAACTGCAGCTTTTATGGAGAAATGAGATTGTGTGTCAGTCAAATAAGTAATGCCACTGCACATTTACAGGCAATAAAAACCAAGTATTCACTGTTAGGTCATTTCTCTCATAGTGCTACTGCCTGACTCCAAGGCACAAAGGTTTGACAGTACAGAGTAAGACTGTGAAATAAACTCAGTTTCTTCTGTTAAGATTCAACATGAAGAGGATTTTTGAAATTCTAATTCATTTGAGTGTACTTCTAAAGAAATTTAACTGCAATTCAAGTCTGAAGTGAAATTTAGCTAGCTGACTTACAGACTCACTACCTGGAAAATGACTCAGGAATAGAAATAGATTTTAATACCCTGAAAATAATTTTCCCACTCTTCATCAGTATTAATTTGAGGTAAGTTAATTCCTCTTGTGAAAAAACAGTGTTTCATTCACTTCTCAGATACTGAAGAACTCAAATTTCTCAGACAGCAAACTTTTTTCTGATAAAGAATGTTTCTTAGACTCTTATCTTTCAAAGGGAAAAAAGTAAAATCATTTTAGAAATTTATATCTATACCCAAAACCATCTTCTGACTGTCTTCAAATTTTTTAGGTCTACTGCACTGAGATCCATGTACATTCAGATTTGTTCAAACTCACTCGAAAGACATTTAGTTCAAAAACCAGCCCTGAGACATAATAGAGAATTAGCTCCAGGCTGGCTGAAAACACAAACTAAGGTTTTGAAAACTCCATTGAGATTCTATTAGTATATGGGTGATATTTTCTCCAATTGTGGTCATATTTGACCTGATCAGGGGTCAATCAATTCAGATGAAATAAAAAAAAAAAAATTGGAAGTATCTTTTAAAAGGCTGCCAGAAGGTACATAGGATGAAGAAAAATCCAGGAACAGGAAACTTAAATGCTACAATTGCATCTCAAGTAGATGCACAGACATGTTATAAACCTCTTAGAACGGATTTGAAAGAACCTGCTGCTTGTGTGTTATGCAAATGTGATCTCACTGTTTAAATTACCTATGGCGAACTTCAGCCAACAGTGAATAAAATCTGGTAATTATATCATATTGATATGCATACTCAAAGAGTAAGAGTTATTTTCAAAGGTTAATTATTTATATAACCCTTCTCTCTTCATCTTTCATAATCACATAAACTCAATCTCTGCAAAGATCACAGGGTTTTCTTTTTAAACTAGCAAACTTACTCCAATCAAAAATACAAGCCCTCACATTTCACAAAACAGACTCCAAAAGACTAAGATGACTGTTGAACTAATATGAAGTATATTTTAAATGATGTAGGCAGGAACAGTAGTGAAATCTAGATATAGCCTCCTAATTTAAGATATTGAATTCATCTAATTTCTTAAACTATCAATTAGTGTATCTGTGAACGTATGCCTGGTTTTGCACGCACTTTTTTGACATTATTGTGGAACAGTATTTATAAAAATAGAATAGGATATTTGGGAAGGTAGAACTCATAACTCATTTCGGTAAGGTAAGTATTAGAATTTAAGTTCCACAAGCGAAAATTTAACATTTGCAAAACTACAAGACATCAAGACTGTATTTAAAATCCTATTAGCACATTTTGTGAGAACTCTGTTTCTTAGTGTTTATGATGGCATACAGGTCAAGGAAGAAAGCAAATACAAGAGAATTTGAAAATGAAAAGGAAAGAAGGAGGAAGTTTTGAAACATTTTAGACCTATTTCTATGATCTCTAGAGAATTTATTTACAATACATGGATTATGAAAAGAAGAAACAAGGAAAATATACATTCCTTCCTTAACTTTCAGAGAGGGAAGAAGAAAATTGAGATTCTAAGAGGAATGATTAAACCATTCTAATCTTTTTACCCCCACTGCCAGAGGAATACCAGAGAAAATTTTAGTAGTTTCAGGGGAAATCTTTTTTTAAATCTCTTTTGAGGCCAGCAGATGGAAAGCCAAAGTTTCTTTTCCATCACCCTGTATCTTTTTCATGCTATTTGGGTGAATTCAAAAGCATAGCTGTTCAGGACTCTTTCCCCTGGTTTAGCATGGATCCAGCGTTCTTAAATATCTTTTTTACAATTACTTTTCGAAGCAGAATAAATTTAAAATACCCTTCTTTGCCTTATAAGTATATTGACAAAATGAGCACCAGGATTCTGAAACTGAACTGCATGACAGAACTTCAAAGACAAGAGTAGCATTTAGACACTTCAATTTCATTGAAAGTTAGTTGAAATTAGTTCCCAATTGCCATTTGAATGTTTATGCAGAGATCTTAGTAAGAGAAAAATATATATTCTCTCCACTTTTTCCTGATCAGACAGATTTTTCTTATAGGTCATTAACTTTAAATCTCAGAAGTACTACAGATGGAATGTATATATGTGTGAAGAAAATGTGTCTTCTTTAATAAATTTAAGGCTTGATTTTGAAACATTTTAATGATTTCTACTAAGCACAGCAAAATGCAAAGAAGTGCATTGACATTTCATAATTTTTTCGTGAAAAATCTCCTAATTATTTAAGGCCAATACAAATGAATTGATTTTCAATTTAGACGTTATTTTGTATAGCTTACTTGTTGTTTATTTTAAAACTTACATTTCTCCCAGGCAAACTTATTAAATTAAACCACAGGCTCACAGAAATGCTAGTTAGAATGCTGATAACCACTAATACAACCTCTCAATTATATGTTAATAGCAAAACTGATCACACGTGGCTTTGACTATTCAGGTATAAAAAGAACTGAGGATAGAGGCTCCAGCACCCTTTTTAAGAACTCTGTTCTAGAACTGCACTGCTTTCTCTTACTCTACAAAAGAAAAAAAAATCTGACTCCATCGAATTTGTAACACACATTCAGATATCTATACATACTTTAGTCTTCTTTTTGTCAAATAAAACAAGCACTCCTTATTTGTCATATTTCCTAAGTTCCTTCTGTGGGACTCTGTCCAGTTTCTCAATATTTTTCCCAGCCAAATACTAACTAGATTTTTCTAGACGTGGCCTCACTAGTGTTAAGTAAAAGGGGATGATGTATTCCTTTGGCCTGCTAGCCACATTTCTCCTCTCTGGACCATGACCTTGCAACTCTTGTATAACCAACATGCTTTAACTCACTGAGATAGGCATTAAATAATAAAGTCTGAGAGATTCTGAACTATGTTAAAGCCGATGAAACGTGTAGCAGAAATAAAATGCTAAGTGTAATATTTTCCAGAAGCCTAATAATGTAAACTACATTAATTCAACCAGATTTGTCAAAGAAGGAAACTTTTTTAAGGGTGAAAAGCCTCCAGAGTAACCGATTCTAATAGTAATCCTTGATTGTGCGACTATGAGTTACATGGCTGAGTAGCTGCATAAAGAAGACCTCAAAAGGTAAACAAAGTGCATACTCCAGGCTAGGATTTAAAAAGAACTAGTTCATTTTCCTTAAATAGACAACTACAGACTAGAGGGAGTTTTGCCAGGAGACACTTACAGAAGCTAACAAAATGAAGTATAACTGTTCTGATTTTCAGAGAAAGAAAAGCTTAATCCTTTTTTTGTCTCTGTACCAAAGCCAGAATTAGAAGAAAACCAAAGTCACAGCACCTGCAACTAGCAAGGAGATTCTTACAACCAAGACAGATCATGGGGCCACAGCACTAAATGTGAAGAACTGTCTCTGAATTTCAGTAATTAGGATAAAAGAATATAAGAACTTAATTAAGAGGCCTTTAGCCCCGAGAAGTAAAAACAATATGCTTGTGAAAAGCCTTTCATATTGCTGTATTCTTAAAGAATTGCTACCTTTGAATTTCCAAATCAGAAGACAACTACTAGAATAATTTAATAATTGTTAACTTCTACAGAATGAATTGAGATCTATATAACGCATTTTCTGTTACCATGGCCTCTGAAGTTCAAAAATTCAAAATCTTCACAAAAATTGGAAAGAAATTACTTTAGTTAAATAGAAAGTCAGTAAATGACTCGTATAAACACCTGAATATGAGCAGAAACTCTTCAAGAACCCATAATGCGATGTCATATCAGGGCCATGCCTTCACAAGCAAATTCATACTTAACATCCGAGAGAGTCATTTGCTTGGGGATCAAATACTGATATTTGTAATTAGGGTGTGCAAATACTCATACATATTTGTTAAGTATATTAACATCACAAGTGACACTCACTGTTTTAGTAACAGCCTTTCCCTTACATTCACCTTCACAGAAATCTGCTGTCAACTTTGATTTTAACCAACAAAAGTGATGTTTGTAGCCACAATTTGCATGCATTATTGATAAAAGTTCAAAAACAATACATAAAATTCAAACACATCATTACTAAATGGTGATATCAATTAGGAAAATGCATGACACAATAAATACAGAGAGAGAAAATGGGCAATCACAATAAGGATTAAGACTCAAACAGATGTGGGTTCTTAGGTGACTATTACACTCTGGTATGCTTATTTCCTACCTGAATAAATGAACAAAGAAATGTGGTGGACAAATGTTGAATGAAATCAAGATAATGCTAGAAAAGAAGAGTTAGCCTATCTCCTGAAGGCTGGAAACACTGCCTATGTAGGGAACAGAAAGGTTCCCTGCGGATAATGGAGAAACAGAGAGACAAAGTCTAAAACATTAAGCGGAGTGGGGCCAGAAAGAATCAAAAAAGAAAGCTGCACCAGAACTTCTCTCCAGCAATCTGCTTCTTTGAGGTATGAAAATGGATCTCAGGATAAGTTTCAGTCTGCCCCAACGTTTAGGGGGAGAGTTAGCTTTACGGTTAAGAGAGACACAAAACTTAGAGTTCCAGGTACAGTGAGATTCAAAAAGGAACACCAGAAGAATTGTGGACTGCATCAAGAATGCATTCTGATAGCTCCCTTTGAGCAAGAGGATAGGGGTGCCTTTTAACAGTACACTTTCTGCAGAGATCCCTTATGCCTAGAGATCAAACAATTGCTTGCAGCTACAGATCCTCAATAAATGACTAATAGCTTGCTAAACTTCATAAGCTTTGCTGAAATTATGTCTTAGACTCACTGTAATCATGGAGGTAGCATTCATTGTGGAGTTCATTCCTTCCTTCTGAAGTCATTTCTCAGCCCGTCTTCACCCAGAGACTTAGTTTCTGTCTCCCATTGTTTCTATCAGGTGTGCATCTACAGCCTTGAATTCTGTTAATGGCTGTTATACCACACTGGGAATTTGCCACTGGGACCAAATGATAGTTTTGAACACATTAACTCACTTACTGGATCTTAGGGGCATTCTAAGTAATCCTTCAAGAAATAACCCAGTCATAGTTGAAAATACCTCCTGCAAAGAAGTACAGACAAGTAACGAGCTAATCATTGAGACTTTTGAAGCAGACTAAAGTGTTACCAGACTCACTGAAGCAAGGGTCTCCTTTGTCCTTCTTGTTTCCTCATTTCTCTCTAAGAACTAAGAAGAAGGAGTGACACAGTATATTCTGCTAAGCTTAAACAAGGAATAGGGAAAAATCACGGTGGGTGTAACCAAGTGATTTGTGAGTTTCCCTGAGGAGCACAATGATAGATGGGAGGTTTATAGTTATCAGGGTAGGGCAGGCCTTGTTTCCTGAATATTGATTCCAACTTGCTGAAGAATGAAGTGTGCTATAAATCCTCAGCTTTTCTTCCTTCTACATGCTCAACAAAGACGCATAATGAAGAGAGTAAGAATTAATAGGAGAGGTGCAGCTTGGAGAGAGAGCAGAAGCATGTGAACTGGAAGAACTGCTTGGAGATCATTTTGAGCAGCTTACCCATCCTCCTCTCTAAATACTTTAAATGAGTAATTAACAGTAAGGAAAGTGTAGAATGTTCCCAAAGTGTATAAGACAAACCATTCAGCTTATGGAAGAGACAGGAAGAAAGACGCTGCACTATGCATTTAAACAGCTTTTCTGCTGCTACTAGGTATTCACTTAGGTTCTAATTCTTTATTTTTTCCTCTTTCTCTGGTCCTAAACCTATCTTAATGAGTTGCCTTACAGACAGTATTTATTTTACACCAAAACCTTTACAGGTGTTAATTTTAGCTTTCTCTTGCAAGTGAGTTCAGTTAGAAATTTTATTTCAATATGGGAACAGATGTGCTGTGTTTTTTTTTTCAAAGGAAAAAGTTGGTGAGATAAATATTTGTGTGAAATTAACAGACATTTGAGCTGTTTGTGATGTCTTATTGTCTACATAGTGGGTATCAATTTATTTTCATCTACCACAGAACTCTTTCAATCAAATAAGCAAATGAAAGATATCAAGATAGTGATATCTTTTCCCAAGAGAGTAATTCACATTAAAAGCTGGGGGTACAGATAAGTATAATGCTTAATCTTGGGGTCTTCCCTCAAGCAGTTCTTTTTTTATGATAGTGAGAAATTAATTTTGAATAGCAACAAAAAGATTTCTCAGAAAACTCAGATATTTCAAAAGGAAACAGAACTACACTTTATAACAAAAGACTTGGCTATACTTGACTAGAGCAGCAAATGAAGAAAAAATAAGTTGCTATCTTTTATAAGCAACCCATTGGAAGCTGCTAACATAAAAATCACTCACTGAGGAGCATTGACTAACCAAAACTAAATAAAAGTTGTAATTGACTCACAGTAAAGAAGCTAAAAAGACATTAGCAATATTTGAATCACAGACAGACTTTGTGCCTGCAACAAATAGAGAAGAAAGCAGCCTAACATTTGTTTTCCCTCTCCTAGTCTAGTCCAGTCTATCTCAAAATAGCTCAAATGAGCATCCGATGGAAGTACTCTTTACTCAACCTCACGTCCCACTCTCCTAGACTGGCACATACATTTGAGTCCAGCTGAACAATACTGCAACTTGCTAATAATTTTCATTGACAGAACTGTTTCTGACACCAGAGAACCATGATTTTGCAAAGGTAAATAGACCTGAAGAAAGCAGTACTGGGACATCAAATACAGTCCAGGGACAGTAACGTCTTGCAGCCTGGCTAGGTTTTCTATAAAAAAGTAATTACTGCTCTCCTCTTAATTTCAGTCTAGACAGAATTTCATCTACTGAATCTACATCACAACTCCTCTTCATTATTAAATTTTACTGGGAACCTCAAGCAATCAGATTTAATTAACAAGACACAGAGAACTCTTATCTACTGTCAAAGACACCAAGAGGGAGCTTTTTTTGGAGATATATAAAGATTTCTTCTTATATTTTGATTTTCATGCTTTAAAATGATGATTTCACAAGGTAATAAATGTGAAAGACAAAACAAAAACAAATGCCAGAATTTTTAAGTTGTACAAACATTAGTTCATGGAAAAAAGAATTCTGAAGAGCAGAAGAGAAAAAACAAACAATAATTTTGTTCTTTTTGACAGCAAATAATACACATGATATTCATGGTAAGTAAGAAAAGGGAGAAAATGTTATTTATCGGTACTCTAATGTGATTATAAAGAAAATAAAGACAGTGCTAAACATAATGTTGAAGAAAACCAGCAAGTTCACTTGCTGCAGTGCCCAACTCATTAAGTAAAATTTTTAACACCTTTTAAAGAAACCTGAAGAATTCAGAGAATTGACTCTGAAATTGGCAGAGGATGTTCTTTCTTTATGCTAAAATCATGCAATTTCCAAGCTCCCATTTGATTCAAACAACATTCACTATCAGTATAAGTAGCTAACCAAAGCTTTTCTAATGTAGAAAGACATGAGTTATATTCTCTCCAAATATTGCTCTAGAATAAAAGTGAAAATGCAGTAATTTCATTTCTAAGACACCAGAGACTGGCAGATATTCATGAATTTTATTTACTTATTTATTGTGACAGCACTTAATATATTCATTGGTTGGGTATATGAAAACCTTCCAGGATTTCCAGAACTTTTAAAAGACTTTTCTTCCTATTGATTTCCTTATAGCAGTCAGCTATAAGACAAATTCTGCGATTCCTAATAATATACACACTGAGGAAACTTGGGCAATAAAAGTGTTTATTATGTTGCAGCATGAGGAATGATAGTAAAAGGATCTCAGTCCCATTGTAAATGAATTCCCAACACAACAGCTATGGTAAATCCAGAGATGAAATGAAAGATTAATTCATGGAGATGTCAGTTAGGCAGCAGCATGTTCCTGTCACAGTGTTATTCTTGCAATAATATTTTTTATTTATGCTTTTGCATAGGTTTGTATTGGCTTTCTCCATAACAGATGAACATCTTGTTCTGTGTATTTTCTACAAGTTCTCCTTCTTGCAAGATTAATACTGGCAATAATTATAATACCAACAACAACAATAATCCATTCCATTTATATTACTCTTTTCATACAGAAGGATACCAAGATACCTTTCACCGCTTTGAAATGGTTGATAAAACGTACATATTTTTCTGCATAGAAATAGAAAAATTAGGTTGGAAAGGACTTCTGAAGGTCATCTAGTTCAACTTGCTTCTCAAAACATATTTAATAAATCAGACCTTGTCCAGTAACATCATTATGGTCAGAGATCCAGATGTTTCTGGACAGTTTCTCTTTTTTTCCAGGCAGGGAAAATTCTGACATGAGTGTCCGTTTTCCATTTTAATATGGTATCAAAAGTGCTATGAGGCTCTGAAGGCAAAGGATGAGCAGTCTGCTTGAATAAGCCACCAGGAGCTCCATTTTTGTGTTAGCTCCTGAGCACAGCTCTGCTTTCCAGCATCAGTTTCACTCAGCTGTACACCCACTGAGCACGCTACCACCACACCCCAACTTCAACAGCAAACCTTCCCATGAGACAGTTTGGGTTCTGCACGTGCAGAAGGTATTGTAGGCAGGAAGGCATAGCAGGAAGGCACGACAGCTTGAGCAGGTGAGGTGCTCATAAGTCATTTACAGTGGTAATGGGTGGCAGAATGAGGTTGTACTCTTTACCTGTAGCTTTTCCTATTTGCTTTCATTTCTATTTCTTATCCTCCTCAGTCACATTGTGACCTTCTAGGTGGATGGAGGAAGTGAGCTTCCTAGCACTTGGAATCAACTGGGGAAATTAAAATGGAGAAATGATTTCCCAAATCTCAGCATGAATTTGAGTGCAGAAGGAGAGAAAGAGAGGCCTTGATCAAGGAAGTGATCTACACTATCTGCAAAGAAAAAAATGGAGACAGGAATTTAGGATAAAAATCCATCAAAAGACATAATATGAATGCCTCTTCCCCCGACACACAGAAAGAAGGTGAAAGACAACTTTACTTCAGCGAACTTCATTTCTTCTCTTCCATCAAAAGTACAGAAGAAATTGGAAGGTAGTAGGGGTAGGACAGCAGGGATGAATGAAGCAAGGAAGCATTCTATGATTCATGAAGTCATAGAAGAAATCTGTGGGAGCAAGCACACCAATGAACATTCACACTGACGGGGGCAGTTCCAAGCAGAGGAGAGATACAATCAGGAATACCATTCTAATTTTCTAAGGAGATAAGAGAGAAGTAGGGTGCCTTGGTTTCAGCTTAGACAGAATTGATATTTTCTTCACAATGTCTGGTATGATGTTACGTTTTTACTTTAGAAAAAACAATATTGGTAACACATCGATGTTTTAGTTGTTGCTGAGCAGTGCTGCACAGAGCCAATCTCAGTTTTTCAGGTTCCTGTCCTGGCAGTGAGGGGGGCTGAGGGAGTGTAAAGAGTTGGGAGGGAACAGAACCAGAACAGCTAAACTAAACTGAGCAAAAGAACGTTCCATACTGCAATAGCAAAGGGACCAGCGCAATAGGAGGATATTAGAAAAGAAAAAGAAGAGGTACTCACCCATCTCTGAAGATCGAGGCTCATAATAGAAACACTTTAGAGATGGGGGTGAGCAAATGATTGTGCTGAGCTTCCTTTCAGCTTAAACCACAACATAGGTGAGTCCCCAATGCTTTCCACTTCACACACACAGGTGTGAAGAACTAGCAGGGAGTTTACGAACCAAAAAAAAGGTTTCTCCTTCAAGCTTTACTACTGTGAATGAAGGATCAGAGATGGAGAGTTACACACAATAAATTATATGCAATTAATCCTCTACATGGATGTCAAGACATTCGTATATATCCTGAGCTGGAATTTTTTCTCATCTGCAGTATTTCCAATGAAGGAGTGTCAGCAGACAAAACTTTGTCTGATGAAAAGCTTGATAGTCAACATGCTTGGGAGAAGCATCAGCAACTTTCTGGCCTCAGAATTTCTATAATGTTGCAAACATTTATTTTATGATTATTAAATGATATATTATTAAATGATATTTTATGATTTTATTTTATTTTATTTTTTTTACTTTATTGATGACCTCGATGAGGGCATCGAGTGCACCCTCAGTAAATTCGCAGATGACACCAAATTGGCTGGAAGCGTGGATCTGCCTGGGGGTAGCGAGGCCCTACAGAGGGATCTGGACAGGCTGGAGAGCTGGGCTGAAGCCAATGGGATGAGTTTCAACAAGGCCAAATGCCGGGTCCTGCACTTCGGCTACAACAACCCCAGGCGACGCTACAGGCTTGGGGCGGTGTGGCTGGAGGACTGCGTAGAGGAAACGGACCTGGGGGTATTGATTGATGCTCGGCTGAACATGAGCTGACAGTGTGCCCAGGTGGCCAAGAAGGCCAATGGCATCCTGGCTTGCATCAAAAACAGTGTTGCAAGCAGGAGCAGAGAGGTGATTGTTCCCCTATATTCAGCACTCGTGAGGCCGCACCTCGAGTACTGTGTCCAGTTTTGGGCCCCTCACTGCAAGAAAGATATTGAGGCCCTGGAACGTGTTCAGAGGAGGGCAACAAAGCTGGTGAGGGGTCTGGAACACAGGCCATATGAGGAGAGGCTGAAGGAGCTGGGAATGTTCAGCCTGGAGAAGAGGAGGCTCAGGGGAGACCTCATTGCTCTCTATAACTTCCTGAAGGGAGGTTGTAGTGAGCTGGGGGTCGGCCTCTTCTCTCGTGTCATTAGTGATAGGACCAGAGGGAATGGCTTCAAGCTACGGCAGGGGAGATTCAGGCTGGACATTAGGAAGTATTACTTTTCAGAATGGGTGGTCAGGCACTGGAATGGACTGCCCAGGGAGGTGGTGGAGTCACCGAGCCTGGGGGTGTTCAAGGAAAGGCTGGATGTTGTGGTGAGGGACATGGTTTAGTGGGAGCTATTGGGAATAGGTGAACGGTTGGACTGGATGATCTCTTAGGTCTTTTCCAACCTTGGTGATTCTATGATTCTATGAAAGGTCTGTGGGTTTTTATATAGAAGGCATAATATGATTGAACCTGTCTAACGACTGGAGAAACCTATTTGATTATTGCTAGAACTACTAGGCCATCAAGAGCACTAGTGAGATGGGCTTGCAAAATAAACCAACACAGTTAGATCTTTATAGCAGTCACAAAATATACTTTTCTTGGAATGGCACTACAGATCACCATAATTGTTAGTCAGTATTGAGGAACGTGCAGATCAAATAAATAGCCAGAGTAAAAATACAATTAGAAAATTGAAAGTTAAAGGTTAAAGAAATTTGGGATTTGAATTCTTGATGGTTGAGAAAATTACTGGTATAATATTTAACATTTCAGAAGTATTTCTGAGGTAGAAGATTAGTGAGAGTGCTATTTCCTTTCAAATTATTTAGCCTCACAAAAAGACAATTCCTTTTCTTTAGGTGGTAATATAGTTACTGTTGTCAGGAGCAGTTGTCAGTAGATTCTACAGCAGCTATTGTCGGTCCTAGGGTTTTTTTAATAAATAACATATTTCATTCTGTTTGATCTTTAATCATCTTTTCCTTCCTCCTCTTAACTCTGAGTTTGATTTGACAGTTCTTTTAAGTCTTCTCACTTCCTGGAAGAAATAGAGTGGGACTGTGTGCAAAGGTGTTTCTTCACTTTGGAGCTTTTCCTTGTGGTCTGTACAGATCTAACAAAAGTGACAATTCAGCATAAGTCTTGAAAATACTCCACTGACTAAATAAAAATGTACTTATTCCTGACAAGGATTAACTACTGTATTGGATTTAGGCCTGTTTGAATCTGTATCATTTTGTGAGTTTTCAAATAGACAGACTTCAGAAACTCAAATGACAGTTGAAAAAATTGCTTCAAATATTATAAATCCTTCTCTTTTTTTTTTTTCTTCTTTTTAATACACATTCAAAGACATTCCACATCACAATTATGTAGAAATAACTGCTCTTAGTTGCATGCTCCCTGACAATGCTTTAATTATTTTTACCAAGATAGTACTTTGCTGAACTTGGACATTCTATTCTGTGTCCAATTCTCATTGACAAATCTGGTTAAAATAAGAGTCACGGGAAACCTTGAGATAAAATTCAGAAGATTATATTATCGGTGGCAACCAACTCTACAGGTGCACAGGATGTAACAAACTAATTTTCAACCAATGTGTACTAAAACAAATTCTGTACCATAAGTCCTTTAACAATGGGATAGAAAGGATCGTATTTTTAGAAGACCATAGTCTTCACTGTTACTCTGCAGAATTGCTAACAGTGATTACATTTCAGTTTTTACTCAGTATTTACTCAAGTTTCTCTCCGGGATTTTACAAACACTTCTATCATTATCTATTTCTCAAATGGATGAGATATCAGTTCTCATAGTGATATTGCCTCATACAAGTATTTTTCCAGCATTATTAATAAAGTTGTGAGTTCTGTTGTTGTTACGGGTTTTGTTTGTTTTTTGTGGTGGTGGTCATTTATTTGTTATTTTTGTTTGTTTGCTTGTTTAAAACCATTTCATATTAAACCATCATACTGGCCTGCTTCACTGGAAAAATTAATTGAAAGCTCACTAGTAACTGGCCTATTTGGAAAATATGAAGACAGAATGAGTAACAAGAAGTCTACAGAAAGTTACAGTTACTAATTGAAAGTCAAACAAGCTCAGAACAACATCTGAAGCAGTTCAAATATATGCCATGGGGATCTGCCTCTTCTCCTAGGTAAAAGTGATAAGACTGGAGGTTATTGTCTTAACTTGCAATGCAGGATGTTCAGGTTCAATATTAGGAAACATTTTTTCCTAAGAAAGAGTGATAAGGCATTGGCTCAGGCTAACCAGAGAGATGCTATGGTCACTGTCTCTGGGTATGTTCAAGATGTGGAGATGAGGCACTGAGGGTCACAGTGGGGATGAGTTGTGGTTGGACTAGATGATCTTAGTGGGCTTTTCCAACTTCAATGATTTTATTGTTCTATGATAGCACTTAATTTAGCTCAAATCTAGTTCTTTTATGTTAGTGTAAAATGAAAACTGATCCTCATTTTCCAAATAAGCTGATTCCAATGTGTTCAAACATTGTTTCATAGAATTATAGAATAGCCTAGGTTGAAAAGGACCACAATGATCATCTAGTTTCAACCCCCCTGCTATGTGCAGGATTGCCAATCACTAGACCAGGCTGCCTAGAGTTGCATCCAGCGGGGCCTCGAATACCTCCAAGGATGGGGCATCCACAACCCCCTTGGGCAACTTGCTCCAGTGTGTCACCACCCTCTGGGTGAAAAACTTCGTCCTAATATCTAACCTAAATCTTCACTGTCTTAGTTTAAAACCATTCCCCCTTGTCCTACTACTATCCACCCATGCAAACAGTCCCCCCTCCTGCTCCTTTCAAATACTGGAAGGCCACAATAAGGTGTCCCTGAAGCCTTCTCTTCTCCTAGCTAAACAAGCCCAGTTTTCTCAATCTTTCTTCATAGAGAGCTGCTCCAGCTCTCTGATCATCTTAGTGGCCCTCCTCTATACCTCTCCAAGAACTCCCCAAGCTTGAACACACTACTCCAGATGGGGCCTCACAAGAGCTGAGTTAGAGGGGTTATTCTGAAACAATTTTTTTCAGTCATCTCTTCTAGGGTTCTTCTATTTTGCCTAAATATTAATTGAGCCCAAGAGAATAAGAAAATAAGGGTGTAAAACTGCCTATAAATCCTAGTGATTATAGTACCAGGTATTCTGTAAAGTAGTGATCCAAGCCATTGTTTCACAAAACACTTAATTATGCAATGTATAGTGAAAATATTTCTGTGCTTGGTAGAAATTTCCAACCAGTTATTTAGTGTACTGTTTCTGCTCTCAATAGTATTTCACAGTGTTGTTAAGATTAAAAAACATGCATTTTTTAAAAAAATAACTCCCTTATCTACATTGCTTATCATGATTTAGATTAGTAACACATAAGTTATTAAAAATCTAATTTTCTTTCATGCTATTACTGTTTATACTGCAAAGGAGTCTATGAGGAGAAAGAGGTCTAGTGTGTAAGGCGGTGATGGGATTCTGGAGATACACATTCACCTGCTGGGACCACCAAGACCCTCAAGCAGGTACTGGCCCTCAAAATTGCAGTCTTAAAATCTTATTGTTCACATAGGGTGCATACAGACACATTATGCTAGAATCCAGTAAAACAAGGACATGACAGAAGCAACTGCAAGTTAACCAGCTGGAAGCACTCAACAGCGTGCAAAATCCTGCTTCTCTACAAGATTTTAAGCCCTGTGATATATAAATTCTAACTTCTCTCTGAAAAAAAGCTGCAGTTGCATGAATCCACTAAATCTTCCTACCTCTGAGCGCTGCTCACAAAATGTAACCACTCTGAGACATTCACTCACTGTCAAACTTCCATTTAAAGAACTCAGGAACTCCACAGCTCACTCCTGAGGTTCCTACAATTCTAACCTAGAACAGCCACATTTTTTTATAAGCTGAGGTCTACTATGCAGATGACAGTGTACCCTCTGGAACTTTATTCCAGTAGCAGTTCTAAATAAAACTAAATACAACAACATGTTAAATCAAACAGCTAGGAGCAGCACTGCATGCCAACACTCTTATATTTTATTCCTCCCTACTTCTGAAAAGAGCAAGCTGCCCCATAAATCTCAAATCTAACACACTCCCTGATCCTAGAGTCAAAATACTTCATTTCTCAGTGCACTCTGAAAGTCCAAGATGTCAATCAGATTTTCATTGAATTAAAATTTTCATTTTAAATTTCATTGCAGAAATTTAAAATTATGTGTATAATTAGGAAAACTTAATTTGCACAGCTGCCTTATCACAATAAAAGCCATCCCTTCTTCTCAAGACTATGTTCTGAAAATAGTAAATACAGGGCTGCCCTACGTTCAGGCTAGATCAGCTTCAGACATCTACAGCAAACATTCATAAGGCTTTCAGTGCTTTGAGTTTATTCTTCCAGATTTAGATGGCAAATGACTGGATAAATAACAAGCTGCAGATTTTCTTGCTTGAATATCATCAGGAATATTGGATTTAAGCTGTTACCTTCCCTGTTTCTCAGATTAATCTCCTTCCCTCTACCCCTCTCTTTCTGTCTCTCTTATTAAAGCCAAATGGTATTTTTCTGACCATACAAGTATCGTAGGGGCCTCAATAGACTGAAATTGGGATCTTTGTGTCTGAAAAGGCACAGTGACATGTAATCCACAGAAGTGTTTGACCAACAAAAAAGATGCACGATTCCGAAAAGACTCAGAGAAAGAAAGAGAAATTGAAATTCAGAAAGCAGATCAGACTTGGATATCCTAAATGCTCAGCAAGATTCGCAGTGTGGCTTAGTATCACAGATACTGCAGGTTAAGTATGGATTGCTGTATTGTACCAGCATGCACACATCCTGAAACTGTAACATAGAAGATGGGGAGGCAGTGCATGCACCTGTGTGTGTTGTTTTATGAAAAGTCAGCTGAGAGATTACAGCACAGCAAACACTGCTTTAGTAAACACCTATGATATCTTTTGCAAAGCTGGAACTATACAACCAAGCACAACTATCATCTCCTTCCTTTCTTTACAACCAGAGTTTTATGTTTTTTGAGGTTTTTTTTTTTTTTTACCACACAACAAAATGAAATAGAAAGTCTTGTTTAGAACCCCACCTTATTTCCCATGGAATTGACTGGTATTACGCAGTGTTCTTGTGAACTTTCAGACCTGTTTGGGTTTTATTTTTAATGCATAAAATAGTTATACTATTAATGGAATTTCTGTAACTTGGAAATATTTTAAATTATTTTGAGGTCTGTAAAAATGTGTTCATAAAACATACACATCTCTGGCTAAATTTGTTCATTTCACTGAAGTGATTAGTTTTAAACCCTCAGCTTTGAATTCGTTGTTGGCTTCCTTCCAGGGCTGCATTCTTCCATTACAGACTCAAAATAACAATGCTACTTTTTTGCAGAGCACTTTATATTCTCAGATCTCTGTGTAAGCATTCATTATTTCGTCACCATAGATTTAATATAATTCAGTCCTATTTTGGATGAGTGAAATAGAAAACACTGAAATACTGAGGACTTCAGTCTCAAAACAAGTTAGTGACAGAAATAGCGTGAAAATCAAGAACCTCTGACATCTGTAATCATGGTACCTATTAATTCATAGCACTTATCTCTCAAAAAACCCTAAACAACAAGCAGCTTCCAAAAGCCAACATGTGTTACAGATTAAACTACACTGTTATACAGAGCTCAGCATAATATAGGCTTGGAAAGTTTGTGACATTTATTTTGGGTGAAGACAAAAATACAAGCTGTGATTCTGAAAGACAATCACTCAATACTGGTTTGGAGCACATTTTCGAGAAATAGTTTCATCAAATGATTTCATCACTTTTTCCAGGACTAGGGGCATATATTCAAATGAAACAATTTATTTCATTAGTCTCCACCTCTTTTTATTTTTTCCAGCTATAGCTGAGATATTCTTTCACATGGGATCAGACTAACTTTTTATTCACTGTTGTCTTAAGTTGTGATCTTCAATACACAAAAATGAAAGGAAAAATATAAAATATACCCTCCTAATTCTGATTTTTTTTTCCAAGAAAGATATACCCCCAATTTGTGATGAAGAGGTCATTTCCAATAATAGATTTTCATGAAATAAAATCAAACTGTTGACATTTAATTGTCTTGGAGAAATTAGTTGAATCTTAACATTGCAGAACACTCAGAAAATTAGGCAATAAATCTGGAGTTTTTAATGCTATCTCCCTACCCTTTGTCTTCCTCATTAGAAGTTGGTTAACACTTTGAAAGTCAAAAATCTTTTGGAAAGTTATTGGCAATTACAAATAACCAAATTACCATGTTTTAAGAAATTACATTTTCTGAGCTGACTCCTCCTAACTGATTCTTTACATATCCTTACAATCCTGCAATTGTAAAAAAACTTATTTGCATTGCACTGGAAGTGGATTGTTAAAAAAGTCTTAATTGCTGAATCCAATACCACAGTAGCCTGTCTGTGAGCAACTTGCTCTGTAAAGTGCATTCTGGGGATTTGCCTGCTTAAGCTCAGGCAAAACTTAGAGCAATGCTGGAGGCAACTCCACTTCCTTCTAGTGACCAGGAAGGGACTGCCAGACAGATCTACAGAGAAGCTTCATTAACCGTTGACTCATGGAAGCTGTTCTCAAGCAGAAAATCTTGCACTTATCCCTTACCTGAATCTCTTTCAAAGGACCTTCGGATCTGGGCTCCAAAGAGTAGGCAAACCTTCCAGTTGGCAATCATTTTCTCCTCATCAATTAATAGCATCAAAGAATATAGAATGGCTTTGGTTAGAGTGGATCTCAGAGATCATCTCGTTTCAACCTCCCTGCTGTATGCAGGGTTGCTACCCAGCAGATCAGGCTGCCCAGGGCCCCATTCAACCTGGCCTTGAATGCCTCCAGAGATGGGGCATCCATAGCCTCTCTGGACAACACTTTCCAGTTCCTCACCATCTTCGTAGTAAAAAATTTCTTCCTACCATCTAACCTAAATCTTCCCTCTTTTACTATAAAGACATTTCCCCTTATCCTATCATTATCAGACCATGTCTCTCTCTCTCCTTTGTTATCATATATCAGAGTCCCTTAGGTATTTTATTTAAGGTATTTATATTAGTACCATACATAAACCATAAGTACTATAAGTACTATAGTTACCACACTGAGGAGCTTTGGTTGTTGGTGTCTGCTCTCAACTACAGTGTGTTCCTTCACACTGCGTTAAAACTTATAATATATGGTATTTGCAATTAAATAACTCTCTTTAATAACACTCCTTCCTCCTTAACTGATTTTGATCAGCATTCTCTTCCCAAGCACAAATTATTCAGTTCAATCCAGTACAAGAAAGTGGTTCTTTCTGGAAGCAATGCTATGACTGGCATAAATGCTAATATAAAAACACATTTTAAACAAAAGAACAAACAAGAAAGCAAGCAAGAAAACAAACAACAGTAAACACCACAAATCTAACAATTCTGCTGATTGTGAATGATTTGCTTTCTCATTCCAAGGTGATAGTGGGATAATTTTGATGAAGGATTCAGTCAGTGATCATCAAGCGAGTTCACTCCAGATTAATTTCCCTTTTGAAAAGGACAACCTAGTTGTCGCCAGAATGTGGAGCTGCATATCTTTGTTAGTAATTTAAACCAATCAATGCATTTTAATTATGTTTCCATGCAAAACCACCTGTGACTTCCCATCTGCTAACAAAATTCACTCATCCATGCAAATACACAGTCTTCAAAGAAAAGAAGGGTATATTCTTGAAAGTATTAAGGAAACAAAGATGCTGACTCTTGAAGCCAGAAGCATCTGCTCATACAATCTTTTCAGAGAGGTTGTGGATGGGAGCTTGCCACCTGGGTTGCCTCTGAAGGAATGGAGTTGAAAAGTATCCATTCAATCCATTCAGAGTAAATTAGAAGTATGTTAAGTGAGCCAACAAAAAACAAAATGATATATAGCTGTTGATCCTGTACAGAAACAGAAATACATTAAATGTGCCTTCAGGATTATAAATCATATTTCGTACTTCTAAAAATGTGAAAAAAAAATGTTAATGAGAAAATAGTCTTGCATGTTTTATCTGAAAACAAAAAATGATGCAAGCAAAGTGTATTAGATTTCTGGGGAGAGAGAATTTGGTACAAATTTCTACTTGTTTATATTAAGTATAAGCTTTATTCTTTACGAAATTAATATTTCTTACTTCTCTGTATCTTCCATACCCACTAACAGAGAATAAGAGAATAACTTGTTGATAAACCAAAGGATACAGTAGTTACTAACAGGACACCAAGTAAGCAAAGCATGGAAATAAAGGTCTCACCTCTCTAGCCCAGAGTCAAACTTGATTCTCAAGTGTCATGTCAGGTTTCTCTTACACCATTAAAAGTAGTTCACAATAATAATTACAAATGGTATTTAACAATTTAAAATACAGAATTTAATTTGTTCAGAAAATATCAAGGTTTCAAAGCCATATCCTGCTCCAATCCAAACAAAAGAGCTAAAATAGGGAAAGTTTGGATGTAATGAAAAGTAATTCATATTTATACTGGCAATCTACAAAGTAAAATATTGCTACTTGTAATCTCAGTGAAGTGATTTGACAGTTTTAGAAGACATTTCACATTTAAGTTAGATAAGTGACAGAATTCTTTGTAATCAGTGCTTTCTTGTATTCAATTCTGATTTCATGAAAGATAATTTCTGATTTACTTACCTGTAAATTTTATTCAAATCATTCTTCCAGGAATGTCAAAGTAATTTACTAATCTGTTAAGTATGTTATCTTTACACACACATACATATATATATATATATATATATTTAAGAATAATGCAATAATATGTTCTATAATCTCATAGAAATGTCTGTGACCAAGCTGAGAAAAAAAATCTGAGTTTCCTGTGAGTCAGTCCTGGTACTCTCAGCCTAAGAGACTAAATCTGGAATAGAGGTAAAATGAGAATGGAGTTCTCAAAGAATATTTCTTTCCCCATTATTAAAACGGAAGGAAGTCCAGGCTCCTCTGAGTATAGATTTAAAGTGCTTTTCATTACTAAAGGTGAATTGTATTAGACTGCAGTTTCTTTTCAACAGAGTGTATGTAGAACTCTGTTGCTTAAAGAAAATATATTTCCAAATGAGTGTCATAGTTACTATTTTTCCTTGAATAAACAAGAAATGGAAATACTCTATTACAAGTTCTTATTGTATATTTCTTCAGGCATATGAGTGCCTCTTTCAACTAGAGAACCTGTAAATATGTGTAACTCACAAGCTGAAATAAAAAGGAAAAAAGAAATCTCCACATCTTTCAACAAAGAATTTTATAAATATTGACTTTGCTTGATAAAAGAAATAAACTTCTGGAATTGAGTAAGGCATTGAAACTGAGTGACAGTTTACTTCTCTCTCTCTTTCTTACTCTTTTTGTTTGTTTGTTTCTAGTTCTTTTCCTATTTAGAAAGAATCCTTTAGCGATGAATCTTCCTAGGTGAGTGAAAATGGATAAAATTAAGAGGCTTAACAGACATTTTTGTCTTCAGTAAAAGTATTTATCTTTGCAATCAGTTTCTGGGCTTAACACTCAGCTACAACAAATGTCCTTATTTACAGCTGGAGATAAAGGGAGTCAGGAGTGTTCAGCACTTTGCAGGACAGATTTTTTGAGTACTTATTGGCTTAGACATTAGAACTTGGACATACAAATCATGTTATTGTCTTGCTATAATCACTGTGTAGATAACAATTCTTTATCAAAACTTTACCTTCCCTCCTTTTTATGTTTAATAATTTCATACCATAATTAACAATTTGATGGTACCACATGGTGACGTGAGATCTGCCACAAGTATAACATTTATCATTTTAAACTCACTGTGTTCTTATAATCAAACTTCATGCAATTTCCAAAGGCTGGTATTTGAGGATGCATTCATCTCTAAATGCATGTTACAGCTATTATTACTTTCCCCTAATAACATAATATTATAACAATAATATAATATGCTTATCTATTTCTGAGCAAAAGCTGGAAATTTTCATTTTTAAGAATAGCTCTAAATCCTCCCTTTCCAAGAAGTCTTGTGCTTAATTTTCAAAATGTTACTGTAGAACTAAATTTTCACTGTGTAGTGATTTTGGTGAAGGATTTCCATGCTAAACCACAAAATTTGAGATCATATGACACTGCATCATAAAGAAATCATCTTAGGTAGGTATTGCGCTCCTCTATATCGGATAGACTGAGACTTAATTAAGTATATATCATAGTTAATAAATTTTTTAATTGCAATAATGGCTGAGATCTTCAAACATGATCAAAATCCCCTTCTGCTAAGCAATAAGGAAACAGAAAACAAAGATGAGACTTTCTTCAAAAAAACTTTTAGCAAAGTACATTAGAAGAATAAACAAATGATGTACAAAAGAGATAAACAGAACACAGCATAATAGTGACAATTCCATACCAGAAATCACTACCAATAGAGAAACATTTGTAACTCTGGGAAGATATGTTTTCTTACTTGCAGTTGTAAAGGTATAAATAGCTACTGAACAGAGGAAAGAAGAAGTTGCTACTTACTGATTGATTCATCTATCACTAACAAAACCACTGCGAGGTTGAAACATGGAACCAGCTTGACAGCAACACATCTTTGTCAGGATGATAGCAGTGAGGAAAAAATGTGCTGCAAGGCACTGAAACTGTGCACACCCTTTAGAAGGACAAACTGAATCTGGTTCCTCTGAAATGTGGCCATCTCAAAAGAAATGACATCTGTATAAATGTAGGTTTAAGATTTCCTCTAATTGCTATAATAATATGAGCAGTTACAAAACATAAAACAAGAATTTTATGTAGTCAGAGAATTGATCAAAAACAGAATCACAGAATGGCCAGGGTTGGAAAGGACCTCAAGGATCACGAATCTCCAAACCCCCTGCCACATGCAGGGCCACCAAGCTCCCCATTTAATACTAAACCAGGCTGCCCAGGGCCCCATCCAATCTGCCCTTGAACACCTCCAGGAATGGAGCACCCACAACATCCCTGAGCAGCCTGTTCCAGCTCCTCACCACTCTGTCTGTAAAGAACTCCCCCCTGACATCCAACCTAAATCTTTCCTCCCTCAACTTAAAACCATTTTACTTGTCCTGCAGTTATCAACCCTTTCAAAGAGTTGATTCCACTCCTGTTTGTAGGCTCCCTTTAGGTACTGAAAGGCTGCAGTGAGGTCACTCCAGGCTGAACAAGCCCAGCTCCCTCAGCCTGTCTTTGTAGGAGAGGCGCTCCCGTCCTCTGATCATCTCTGTGGCTCTCCTCTGGACCCTTTCCAACAGCTCTCTGTCTTTCTTGTACTGGGGGCTCCAGACCTGGACACAGTACTCCAGATGGGGCCTCACAAGGGCAGAGTACAGGGGACCTCTACTGTCCCTGCTGGCCACCCCTCTGCTGATGGAGCCCAGGATACCATTTGCTTTTCAAGCTGCAAGAGCACACTGCTGGCTCACGTTAAGCTTTTCATCTATCAAGACCCCCAGGTCCTTCTCTGCAGGGCTGCTCTCAAGGACCGCTCCTTCCAGTCTGTACAGTCTGTATGGATGCCTGGGATTCCTCCGGCCCAAGTGCAAAACTCTGCACTTTGCTGTGTTGAACCTCATTAAGTTCACCCAGGCTCACCTTTCTAGCCTGTCAAGGTCCCTCTGATTGGCATCTCTTCCTTCTACCACGTCAACTGCACCACTCAGCTTGGTGTCATTGCAAACTTGAGGGTGAAATAAGAGTAATAAAAAAGAATTCTTTACAGCTGGTATAATGTCGTTATAATTTATAGTTCAACAAATATGATTTAAAACAGTAATGAATATTCAAAAAGATTTAAGTAAGAAGAATCTATAGGCCTTTCTGGGTCATGTTTTCCTATTGTGATATAAATAATCTGCTAATTATTTCCCCTATGAAATATGACTATCTCAATTAAGAAAAGCTTACAGCTCACTATTTATGCAATTATTTCTTCTTCTTGATAAGCAGAGTTACCAGTGGAAGACTAATTCAGTGGGAAATAATTGACACAGAATCCACTTCCAGGAAAAGCTAGCTGGGAGAAACTAGCCATACAGATGAGGTACTGTAACATTAATCAAGAAAACAGGTGCTGTATAAAATCAAAAGTTACATGAAGTTAGTATTTAAGACAACATTTTGGAAGTGCACTTCCTTTCAAGCAAAAATTTTCTGAAAGACTTTACAAAGAGTATGAGAATGAATGGTACTCAATTCAGGAAGTTAGTTGGCTCTAGAATGAAGAAAGACAGATGTACTGTTCTAGCAGTGAAGATAGGTGAACTTTATTAATAGCAAGCAAAGAACTTTAAATGAAATACAATTAAAAATTGCATACATTCTCATTTACAAGTATTTCAGTAAATGAGAATTGGGGTCTGCTAATAAAAATGATTCAAGGTAACATTAATGACATAGAAAGAATAAGAAGTTTGAATCAAATAGAAGTTGTATATATGATACATATATTCACGGTCACTGATTTGTAACTACTGTTCACTGTTTATGGCATAGGAGGAACAAAGTAGGAAAAAAGTTTGTTTCTTTTGTCTGTCTCTTTCAGATGGCTTACACTGACAACAATATCTTATAATACAATACAGGGCAGATGTGATATTGCCAACAATGTGATTATTGGCAACTTTTCAACATTAAAAAAAGTCAAATCCTGGTTATGTCAGCTAACGCTACGGTTCTTAGCCACAATATATTGAATTTTTTTAGGCCATAATTTCAAAAAGCACATCCTGGAAAAATCAATTTCAGGGTGCCTTTTTGCACTGTCTATTCTCTCCTCTGTATTAGACTTTCCATTATCTGCGTATGTATTCTGATTATTTCTATCAGCTCCTATGTCTAAATTTCCATTCAGTTTGGTACTTTCACACTATTCAGCCCAATGTGTCATAATTACTTGGACTAAACTTTCAGTCAATTCACAACAAACCCATTTCACTGCCAAGCTATTTGCCTCTATCTTTTATTTGGCATACCTTCTCCGAGCAGTTTCTACCTCATGCATAATCTTCATTCATGACTTTTGAAGGTGAAAACAATACTCCAGAAAGCAATGCCAGCCAATGAAGAATTTTTCCTTTGACTACAGAAGACTGGTGAAAACCTTTCATTGTTCATTAACATTAACTTCTGATCCACAAAATACTTGAAAGGCATTACTAACAGTTCATTTCTTGTAATTTATCTCCTACTGTTTGGCTATTCATTTTCTTATTTACTGCACTTATTTACTGGCAGCATGTAATTCTGACTAACCTTCAGTAATTTTTGTTTCCTGTCATTCCAGAGGGATTGCAGGAGACAAGTTTAAAAATGTATATTTTGTCCTTACCGTGTTGTAACAAAATTGGCATGGTACCAGTGGTGTTTGAATTTCTCTCTTAGGAAGACTGACACAGATCAACCAGCTGCATAGAAATTACATTGAAAATAGATACTTTGCAAATTCCCCCATAAATGAAAGTTTATAGTCCAAAAAAAAAACTGTCTGACCAGTTATCTTTCAGTAAAACGCTTTACAATTTGCATATAAACCTCATTTTTTTTCTAATTACACAGAGTAAAATGCATTCATTTTGCTGTTGATTACAAACTGGTCTTGCCAAACACCTGTGACTGCCACAAATTCTAATTTGTTATTTATTTACTTCAAAGCAATCTTATTATCTAAATGATTCAAAGCATCAAAGCCCTTAATTATTGATAGTCAATTTGATAGGGTTACACATTCTATGTCCTTGGGCTGAAAGCACTTCTCTGCTTTCTTTTCCTCAAGTACACATTTGGCTGAGCAAGAGAACATATGATTCTGCTACTAAATGTATTGGAAGTCACATTTATTTTAACTGCAACTAGATTTAAGCAATATCAAAGAAACAAGATTGACTAGCTGATTAACTACACAATAATAATAAAAAACATTACCATCTTTATGACTTCGGTTGTAAAAAAAAAAAAAAAAAAAAGTTTCACACATAGCACATTTATGCTGTGGATCTCGTACTCATCTCCACAACACTAATGGCATATGAGTACTTTTCCAGGCAGTAATATTCCTTATTTACACTACTACAATAAGCATGCATATGATGTATACTGTGGTCACCAGAGTTTTGTACTGGCATTCTTCTGAAAATATTTGTAAACTATCTTATCTTTACTGAAAGTATTCCTTTATCTCATTCTTTTCTGAGTCATATCCTGGTGCATGAGATGCCAGGGGAAAGCCGTTCACATCTAGACTTCTATGTTGTTTTTCTCTTACTTTCATGATATTATTTTCTACTGCAAAAAATTACCAATCTATTCCGATATTGGCAAGTTAAAAGGAAATGATTTTCAAGAATTACATTGCAGTAAATAAGTATGTAACATCCTAAATTGAATATCTTAATACTGTTTACATATTTATGTTTTTATTTCTTTTCTCTAAATTAAAAAACTTGATTCTAGAAAGCCAGGATTAAGACCTACATGCCAATGTTTTGTACAACTGGGAAGACACTAAACAATGTGTCTGGGGATACAAAAGTGACGCGGAGAAATTAGAAGTACTTGATCAGTGAATGCAATGAATTTTGAGGTCAAAGTGCAAAATATGGAACAGTGTTGTGCCTTCTATTTTTAGGGCATCACCAGGAGCAACGCACAAAATGGTGGAGAGAATAGTTGAATATTCAAGCTGAGAAAGATTGATCAGAGGCAAATACAGGTCTATAAATATCTAAGGTGTGGGGGGCAGAATGGCGAGGCCAGACTGTTTTCAGTGGTGAGTGGAGACAGGACAAGGGGAAATGGCTGGAAACTGCAGCATAGGAAGTTCCACACAAATGTGCGCAAGAACTTCTTTACAGTGAGGTGACGGAGCACTGGAACAGGCTGCCCAGGGAGGTGGTGGAGTCTCCTTCTCTGGAGATGTTCAAGACCTGCCTGGATGCCTACCTGTGCGACTTGCTGTAGGGAACCTGCTTTGGCAGGGGGTTGGACTCGATCTCTGGAGGTCCCTTTCAACCCCTACAATTCTGTGATTCTGTGAAATACAGAGCAGGCTACTGAACAAATTTCTTTAAGATCATAAATTTAAATTTTTGTCCATCTACCAAAGATGATTTTCACAGAATCACAGAATTGTAGAATTTTGCAATTCTATTGTAAATATATTATATAATAAAATACATTTCCAAGTAGTAAAAAAAAAGTAATAATCTATCTTCGACAAACAACCTCTTCAACATTTCTGAAATAACTACAAATCTGCAAACTTGATCTGAGGAAAGAAAAATTGACAGGTTTGCCTGATGAAGTTAACATGCACAATCAAATGCCATGGATTATGGAAAGCATATTAGATTCTGAAATGATTTTCATCTTAACAACCTAATATATCATTGTTAACTCCAGTGCTTTCCACTTCTTTAAATCACCGGTTAACTGGATTTTCTAGGTAACTGGTAAAAGCATAGTTCTAGTTAGTCCCATTCTTATTATCCCTTCCATGTCTTTTCAAATAGTGCGGCATTACTTTTTGACTGAAATTAAACAACTGATGCAAAGCTCCCTGAAGTCAAAATAAAGATTTCTTCTAACTTCAGTGGGATTTGGATCAAACCCCAGATAAACTGCATTAAATCTCTGCCCTTATATCCAAGCACCAAAAACAAAATTAATTATTGCATGGCCAAAAGTCAGGATTTCCATTCAATCTGAAGACAGTTTTCTTTACTGACCTCTATAGTTTTTGCTATTTAATTTAGTAGTGGTAGTAACATTTCACTTACTTAACTCTCCATTTTTAATTCTTTATGTGCTGTTGGTATTACTTGCAGGACTATCACTTTATGGTTAGCATCCAGCAATCTCAAGTGGAACAGTATTCTATGAATATAAACTCCAGGCCAGCACTTTTCCTGTTTTGGAGAATTTACCCTGAAATCGCTAAATTGTGCTGACCCTTTGTTGTTATCAGCCTCTTTTCACTCATAGGAGTGAAATCATGATCCAAATCCAACTTTAATTAATATCTCCATGAAAAATGACATGGATATCAACATAAAAACAATAAAAACAAGATGACTCTTACTTAATATAGAGTACCTAGATGCCAAAGTATATTACCATAACTTTTTAAACTAGATTCATTTCAAACAAACAGCTTAAATGTGAAAATAGGACTGAGGTGGATTGTCTTAGTTCAGATCTTCTAGATAAAGGAATTCAGTTGAGAGAATTGCTGGTGAGATGGCACTTTTTTTTCCTTGTGAGATTTAACATGTCACTGTAGTGTGTTTTGAGTATATAACAAAAAAGATTTTTTGTAGTGATCATATATCAAAAGGCCTTAAACCACAGAAGGGATGGGACCTTGCACAGATTATCTGAGCACAAGACACGTTTGGTGTCACTGTACCAGATTTCCTCCAGAGGCAGTTGTCAGAATGTGCACAGTTATTCTACATTTACCCACTTATTTGTGAAATGACCTTAAAATACAGCAGCATTCATAGAAAATCTCTCAAGAGACAGCCCTCCAAGTAAAATGATCAGGTAGTGGTTGAAATTGCATCATTTTTCTGTTCCAGTAGGGAAAAAAAGGGAGAAAGAGTTCACTGCCAGCACATCGAGTGAAGAGGTAGGGATACTTGCCTTTAGGCTGCAGCAAAAGCACACAGCTTCCCCAATTAATCTCTTAAAGTGCATGAGTGGTAAAACCATGCTGAAAGGAACTGTGAATGGGAGAGAAATGCATTATACTGTACATCTGCAGTGGCTTACAGGTGATCTGCCGTGGGTCCTCCCACAGTCATGATCAATTAAATACACTCAGAACTATCACTCGTTTTGGGTGAGCTGCTGTTGTGTGCCTCAGAACACAAACAACACGAATACAATACAGCACTCAGTTAAGCACATATGCCAATCAAAAGATATCAATGGAAATGTCTTTGTCAACTACACTGGTCTCACCTAAAGGTTCATTTACTAAAGCTGTTTAATGTATGTTTGCTAATCCTGCGTATCCTTTGGACTGGCTTTGTAAACTAAAATAAAGGCATCTAGAAGAGAGCTTACAAGTTTTGCAGTCCCATTTATGCCTGAAAAGTTTCTCATTTTTCTGGTTATTTTTGACCCCAGAATGTTTCGCCCAACACTTGAAAACCATGAGGACTTTCAGCCCAGCAACTCATAGTAATTATAAGATCTCCTTCTTATTCCTTCCCTTTCTACCTCTCATCTTTTTTGGACAGTTCAACAAAAAGGCTGAAACATTTCAATCTCAGGAATATGATAAAAACTTGCCCTCCGATAGCCTCTGCTATGCCTCCTCACAAGCCAGTCTGAACATTTCATTCTTTACAATCAAGCATTACTTTTCAGTCAAATAGCTTCCATTAAAAGTTGTGTGACAAACATCCCACTTTCTTTAATCACAGTTCCCAGTTGGGAAATATCAGAGGATAAGCATCGGTGCTTCACCATTTAAAAAACCATGCATGAAACAAGTTTCCAAGGATGAAAGCAGATTTTAATCTTTTCAATAACCAGTGTAGCAGTGTCCCAACACAGGACCAGAAACTCATTTTATGTTGTTTCTTCTCTATCCTTTTGTCCTAAAGATATATCTAAAGTATCTCTTTGTCTTAAGCAGTCTTACTGACTGCTGTATTAAAACCATGTTAACTTACATAGTTAATCTAGTTCTTCAACAGTAAATATTCTATTGCATATAGATTTATTTAGAAAGTAGCAAGGGAAAATTTCAGAAAGAAAACGCAAAACAAAAGATCATAAAGCATTTAAAGCACTCTTCAGAAGAAAAGAGCTGTTACTGGGGGCCACTGAAAGGAGAATGGATAAGGAGATAGATAAAGAGATCAAGGCCCACAGGCTTTGCATTAACGAAGGGATAGGATTTCAGTAAAGGAATGAGAAGTAGAGAACTTAGATCCAGGATCAAGTCTCCTTTAAAAATGAAAAATGCAAAATTAGCTCACTTCTCAGAGCTGCGAATTTTTCCCCCCTTCTAGCTGTTCAGCGAGAGAATACATTTCTGAAGGTGTCATCATAGGTGCAATCAGGGGCAGTATAGAAGAGTTCCCTTAAAGGCACACCATAAAAATACGCTTTGTTTTGTTTTGATTTGTGAAGTCTGCAAGGCTTTCCTGGAAGTTCCCTTAGGAACTAATTTTTTCCCTAAGATTTGACAAATGAGATATACCTGAATAATATTTCATGATTACTTCTCATAATTAAATTATATTTCAAATAATGCAGCAAGCAGCATCACAGAAATCAGATCAGTCAACAGATGAACATCTGCTCTTCATTTTCAGGCCTTCTCTCTGGGTAGCACTAGAGGCAGAAAAACCTGTCTGAGACCCAGCTCAAGCATAAAACTGTGACTTCTCTCAGTAACTCTGACAATAACATGCTCCATAAGAAAGTTCTAGAGATATATCATACAGTAGATTGGGAAGCATCCTGGCTTCATTCTTTTAAATATAAATAAATAAATAACATTAAAAATAGAAGCAATAATAAAACTTAAATCAATAAAACCTGATTGTTAGCATTCTGTGATTTGCATGTCTTACAACATTTCTGTGGGTTCCATGGATTAAGCCTGTAGAGAACATAATTACTACAGCCTGAGACCCTGAAATTTTGTTTAGAATCTATGGCACCTGCATGAAATCATGATTTTATTTCCTTGCTTCAGTTTTTCAAGTCACAGTGAACTTGTATAGATAGACTTCTGGGTTTTTCTAAATTAAATTTGCTGAATTTGAACAGCACATAGAGGGGTAGAAGGGAAGGATTACTGTGCCTCAGTCGCACAGAAAACATCTTTCCAGATGCATTACAAAGTATCAAATTCCCATCTCAGAACAGAATGAACACAGAATTACAAAACATCACAAAAATGCTCAAGACTGAAGTGTTATATTTTCAAATGCTTCAAGACCACATAAGAAAATTATTTCACGAATGCATCTTTTTAATCACAGTAGTCTCAAAGCTGTAAGCTTTTTTACTTCATTTTCTTATAAAAATAATTTTAAACTGGAAATCTGTGTTTGAAAAAAAAATCATTTAAGATACTAAAACTAATTTTAAAATATTTTACAAACAATTGCTGGATTATAAATTCACAGATAGCAGCCTTTTACCCTAATAAGTCTTGTTTCAATAAATCAACACTTCTAGTAGAAAAAGTGTCATTACACGAATACAATCAGCAATATTTCTGATCACTGAAATATGCTTGGCTTTTTTTTTTTTTTTTTTTTTTCTTTTTTATGTCCCACTCAATAGTTTTGGACTTGCCTTCAGTTTCAAAATCTTAATAATTGATTTTTGTACACGAATAGTTCCCTGGACCTTTTCTTCTGTCTTTCAGATAGACCCAGCATCTTTTCTTACACCCCAATGTTACTCTGAGAAAGTCATCCATACACATAGACACAAATTTCCCAGCACTTCCCAGAAGGAAACTTTTTCTTCACTTTTGTTTCCCATTATGCAGCAAGTATAAAAATTCAAAGCTGTAGTTGCTCTTTCCTCTAAGGATTTTCATCCTATATTACTTAACTTTTCCTGACATCTTTCTTCCTTCCCTTTTATATTACAAATTTCCCCTAAGCAATGCAAACCTGTATTTGCATCTTTGACAGCAACGGGGAGACTGACAGATGGAAGCAACGCTCTCTTTGAATAATGCAAGATGTTGTGACACTGACAACAATAAGCAGTCCTAAATAATATGTCCTCCTTGATACAATTTAAAAATATGCAGCCTATTGTCTCAGCCACAAGCAAACGAGTGCATAACAAGTGACTCGGTAGTAAGGACAAGTTCCATCCATCTCAGTGACAGCTGACAACAAGAGACTAATCCCTCTTAAAATTACTTACCAATCACTTTTTGCTGTAATTAAATCAACACAATGTTCAACCACACACACGCAAAGGAAAAGGGCTCTCTGTCTTAAGACATTTCAGTGTAAGCAATGTGCTTAAGAGCTACTCATCAGTGCCCTGGGGGAAGTCACTGTCAATTAGAGTAGCCTGTGTCACCTAATCCTAGCCAAGGCTCTGTTTTCTGTTGTACTGTCATTATTTTTCTCCAGTGGTGTCCACAGATATTAACAAACAGGAATGGAACACTGATAGAATGGTAAAACGTTACAGGTTTAAATTCTTCTCGGGCATAAAGCTTCCTGAATCCCACAGCATTGACACTACTAAGGATCCCATCCTCAGGATTTTATTTCTGTCTTAGGTCGTGTCTGTCATTTTATTTGGTAAGTTATTTGCCACATGAAAGAAAGTCAGAAGAGACTTGGAAGATGTTCAAAAGGTAAAAAATCAGTTAGTCCCAGCTGTACTTTTAATTACATATATAAATTGATGCCATTTATACTACTAGAATGGCTTCATTAACTAGTGCAGATTTTGAACTACAGTTTCAGTGACATAATTTGGTCATTACTAACTTATAGGCTTTCAGCCAGGCGTTCCTGGAAAATCCTGTCTGAAAGTCAAAAAAGTCTGAAAGAAAAAGATGACAAACTCTTCAAGAATATAGTAATTTTATGTACAGTCTTAGGCCTCATAATATTCAGACTTGCATATATGCTAACAGTTCAGCACACTGTGCTGAAGTTCTGAACTGCATAGAAGATTTTTTGTATAAAAAAAATTTAAATCAGTGGCACAAGAAATCCTACAACCATTACAAGAGAAAAGACAATCTACTGAAGAGTGCCACCTACCTAAGGTATTTTGTAGAATCACAGGCATGGGGAATACACTAAATAGTTCTATATCTTTGGCTAAGCGAGGTCCTGGAACACCTGAGACAGCGTGTCCAGCATACCTACATAGCAGACTTAAGCACATTACAGATATACCCAAACTAAGTCGCACTAGTTACACCGCAGCCATATAAAAATGAAATTCAGCATGAGATTTGCTAAGTCCTATATTCACTGAAATACTGACACCAGAAAGGCTGATTCAGGCCTGCTTTGGAATCTCTCTATAACACTGACATTGACAGACTAGTCAGACTTGAAGTTTTATCTACTTTTCTAATCCTGTCTTTGGCTGATGTTACTCAAAGTAACCGCAGGCCTCTTGCACTGAACAAACCCAGCCACAGCCATGATTTCTATGGCCATATCTTACCAAATCAGCTTTCACAGCTGAAGTATGAAGACTGACACAGCAGCTGAGATGTCATTGTAATATAACATTACGTTGCAAAAGTTCCAGTATTACCAATCACAAATTTCTGTATTGAGGTTTCAAGTACAACATCTTGTGCAAGAGCTTCCCACTCTATAATTAACCAAACCACAAGAGATGCAATGCAGCTTGAAGTACATAGACGTATGTAAAAATAATTATAGGCTATAGTTGGTTTTTATTTTCAAAAGATTATAAAAATCATTTAATTTTCTTTCTAAGAAAACTGCATGGAGGAAAACATCAAAGGTATGCTTTCTCTTCTATGGGAAACTGAAGAACTAGTTAGGAGGTTCCTGATGTTTTGTTGAGTTTGCGATAGAAATGTGGGTATATAACTATATATATATACTGTATATATATATATATATATACATATATATATATATAATATACATATATATATATAATATATATATATATACTGTTTTTCAGCAGCAGTGGAGATAAGCGACCCAGTATGTCTCAGGTCATTCCAACTTTCATTTACTCACACAATACATCAACAAAATAGAATTCTGCTACTCAAGGCTAACAGATATAAGAAATCTGCCTTAGGAAACAAGATAAAGGCAAAGCCTAAGTATCCTCTTACTATATACATATATGCTCAGCAGGGTTGGTGAAAAAGGGTTTGCAATTTCTTCTACTGATTCAAGCTATTTCATAACATCTGGCATGCAGTTTCTCATTGCATCTGCCTGTCAAAGGGTAGCAAAATCACTATTGAAAATAAAAAGAAACAACAGAAAAACAAACAAAAGCATTTTTCAAAAAAGTCCTAACAGGATGAAAAGAAATATACTAAAGACCTTGATATTTAAGAAGAATAAAAAACTTTGTTTTCCATTTAAAATCAGAAAAAAACTTGTTTGCACATCTGTTGCTGATTTCCCAATGCTGATTTAATTCTAATACTCGTATCATACTCAAAGCAACCCTGACAGATGTTTGATAATCAATCTGCTTTGAAACTCATCCAGAGAAGTAAAATCTGTTCAGGGAATCCAGTGCTGTAGCTCAAAGGGAATAACTTTAGATCTGCCTGGAGCCACTTAATACAATTACACCGGTACAGTTCCTCACTTGGTATGTTTACTATATGTCAAAGGTAGTAAATGAAAAAGAGTGAGTTAAGCATCGTTTTAAATCCATATCCCACCTGCCCATGAGATAGCACGTCATCATTTGCTATCTCTAAGGAGAAGGGAAATTCATGAATGTAGATTTTTAATTTCAAATGAGTACTTGTTTGAGCTATAATTTCAATTTAAAATTGTGACAGCTTCCTAAGACTGAGAATTTCTTTTAATTCACTAAGGCTTTTCCAGTTCTACATTAATTCCACCAAATACAGCACAATTCTCTGGAAGGTATATTTATCCCTTCCACCATTTGTAAGAATGCTACCATGATTCTACTTGCTTGTTAACCAAAGACTACTAACACAAATGCTATTGGGCTTCAGAAGGCATTTTACCATTATCCATTTAAAATACCATGCTATCATGCTATTATGGACAAGCTGCAAAAGTAAGAAAAAAAAAATAAAAAAAAAATCAAACAACCAAACAAGAAAGCAAGCAAGCAACAATTAAGTTCATGGGCAGAAGTTACTACATCCAATACTTCTTGAAAATATTTTTCATATCACAAATCAGAAACATCATAAAGCAGAACATTCCTGATCTGTTTTATGTATGTTTTGAATGTTCAGCCTGGAGAAGAGGAGGCTCAGGGGAGACCTCATTGCTCTCTATAACTTCCTGAAGGGAGGTTGTAGTGAGCTGGGGGTCGGCCTCTTCTCTCATGTCATTAGTGATAGAACCAGAGGAAATGGTTTCAAGCTACGGCAGGGGAGATTCAGGCTGGACATTAGGAAGTATTACTTTTCAGAATGGGTGGTCAGGCACTGGAATGGACTGCCCAGGGAGGTGGTGGAGTCACCGAGCCTGGGGGTGTTAAAGGAAAGGCTGGATGTTGTGTTGAGGGACATGGTTTAGTGGGAGCTATTGGGAATAGGTGAACGGTTGGACTGGATGATCTCTTAGGTCTTTTCCAACCTTGGTGATTCTATGATTCTATTGCTTCAGAAGAGAGATAACCCTGTTTTAACATTCTTAATTGTAATGTTTTTATAATTCACTATTCTAAAAAGGTTTCAATCAGAACTGATAAGAGTTTAACCAAAAACGTTTGTTCACACAGCCTTGTTTAATTTATTAAAATGTCCAAGCTGCCTCTGCATGAAATCCTGAGAAGTGTGGCACAATCCTTAACTTGTACGGCAGCCAAAGTCCATTGCTTGTCATTCTACGTCAAAGAGAAAGCAATGCAGAATCAAATATGGTTGCTGAGCTGACTGGACTCTAGAAGGATAGAGGAACTCTTGCTTTAAAAGACAGTAGGAATTTAATTAATTTTTCAACATCTATTTCTAAAATAATAGAGCAGTTTTCTGACTAGATAAAGATAGTGCAAGTCTGTGTTTGTTTAAAGTAAAACATTCCAACTCAGCTCTGGTAATTAGATTCCTTGGGGATTGTGCAAGCAGTATACACAATCCACAGTACAGCAGGCAGACTGAAATTGGAATAAAGCTCTTTTGAGGGAGTTACACAAAGATCTGCTTTGATAGTTGATAAGTGCATAGCAGCATGTTGTGTGATTTTCTGACTACCTGTTTTTGGAACTTGAAAGCCTGAGGTTAGCAAATCAGGTGGAGTAGCAGTTAGCTACAGAAGAACAGAGTTTGTAGAGCAATTGGAAATCATATTTGGAAATTAAATTGTAACAGAATATTCATAGCATTTTCCTCAAAAATCATTTTTGTTATATTTTATTCGTTATATTTCAACCTTGCAGCAATTTTCTGATGCTCTCAAACTTAAGATTTTCAGAACAATAACGACAACATAGAATAAAACTTGCTTTTTTTTTTTTTTTTTTTTTCCTCTCTTTTCTAAAACTGTTTGGAAAGTCTGGTTTTATCCATCTGTTTGGACAATTGCTAAGTCTTTGATATCAAAGCCAAGTACCACGGGAAAAATTTTAAAAAGCATGTTACCTAAAATCAGTACTATAAAATCTACATTAATTACACAGCAGGAAGGCTCTTACATTATTCCTCAGGCCTCATGCATGCAGGAATCATGCTTGTCATGATTCTCATACTTTCAAGTCATAATTTGCTTTAATTCAAACTATGAATTCATCAACTGCGTGAAAAGTATAATAAAGACAAGTATACTGTGCAAACTCTTTAAAAAAAAAAAAAAAAAAAAAAAAAAAACAAAAAACCAGAAAACCCAGCTTCAGTCAAGCCATCTACTATCATTTCACAAGAGCTGTGGTTAGTAAATTGTTCCAATAAATGAATTGCTAAAATAGAAATTACAAAAATAAACTGAAATCATGTTATGGAAAAATTTTGGTGAAATAAAACTTAAAAGAGACATAGTTTAGTGGAAAGTATTGATGATAGGTGGATCGTTGGACTGGATGATCTTAGAGGTCTTTTTCCAGTGATTCTATGATTCTAAATCAGGTCATCACTTCTGACTGGAAGAGATGTTTAGGCAACCACAGACTAAGAAAGAACAATGAACCAAAATTGCGGTCCTGACTGTATCACGAGTCAGATATGCTTCAATACATAAAAAAACCAGGGGAATATCTGACATGAGTGAAATGAGCACGCCTTTATTACTGTGTTCACGCTTGTTCCAGACTTAACAGCATCAGCATCTTCCCACTCACACTCAAGCGTTATCTAACTTATACTGAGCTCAGGCAAACACTTTTGTCTGCAAAAGATGAGTAGGCTTATTCTAAGATCATATGATTATTTATAGCAGCTCACAACAGAGCTACATTGATTGAGTTGCTAACATTGCAGAGGCCCAGATAAAACAGACAAAAACAAAGACTATTTTAAAAGATATGACTATTACCAAAGAAGGCTGCCTCTCTTAGGGTGTAAATCTAAAGAGTGATTCAGTAAAGGCATTCAGGTTTGTCTGGACAAAGTCAAACAGCATTGTGGGTTAGAGTAGAGTATGAGCAGATAGGGTAGCCATCTTTCCTTTATAAAGTAGCCCCTCTTCTTTCAAAGATTATATGATTATTTTTTTAAATACATCCATCATTTCATTCACTGTGTAAGAGGAAATGTGAATCAATAGATCAATCAAGTAATGTAACTGCTGATTAGATTTTGTTCTCAGTATACATTTCAACCAAGAGAAATATTGTTTTTTAACTAAAAAAAAAAAAAAAGAACAATGGTTTATATTTACATTCCAGCTTTAGAAAGCAAATAATTTTTCAAGAGGATATGAATCAAATAATGAAATGTAAAAATCTCTCTAGTCTTTCTGAAGGAATTGCTGCTAGAATATATATTTTTATTAATGTCTAAAGAAGAATTTAATCCCTTGTATTCATCAGGAAATAACAGCTATATTAACCATAATACTACTACCTGTTGGTCCACTGAGAGCAGAAAAAAGATGATCCGGATTCAAGATTGATTATTGACTGACTAAATCTGAATTCATTTAGAGATTCATTCAAAGATAGGAATTAGTTTTGTGATGCACACCCAGTCAAGGCTCATTAACTGAAATGAAGAAAGACCCTTCCAAACTGATAGATTAAAAAAAAAAAAAAAAAAAAAAAAGATTCCTAAAGACAGCAGTAGTTGCGAGACATTTAAACTAACTTACATAGAAGCAGTCTCTCTATTTCTTGTGGTAGATCACCAGGCATAAGAAACACATAAAATAATTCTACCAGTGTGAACAGTGAGAATAACAGTCTTGAAATTTGACCTGTGACTAAGAAATCTGAAAATATTTTCTTTATAGGTGGTGATTGCATTTGAAAAAAAACAAAAAAAAGGACCTCTCTTATCTACTGTCATTCATCCACACTGTTCTGTTGTAACAGAAAATGAAACAGTGCTATTTTCATGACTTCCCTCTAGATAAAATCACAGCAGTTGAGATAAAAGATTTGTGTTTTGTAATCAATATATCAGCTTCATTCTTCACTCAGAAAATAATGTGAGTTTGTTCCCCCCCATACAACAGTTCTCTGTTCTATAGACTCTTGTAAGCATTTTGCTACAACTTGCAACATGATAGGCAAGGGATTAGTGGTGGTTCTGTAGAAAAAGCTGATGTGCTTATTTTAAATGTGTATGTTCTATGTGGCCATTTAGCTAAAGAGGTAATATATGCGAGGCCATCAGTACAAATGCAAGTTAAAATCTGCTTTACCCTACTGCTTCTCTTTGCCTACTCCCTATAGATTATTAAAGAGATTTTGAAACCACTGGGAAAATGAAAAAGAAACTGCTTGTGTTATGGTAAGGAAATATGGAGGAACGTGGAACACAAATCTTCTTAAATTACAATTACATCAACATTCATAAAACATCATGAACATTAACTGTTCACAGAATAAATTATTCGCTGAAGCAACCAATACTTTAACACTATACAAATATCAACGTTCACAGTTACTGGTTGATTGATCTGGCCAGCTTGATTATGCTCAAAAAAGCATTGTGAATGTATAGGAATAAATCACAAAAATTTACTTCTCTGAAATGGTCTGAACTTTGGTAAACCATTATTATTTGTAGCAGATATTATTTCTTGTGAAAAGCATTCTTACGTACAGATGAATAAAATTTAATGTTCTCACTCAAATACATAATTACTGCTTAATATAGAACTGTATGATACATTGTTTGATTGTTTGATTTTGAAGGCTCTAAATGCTTTTTTTTTTTTTTTTTTTTTTTTTTGAGTACTTTTCATGATAGGTTCCTGAGCTAATGAAATTTAACAATAATTTTGAAGTTTTAAGAATATAATTATGGGAATTGCGGACTGACACTTCTAGTGGCTTCAATACTAGCTATATCTCACACAGCAGTTTCATTTTCTGAATCACTGTTAGAACTACTAAATCTAGTCCTAACACAGGTTGCATAAGTCTGTGAAATACTATCATTGGATTAGGCATGAAATTATGATTAATACAGAACATACACATAAGGAATTGTGACCAGGTTAAAAAAAATATCTAATGAAATAGAAAAGAAGTGATGATAAGAGCCTTTTAAAGCAGAGCATTGCAATTAGTTGTAATTGATCATCTGAGAGGAAACAGAGTATTCATACCAGAGAATACATGCCAGTTCAGGAACAGTGATTTCTCCTTAAAGTCTGTTTAGATTTGAATGGTTTGTTATTTCATTTGAGAAAGTTGTTCACTACATGAATGGTAGAAGGGGAGTTGCATTCCTCTGAGTTAATGATACATGGTCTGCTCTCAATTTCCATTCATGCGGTCCCTTGGGGGAACATGGTTGTTTCTGCTGAACTCCCCAGAAAAAAAAAAAAAAATCTCTGATTTCAACTGCATAATCCTGGTGTTTCCAAAGTTCCAAAGCAGTAGCATTAGACCATTAGTAGTCCCAGTAGTGGCTCTTTGAAGCAACAACCTAGTGTTGGTTAATGGAATGCTAAACAGGACTACTCAAAGTCATAGGGGGACATGTTAAACAAGCAACAAAAAATAAGACAAAATTTATAGTTCTAGGCATTGCTTAGGTTGCTGAACAACTATCTCTTTCAGCATGTAAACATAAAATCTTAAAGAAAGCATGAGATAATTAATCTTGTACTTTCCCTGTAAAAAGAGGGGCCATACATTGTGAATCTAATACATCTATTTCAAAGACAAAAGGAAAATAAAGGAATAAACAAGCAAGCCAAAACAACAACTGTAGTAGGCGACTGCGAGGTGCCCCTCGGGATGTGACGAGGCGGGAGGCAATGCAACAAACAACAAACATAGCATTTTTCTGAATCTGCAGTTTTTTTTTTTTAAACTACAAACAACTGTTCTGGAAATAAAGTCTTATGGAAACTTCAGTAAGTGTAAAATGGTCTACTGTCACAAATGCAATATTAAATAGATTCTATCTAGATCACAAAGATTTGGTTGGACTACATAATCTTAGAGATCTTTTCCAATCTTAATGATTCTATGATCAGTCACCTCTTCAATACCATTGCATTTCACCTCAGAACCATCTGGTGGAAGAAAAATTCATTCAAGAATATTTCTCTTTGTTTTCAATTTCTTGGTTTGTTTTGTTTTGTTATTGCTGTTCATGTTTGTTTGTTGCAAAACTAGTTGATATTTTATCAATAAAAATATTTTTCTTAACTCCAAAATCACTTCTATTTTAAACAAAACATTTATTTTCAGGAGTTTTTTTATGATAAAGACTGAAGTCATTCTTGAAAATGTGTACAGAATGCATTCCTAGCTTTTCACCAGCAGAATTTGAAAACACGAAAGTATAAAGATCTTTTGGGAAAACACCTATCCTCACAGATCATCTCCAGCTAAGTGTTAGATCATCTGCCCTGTTCCGTACATCCACCTAGGCAGGAGCTCCATGGCTCCCAGATCACACTTCAACATGACCTGATGAGTCAACACAGATTCCCAGTAAGTTGTTCTCCCATATAGCAGTGTCTGACAATCAGCTGTGCAGCGATATGTCTGCTTCAGTAACTTTTCCATGTTACAACTTTTCCTCCTAAGACTTAATAGATAAAAGAACACAGCAAAACTCCTACTGGAATCATGACTTTGAATATGTAACCTGGTTTTACCTTTTCTTACTGCAGGTACAGTGCCTTACATGCTGACTCCATCTGCAGTAACTTGTAAAGAGAAAAAAAACAGTTCAAATCGCATAGAATCATTTCTCTCACTCTGCAACCACTTCCAAATCATGAACAAAAGACAAATCACGAACTATATGAAACTGGTAGAAAAGGATTTCTGCTTAGTTTCTAGATTATAAGCAAGCTTTGCACAGGCTGTTTGGAAACACGCTTTCCCCATTTCTATTGCACCCCTAATACTAATGAAATTTGTTAATTATAATGCATTTTTTCCAATGCTTTCAGCTACTTAATTAATCCCCTGGTTTACAAACTAGTTCTAAACTTGTTCAAAATAATCAGAAACTATAAACCTTGACAGCACTCAGCTGTTTGCTGACATTTTATCTTCTGGTGGACAGACTGTAAGTATAGCAGGCGGTAAAACAGTTACCACACTTATTAACTTTAAGTTACTACACTTAAAGTACTATAACAGTACTTTACTAGAGATCCATATCTCCACCTATTTGATACTTGTCACTGTCTTATAAGCAGGGATGAAAATAAGGAAGCAATTGAACAAACACCTTTTAATCTAAACTAAATTTTCTTCAAAAGGTATCTTCAATAATGAAAGATTTGGCTGACTAACAATGTTTTAATGTAGGTTCTATGTACTTCTGAGAGGTTGACAAGGAAGACTGGAAGGCACCGTGTGGAATTTCCTATCTCAGATGTCTGCTGATGTCCACTATGATGTGAACTAAGTCACTTTCCTTCTTTGAGTTTCAGTAACTGCTCTCTTTTGGATATTCAGACTGTAAATTCTCTAGAGAGAAGGGAACTGTTGTCAGTCAGGGTCTGTTAAGCAGATCACTTTGACTATCAGTGAGTAAAAAAATTATGCAATTCAAAAGAACTGTTACAGGCATTCAAAGTTCCACTTTTAGCATTATCTGTCCATTCACCACCACTCTGAATTTGATCTACAGTGACCATTCTAACACTGAATAACCATAATGAAATTCTTTCAGTGCATCTCAGTCTTAAATTGCTACACCACTTCTCATATGCCACTTTATACACAGTACTGATTAATGGAGAAATACTGGAATTTGGAATTTCATCCCTATTGATCAGATGTCCAGCATATCTTCATCTTGCTTTTATCGCCTAATATGTTAAAAAGCCATTGAATGTGTCCTATTAGCAAAGTGAAAAGGCTGTCGCACATTAATGAGCACTAAGGACCGTGCATAAATCTGTTGATTTAGCACTTTCAGATGCTTTAATCCCCCACTGAGAAGTTTGGAAGGCTTGACCTTCATCTACCACCTCCTCTCACTCCAGCAACATGCCCACAGGCACCGCATCTCAGAACTGGCAGGACAATTGTTGTCTGGGCTACGCAGACCATGATGATTTGAATAAGACAGCCACAGGCAGTTTAGTTAATAGCAACAAGCACAACATTTTTTTTCTCTACCAGAGATGTACCGATATCATGGCCAATGGTAGTGCTGAAGAACTATTTTGATAACCAGCAAACACTGTCAAAAAGTAGATGGATTTATATTTAAGCCTCAAAACTGACTTAGGACATGACTGTCCTAAGTAGACAATTCTTTAGAAAACAGCCTTTTCCTTCCCAACCATATGAGTGAAATGATAGCAACAAATTCAGTAACTGTGTTACTTGTAATCACAACAGCGAACAAAATGCAAACCGTAAAAATAAAAGAAAGTTTAGAAGTAAACAGCGTCTCTATATGAAAAGTAGATGCAGGTGAAAAACATAAGGAGCAGACAGAACCAGACATAGTCTGTATGTGGAGGTGGAAGGCACAGAGGGCAGATGAACAAAGAGAGAAACAGAGTGGAAAAAAAAACTTTGTTACGTATAAACACCTTCACATAGTCACACTGTCTGAAGTTTTTGTTTTTCTTGCTCCACTGCATTGATGCATTTTGACAGGATATTTTGTTCTGCCTCCAGGGCTTTCAGGGAGAAGGGACTCATGGGTTATTACTGTTCTGGTGAAGAGTTTGACTGAAATGTTTTGGCTCATTTCCTTGAGCTATGCATTAGCCAGATGGTTTGATGCATGTAGCATGCCATCCTGTTTGATCCTGTGGTTGGACTTCAGAGTCTGTTCCACTGTCAAAGGAAAGGATTATTATGAATGTTCTCATTGATATTCACAGGGAAGAGTGATCTAACTGCCACTTCCCTCATACTGCAGGTTAAGAGAGGGTATCCTGTCAAAACAGAGAAAGGTCTTCTAAATAAACCAGTCTGAGAGAAAATTTCAAGTAGAAAATTATATTCCAGTAGTTAGGATTTCCGTATTCTCAAGCACTGATTTACTATGTCAGAATCTCTTCTTCAATAGCAAGTAAGAGTAATATCTCACCTTTTCAAAAGGAATGAAAAAATGTATTTTACAAGATCTTAATATAAAATTATTGGATACAATTTTATAAATTGTGATTTATAGCACAAATAAGTGTGATATGCTATTTTTTTAAATTACTGTTTACACACATTGATAGGGATAGAACAAGGGGGGAATGGTTATAAACTGAGGCAGGGGAGATTCAGGTTAGATATTAGGATTAGTGGATTACTTACTACTCAGAGGGTGGTGATGCACTGGAACAGGTTGCCCAGGGAGGTTGTAGATGCCCCATCCCTGGAGGCATTCAAGGCCAGGCTGGATGTGGCTATGGGTAGCCTGGTCTAGTGGTTGGCAGCCCTGCACATGGCAGGGGGTTTGAAACTAGATGATCTTTGTGGTCATTTTCAACCCAGGCCATCCTATAACTTTAAATGCCTCCTTGTGCACAGGACCTCACCATGACATACATCACATAAGACAAAGATTCTCTCTGTAGCTATGGGAAGGAACAGCCAAAAGGTGGGGAAAAGTATGGAGCACTCCAATTGGGTGGACTCTTACCCACTTAATACTGACAGGGGGTACAGGTCACAAAACTGAGGGCAGCCACTATGTCATAGAGCCTGAAAAGTTTAACATTCTTGATAAAGGTTCTACAAGTTGGGCAGTATCCCGCTGGCTTCTGAACAGGAATCATCTCCTCAGATTTTGTCTACCAATCTCTAATGAAAAACTGCTCTTCTTTCTTGCTGTGAGACAGGATAACAAACTCATACTCATGGCATAGTCCCTAAAACTAATCTTTTGAGGTTCTTGTGTAGTTCTGTACTGTCAATACAGAGCGCGCTACATTTGTCTACTCCAAACACAACTACAATGGAATAGATCCATAAACCTGCTGCTTGCCAACAGATACTGAAAAAGTAGTACCAGTTTGAGCAATCATCAGCAAATTTGTTTATCTTATGATCAAGAATCACCTATCTGCTTGACTATATACTATCTTATAAATACTGCTCCTTCCAGTCTGTATGGATGCCTGGGACTCCTCCGGCCCAAGTGCAAAACTCTGCGCTTTGTTGTGTTGAACCTCATTAAGTTCACCTGCACCCACCTTTCTAGCCTGTTGAGGTCCCTCTGAACGACACGGTAGAAGGAAGAGATGCCAACCGCACCACTCAACTTGGTGTCATCAGCAAACTTGCTTAGGGTGCACTCGATTCCATCATCAATGTCTAAAGAGTACTGGTCCCAAGACAGACCCCTGGGGGACGTCACTCATTACCAGCCTCATTATCTGGACATAGAGCAACTGATGACTACCCTCTGTTTGCAGCCTTTTAATTAATTTCTTATCCATTGAGTGATTCACTCACCTCTCCTAACTACCTGAAAAAGGTACTGAAAAACATCCTGAAAAGAACATTCTTAGGATGAGGACTTGATCTGAAAGTGTATTTACAATAACTAAACCCAAATTTTTGCCTTCAAAAATTCAGTTTAGTTGCAGCCTTACAGAATAAATAGCTGCCGAGAACTTATCTGTAAGTGATCTACCCTTTCTCTGCTGGTAACTGCTATGACTGTATTGGATACTTAACATTTTGAGTGTCCTAAGGAATTAATTACCCTGAGTAAGAAGAGCACTTACAAAAACAAATTGTTTCATCCTTAAAATATATAAAATTTTGAAGTTTCAGAAGCATTCTGAGCAAAACATTTGTACAGGAGTTTGTCTTCATATGGTTTACAGGAATTGGTTACCTAATTGTCTTATTTCAAGCCTTCAATATTTTGAGATGTGAGTAGAGTTTGAAAGATTCAGACTGTGTTAGACACAGGCTGGCAGAAACAAACTACACTATTCTCAAAAAGCTTTTTGTGACATTAAGCCAAAATATTCCAATACTTCCTGACCACTGCACTTTGAAGATTACCTCTTTCAAAATTACACTGTGACAAAACACTAGGTATAAAAGACAGTCACAGTGTTAAAGGTATTTTTTGAAGCACTAGGTTTCCAGAGCAAGAAGAGTAGACAGAAAGAGATTCTTCCAGTTCTACCTCTATTGCTCACATTATCAGCAATAAAGAGCTTTTCTGAACATGTAACAAGATGTGAATTTAATGTCAATGGCTTGTTCAGTCTTTTTGCCTCTCTGCCAATGCTTCCAACAAATGCCCAATTAGCAGTGACAGCAGCTGTGGTGTTTATGAGAAACTAACCTAAGACTGTCATTTCTTTAAATTTAAAGCTTCAGAATAGACACAGGCTAGTAAAGCTTTTAAGTCCCTATTGATGCATGCCAGAATCTTGCTTTGAACTGGCAACTTAAAGGTGAAAAATCTTCCTTCGTATAAGTCAGCCTGTCTCCCATAGAATGAGTATGTAGCACACATTTCATTCCAGCCCACTGTATTTCTCCTGAGACAAAGGAAGCCTTGCCCTGTACAATATCTTGAACAGTCTCCCCCATACGCTACCTCTTCTCAGTCTAAACAAAGTAAGTTTTTGTGGGCATCAGGTCACTGAATCTCAGAATTGTAGGAGTTGGAAGGGACCTCTATAGATCATCAAATCCATCTTGCCTGCAAAGCAAGCTCCGTAGAGCAGGCAGCACAGTATCTCTAGTAAGGAAGTGGGTTGGGACATCCAGCACTGGCAAGTGAACACAAAAAAGGCTGCAAAAAATATAAAAGGTGTAAAGTTCAAACTTAATAAACACAAACTATCACAGGAGAAGTTACCCAGCAATAATATTGAACATAATATTTCAGAAAAGTACATTCAGAAGTTACTATAAGGGATATGAATGAAAGAGAAGAAGGAAGAATATACAAGGGAGCCTTTGGAAAGGCTGATGAAAACATAAAATCTGGAAATTACTGGAAAGTGCCCTTATGGAACAGTCTGTTAGTTTATTGTTGTGTTCTACCTATCATAAATTTCTACATACATTGATGAGCTATTCAGTAAATAATAGTACGCATTAATTTTAAGCATACGGGCTCAACTGCAATCATAGTTTGCAATTTTCAAACATATTACAGTGCTGCTATTTCTATTTCAAAGTCTGAATCCCACTGCACTAGAATTTTTTAAAAAAGATCTTATTCCTGTGTTGGGAATTCAGACCCTACACAAAGGTTTTTGGTTTACCTTAGTACTCAGAGCTAGATTCTCTCTTGGTCATTGTTTGCTTTGAACACCTGGACAAATTATTGCTATTTGAATCTCTTCTATTCTTTTTCTTAACACTTCTGTTACTGCCTTCTGAAATAGAATGAATCCCGTATTACGCTATTTTTGATCTGACCTCATAAAACCCTTCTTCTCTAATGCAGTGTAGAAAGGTATTCTCTTTTTATTATTAAAGGAAGACAGACTTCCTATCTGACATTATGGCTTGCTTTACAATCTCTTTCTGTGGGTGTAAAAGACAAAATGAGTTACAAAATTCTGGGGAATGGAACTTGCACAGTGTGCCTGAATTGTAGACCCAAGGTTATTGTTTGTGATTGTTCTCCTTTTTGGCTTAGCTGTATGGCAGAAAGCCATCTACACGCTATTCCTTTCCAGCTCCTGATCTGCTGATAATAAAGGACATGTTGAGAGGTGATATGGCTGAGCTCCTGCCAGCCAAAGCTGGCATAACGGTGCCTTTGCCAGCTAAAATGAATCAGAGCAATCTACAAAAATAATCTAACATATTCTGGGACCAAGGTAGCCTTGGAGATTAGATCATCACCAAGTTATTATAAAAACATTTTTGACAGCTCTCCCACCGTTCAGAATTATGGGTTGAACGAAGCAAAGCTTAGCAAGACTAAAGAACTGAATCTTTCAATTAGAGACTCGTGAAACATTGAACTGAAGTAAGCCCCAACAATACAGTCCATGTATTATTTTTTAAGAATATAGGAGAGGTAGAATATATCATATTGGCATAATAGAGACAAGGTAGGTGATGCTTCACTCATCCGTACCTGGCTGGTTATATCTCCTATGCTTCAGACAACAAAGCCTTGCCTCCCATCACATCTGTGATTTTACTGCACTCAATTGGAAGTCCCCAGCTTAGCTTTTATACTTTCAGAGACTCATCTCATACCTCATCTGACCCAACTGCTAGAAAACATTTTCTAATATTCTCATTCAGCTGTTTCCTTCAACTAATTCACGCTCTCGTATTTGTAATTACTACAGAATTATTACAAAATTCCTCTCATGTACACACCTTCCAGACAACTAAAAAATTCTAAGTAATTAGCTTTAGGGTGTCTCTACATGCACAATACAAAATCTGTGGACGGCTGATCACCTCTGTGTTTATTTTTGATCTTCTCTGTAATGGAAACTTCGGAGTATTCCCATTTATCCACACTGCAAAAAAGTGATTACTGGAGTGTTTTTCTTGTTGTTAAAATAGTTTGAAATTCAATAATCATACACAGAATTATTCTGATTTTTAAGTATATATATACAGTATATATATTATTAAGTACATATATAATCATTAGCTAAAAACCCATCTTGTCACATTAAGCATATTTGAGGAAGAAAGTGACATCCATTGTGAAATCAATATAATTAGGACAAATACGTAATACTACAAACTTAGTCCTACTATCGCTTCAGGCATTTATTTCTTCTTGGAACTACTGTTTTCTCTTTCCCTCCACTCTGGATTAGAGATTCTAAATTTTTGGTTGATATCAAAAGTATCCTGTCATCCCTCCTTGAGTGGAAGGATAGAGAAGACAGCAATTCCAAGAAAAAATAGATACCTAAGGCAATAGTAGGACTAATGGAAACTGGACATCTGTGAAGGAGACTAGTAAGGTATAGAGAAATGTGGGGCAACCAGCTTCAGAGTAATGAAATGTTCAAACAAACAAACTTAAAGATGCCTGGCCTCTCAAAGGAAAATTCAGAAGATACACTGTGCTTCACAGCATACTTTTCTTGCATCCAGGGACATTGCATTGATGATAAATTCCTTTCGAAGGAATGTTGCAAGCCCTGGCTCCCAGCTACTCGGAGATTTACAATGCCAAGTGGATTAGAAACAACAACAACAACCGTTAAAGTTTAAAAACACAAAATACTTGTATCTTATATTATTCTTATAAGCAGCAAAAAGCAATAAGGACTCTTTAGTGAAAAAATAAATAAATAATTAAAATAAACTTATATTTTAAGCCAAAGTAGAGCTTGGGGGGAAGGGAGGGATAATAAATTACATTTGTATAGTTTTTTTGTTTTTAACCTTTATTTCATGTTTTATATTAATCTTTTAAAAGTTATTTTAACTAGAACTGTATAAATAAAGCTCCCAAACATCCATTTCCATTTTATTTCTTTATCTCTGCAGAAAACAAGATTTGTAGCAAGATTCACTGATGTCTGACAGCTGTCCTCAGCCAAACTAAGGTAGTCCCCATATTCAGCAAGGCTCCTGGATGATTGAGCTGAGCCAAACAGTAGGCCACAAATGCCATTAAGGAATCTTACCACCCATGAGAGAGCAAATTGCTACACCATATCACAAACCTAGAAGAAAAGAACTAAAAGGATCCACAAAATAAGCAAGCACAGTGATGCTCCATGGTTACCTTATTCTACAAGAGTCCTTTTATCAGTAAAGTATTTGACCCACCAGATGTGCTCCACTCCTTGAAATACACAAAAATGAACCTAACGCAATTCTCCAATATTTTTTCCCTTTTTCTCACAAGTACAAATCTCCCTGCTGTACATTGGGAAAACCAAGATAGTGTTCTCTGCTTGTACAGTCTACTGCTATAAAAACAACTTCAGAAGAAAATAAGAAATAATATACATCTTTGTATTTATTTGCAATGGCATGAAAACGGGCATCATGTCTGTATTTTTCATCAAGATAAGGCAACAGCAGTTGCCTATTAGATGAAACCCATCATCCACTTACACCCACTAGAACCAAGTATTTCTCCACAGTGTTTCTTTTCTTTATGTCATTACTAGCCCTTGTACATTCTTGCTCTTTGCTGTAATAGAAAATGTCACACTGCCTAAACTGTTCTCTGTAGCAAGTACATCAAAGACAATTTGACATACAACAGAATTCTGTGTTCCACAAAGCCTCAGAATTTCTGGCCTTCTAGTACCCTTAAGGCTTTGAAAGGACATGTGTGGGTCATATGCAATAGCCTTAGAAGAACAGTTCTAGGGATGACAGATACCTAACTTCAGCTGCTTACGGCTGTAGAGATGATTTATAGAAGTCAAAATGAATAGCTTACCCAAATGCCATACAAAGGAGCAATTGAATATAAAATGTGACCATTTCAAAAGTGCCAGAGTTGTTCTAGTTGCCTTTCCAACAATTCCATCTCATCTCAAATAAAAGCATTTTAAAGACTGAATATGGCAGCCACTGCCCAATAGACAAGTTGGGAAGAAATAAATTTTTAAAGTGTTATAAAAACAAGCCAGGAGTATGATTCCATTAATTAAATGGGACTCAATAAATGGCTATCATTACTCATTGTTACTATCCTATTGAAAGAGGGGAAGACTAATTATGAATGGATTTGTTTGGGTCTATAGTTCTTTCATTTACAGGCTTCTGCCTCTATCAGAATAATTGCAAACTCAGAGTAGGTCTTCCTGAAATGCATTACTCACAAGGACAAAAAACAGTCCAGAATTCCAGCTAATGACAAAGTGTTCCTCAGAATTAAAAGCCAAGTTAACAGGCTTACAGTTATTTGTCTCAGATTATTGATTAATCTTACATTTGGTATTACTTTTCACAGTGAAATCAATCCCATTTCTCAAATCAGACAGCTTATGCCTTGTCACTCCAATGTAATGAAATCAGCTATTAGATTCTGCAAGCTCAGTTCTGATATTGATTTTTGATAGCTCTACAGGTTGCCCTTCATCCAGAGACTCAAGAGGATAGTGACACCTGCAGGGAAGCGGTTGCCCTACAACCTTCACCGAAGTACCACTGAACAAGGGATTCCTTATTAACATGAAGGACTTATAAAAAGAAAAACAGCAGGAACAAAGCTCTGCTGGTGATTTCTAACCTGCAACCTATTCTGAGGCATATGAATACATTGCAATAGGCACTAATTTTACTTTCCTGCATCTGGACCAAAAAGCTCCTTTTTAGCTATTTTGAGCTAGATGTTTGGATTTCACATTATTTTTTACTCCAATAGCGTGTGTGTTTTTTGCCAGAGTCATCAGTGAGAAAACAGGATGAGAAATGGAAAATGTTAATAAAAGCCTTGGAGGCAGCTGTGTGAAGTGCAGGGTGCAGCCACCAGGAGTGGCTCCAGCTGCTACAGCATTGAGAAAACAGGAAATAATCCAAGAATTGGATGCCAAAAGAGGGATGTAATTCTGGAAGCTGTGCACTTTTCAGTGACAGTTTCCTGAGCTAAGAGTAAAAACTGAGCCCAGTTAACACTTTCTCAGAGTTCAGGGATATTCAGTTGAAGGGGATTTGATGTTTCACAATTATTCACAGGGGATAAGATAAGAATACTGACTATTGGTCCATCTTTTCAAGGGGGTGGACAACTACATTTGGGTGTATCTCACACCATCATCATGATCTGTAAAAGGGGTGTGAAAATGGCATAAAAGATTGACCGTGACTTGTGTATGATGTAGGTGGATTCTTAACAAAAATTCAGAACTGGATCTGAGCTAGTCTACAAATCCTGTTGCTATTATCTAGCACTATTATTTTATTATTGTTATTTTTCCTATTAGTATTTGTAAAAATGGATTACATAAAGTGAGAGTCAGCCTCCATTATTTCTGCCCAATTCAGTTTGTACACGCTTTATCAAAAAGTTGTTGGAGGAGAAGCATAAAAGCATAAGGTACTAACTTCAGTGGCTGGATATGGCTTGACTAGACTGTCCCTAGACACAAGGTGAAGACAATTGTGATTTTCATACAGACAGAAGAGAAATTGCAAAAGAGAATTATTTTATTTCAAATTCATTAATTGCCTCCATCTTTATCTTCCTGCTATCCCTCGGTCACCTTACACTAAGATCAGAACAAGTGACCACAAAGTCTACAAAGATCACTCAGTATAGGCACATGTACATTTAGTAACATTTTAAGTATTTGTAGCCTATAATTCAATCATGATTTTAGCTTTTTAAACTCTTTCTACTCTTCTATGATAACACAATATAGTCTCTACTTATCTTTCACATTACCTCTTGCTGCAGGAAAATATTCCTCTGTGGCTTTTTGGTTTTTTTTTTGTGGCAGCTGGTTTGCAGAGCAGATGGCAGCACACTTAGGTCAATTGCAAACTACTGATGACTGGACTTTTAGATTCATTTGCTTCCCTGTAGCTGTGGGCTCTTATGCTCCTACAGTACTCCAAGAAGGAATAACTTGCTTAAAATCTAAAAAGAACAGAGAAAACATGAACAGTTGTTCAAAAGATTCTCTGTAAATTTGATTTTCAATGGTGCAAATTTTTATGTCATTCAGCTTACTTTCATTAATAATTTCACATTTCCACTAATGTGACCAAAATCAGAATCTGACTTCAAGGCTTAAAATTTCCTACAGAAGCTACTTTTGTATACAAGTCAGTGCAGGAACTTTCACAGGCCACAGAGTAGCTGAAATAAAAGGAAGGAAAAAATACAGAATGTCACACAGAATTGCTAGTAGATGAAGAGTCTGGATGATCAGAACACATGGAATAATGTTGCAGCCAGTCCTTTAGGGAAGGAAAAGGGCTTTGCTTGCTACAGAAAATTACAGAGCACTATACACAGTTACAGATTGTCACTGATCATGGTGCCAAATCACTCCCCAAGGTAACTTGAGCACTTTCAGATGATTTACTCTAACAGTGAAATTGACCCCCAAACAAATAGAAACCTTCTCACAGAGACAAGCACCAAACCAGATCAAGAAAGAAACATAACCCTTAAGCTACCAAACTACCAAGGTGTGGCTCCTAGCAGGATAATTTTTCATGCAAAAGGTTTGCTCCTTGCAAGTATTTCTTCTGCCTCCACACTGTTTCTGTTCAACTCAGCACTGTTCAGTACACCTGCACAAGCACTACTACCAGGAGCCCCTCCAGCTCCCCCACATCCAGTGCCCTGGGCAAGTTTGTGTCATCTGCTTCTGTCTTTTTTTCAGCTTGGTTCCCACTGCAGTTGATTGCAGACAGCAGAGAGACCTAGACTACAACCAGCACTGGAAGCACTACTGTCACCTCCAAACTGTCTTACTCTTCTCCTAGGTAAACCTCCAGATTGTCTGCTGCTCCAACACATGCTGGTTTGGGGATGTTCCTCCATCCTTCTAGTCCAGACCCCTAACAATTTAACAGGAGCTCCTGTGCAAATATCTGAGACAGTCCTACGCTCTGTAAGCAGCTCTTGGTGAGCATCTGGAACATTTTGCCCAGGGCGATTTCCTTCAAAAACAGCTGCCTGGCTTCCCAAGCATTGAAAGGTTTGCTAATACATGTTTTCAAAGCTTTCTGGAAACAGGAAACATTCCAAAGCCATATAATTCCACAGTGGCCATCTTAAGCTTATTTTTAAAACACTCACCTTCCTATTGAAAACACACTTTGTTACAAAATAACTTTAGAAAGAAAGCAGACCAAAGATAAGGCTCTTCTGAATTCAAGATAATAAATTATGGCAGCACTACAAATACGTTTATCTGCCCAACCTATAAGCTCAACAAATTTGCAGAGTACATTCAGCTATGTTTTTGAGATACGAGATGCGTTTTATTGATTTTTGTTTTAAATTATACTAAATTTGGCACTGAAACAGTCATTACATTTTAACATCTCAGCAGGGTATGTTGCTGCCTGCAGCAAGCCTAGCGCTGACAATTAGTTGTGCTGTTTGTTTAGTTGTCCAAGAGCACATATGGAGGTACACAAGTTATTTTGAAACTAGTAGGAACAACCTCCTTGCAGCCTCAGAAAAAAAATGTATCACAAGTTAAACTAGATGCTACTTCGCTTCTCACAGAAAGATCCACTAATGAGAACTACAGCCACCTAAACAAAGCTGTTCTGTGAATATGACTATTTCACCAGTTGTTATGAAGTAAAATAAAAGAGGAAACAAAAGAGAAAACAGTTGCTCACATAATTTTGTTTTACTTTCCCTTGCTTTCCTATGAAAAGTCTTGGGTCACTGCAAGCCCAAGATATTCATTACATTGTTTCCCCTAGATAATTCTGAAAAGGTTACAGAATGTCAGTAATCATCCCTTTTATGTCTTACTGGAAGTTTATGATTGAAGAATTACCTTGCTAATACATGTTTAAATGAGGCTCTGACAATGTTAGTGGTATTTAAAAGAGCCCTGGCATTTGAAATGGTTGACAACAATAGATTGTGCTGATACACAGAACTGCATTGGTATTAACCTGGTTCTGAGAGCAAAGATTCTAACATCAGCTTTGTTTCAACACTTTGCTTTTTTAATCCACAGTAAAAATGTTTCCAACCAAATGCTGAACAAAACATCAAAAAAGCTGAACATAAGAGCGATTCAAAACTGTTGCCAATATGAAAAAACATAATAATTAGCTCATTCATACTTAACAGCTGGTATTGTTATTATTACATATAAAAGATTAAATTTAAACAACTTTTTATTTATTATTATTACATATTAAATAATAAATTTGACAATTTTTTGCTATGAATTCTTTGAAACTGGCAGCAAGAAATACAAATACAAGTAGAACAGTATCTGGTCATTTTCTTTTACATTTTTAATTACTCTTGCAAGAATAATAGGTATGTAGCTAAGTCTTTAAGTTATGGGCAGGATAATATGTAATGTCTACCTCTACTAAGCAGGTCTCTCCAAAAGTAACACCTCCTATTTATTTTCATGGAAACTGCAACACATTCAAAGAGCACAATAACACTGCTCAACAGAGCAAATGCTTCATTTGTATTAGGTTGTTAAACCATATATAGTAACTGCAAAAAGCTGCATTTCTTTCCATTACAACTAAACTTTATAATAAAAACTGACCATTTCAGAAATTCAAGTCAGTCTTCATTACGGCTTCCTCAATTCTTATATCCTCAGACAGTACTCCAATACGTATGTGGCACACAGATGAGAACAAAAGTTGTGTCTAATGTTAGCCATAAATAAACAAAACTATGAATGGTTTCTTGAAAGCATTGTCAAAGGCAAATTTTGAACCCCAGGAATTCTGAACTATCCAACAAAAATTGAGAGAATGCTGCACTCTGTCATATCCCAGCATGCTATGTCAGGTCTGGAATCTGAAAGTCACAAATTATAGCACAGAAGAAACATAAAATCTCATATAAAATACAAGTTTGAATACACGATAATTTATCAGTTTACTTCATCATTATAATCAGTAAGAAATATTTTTCTCTTCTGAGTGGGAATTCTGTAGCCTAGCACCATCTGAATGCAAATAACTGATAAGAGATCCCAAAATTTAATTAGACCCTTAGGTTACTAGGAATAGAAGGTTACAGATGAATTATACAGTATTTTCTACAAAACTGTCCATTAGTTTCCATTTGACAGATGCTCCTGAGAAAAATGCAACCTTGGCAGTGCAGTAAGTGTGGTATCTAATTTTTGCCAGCTTTTGATTTGCAAGTAAAATGGCACTTGAAGACTGCTTTGGTCAAGATCTTACATGTTTGTAAGTGTTTCTTAAAGTAATTTCATATCTTTAAGATGATTGAGCACAGTCAAAAAGTTCAATGTTTTTCAATTTAAGAAATGAAGGGGCATATAACTACAATTTGCTTCAGGATATGGAGTCCAATCCAGCCTCACCAAACTATACAATTTTGGCTGGGGTAGCCACACCACAGGCTGCTTGCCTCCACTCTGGAAGGATTAGCTACTATTCCCTATGAACAAGAAACTCTCAGACCTATTGGATGAATTGTTCTGGTGTTGTCTTTTGTTTTTCCTTGTTTTGGTTGGGTTGTTAGTTTAGTTTATTTTTGTTTTTGCAAGGACATTCTTAAAGCAACAATGGCTGAAACATCCCATTTTTATTAAGGATACAGGTGAATCCATATACCTATTTCCCCCCCCCCCCCCATTAAACCTACTTAGTTTTCTTGCTCTATTTTCAGTTATTCAGAGGCAAACACTTTACTTGCCCTTCCAAATTAAAAAGACAGGAGGAAAACATCAATACTGCAATTGACACATAATAAGTTTACTGTAGCATCTTGTGGATAAAGAAGTTATAGGGCTAGGAAACAAGTATAAAATGATGGTATCTTTTAAAATTACTTTTGAACAAATGTGTCTATTTAATCAGATTTCTCCGCTGATTTCAAATGCTTCATGATAAATCCTGAAATCAATTGCAGAATTACAATATAACTTTTAAAAAAAGCAAGAACATAGAAGTGGGATCTTGTATTACAATGACTTCTGCTTGTACAATTTACACACACGAACATGCTTTCAAACTGAGTACTGCTTGAACCATTTCTAAAATTGACATTCTCTCCTGATAGTAATATTAACAGGACAGTAACTCAAGCAAACAAAGTAAGTTACAAGATAACATCCCTAAAAGACTTTGAATATCTTTCCCTGAACTCACCATTCCATGCTGAATGAATCTGTTCTGATTCATACTAAGAAATTTGGTAAAGCAAAAATCAAAAGCTGCTAACACATGAAGTGGCAGTAGCAATTATTGCTTGAAGATTATATACAGTTGACCAGTTCTCATATCCACTGCAAGAGGCTAATTGAGACAGATTTTTAGGCTGACTCACAAAATGAGTGTATGCTCAAGCTACCATTTGCTTATGACTTAATTCTAATGTCATTTAAATTTAATAGAAGATATTATTCATGTCAAATAGCTCAAGATGAAGGTTAGTGAAAGCTGAGCTATCAAAGAAATTGCTATTAAAAATAAATTTAAAAAAATGCACGGTACCCTTGATTTTTCTCTAAAGTTGTAACTATAAATGATGCAACTAAATTACACTTCCAATATCTTAAATACATGAGTCACTTCCACCATGCTGTATGATGTAAAGCAGAGAATATAGCTGCCAGTGACCACTTTTCAGACTACACAAGGAAGGCATTGGCCAACTCTCAGTAAAAAGAAGGAATAGCTTATTATCTTCTGTGAATCAGGATTTGCTGGAAAACTCGCAAAGGAAATGACCTCCAAGTAGAAATGTTCCCCTTCTAGCTGCTTAATCTCTGCTTTAATGAGATTCTGTCATACAGGTGAATTGTTTGCACCTATGCTCTCAGGGCTGGCCAAACCCCTTCACCAGGTACTCAATCACTGGTACAGGCCTAACAATTCCCATACACTTGCTAATACAAACAAACTGGAAAAAAATACAGCAGTCTAGAACAATTAAAGAATAACTAAAGAATTTGCGGTAGTGTCATACCTTTTGTGTCAAACAGTAGAATTGAGAGAGTTTAGCTGCTATTCTCTGTATTTCTCCATTTCCCTTGGTTAACAAAGTTAAATTCAGGAGACTATGATAAAAAAAAAAAAAAAAAGGGAGAAAAATAAGAAAAAAATGCCATCTGGAAAATAGTATTTTGGTTAAATTGGCATGCACAATCTAAACACGTAGAATCTAAGATTACTGGAAAAAAAACTACTATACTGACTTCACAGACAATAAGCTTGTTTTACTTACCCTGAAATTAGCTACCATGTTCACAGGGAAAAAATAAATAAATAAATAAAAGGAAGAAAAAAAAAGAGAAAGAGAAAAGCTTTAGAGTCATATGTATACTCCATAATAAATTGTTCAGGTCAGGCTGGTTATCATTGAGCTGGAGAATGAACACAACCCTTGGTATTTGTTTTCTATTTGAAAGTGTAAAGCCCCTCAGTGCCTGATGCAATTATCCAGTTAGATTTGCTTTCATTCCTGTGTTGTCCTATGCAAAAGGCATATCTCTGAAAAAGTCCGTATACATAATTCCTCTGGTCACTGGCAGAATAAGACGAATAGGATTTGATCGCAATCCAGTATTGGGCTCTGGCTCCCTTACACTCACAATATATCATGATTCCTGACTGTAGGGAAAAATAGACTAATATCACCTCAGCCAGCATAACAGAAGCTGGCACAAAGCATTGGGTAGAGTACCTAACAACACACCATTCATAGGCTATGTGCGAGTAACTTCAGTCTCTGGGCATGGTGGTTGCTAACTGTTTTTATAGGACATCTTGCACTTTCATTAGGCACATCAAATATTTATTACATCAGCCAAGATGGGGGAGAGTTAAACAGCGGTAAGTGGGTGTGATCGAGTCCTAGTGAGCATGAAAAAGCCTGAAGTCAGCACTTATTTGGCAAAGGTGCAGGTTAATATAGGTGACTTAACTTACACCTTCATGCTTTCTCACATCCTGTTGTGTGTAGCAAAAGAGCATCTTCTACAACTCTTTTAACTCACATTCTGCCTATAATCAAGTAATTCACACTGGTTCAGACACTAAGTCTGGACCCCATAGTATGTAGAGTCAGGGCAGAGCATGGCCAGTCCATCACTCTCAGTTCACCCATGATGGCTCCTATACACAAAAACATCCTCTGAACTCCAACATATACAGTAATGAGATGACGTTAATTTCATAAGGTATAAAGTTCCTTTTTTCTTATGTTCCTCATAAGCTACAGAAGTGGTAGCTGACTTGCAGCAATATTGTACTGGGCAGCCAATAACTGATCTCCCTGAGTCTCTGGCCACAGCAATGTGAAGGTGAGAGTTAAAACAAAGGTGAAATCATGACAATTTACTCTTAGTTCCTAATGAAACACACAGTTAATGTATTTCTTCCACCACATCCCGTTTTAAATTTTCCATTCCTACCACAGAAGGTGAGAAAAAAAAAATCATCCTGACAATCACAATCCAAACCATTATCAACAAATAGGTCTTCTGTTAGTGTTGCTCAAGAGAACACTATTAGGTTCAGAAATGACAGACTGCTTAGGACAGCAAGGAGATGGATATTTTTTATCTTTTTACTGTTCAGAAACAGTTTTCTTTGGATAGATCTCCACAAAGTGTAAAGATGTACCAGCACAGAAAGACACTGCTTCAGTTCATCTACTACTTTACCATGGTATTAATAAGTTTTTTCTGTCATAGATTCACAAGGCAGTAGAAAAAAATTCAAAATAGAGCATGTGAATTTCAGAGACTACTGCAGTGCATTACAGCACCACTGGAGGGGAAAAATTTTGTTACAAGATGGAGAGATGGAGGAGCTGCAAGGTGAAGGATAATCTGTTCAGAAGTAACAGCAATAGGTGTATAAAAAGGGGAAAAGTTTGCTTACTTCAGGAAGGCCCATGCAGCCCTTAGATAAACAGACATCTCCAAACAATCCACTCATCTCCACAGACAACCCTTAAATGAGGTCTGCTTGCACCTGAGCTCACCTGACTTGGCCCTGCCTTCTCACCAGGTACTCAATTAGCATTTCCCCACAAAGAGTAAACATGAAATACTCTAAAAGCAATTATTTCATTTTGGAAAATGATAGTTTTTTCTGATACTAAGTAAGCATAATTACAGCTCCTACCTACTTTTAAAAATGTATTCACTTTTATTGGGATAATAAAATGTTAAACTTACTGCACTTTTTGTACCAGAATCTCAAGATACTTTGTAAACACAAAATAAGCATGCTTATGCAGTCTTCTGAGATAGTTTTCAGCATTCACCTTTGAAGATAAATTGAAACACAAAATTATTTAAAAATTTTCCTAATCACACATCAAGAAAGTCCAAGATCTCAAAATAAGACCCAGAGGCCTTGCGTGGCATGGTGTAACTATTAGATTTCCTTCTTTTTGCTTTTTAAAATAATCAAAAACACATACAGCATAATGAAATTCTGAATCATATTTCAGCAAATTCATTAATAAAGAGCTGATAATGAATAACATTTTTCTCTTTGCTCTACTGAATTATTTTCAGTGTTTGCTCCATTTGTACTTCTATAATTCTGACAGCAAGTTCTTTGGAAAGCAATCACTCTAATCCAATTTACATCATTCATTTGACGTGCCTTTCTTTGTCATCAAATCTGTGCATTCTGATTCACTTCCTGACTCACTGCAGTTTTACACTGGTGTCACTCTACTGAAATAAATTTTGTCTGGGTGGGATTTGCTGCCTTTCAGTGAAAAGCTGCATTTACTTGCCTAAAATAGAGCTTAAGGAGGCAGGAAGGTAGAGAAAAGGAGGGGGATAAGGAAGGGAGCATTAGTTGGTTGGTGGAGTACAGGAAATGGTGAAAGGTTCTTGTATCAGATGCAAACATTTTTAATCATTTGTTAACACAGAAGTATTTTTAGACTATAACTTAGTTTCTCTGAAGAGCTGGCTTCGAATTCAGGTCAGGTTAAGGTTAAAACTGACTGGATGGACATCTTGAACAAATGATTGTTTACATTATACAAGCACAGAAGCTCCAAGAATCCACAGATCCTAATAATACATTGTAGATAGACCCCGTTCCCAGGAGCAGGACAGAAAAAAGAAGAGGATGCCTCACTCCAGAGGGCTGAAGTTTGTATCTCAGTTTAGATATCAATTAAAGTTATGACAAAAACAAGAGGAATAAAGAATGGAACAAAAGAAATATCACCCCAGATTGAAGAATGAGAACTACAATCAGATGAAGTTCTGCTTTATCCAAAACATTTTAAAAGATGCTTATTTCAAGACACAGATCCTCTGAAATCCACTGTGTTGATCTGACAAGATTTCCACTGATCTTTGTACAATTCCTATGACAACTCCGCTTGTAAGAATTCTATGGTTACATTCACATAAGAGAACACTGTAAGTGATGATTTCAAAACCAATAAGAAACTTGCACAGCCTGTGGGCTCATCCCTACTTTGTTCCTTTCTCCAACTACATTCAATTTCTGCTGATTCCATAGTGCTAACATATTCAGCTTGCAAGAACCAACATACCTCTGCTCTACTCATCTTCCCCAGCTTTTCCTTTAAAAGGTCAGCAGCTTCAGAAGTGAGCCCCTATACTTGTCAAAGGTCCGCCTGGAAGGAATGATCCTTAGCTTTGAGCTGGGATCCTGCTGTGGCTCACAGTGAAGTCATAAAAGGAAAATGAACAACTATGAACAACTGCTGGCTAGGTGTTACCTTACTGGTCATTCCAGTGCCAAGACTCTTAATTACAGTTAACCCAGTCCTTTCCAGTGGTGATGGAAAGGGAGACTCCAATCTCCTGCTAGTATAGATTTAAGATCTTCTTTGCAACCACAGAATTCACCTGTGATACCATTTTGCAGCACCTCCTAAACTAGAACTGTGGAACCAGCTATCTCTGAACACAGTTTTCAGTTCCCTTGAAGGTAGTCTAAGTAGAAAAGTGCTTTTTTTTAGACTGAAGTCAGAAAAACAAGGAAAGATGTTCAAGAAACATGAGATGGGAGAGAAGGATCAATTTTATGAAGTATTTTCCAATCTATAGAGCTTTGCTGTATAGGGTTCTTCATCTCTATCTTTCAGGAAATTATTTGATTTACTTACTATAAATACTTTTGAGGAGAGATTTGTAATTGGTAAACCCAGAAATGGGGAAAATTATGTCATTCTCATTTACATTACTTGAACTCTTTTCTAACTCCAAAAAATAATAATAAAATCTACTAGTGAGAGATAGCCTGAGCCATCCACAGAAGAAATCTGCTAATGCCACTACACATCACTTTAATATCACACTCCCTAAACTAGAATTCCAGTTCTTGCTTATAATACCCGATTTGTAGTAAGACTGTAAGCAGAACTGCTCAGGTCCCATGCACCCGTTCTTTCTCACTCTCACGATCAAAAGGAAAATGTCCCACAAAACATAACAAAATGAAAAAATACTAATTAGAATCATGATATCTTCCTTAAAAGGCACAGCTATGGGCAAAAGTGATAAAGAGTATGCAACAGTACAAACATGTTTACCACCAAGATGTGAGACTAATTCAGGTTCTTAGATTAAACATTAATGGAAAGCCTTACTCTAAAGAGAGCTAGGATCCCTCACCACCAAAAGCACAAGGTAAAGGGGCTTTTTTGTAAAAGAAAAACCAAAATGTCTCCTGGCTCATAAATTTTTGGTTAGTATTATGTCATCAGACATGTACAGCTGAGTTCTAAAAAAATGAAAATATTTGTAAATATTCATACAGCACATTGGATCTCTGCTACTACCATGTGCGGTGAGTCAGTCGTATCAGCAGCCACACAAGACTCTCAAAAAAACCCCAAAAACCAAACCTTTCCCCTCCCCCCACCAAAAAGAAAAACACAACCAAATGCTGAGCATTGGTGGAAAAAATTCCTGAGCTCTTGATTCACAACGAATTATAGCACCAAGTTGCTGATCTTTTTCATGTTATTCAGTACATTATCAATTAAGCGCCACTAAAAATGGATGGAAACTGGTGGTGGTAATGATAACGAATTTCAATATTTTTGCTCTTAAGCAAACATTTAAATTTTCATCAAATATCTTGCATTTTCAGTTAACTCAAAATGATTCATAATGACTATTTGCCATCATTTTGCTGTCTTAACTATGCAAAAAAAAAAAACAAAAAACAACCCAGAAATAACACAATCTTTTCCTTAAGGCCTATGATGAACCAAGGATAGTTAAAATGAATAATTCAACAGCTATGCATCTCAAAAAGTGTCTGAAGTCCACACAAGAGTTCCAAGTTAAAAACAAACAAGCAAAAAACCCACCAGCAATAACCATATTAGCTCAAGTGTCTTCAGTAATTTTTGTCAGTCCTGAGTAATTATTAAAATTATGAGAATCTTCATGAAAATCTTAGTTATTTTTAAAGTAATAAATCTCTTGTTGTTACAACAGCACTTAAGAGTGGATCCAGCAGGATTCCCTTCACTGTAAAAGTTGCAGAGTATTTTCTGTGAGTTTTCCATGAAACAACTCTCCACCATGGTTTGAGTATTCTAAATTTAGCAATATTACAATGATAATATAAAGGCAGTGAGAAATTTCGTTAAGGGCTAACATGATGAAGGCAACAGTAAGAAATCTCTATAAGCTAATGGCTTTTTTATTTTCAGTTGAAATGGGTACATACATTGCTACTGAGGATTTCATTACTGTTTCCTTAAAGATAATCTCTACATGCTCAGAAAGTTATCTGTTAGTACTTCGTATCTTAATAAAGAACATTAAAATACAGTATACCATGAACTGAGGCATGCAAAACAAGTAAGAACTTTTTCAAAGGGATCAGATGCTTATGGGCTTCAGCTTTGTGTGGGTACACAGGTTTCTAAATCCTTCTGCATGTTCTGTGGGCTTCATACGTAGTAGGAATATGTTGTTTAAATAATATCAAGCTTAATTCTGAACTTAATTGCACAAAGGATCAGTGACAGCATTCTCTCAGAAGAGCAAACAAGGAACATAGTATCTTTTTCTTACATGCACTTACTATTAGAAGGAATTTCACCATGATAGAACCTATCTTAGAATTTACATTCTGAATCAGTCAGCTTAAAAAGAAAAAATGAGTGAAAACTTCTTACAGAAGCAAATATCAGAAGAAAAAAGAATTACTGCACATTATTCTGCATCCTGCTTATACAACCCAGTTAACCTGTAATACCATAACTGTAAAGTTTTCCCATGAGATTAAATTAACTGTGTAAAAATTTATAAGCAACGAAACAAGTTATTTATAATACAAAGTTTTGCTTGCTAACTAGCAAGAAGTAATTATGTCTACTGTCACAAATGCGATACCACATTGGGTCTGTAACCTTGCCATCTTCTTGCACCCTACTCCTAATTAATACAGGAATTAGAGGCGTATGTTTTGCAGTTCACAAGAGGAAAGGTAATGGCAACTAATTGCCCCCTACCATTGTCCAACATTAGCACAACTCCACATAAAAATGCCAATTACATAGCTGTCCACGAGGCACAAACCTCATTCAAGCATTTCTGTAACCAGCTGGTATTTCTAGACAGTAGTCATGATGATGTGATTGCTGGAGAGCAGGGAAGCATCTGTAGGGTTACTAGTTCATCCCTACATTTTGGCTTTTGGATATGATTCTGTCACAGCTGGCTCCTTTGGCATGAAAAAAGGAGGCTGTTATGTGATTGCAATGGCTGCAACCATCCTCACTTATGTACCCAGCAAAGTCATCACAGCTTTTCAGTTAGTGACAACAGAAAGTGCCTTCATACCGAAGGAAAAAAAAAAAAAAAAAAAAAAGAGAAAAAAGGAAAAAAACACATTTTATTGTTCTTGCTACCATATAAATCAAAAATCCCAGCTGAACACACAAAGAAAAAATATTAATAGGTTGTTAATAATGTGGTTTGAGGGACTTGACCCAGGAACTCCACAGCATATGCAAAAGATAGCAAACAGTTTAACACAGCTTCCTAGTGCAAAAATCGTGAAAGCCAAGCTCTGCAGTCCCACATGGAAACATACCATCATTTGTTCTTCAATAATCTTCCATCTTTTTGTATTACATTATTTTCAGTCTTTTTCACCCAATTTTTTTGAGTGCTCTAGAAGTAATACCTGTAGATGCCATGGTATGGGTATGGGTACTTAATTCTCAACAGCTGCTAGGAAATAAGCACCTGAAGCCTTAATCAAGAAGGTACTGAAGTACCATGGTAAGCTCTATAATTGCCTAACAGTGAGGTCAGGAGAAATGCAGCACTGAAAAATCCTTTTTAAAACCCAGAAAACACCTCTATCCTTTATGGCTTTAGCTTTAGGTGAAAGGCTTGGGAAAAAAGGAAAGATGGGAAGGAAAAGAACAAGTCTGATACCCAGAACAGCTGGAACCTAGGTAAAACTAAGGAAATTTTTTATTTCAGATTTCCTCAGCCTTATAGTTCACTAGCAAAGGATTTAACTGCTATGTATAAAGATCAGTAATAAATGGTTATAAAAAGCTTTACAACATCATTACCACAAACTGTGGAAATTGGTTTGTTTCCCGTTCCTTCATTTTTTAACTCTTTTTTTCCTCTTGCCAAAGATTTCCCCCGGTCCTTGATGATTTATTTCCTTTCAATATTAGCAGACCCTCACCAGAAGCTCATGCGTGGATTTTGAAAAACATTATCAGTAGATGTTTATTCTTCTCTATTTGATTTCACAGTTTGATTATTGCAAACAGAAAGTTATAAAACAAAAACAACAAAAAAAGCAGAGCCCACAAACAACAAAGACTATTCTATTTATGTAGAAATGAGACATGAGGGTTGCTTTTGCATTGTACTTCTCCAGGGCAATATTATTTCAAGGCCATTTTATTCTATGGGTACCTGGATTTAAATTCTTAGAGGCAGAGAGTAGATTATTTTCTTTACCAATCTGGGGTCTTACCTATTTATCAGTGCCCTTAATTTGGATCCTAAGCAGGGTGGCCCATGTTGTCTGTAACATTCTCAGGGCACTGTGTCTGCCATCTCAGGGTCCATAGAAAAGACACAATGTAAATTTTAGTATATTTGGCCTGCTAGCTCACCAAGTGTGCAATAAATGAATATATAGATGCTATAATTAAGAAATATACAGGAAAGTTAGACTAAACAGATTATCACACTAAAGAAGAACGGATAGAAAGCTTACCCTTGTCCTGAGCTTACTGAGAATACTCCAAGAGGCCCTTCCCCCTCATAGTCAGTTCCTAATAGGGTTTAGGAGAGGTGGAGCCAGGCTCTACCCCTTCTGGTAGTACAGGAGAATTTTCTTCACCTGTGCTCCCAGCGCTGAGTCACTGCTTGTCTCAGGTGGTCAATCAGAAGTTCAGGCTGTGATTCAGCAATTCCCATACACCACAAGATATCCAAACAAATAGAATCTAAGACAAAATGGCCAGGTCTAGATTTGAGACCTATATTATAAGAAGAAAACAGTAAATTATGGCATGTTATAGGGGAATACGTGAAGAAAGACAATTCTCAACTCTTCCTTTAGAAACATACTCTATACACAATTATATAATTTTAAGAAAGCACTTACAAAATGTTCTTTTTTTTTTTTTGATATAATATAATCCAGAAAGCCTTCATTAACTTCCAAACCTTTGCTACTAGTAATTTTTATTAATTATTATTATTATTATTATTAATTCTATCCTACCACACCACAGCCTTTGTAATCTAAGATAATGGTCTCTTTTAATTTTTAGTCCCATATGTCTTCCTGGCAAAGATGTTGATCTTACCGTTTCATCTCAGTTACTGTTATTACAACCTGCCACTCATTAATTGACACATAATTGCCTAGCTGAATGTCAGCTCTACCTTACCCATTTCAAGACAACTAGGTCAAATTAAATTTTGCTGCAGAAAAAATAGAACTAAATCTTTTTCAAGTTCAGAGCTTCAAATTTCCTAGAGCACAGCTCTTAAGGAGTACATGGAGAAAATACCTTTCACTTTTAAAGATGTTTCTGTGTTCCCCAGTTCTGTTTTCCTTCAAAGGCAATTCACTTATAGCTTAGCAGCTAGCCTCCTGCAGTTTAGATTGAAGGGTGGGGACCAGCTCTATTTCTTAGCTATATTCTTAAGACTCCCAGGTGCTTGAGGTGTTCTGTAGGGAAAGCAAAGTACAGAGATTGAGACCTGGGTTCTATCAGCATTCAATTCCACTTCTTTCTGAAACAGGGCTAAGATCTTATGCATAACTACCCCTGTGATGTTAGAGCTGAAGAAGAGTTGCTTTTTATGTGCACTTAGAAAAGAGCATTGAACACCAGAAAGCTTGTGCAAGCTGGAATTTGGCTGGAAGAAATTATGTCTCTGTAAACATAATTAGTAGCTCAGCAGTCTTCTGATTATTAATGTGCCCCAGAAATCTGCAGGGGCTGATTAGACACAAACAGTGAAACACCAACAGCCTACTCAGGTTTCCATTTCTCAGGAGACTGGACATTCTTTACCTCTGGAATTGTCCAGCCTTCAGCACTTGGTGAAAGCAAAACAAATGTAATGTGCATACAACCAGAATCACGTGACAAGGTTATGCCTCTTCAGACTATCTCATCAAATACACAGAAATCATCAACCCTCATTGTTAGCTGAAGGTAGAAGGACTGTATTTTGCAAAGGTTTGTTGAATGCTGAGGTTACTGGAGTATGAGAATTTTACTGCCAGGAGTTTTTTGTAAAAACATGTTGACAATTTTATTCTCATTCCTTGCTTTAAAACACCATCAATGTTTTGTTACCCTCTCCAACTGCCTGTAGCTTCATCCTCCTTTTTTCGGAGCTCAGAAGTCCAGCCTGTTGGGTCTTTTTTCTAAGCACAGAAGACAAATTTCAGAGCAGATCTGAGAGGCCTCTCAGGGATTTTTCCTTTTGCTTGGGCATATCCAACCGCAGCCCGGCATAGTTCACAATGAGCTGTAGAGGCAGTAGCTCTTCCCTGCAGAGTGACCCTCAGCACGCACCCATTGCTCAGCAACACCCAAACCACTGCGGAGGGCAGTGCTGTGCAGTGTTGACTCAAATGGTGGCAAATAGTAGTACGCAGTTTCATACATTGGCTAAAGACAGTGCTCTAAACAGTGAAGAATATGCAGCCGCGTTTTCCATTCTGATAAAAGAACTTAAGAACAGGTTTGAAGATTGCAAAACAAAATCATCAATTTATGTTTGTGACACATTTTCAGTTAATACAAATACATGACCTGTAAATTTTCAAATGAAATGTATAGAGTTGCAATTAGATACTCAACTCAAAAATCTGATCATGTTTGTTTACCAGACTTTCTTATCAGAAAAATACATCCTTCTCTTCACAGTCACATTATATTCATGTCATTGCTTTTTGACAGCAGGCACATTTGTGAACACTTGTCAAGGATGAAGTACAGGAAAAGTAAAATTTCATCAAAAATCTCTGATGAACACCTTGAGATCACACTAAGAATCGCAACCACTGCCATCAAATCAGGGTGATGCACTTGTTTCATGAAAACAAGCTCAAATAGCCTACCAGTTTTATGTTTTTGTTCCACTCACTTCAAAAAATATATATACTTCTGGAAAAATAATAAAAAATATTTTTTTTAATACAGTATCAATATTGTATATTTTATGAGGCCTGCTCCAAAAGTAATGCCTCCTGCTTTATTATGTTGGCCCACGACATCAGAAGTAGATGTTTGTGCTATAGCAGCAGAGGCTGAACCTTTCCACAAATATTCCATTATATTTTGTTGCTGTGAGACAGATGGCAGCAAAACGTTAGTCTGACAAAACAGCATCTGACATGGTAGTGCAGATGAAGCAAAGGTGTGTCATGTAATTACTACACTGATATTCATTGACACTTGCTGAATGTTTATGGAGACCAAGCAGTGGATGTGAGCAGTGAGGCTTTAGGTGGTGCAGACTTTTGTGAGTATGGCATGCAGTCTCTTGCTCATCACTGCTGAAAACTATAGTTAATAGCTAATAAGAAAAACAGGGAATCCTAATATACTCATCCAAAGGATATCAGCCTTCAATTATTACAGACTTAATGGCTATGCAATACAGCTCAGTAATTCTTATTATTTTCTGTAGAATTCAGTGGTGAACGTAAAAAATAAAAAATAAAAAAAATAAATTTTAAGCATATTTTGTTTGGTTGACAATTTTGGTTTTTAACATTTTTTTTTTTAACACTGTGAGTTATCCTCTATACTTAAAGATAGGGGGTGAGCAAAGGAGGGTTAGAAAAGATCCATAGCTAAGTTTTATCTGTAGCTAAATTTTTACCATGGGTTAATTTAGTATAATTTTCTCAATGGGATTTCCATCTCAAATGACCATCCCAATATAACAACAGATGTTTGTTAGGCTGAAAAGCTTTACTAGTATAAAATCATATGAAATGAAAATAAAACCCCTAGAGGATCAAGAAAAGGATTGAGTATGTTTTTCTTTATAATTTTTTTTCCCAGAGACCACTCTCATGTTGAAAAGTGATTGGAAAGAATTATGTGCTTCTCAGCTAAAGGTCAGCTTGAAGTCCAAAATCCCAGTCAGAGCTGAATTGCTGGCTGATTTCAACATATTGCAGTGAGATTAAGGAAGGACATCCATGGACAGAAGAAGGACAAAAGCAGAGTTTGCCTATTGGTGGAGGAGCTATTTCAATTGGAGAGAAAAAATATAATAACTTTTGGTTAGAAGTCAAATGCAGAGTATTTTTTCAGAACAGAAATCAGTTTTCTGACTTGGGAGGTTGTTTTTTTTAAATTTTGATTAGTTTGTGTTAAAAATACTATGAGACCAAGTCTCAGGACAGACACTCTGTGCAGGCAGAAACACTTAAACACTTCTGTGAAGATGGGAAGGAAGGGCTAGCTCCAGACCTGTCCTATTAGGGAAACTGCTCTGACTGCAGATGGTAAAAGGCCAAGTATTAAAACAAAAATACTGAAAACAATTCTAACCCAGACTTCACTAAAATATTATTTGCATACAAAGTATTAGAAGAAAACTTTTTTGTTTTACATGCAACAGGTGGGAAGGAAAGAGAGACTACAGAACAGAAAGTCAACTCTACAATCCTAGAAAACTGTTGATGAGGGGTGAGTTTTCATTGTGGCTTTGCATAATCTCATAACATTCCCATCAGCTTAACTTTACTTTTCCCTGCTGACTTTTTCATTCCCTTTTTCCTTCTCACTTCATCTTTTATCTGAGAAAATTTCATCTGAAAAATTCTCTCTCCTGGATTTTTTTTTTTTCCTAACAAGTAGTAAATGTAAGATCATCACTTCCCTTCCACCAAAGTTTCTCTCTCACAGTGAAATTCTGCCATGCTACATTTTAATAAATCTGATTGTACAGGCAGCGTAAAGAAGAAGAACAAGGCGAGGAAAGAAAGTAAAAAACTCTCACTGATGGAATTAAACACAAGTATAGGAATCTTATTCTGCTTCCTATGTTAGCTTTAGTGGAAATTCCTCCTGCACATTCGTTGCTTCCACACTGCACTTATATTGGGCATAATCCACATCAAATCGCAACCTGATTAAAAAGGAAGCATTATTTATTTGTAGAATTGTGAGGTAGTGGATTATGAATGGTTTTAAACTAAAAGAAGCGAGATTCAGAATAGATGTGGGGAGAACATTCTTCACTGAGAGTATAGTGAGGCAGTGGCACAGGCTACCCAGAGAAGCTGTGGATGCCCCATCCCTGAAGGCACTCAAGCACCTGAGCTGGTGGGTTGCAACCAGCCTGCAGAAGGGATTTGAAATTGGGGGGGCTTTAAGGTCCATTCTAACCCAAACCATTGCATGATTCTATGATATCAGAGACAGAAATTCTGAGATTCTCTTTTTCATCCCTGTACAAAGGCAAGCCTTTTATTAGAAAGAAAGCTCAGTGCATAATAATGGAAGAAGCAAATATTTTTCTAACAGGTCTCACCTCACACCTTCGCTCATATTGAATTTGAGCTGCAGTGAGGGCACCTGCTGCATTGTGCTAATACAGTGCTATATTTTGTTTACTCAGATGGAAGGAGTTGAGCCATGGAAAATGTTAGACACCTATCAGGGTTTATTCCTCTTCTTTCTCTCTTTCTAATGCAACATAGAGTGAAGGAATTAATATATCAGTGCCCTTTAGTGCCCACTCCCCTGCCATTCAGTATGTCTGCTACCTCCCAATTCCAGAGATGTCTGACTGCACACCATGTGCTGCTTCACCTCCTTCCCAAATCTCCAGCTGCCACCTACATCCTTCTTCCCTCCCCCTTTTCTTCTCATTCCAATTATTTCTTGCAGGTATATCATGCTTCCTTGCACAGATTTCTCATCCCTCCCCCCTTCCTTCATGATAAAAGCATAGTTTGATAGAAGTCAGTGAAATTAGTAAAGTAACACAAAGGCCTGCTTCACAATTTTCCATTATGAGATTGAGTAGAGGAGATAAACATTTAGGAAACGCAGACAACAAATTTATAAAGCATAATTCTAGGTTTAAAATGAGATAAAAAGAATACTAGGAATGTGGCATTAATTAAAAGCAACATGAGATAAGCAGAGAACAGTATTCATTTCTGAATTAAAAAAAAAAAAAAAAAAGAATGAAAAAAGAATAAAAAGAGAGAAAAGATTATTAAGATTATTATTAAATTCAAAATCTCACAATGCAATTATTTGGAAAGAGGACCAGAATAAATAGTGAAGTTACATAAAGTGTCACCAAGATTTCTGAGACAAAAATCCGACCAGTGGTTTTCTGGATTATTATGACCTAAAGGAAGAACATTTTAAATTCACTTCCATCACCAAAACAAACTTCTTCAGACACATTTTCCTATTTTTCCTTGCATAATGTCTCAGATTAGAGTATGCAAAATAGAAGTGACAAGTATGAGCTGGGGCTTGCTCACTGACATAAGAGAGGAGTAGATCTCTGGGTGAGTGGAGGTTTTTTGAGGGCAAGATCTGAATCAGCCGCTTCACCTGAGGGAGGCAGGTATTTAAGGTGCTGTTGTTTGATGGAATAGTTACCAAGTTACGATAAAGGTGAGTAACGATTTTTATGTCATTCTTCACAGAGTGTCTTCATATCTTCTTTTGTACCATACAAGCAAGAGATCTGCTATTCCACAAAACACCCAAATACTTCAATGCTTTTTATAACAAAGTGATGTGAACCCGTGCTACCCCTATCAGCTCATGAAAGACTCAGCAGAGGCGCTGGTTTCTCTGGTAGATCTCTTGGCCACTGTGAATAACAGTAGCAGGAAGCCATGAATTGTGTGTTTTGTCAACAGCAGGGCTTTAGCAATCTCAAAGGGTTTTTACCCCTTCCTTACTTGCCATGTTTTATGTGGACTAACAGGAAGAAATCACTTCTTTGACCTTCTCTCATGATCTAAATAGATATGAGTGATTAAAATATTCAGGAAAAAGAGATGCTTAAGTTATAATAATGTTAATAAAATTGTCAAAAGAACAGAATTCAAGGAAGGTAGAGATAACAGACTGGTGGAGAATGAAGGAATAGTGCTTAGTACAGTCAAGCTCTGTGCCACAGGGTGTTAAACAGAAATAAAACACTGGGTCAGTGACGATACCTCTGAAACTGCCTCCATCCCACTCCTGAACCTTTTACAGAGGACATAAACTTAGGCAATTTGCTACACATTTAAATATTGCAGTTACTCATTTATAAACTTCCCAGTTGCTAAAGCTGCAGAGTGGGAAATGATGAACAGAAATCTATAGTAAAGTGATGTAAACCTCCACTTTACTGGTGGATCTCAGATAAAAAACTGTTTCCAAATCCCCAATGAAAGGCACATATATGACATATGTTGCAAAGTAAATCTCTCCTTTATCAGTCAGTAAATTGATGTTAACATCAGTGCTATACTGCAGTTAATAAGTACACCGAAAGATTAGATGCCCTGCATGTACTATGTGAGTTTATTTATTTATTCATTCATTCATTCACACAGTATTTGCAGATTAACACATTTCTCTTTCCTAAATCAACCACGTAACACTTCAGATCTTTAGTTTCTTTACAGTCTATCTACAAATAATTGCTTCTTAGTGCAAATCTGCATTTTGAAGACACTTGAAAGTTGGCACTGTGATGTCAGAAGAGGTGCTGATACAACTTTGATATAGATTTTGCTAGGAAACTTATCAGAACCCTACAGCAATGAAGCTTCCTGTTCAAACTGCATTTGGTAAGAATTCAGTGGCTAAATATTTCAAATTTTTCACTGTACCAAGCACCTTTTGTCGGCTCACAAATCCTCCTTCACTACAGACAGTAGGGAAAAGTGTAGGTTTTTAGAGAGCAGCTAATCCTCTTTCAGAGGTGAGCAGAACTTCCCCTCTAATTCTGCTTCCATATTGTTAGAAACTGTTATGATGTAAGGTGCTGGATTTGAAAGAGAAAGCTGTTTCTCCTTACTCTCGTTATTTCTCTTCTAGAAGCCCATGTCTTCCTAGAGGGGAAGGAACAATGCAATTACTCTGTGAGAGCTTTGATATCTTACATGGACTGGATGTTGGAGAAAAGGTGAAAGGAAAGCAGCTGCTGGAGGAGTCAGTAATAGAAGGAAAAGGAAAGAGTGGAGGCTTTGTAACTATTCAGGCTCCTCAGCAGTCTTTGCTATGAGCAATAGCTTTGAAAGCCACACTCAGAATGAGTCTCAGAAATGACAAAACCATTTAGCAGATAATAATGATACCAGAAGATACAAAGACGTCCATACTATGAGTGTGAAGGATCTAGTTGGGCATTTATGGTTGATTTTGTTTTCTTGACAAAGGCCAATTTGTTGAATATATCTTACACAGCAAGAGGGCTTTCAGAGGGTTTCCACAAAGCAAAAAAGTTTGAGGAAAAGAGTTACAGAATGGTAAGTGCCCACAGTGACATTTTCAAAATTGAAAATCTTGGTTTTATGGCATGTCACAAGCTTTCATGCAAGCTAACTGATAAAAAAAAAAAAAAAAAAAACAAAAACTAAAATGATCAGAAACAAAAGGGAAAAGTTCAAAATATACAGAAGACCTGCTTCAATTCAATAAGAATCACGCATTTAGCTTTCAGGCTAAGAAAAGTGTGACATTTCAACTTCTAAATCCTATTTGTGCTGAATATTTTATTTCATTTAACTGGGATAATTTTCTTAAGAGAGAAAAAAACATCTGTTTCCCCCTCCTTCCAGCTGCAGCTTTGCTCTTTTACATTTCTGTGTGTCAGATCTTTATACAATGGGTAGCATTTCAATGAGAAATAAGGGAGATGGAACTCAAGGGTTTCATTTGCTCTTTTAGCAGAAAAATTCCTCTAAAAATCTATTAAATGTTATGGTCATAAAATCAGAGACCCAGAATACATGAAATGCCAGAATTTGAATGTCCTTTCAACCTTAACTTAGCCATTTTCTGCTTATAAACTACAATACAGCTTTTTCATTTTTATGATCACCTTCTTCTTTCCCATAGCCTCATAGTACGTAAATAGGTATTTTCTGAGTGAGTAGTTTTTCACTACTGTGCATTATCACCATCCTTTAACATGTTTGCTTTGATGCATTGTCTAGATTGATGCCACAAGGTCTTATTTATGCAGTCTTTCCTTTGAAAGATGTCTATTTGCTATTATTTTTTTTTACTTTTAGTAAAGTGTTTGTTTTATTTCAGTCCTATCCTTTTTAGGACTCTAAAATCAAAAGATAATATTCTGAAAGAAAAAAAAATTCCCTATCAATTTGCAATATACAGTCATCAAATTTACTTTGAATTATTTGAATTATATACACTAATCTAACCATTTATGTTTGCATCTCATGCATTTAAAGGCATAAGCCCACAAATTAACTAACTCCATAATAAAAAGACTTGGGTTTGCCTGCTAAAGAAAGTAGCCACAACATTTTGGCTTTCATGGTGGTATTGTTGTACTCTCACTATGGTACCTGAAGTCAGCAGCACATAAATTTTTGCTTTGAACTTCATTTTTTCTTTTCTTGGCCAGTACTGTCAGGAAATTTCACCTTCGTTTTATAGTCTGAAAGGATGAAATATCCAAGAAGAATTCCATAAGGCATGCATCCAAGAGAAGCAAAGACATTTTTCAAGCAACAATAAACCAGAGTATTTCAAATAAAACAAAATTCACAGAAATGTGTCTTGATGGTGGGAAAGACTTTACATACCATTCTCAGAATGTGTATATACACCCACCTCCTCTTTAACCAGTTCCTCTTTCCAAAACTAAGCTGTATTTCATTCAAGTTGTTTTAGAGGTTTCCAGATAATGTTGCTCTCAAATCTGTCATATTTGGAATGCAGTGGTTCATGAATGACCTTTTTGTTATGTTCACTAAGCAAGAAAGATCTCAATCCAAGCAGATTCTTTGGCTTTGGCTCACTCCACCCTCCGCTGTGCTCTAAACAAACCACTTCCCTGGGCTCAGAGGGCCATAACTTCGGTTGTTTGAAAAACTCATTTAACACAATTGATTACAACATTTTCTCTTTTCCTCCAGCCATAACTTCCTGATTGCTGTTCATCTGTACCAGATGTGTGCTTTACATTTCCAAACTATATAAATGTGTTGCCCCAAATGGCTCTCTCTCTTCCCATGTGCTGTATATTTATATTTACAGTAGCAAGTTAACTTGTATACTACAGCATCCATTTAACTTCAGATCTGGAAAAGAAATGGGAAATTCCTCTCTGAGAGGTGCAATTTATGCTGCTGGTAGCCATATCGATCTTCAAAAACATCTGAGTACATACGTTACATAAGGAGGAGTTAGAGTGATCTCCAAGGAAAAACCGAGGTATGTAGAGAGTAATTGTGCTTAAGTAGCAGATGTTACTCTTCGCTTCTAATCAGTACTAAAGCCATACACAACCATGGTGCAAAGGTGACAGTGTTGACCTGGGTGTCGTTCTTCTAATGAGCTAATCAACAAAGACAGTTAAAACTTTTCAGTGCAATCTGCTGCTCAGTGGGAGTTCAAAGCGGCTTATGTGCGTGCATTTCTACTTTCTACAGCATTTCTTCTGAGAAACAAGCAGAAGCTAAAAATGGTACATTAATAGAAATAAGGACAAATTCTGCAAAATCCACTTTCTTCATTTTCCAGTCTAGTAAGAAGGGAATGGTGACTACTTCTTTCATCAGAAGACATATTTGAATATATTTCTATGTGTACAAAAGTGATGTGACCCTTCCTATGGCAGGGGGGTTGAAACTAGATGAACTCTGAGGTCCTTTTCAACCCAGGCCATTCTATGATTCTATGAAGATGTAGCCTGCCCATGCACAGAGATGCCGTGTAAGTACAAGGAGATTTTGTCCATTATATAGACGTTAGAATATATCCTTAAATTCATCCTGGTGTTTTTTACAAGTGCAAGGGAAAATTTCAGCTTGTATTTATAACTCTGATCCCTACACATAGACAGATGGAATTTCCATCAGGTTGTAAGTTATTTTAGATTTTAAAAAGATCAGATATTTCCCTTTAACAAAACATATGCTGTGACTGCAGTTGCCAAATCTTCTGGTTTTAATGTACATCTACTCTTCTGAAAATTCTAGCTCTAGGAATTATGCCAGTATGTTAAATACTGGACTAAAACATACAAGCACTGATTTATCTCATTATACATTCACTTCATCTGAAACATCTCTTTTGCATGTTTCTGAGACCTAGTGTATCACATGGCACCAATGCAAGAAAATGTGGTGGCTCATCAACTCAAGAGCAACAGCATTCAAGGGTCTTGACTAACCCAGCCATACACCTTTAACTCTTAAAGAGGAACAGAGTAGATGATGTTGAAAACTTGACTGTGATAATTTTGTTCTGAGAACATCTATACTAAGCTGCATTTCCTCCACTTACGGTTTCTTTTGTTATCTTAATTTTTGTGTCTCTTTTAAAAGCAATCATATTAATGACTCAGAACTGAAAAAATAACCATGTACTATTTAAAAATGCTTAACAAAATAAGAAGCTTTAACAATTATTATCAGAAAAGAGACTCAAAATGTTTTTAAAACATTTGTTCTGAAAATAAATAAGCAAGCATAACAAAATAAAACAAAACCCTCGCGTTTCAATTTCTAGTTAAATTATATCCATTTTCACTTGAACAATTTAACTTATTTTCAGTTTTGGCACCAGTGCTGTTATAGTATTGAGCATACTGAGGTATCATCTCAAGCCCCAAGGCTGTGACAACATATTACAATAACAGGGCTATGATAACACTTATAGCTTTCCAGGTCCACTTATGCCATCAATATTCATGTGGTATTGTGTATACCCCTGTGTGTGGCTGTATTTCTGTGCCTATATCTCTTGAATCCATTAAGCTGCTCTGATTTGAAAGTCAAATGTGGCAGCTGCAAAGAGAATGTAGATAGTATGGAAGAGAAAATCATGTAAAAAATGCATTCCAAAAGACCAAATCTCAAGAAAGCCATATTAACTCACGAGCATTCTGCAGTTTTGAAGGCATTCTCGTCATCTCCTGACCTTGCTTGCGATAGAGTTTACAGTTTTTAAGTAGGTGTCCTATTTCATTATTAATAATATATTTTGTTAGTAAGTAATGAGACTACCATGGAAATCAAATAATTCACTTCAGATTTATCAATCTCCCTACCTGCAGACAGAGTGAGGGCATTGGTTTGCTGTTGTTGACATTTTTATAGCTTATTCAATTTGTAGAAATATTTCTGAGAAATACTGGAAAATGAAAAATATGAGGATAAGAAACCCCATGAACATTTCTGCTTGTCCCAATGACTCTACTGACCCCCACTTTGTGACAGTATGCTCTCCCTGACCCACCCAGCCCCTTCCCTGGCTCCCTCTTCACACTTTTTTTCCCTCATTTCCCTCCTTTGACCTGCCCCCACAGACAAGGCCTTACACAGTGGATAATGAGCAACACTACTGATAACACTCCTGCTAAAACATATTAATGACCACAAATCTGCCCCAAACCTAGGGGCTGAAAGAACTATTAACATACACCTTATTCAACAGTTGAATTGAGATGCATCTAAACCAATTGAGCATGCATCTAAAAAAAGTTATAGAAGTTATTTCTGACTATGAGTCAATCATCTTACCCCATAAATAATGAGCAGCCCAAGAATCCCCTCTGAGCTCTCCTGCGAGGCAGTGGGTTGCATGACAAGATCTCTCTTTGAATAGGGACACCTATCAAGGTTACACCTGTGTGTGAAGATTCAGTACTTCTTCATGTCAAAATGTCTTGCCAGTACAGATCCTTTGTAACTGACTAATCATTTCAAGCTTTGTTAGCCTTTCTAAGATCACATATCTTAGATTGATTATCTCTTAGATATAAACCATTGACAAGTTTGGGACTAGGAATGGATTGATCCAGCTGCATCTGGTCTCCATACATTCATGATTGAAGGAGTCTGGAAAGCAAGGGGATCCACTCCAAACCTCATAATTCATATAAGGGAGGGCCTCATTTACAAGTGTGTTTACCATACTCTGTGTGCAGTAAATAACCAAGTGTATCCAGCCATCTCCTAGAATCATAGCATCCTTAGAGTTGGAAGGGATGTTTAAAAGGCACATCTCCAAGCAATCTGTTCCCGTGTCTCAGCACCCTCATTATGAAAGACTTTTTCCTTATATCTAATCAAAATCTTCTCTCTTTAAACTTGAAACCATTTCCCCTTGTTCTGTAACCACAGACACTGCATAAGAGTCTGTCCCATTCTTCCTGTAGCTCCCTTTTTACATACTAAGAAGCCACCGTCTGGTCACATCACAGCCTTCTCTTCTACAGGCTGAACAGCACCAGTTCTCTCAGCCTGCCCTCACAGGAGAGGTGTTCCATCCCTTCGATCATTTTTATGGCCCTCCTTTAGAAGCACCCCAAAAGGTCTGTCTCTCCTGTACTGAGGACTCCACATCTGGACGCAGTACTCCAGGTAAAGCCTCACCAGCACAGAGTAGAGAGGCAGGATCACCTCATCTCGACCTGCTGGCCACGCTTCTTTTGATGTATCCCAGGATACAGTTGGCTTTCTGGGCTGTGAAGGCACACTGCGGGTTCATGTTCAGCCTCCCATCCACCGGTACCCCCAAATCTTTTTCAGCAGGGCTGTATTCAATCTTTTCATTCCCCAGTTTGTGTTGGTAACGAGGGCTTCCTTGAGCCAGGTGCAAAATCATGCATTTGGATTTGTTGAACCTCACGAGGCTCACCTGGGCCCACTGCTCAAGTTTGTCTAAGTCTCTCTGGATGGCACCCCATCCCTTTGATATGTTGATCACAACTCACAGCTTGGTATCATCAGCAAGCTTGCTGAGGGCGCACTCAACCCCACTGTCAATGTCATTGATGAAGATATAAAGATATCTCTATCTCCCTCTCTCCCCTCAGACAGCTCAAAGAGTCCTGAAAAGATTCAGAATTTAGGACTATGTCTGGAGTTATCCCCCAAATCTGTGGGTGATATTTGACTAGAAGGATGGAAGAACACCTAGCTTCTATTTTCCTAGCCCCTTCATCCACATTTGCACACCTCCAACAGTCAGAGTAGACCATTCCAAAGAATAATTGGAACTCTCAGCTTCTTAAGGAAACTCCAGAGGCATTTTTACTTTCAGTAATTTTTATTTTAACTATTATTGGTATATATTTTCCTCAAAGCTAAAGATTCTGTGGTATTGGTGGAGACAGAAGCTGAGGTTCAATCCTGTGCCTTTATTTTTATACTCCTCAGCAGTAAAAAACATCTGTATACTTTGTATATAGAGATGAGTAATAATTTATTCTAAGTACTTCACCTCCTCTTCTATTTCTGAACTGTGAGTAAGTTACCATTCAAGTGGCTCTGGCAAATAAATCTGGCAATCATTTCATGAAGAAACATGCAAACGTGGAATCTTTGAAAACCAAATGTGTTAATATTTTGCCAGCATCACAAAGAGGTATGTGATCTGGGTCACTTCATTTTAGTTACTCTGGTGTTGCTCATGAGCAAAATTATGAAAAAAAAAAAAAAAAAAGACAGACCACAGTAAGCAGAATGATAGAATACTCTCTGGTTTTCAACCTGTTTTCTTGAAAGCTGAAAAAAAGAATGATTTTGTTGGGAAAGAGATAGCTTCTTTGGATAATAAATGTAAATACATAGATATATGTTATATAACTCTCTAAGAGAGTTGCTTTAGTACAATGTGGTCTTCTGATTTAAAAACTCACAATTTTCAATATCAGCAGAGCACACAGCAGATCAATAATTAGCTAAGTGACATACCAAAATATAACTGGTTAATAAAGAATTCTGTAGGTCACGTTGCCAAGCCAAATGTTATCCAATGTTTTACTGATGGTCCAGGAGGAAACATGAAGCTGATGACTAAATATTGAGATGACACAATGACAGGAAATGTAAGAAATAATGAGAAAGTGTTTGTATCGTAAAGTAAAATGAACATGGTCTGACAGAGTAGACTGTGGAAAGTCTGAAGTCCATAGATGAACAGAGTATGCTATTTCTGTAATTTATTCGGGGAAGCAACATCAAAGCCATTAGGAAACTACCCGCCTTATTTTCTCTTTAAATATTCAGGTTTTAGAACATTCTATTCTGGTAAGAACAGATTCGTACAACCTGCCTATTTTTTTGCAAGTCCCTAAAACTGCAAAATCAGTTAAAGCAATCTGTTTCATTTCTGTTCATACCATAACACTTTCTTTAGCTGCCTAATTATCCTTTCTAGCTGGGCTTACTACTGCCGTTAAATGTTAGAGGTTTTTTAAACTAAATTTTATGTACACAACTGCCACTTCAAACTCAGTTTGTCCTTGAATTAAATAATGTTTTAGAAGAGTGAATTTTTCATAATTGATTTTTTGCTAAATGTCAAGCATCTATTGAAATGTTTTAGTGCTCTGTCCACATCTTCTGTGGATGTAAATTATTTAATTCCACTTGGTTTTTTTTTTTTGGTTTTTTTTTTTTTTTACTACCAAAAATAAATCATTCTGTTAACACTGGATAAATACTGGAAAGTGATCCAAACTAAAAAGATTCTTTTTTTTTAATTGCAGAAAATTTTGTTACTTCATTAAAAAAAATTATAATACATCTCTGTAACTATTGCTTTAAGCACTTCAGAACAATATTACACTGGTTTCATACAACTGAGAAAAAAATGCTTCCATGTCCTTTCTTCTAGTGTTCTCAAGCAATCCTTTATTATTTATAGTCCTTCAAGGATTATCATGGAATTCAATGCATTCTGGCATGGTTCAACTAAGCTATTTGCTCTTCTTCCATAACCTGGAGACTTCCTGTTATTGGCCACATATTGTGAAAACAAATGGCAATTCTGCTTTACAATTATTCTTTGGGTCATAATACTCAAAGTTAATGTGAGCTGTGATAACTTATTTATGAAAAACATTTACAATTCTTGAAAGTGTCAGAAATTTTAATACATATAATTTGCTCACAAATTCATACCATAAAGCATGGTTGTTCTTTATTCACTCTTCATCACGCATTTCTCTTTTAAAATCTTTCATTCTGCCAATGAGGAAAAAAACAAAACAGGATTTGCCAGTGACCAGTCACATGTTTAAGACTACATAAAAAGTTAAACTCTTGTATAACACTATCAACAAATATTTTCTACCCCTACAGAATAGAATTAATATTTGCAAATTATTAATCAGCAATGCAGCTCATTTTGAAAATCATTCTACAAGAAGGCTAAGTGTATAACACCATTTATTCCAAGAAAATAATTTATATGATTCTATTTAACATATCTCAAGAAGTAGAAGGTAAGTAGAAATATGCATTAAAATTCCTGAATACAGTCATGGGAGCTGTAACTCTTACAAAGACCGCAGACTTGATAGTCATATTAATTTCCTGTATAAACCTGTACACATCAAATATATTATTCCCTCTTAATCATCACAGTAAGTGCCTTACTGGTAGAGAATTTTATCTTGATTCTGATCACCACTACTGAAAATGTTTTCTTTTTAAGCCTTGTCCTTGCTGTTTCCTGAAATGAAATATTAATATATAAGTTTTGAAGTTTTTCACTTGCCTTAAGGTGGGATCTTCAAGTGGCAGCTAAGTATTCCTAGAGTATTATTCAAACTAAGACAATCTCAGATTGTCAACTAACCTATTTTGTGACTCTCCTACTTTTATTTTCCTTAGGTATCTATTGTTTGAAAACTTCTATAAGGTGGGAAATTATCCTTCATTTGCCTAAGAAAATGCTGTGTTACCAAAACCTGATTCATTTTTCCAAAAAGATAGAGACACCTTTGCTTTGAATCACAATGCATTCATGATGTCCAGAAAGTGCAGAACTTCTGTAACAGCCAAACACTTAAAGCCGCTGCCACTTATTCAGGTTCACTTAACATACTACTGAGTTATTGTTTCTTCTTTTAATTTACGTGGTGCCTATCTTGGCAAACTCTTTTGAGTTGAGTAAGCAGTAGTGCTTATGTATGAATACATTTGCAAAGACCTGTAGACCACACACTTGAAATTGCTTACCATTTGTTTGCTTCCTCTTCCATTAAAGTCAATGATGAATCCTTTCAAAAATATCCACCCACCAGCTCAGTGTGTTTTGCATTTTTCTAATTGGCAAATCGATAACAGAAAAAAACAACCTTCTGCTGCATCCATCTAGTGCAGTCTACTCCTCTGTCAAACCAAATGGCTGAAGCCTCTGCTCTGTTGTTTGAGGTTCTGGGTTCAGCTGCCAGCAAATTACTTATTATGAGGCTCATTAGTTGCAAGATTATTTTTCTGAGATGAAGACAAAATAAAATATATCTGTTCAAACTCATTAACTCAATTACATTTTTAGAGAACTGTACTTTGGCAGATGAGCTGTGAAAAAAAAAAGATAGTGTTTTCAGAAGCTAGGCCACTTGCTTTTAAAAGAGCCAGAGACCCCTGGAAATACTACACCAGATATCTCCAGAGGGAAGTCAACTCTGCAGAAGACCATAAGCAGGCACATTATCTTCAAAAAATCAAGAGACCAACTCAGTGGCAACTTCCTTTTCAACAGACAATACGGAAAATTTTGTATATTACAACCAACTGTAGTGGGATGTTTCTCACTGTCATAGAAATCTGCCTGATTTCTCAATAATATATTTTATCTGTTCATTGAGAAACTTTCTATAAGAGTAGCTTTATAGCAAAAATATCCGTACAAAACCAGAACAATCAACTACTAGGATAACCTTATAATGCACAAATGCTAATTATCACCTCCCCAACACTCTCCTGTCGTTCATCTTTCACTGTTTCATCTGCGGTTGCTTATGTGCAATATTTTATTTCATCTAGACACTTTAAGTCAACATGATTGCCCTTCAGAAGGTCATAGAAGAACATAAGCTGGTGCTTCAAGCTGTAATTTTGAATTCTACCTCAGTAATAGACTGGCTACAGTACATAGTACTAGAGTACTTTGTTCAGAATAGGATTGTCAAAACAGTAGTAATAGTGACCTTAACAAGGTCAGCTTTACTTCAGAACCCAAGAAAATGGTATGCATACTAAACACAGTAGAAATATAAGGCATACAAAACATTATTTCTATCAGATCTCTACAAATCCTTTCTGCTGTGCCCTTTTCTAATTAATAAATGTTTATCTTCATTGATGGTATAAAGGGACATTTTCATCAAAAGTCAGTTATAAATAAAGTAACAATCCAATTGTATTTTAAGAAAGGCTTAAATTTAAAAATGCCTATATATTATAGGCATCAATGTAATGTTATCCATCTTGCTTGCAGATGAAAAGTGCAAAAACTATAGGAGACATACAAAATTAGAAGTGCTCGTTTCTATCAGGAAACTTATAGAATTCATGCAAGTGGGCATGTTGAAATCAGTGCAGTATACTGAAAAGTACTAAAGCAGACACATTTTTAAGAATAAGTTGACATAAAAGGGAAAATACTAAGTGGTCACTTTTTCCTTCAGCTCTTGGTTACTCTTGATGTGTAAGTTTGACAGCATATTCTTCAATTCATCTGTAACTGATGTGCAACATAAACATGCCAAAGTGTGAGCACGTGTGATTGTCATTTTTGACCTTTTCCTCCTCCCTTATGATATTCTTCATTCCCATGATATCATCAATATTCAAAGGAATGAAGCAGAAACCCACAGTCTACATATCCCTGTATTCACAGTTTGGCACTTCAGCATCTGCCTTCCACAGCACTAGCAGATGGATTCATTTACCAAAATCATTGTTGGTTTCAGTTCTCAACCAGTCTGTCAAAACATATTCGGCTTTCTGGAAAGGGTGGCCTCTATATTTTGTTCGTGTAACAGGGAAGAAAGGGCACTTAGAATTCTATCACAAAAATCCAAATGTTTTTCCCTAGCAACGACCACAATGATGTGAGACATCATATAGCTCCACCCCTTGTCCTGTTTATTTGTGGATTAGGGAGTTAGAGAGAAAAATGTTCACAGTTACTCTCCCAAAATCACACATAACTATTCATAGAATCATAGAATCACTAAGGCTGGAAGAGATCTCCAAGACCATCTAGTTTAGCAGTCAACCCATCTGTCCATGCTCATTAAACCATGCCCCTCAGTTCTATATCTACTTTTTTTTTTTTTTTTTTTTTTGCACACTCCCAGAGACAGTAACTGGGCAACCTTTTTGAGTCTATCACCACAACCTGATATAAAATTTTTTCCTAATACCCAACCTGAACCTTCCCTTGCGCCACTAAAGGCTTAATTAAGTTAAATTAATCAAGATAAATAATTACTTCTCATTCTATTGCTGTTATCTGTGAGAAGAGGCTGACATCCTCCTCACCACAACCTTCTTTCAGGCAGCTGTAGAGAGCAATAAGGTCTCCCCTGAGCCTCCGTATTTCTAGACTAAACAATCTCAGTTCCCTCAACCACTCCTCATAAAACTTGTGCTCCAGAATCCTCACCAACTTTGTTGTCCTTTTCTGGGAACACTCCAGGGCCTGAGTGTTTTTCTTGTAGTGAGAGGCCCAAAATTGAACACAATGCTCAAGGTGCAGACTCACCAATGCCAAGTACAGAGGGATAATCACCCCTCTGGTCCTGCTGACTACATTATTTTTGGTACAAGCCAGGATGCCATTGGCCTTCTTGAACACTTGGGCACACTGCTGGCTGATGTTCAGCTGACTGTCTTCCATTGAGTGCAAGAGACTTACATGCGCTGAAAATTAGATGGGGTTACAAAGGAGGAGTACAAAATTACAGTAGAGACATATGGGTAAATTTAGAAGAGTCAAGACAGAAGAAGTTACTGCCAAGGAACACTAAAAGATTCAAGAAATTTTCTACATGTTTATTAATATTACATGGAAGACCTAGGAACAGATTACTCTTCCTTTACAAGGACAGAAATCAAAATATACACTGCTTCATGAGTTTTAACATCTATTTTGCTCTCATAGATAATTGCTATGAGGCAACTATCATTAAACCAATGATAAAAGGGTAGTAACTCAAATATGCAAAGGAGCTATTTAGATAATAATTAGATATGTTAGAAGTTTTATCAGTTGCACTTGAAAAAAATGACAAAGATAAAATATGGAGATTTCTAAAGCATTACTATGGAAATTACACGTTGAAAGTACTGAAGACTGCACGAGCTCTCAAAACCCTGAAAAATTGCATGTTACATTGGTTTGGGCTTTTTGAGCTGAAAACAAAACAACAATGGAGGAGGACAGAGATTTATAGAATAGTCAGCTTAGTTTTGACTCCCAGAAAATTTATCAGAGCAAAGCTAAAAACTCATGAATATGTAGACAACAGTAAGCACAGTGTTAATGGTTAATGTGGATTTGCAAAGAGTAAATCATATGCAGAGAATTTAATTTTCTTTCCAAAATAAAACAAAACAAAAAGGAGCAGTGTGTTCTTTATTCCAATAAGAAACCATTACAGGTTACTCCTGTAAAAATAAGTGACATCTTTAGCAAAGATTGAGTCACTGAACACACAAAGACCAACGCAGCAACTTAGCAGGAGCAGAATGCTTGACCATATGTTTAGCAAACTGGTAAATTCAGCTTCAGCAGAAACAACCATTAGTATGGATGTACAAATGGAGAGAGCTTGAACGTATCTTCCCTCCACAACAGGCAAACCCAACAGTAACAGAAATCTCAAGAGAAACCAAGATATTTCTAAATAAAAGCGTAGTTTAATTCTATAAGTAAAAGACTTGATTCATAGAAAAATCACACATGATCAAAGTCAGTAGAATTATACTTGTATGAAAATATTAAATATCCAACAAAAAAATCAAGTCTAAGCCAAACTGTAGCTGAAATAGAAATATGTGAAACCTATGGATTCAAAATGTAGTAATTAGAATATGATTCACCTGCATTATTAAAAAAGTGTAATGTTTATGAATAACAATTAAACCAGAATATGTTTCAATATTGAGTATTCTCCATTTCTATCTATGGTTTTGCATCTGGTTTTTTACACATTTCTCATCATCTTGTTTGCTGTGGCCCATAGCATAGAACAAAGTTTTATGCCTCTTCACAAATACACAAGGAAGCACCAAATTTGCTTCCATCTCCAGCTGAACTATCAGTTCCAGTCTGTGCTCATCATTATCCTCAGAAGCTGTGACTGACAGACTAGGCTGATGTTTCACAGAAAAGCTATAGTGAAAACAGGCAGCTTGATATACAGGGTGGGAACTCTCCATGTGGCAATTTCTCAGATGGTCAGGTCTGCACATTCTCCCTGAAGATAGCTAACTGGAGTTAAAAATAAATAAAGCCAAGAATCTACTTCATGTACAACTCCAGGCTCATCAAAGCCAATACCTCCTGTCAGATTACTACACTTTCTCTCATTAGCTTGCCACTGACTGAGAAGCTCAGCAGCAATATACAAACTGTACCTACTGCTTCTGTTTATTTTCCTTTTGTTTGAACAATGAGAGAATATATATTACACCAAGACTTGATTTTGTAGCACTGCTAAATCACACTTGAGGGAGCAATGAAAACAGTGCCTGTTTAATAAATATATGTTGATATTTCATATCTAATTGCTTCCGATGGGATCCTAAACGCATCCCATGAAAGAGAGGGAGTATATAAGTCACAAAAGCTAGAGAACATCTGACTGATGTATATAACTCTCATGTGTCGTGGTTTAAGCTCTGGAGCAACAGTTCTTCCTGTCACTTTGCTACTGTCCCAGTTTCAGCTGGGACAGAGTTGATTTTGCTTGCGGTATGTGATATGATGCTATGTTTTGACTTCAGGAGAAAAACAATGATGATATCACATTGATGGTTTAGTTGCTAAGCAGTGCTGTACAGAGCCAAGGACATTTCAGTTTCTCAGCTTCTCCTGTTGTATTGCTCATGAGAGGGCTGGGGGGGCACAAGAGTTGTGAGGGGACAGAACTAGGAAAGCTGATCCAAACTGGACAAAGGAATAATCTATACCAAATGACATTGTGTGAAAAAAATATGAAACTGAAGGGAGTTGGCCAGGCAGGCAGCCACTGCTCATGGACTGTCTGGACATTGGTCAGTAGGTGGTGACGAATTGCTTGAGCATTGCTTGTTTTGTGTATAAATATACATACACACACATATAAAAATATATGTAATTATCATATATGTAATTATCATTACCATTGTTCCTCCCTTCTTTTTGTTAGTAAAAAGTTTTTATTTCAACCCACAAATTCTATCTTCTTTTTCTATTCTCTCCATCACAGTGGAGGGGTGAGAGTGAGCAAAAGGCTGTGTGGTGTTTAACTTTACTGGGTTAAATCACAACAGCTACCAACTGCTGCTCCCAGATAGATGAGGGAATGAGAGGAAAAAAAGGACAAGCCCAAGGAGCATCTGGCAAAAAGAAACATACGAGGCAATAAAAATGATACAAAATTAAAGCATAAAGGAGTTTTACATTTCCAAACTACTTGACAAATGACTCATGTGGATAAACATATACAGACACAAAAGGTAATAAATCCCACAGTTCTTACAGGAACACATCTTATTCATGCTAGGCATGCTCAGCTTTTTATTTACTTATACACAAAAATGCCAATTTATAAACTCTCACTTTCTACATCTGCATTCTACAGACAAGGCTCTGTCACTGGCTTCTGCAAATGTACTAAGTCCCAGGTGGTTGGTCTTATTTCAAGGCTAACACATCCAGTTTTTTGACTGTTTAATGCCATTTATATTTCCCTCTGTCAAAATCTTTAAAATCTCTGCTACTTTCCCCATTTCCAGTTTAACTGACAGGGCCTCAGACTTGCGTAGTTCATAGAATCATACAATCACCAAACTTGGAAACGACCTCCAAGACCATCCACAGTCCAACCGTCCACTTACCATCAATATTTCCCCACTAAACCATGTCCCTTAGTATAAAATCTAAATGTTCCTTGAACACATCTAGGGATTGTGACTCAATCATTTCCCTGGGAAGCCCATTCCAGCATCCAACCACTCTTTCAAAAAAGAAATTTTTCCTAACATCCAGCCTGAATCTCCCCTGGCACAACTTGAGGCCATTCCCTCCAGTCCTATTGCTAGTTATACGGCAGAAGAGACTGATTCCCACCTCACCACAGCCTCCATTCAGGGAGTTGTAGGGAGCAATAAGGTATCCATCGAGCCTCCTCCAGACTAAACAATCCCAGTTCTCTCAGCTGCACCTCATAAGAATTGTGCTCCAGAACCCTGATCAGTTTCATTGCCTTTCTCCGGGCAGTCCACAGAAGCAATAAATATAAGCCCTTTACCACTCCCCAACTTCAGCAGCTGTACAAAAAAGGCTTGTAATGCGAGCTGAATCACGGAACAGTTTGGGTTGGAAGGGACTTTTAATATCAACTAGTTCTAACCTCCCCAGCTATAGGCAAGGACACCTTCCTCCAGACCAGTTGCTCAAAGTCCCCATCCAGCCCAGCTTTGAATACATCCAGGGAGGAGGCATTCACACCCTGTCTCGCTCCAATTTATAGGAGGGAGAGGAGGTTCTTTTATTATCTATATACCCGGCGTGAGATTAAGAAGCAACGGTTCAAATGTTGGTCCGACCAGTTTATTACAAATCTTAATCAGGGGAAATGGGGGAGAATGGACACTATTATGAATTAGGGTAATGGGGGAAGGGAAGGAGGGCGATAGAAAAGATAGAAGAGAAGAAGCAAGGAGTCTTTATAGGCAGCAAGAGGGACATAGTCACCACCATGGATCCAGCGAGGTTCGTAGTTCCGTCTTTGATCCTCAGTAGTGGTGGGTCGTCGGGCATAGTTGTCCTGTTGCCAACGACGACGACGACCATGGTGATGATGGCCCTTTTTCAATGCTTCAAAGTGGTTGAGTCAGCTATCTTTGGGGTGACAGCTCAAACCCAAGGTGGTCGAGTCAGCTCTCCTTGCGGTGGCAGCGTCTGGCTCTGGGATCTCAGCAGGAACCTCCTTTGTTCCCATCTTCCGGGCCTTGCCAGCAGATAAGAGGAAGCAGGGAGGCACCAACTTGCATCTTGCCTTCGCAAGATACAATGGTATCATCCCCCAGCCTTCCATACTTAGCTGGAGCGGTTTGGCCACAGGCCAGATCTTCCACCAGTGAACACTCCTGAGCACTCTCTTCCGCTCTTCTACAGAGCAAGCAGCTCTGGGGGAAGGGGCTTGCAAATGTTCCCAAAGCGATATCCATTGTCACACAGTTAGCACCCATCAGTTGCCTCCTTGACAAGTCACTCAGAGTCTTATCACAAGAAAAACCTCAGGAAGCAAGCTTTGAGCCGAAAAAAACTAAGAAGGATTCTCACACACCCTCCCTAGGAAACTTGTTCCACTGAGGAACAAGGAGAAAGATTTGGATAGATTTTATATTTTAAAAGGAAAGAAGTTCATATTCATTTTGAATTCTTTCAGGAATGTCACACTTAGGCCATATGAAGATAAGCCAAACTTCAGTCTCTCATCTTTAGCAGAAGTCTTTTCAAGAGACAATGCACTCCTAGCATCCTGCATGGCCCTGTATAAGTGTACTGGATTCTGGATGAGTCATTTTAAGGTTTATCAGTGATATTCCTAGAAAGAAACTTTGCTGCAAATAGAAATGCTCAGGCTAAGTGCGTGTGTCTTACCCTAATGCTGAGATCCGCCATGAAAGAAATTGAATACTAACGACATGCAACCTTTACATAAAAATTTTCATTTTTCTGAGGAAAGTTAAAAAAGGGAATCTTCAAGGGAAAAAGAAAACTGTCATAATCAGTGTTCTCAGCTTCTGAGGATTCCTATTTCCTTACATCAGGGTCTTAAGACTCTCTTTGGACAATAAAAAGCAATCAGTCCGAAGTAATTTCTTCTTTCTGTTATTGTTTTAATTTCCTTCCTCACTTAATATGCACCATTTGCTATTTGCCAGAATTAATGAGCACAAGTCCAGTAGCAGGACTTCTTCACCAGGAGGCTTTTTTCCCCAAGACCTCTCAAATCAGGTCACATAGACATGCTTTGTTGAACAAATATATAGTTTGGTACTCCATTTATCTTCATTTGACAACAACCAAATTCTACCATAGGAATAAAGTTTTACACTGATCAGTATGAATGATGCTTTCATTATGTTGTTCTAGTGGCTACAAGATAATTAATGTTTTGTGACAGACGCATTCAAAATAACATTAATTATATTATTAATTATTGTAATTAACTTAAAATGCTTCTATGTTTTCCAATAAGATCCCCACAACTAAGCCTTTTCAGCTGACAGCTTTTTCCTGCTCTTTGTTTACTTCAAAGATTTAGTCTGATCCACAAAAATGCACCTTTGGAAGTTAATTTGAGGTCTGTTTTATTAATGATCTGATTCTTTTTATTTTTGTTTGTTTCATTCATTTTAAGTAAGTATATAACTGTAGAATGTTAATAACAAGATACTTGCATGCATTTATTTCAATATGTTTCGCCATATGTCATTTCCTGCATAAAGTCAGCTTTGAACTGAATTTTACCACAAGCAGAGAACGAAGCTGAATGGTGCCTCTCTAATAGTTATAAAAACACATGTAATGGTCTTGAGAATTTTTTTTTTCTAGTGTTACAAGAATCAGGTTGAAATTGCAGCATCAATATGTTATCTGCCTCTTGGGAAAGAAACTAGAGAGAAATTTTCTTTTTGTCTTCTCACTGTTTCTCATTTAAAAGTAATGTTCCTAACAAAAACTCAAGCAAAGACTAGAGTTGATGAAAACAACTCTGCTCACAACACTGTGGAGGTTTTTAATCAATGCACAAAGAAGAAAAGAGCTCCTCAGTAGTCCAAGCTTTATTAAAAAATATATTTCAAATATGAGAGAAAATTCCTATTACTCTCTCTTCTGATTATGGCTTTTCTTGTAGAAATGATATCAAAACAAAGACAACTTGGAATCAATTAAGGCAATTTTCAAATCACTGTGGTAGCAGTGAGTGAGTTTTAGCAGCATTATAGACAGACATGTCAAAGTACAAAGCAGCTGAATTTCAAATTCCTTTGGAGCAGCTATGAGATTAACTGAATTCAGTAACCAGAATTACAAAGACTTCTACTGTTGTCAGTCTTGTTATTTTAGGTAGTACAATAAAATATTAATTCTGCTGTTTTATAAGATATCACAAGACAATAAAGATGGACATACCCTGTTTGAAATTGATAGGTCATGGAGATCTGCTGCAGGATGGTATTGGCTTCAGTAAACGTCCTGTGCACAATAGTTATAGTTCTACACTCTAAAGAGGAACTACTAAGCGCCAGAGAATACAATTCAGTAGATTCCGAATGGTGACAAAAAGAAATCTCAATTTAATATGCCACAGAACAGAGAGAGCACCTCAAATTTTGCCCTCCTTGCTCTCACTCGATTTTTCAGTGCTCTAGAAATGTTTCTGTCTACGCACAGAACCCAAGACCTAAAACTTTATTCCACATAAAGCAGGTAATTATTTATACAAATAAAGATAACATCAATAGAAAAAATGAAGTCATTTTTCCAAAGCAGGTTAAAATTGACGGTGAGAGATATCAGGGACGTGTTTGTTGCAGCAAGTAACAATGCTCTTGAAGAGCCCTGACCAGATCCCGGTTATTCAAAGTATGTGTGCAGTCACTAACTGTGCTCAGAACAAAGAAAGACTCAACTGAAATCTGATTCTCCAATTAGAGACATTCTGAAATCTAAATGAAGACTAGAACAGTGGCTTGTTTCTTGACTTCACTTCGGTGCAGATATGTACTATATCACAGGCTGCCTGGTTTGTCAAATCAAAAAGGTACTGTACCAGCAAAGCAAGAATTTCAAGTGTCACAAAATCATTGTCTGTAGCATCTGTAGTATTTACAAGACATAAATGTATTTCAGGGCACTTAGAAAGTAATAAACACAGTTTTGGAAAAGGGTATCTAAAATAGCCTTTATAGGGTAAGGGCAGTGCTCATGTCCTTCATGGACAGACAGTAGGTCAATTTCAGTATAAGGCTAAAGTTCTCAAAAAAAAAAGTTTCTGTTCTGTTCCTGTATAGTACTAATTTCAAACTAAACAAAACAAAATACTGGAAACCATTCCACAAGGAATGGAACTGTGTCGGCAAAGACTTAAACTATTGTAGAAGGTTTCCTTCTTCACAGTTCTTGCTCTAGGAAACGACAATGCCAGACTTCACCCAGGCTTGGACTATTGTTTCTTACGCAAAATAGAAACTGCTGCAGTAAGAAGCTGCTTCCATTTTTTGGAATGCCATCAGAGTATAAGGAAGGAAAAAACATAAAAGAAAACTAAACTGCTGCCACCTCAAAGCAGTTCAGCAATCACAAGCACAGTGGCCCTAGAAATGCTATTATCTCTTTTTTTAAACTCATCTTCCAAAAATCTAAGCAGGATACTACTTTTCCCTTGCGTATAATCAATGAATATACAGATGTTATAATTATGAAATAGAAGAGAGCTTAGCTAAGCAGGTTATTACACCAAAGAAAGAATACCCTTGTCCTGGGCTCACAATAAAACTCCGAAGGAGGGATCTCCAGAAAGAAATCCTTCCCCACTGACAGTCAGCTCTTAAATGGGTCTATGAGAGGCAGAGCCAAGATCCACCCCTTCCAGCAGCATAGGTGAATTGCCTTCACCTGTGCTCCCAGGGCTGACTCATAGCTCAGCTCAGGGGATCAATCAGAGGTTCAGGCTGTGATTCAGCAGTTCCCATACACCCTGTGTCTAACTAAATATGAAAACTTTGTAAGTACAGCTGTCTAGCATCACCTTGATCATTTTAGATGCAAGTTACAAGTGCTCTTCAACACACAATCCAGAGCCAAACTGACACTCTAGAGGTATCTTTCTTATACCCAGCAGAAAAATTCAACAAGCCTCAGACTGAAGTACCTGACCTATTAATTTAATGATCTTGGATATAGAGCTGAAAACCAGAGGTGAAATCCCAAAAGGAGAACATTAGACATGAAAGCTATCACCTTTCACTTTTTGTTGTGATGATTGTTTTATACTCCAGCACAATCTAAAATTTGCCACTCTACACAGCTAACACAGCTGTGTTAGGGAAACTTCAAACTTTATTACTTTCGTTACAGCCTCTTTTCCCTCATTGGTTTCTATAGCTATTCCTCACGTTCTTTCTTACGTCAGGTCCTGAATCTTCAAATTGTCTCCTGTAAATGTTGACCTCCATGGAATTCCAATGAAATTGAATTCACTTAATAAAAGGAAGAGGCAAGATCTCCAACACTTAACTGCTTGCAGGCAAAATCCTTGTTATCAGATTGATTTGCATATGGGCACACGGTGAACAGCAAATATGTTTAAAAACTTTATCAATGTTGGCTGGGTATTCACATTTTGCAGGTTAGCCCTGTGCTTGCTTTTCTCTCTAATATATTTATTCCTAGTATTTTATTTTGGTAGAAGGAATAGAGTGTGTAAATCCACTCTGATGCATGTTCAATATTATTTTAATGTGACTATTTCAGTGCTATCAACTTTAATATGATCAGATTTTAGAAACTTTAGTTTTGCTTCAACGTTACAAAAAGCAACACTGATGTTCTTCTCTGAAAAACATGCTCAGCTGTTTCAGTTCAATAGATGAAACTCATAAGTCTGTTCGTAGTTTCAGCAAACTTAGGTTTTCCTCTAATGTAAGTAGATATTTTACATTTCCCATAGAACTAACACCACACTTAGCTGCTCTTCCATAGATTTGCTGTCTACACAAACCTTGGGACTCCTAACAACTCTATCAAATGTTATATCCTACACCCACAAATGCTGGGTTAGTGATGCAACTTCCTATGCTTCCTCTTAAACCATACTGCTCTGCTATGAGAACATAACTTGATTTTCATGGCAAAATCCTTTGCTGTTCTAATCCTGGGGCTCTGTAAGAGATTATTTCTTGAATATGGTAAAATTCTCAATGATTATTTTACCAGTCCAAGACAAAGCCAAACATAGATCCTTACTGAATTACTAAGTGAATCTCATAATCTCTAGTTCCTCTAAGAACTTCTTTCCCCTCCAGGTTCCAAGGCATTCCTTCACCTACCTCTGATTAAGGTCCACATTAAGTTGCTTTGCTAAAGTTAGTGCATAAACTCATGCAGTCTGGCCTGCTATACTACACACACCACTGTTTGGATAATTATGTCTGTATCACAAAGGGATTAATTTTCATTACATCTTTCAAATTATCCATGCCTCCATTGTCTATCACTAGGAAATTCATAATTCTCAATTAGAAGCCTTGATGTTTCTTCAGCACAGTACGTTTTGAGAATGGCATTATTCATAACACATCCTCCCACAGCATTTGGTTAGCAAACATCTGGATCTCAGGGGAGACAAAATTGACAGGGTTGAAACCTAGATAATAAAAGTTTAACTATTGTAAGCAATGTTGGTATTTAATAACTGTGATCTCACTAGGAACAATTTCCAGGAAGAATCACTTTTGCTGCACTGCAACACATGAACAGTGATACTAACAAAGGCTCACATGAGGAAGCCAACAGTTCCCAAATTGCTTCCCTCAGTGATAATTACTGTTCCACAAAACACTGAAATGGAAAACCAGAGAGTAAGAATTTCAGTTGTGCTTGGCAGGATCAACTACTTGTTGTAATATATATGTAATATATAAAGAAGAAAATCAGATGTCACTGCCTACAGGATGAGGGAGAGACATGGTCAATGCATTCTCAGCTAGGAAAGCAAAAGCAACCTAAACAAACCTGTCTGCTGGAGGTGAAGAAAGCAACAGATTTAGGAAATGTACTGCCTTTAAAATGAACAACCTTAGATTTCCTTCCTCCCTTTTCCTTTCCTTCCAGCTGAGCGCATACGTGACTAATGCTTTGTCTCCCATCAAGTGGGAGAACAAACATATGAGTCCACTCAATGTGAAATATAGTCTGCAAAATGAATCCTGGTGTTGAGACTCCAGAGCACTGGGAAAGGAGCCAAATGGGAACACACCAGGCCTACACTTACTTCAAGGACTGACTCAGATGTCCTGTTCAGTAAAGTGGAATCAGTCTTATTTTCTTGAGCCTAAGTAAATTTGCCTTTCTAGATACATAGCAGTACTGGGCTGCAGTGATTGGACTAAAAGATTTTAGGTGTGGTTGTCTAAGAAGACGTTGCATGGATATGTGCTATTGGTCTTGTTATTATTGAAATATTTGGCTGATGTTTTGCATATTTTTGAACTCCTTTGTGGAAAAAGACTGATGTGAAATCCTGTGCCAAAGCATTTTAAATGAGAACAAAATATGTTAATCAACATCTAGCCTGCAGGATTTCACCTCAGAGAGAAAAAGTGAAGGACTGCTATTGATCTGACTGGGTAAAGTTTTTCCGAGGCTTTTATGAGAACAGGCTGGTCTAGACACTAACAACTGTGAAAAATAACTGATATTTAAGAATGAATTTGGCCTGAGGAAACAAACAAACAAACAAAGAATATAAGCTGTGACACTGGCATCAAATTTATATTCACAACCAAATTTTGTTGCTTATTGGATCTGGACTTTTTGTCCAGGCTATTGTAAAAATAAACAGTATTGCCAAGAGAGGATGGCCCAGTCTGAAGGAGGTCTACCTTCACAGATGAACTGAGTGGGAGAAAGGCACTTTTCTTCAGAGAATACAGGCTGGGAGAACTGGGTAATGAAGAAGTTGTTCTGAATGGAAATGAACAATGAATGAAATTCTATGAGATCCAGAACAAAAAAAATCATATTTTTTAGCAAGTACATAAGGCAGGCTGCAGCACAGGATAAAAGCATTTACATGCAGAAGAGTTTTTTTCAGATGCCATAAAATAGATGTTCTTTGCACAGAGAAGCCATTTCACACATTCTGAACACATGCTGCGTGTTGGCAATTTTACTATCAGCCTTCTCAGCACAAGCTGTGAGGGGAGACATTTAGGAAGTGACCAGGCACATTTGGAGCCAAAAAACCTGATAACAGGACTATGTCCTATGTTTATGCCCATACTTCAGTTTCAAAAAGAACAAAAAAGTAAAGCAAATTATCCTCAGAAAGCCACATGGAGACATTTAGTCTAAGTCTACATTTTTCTAAGGACTGTGAAAAAAGCAAAACAGTAAATGAGGGCTCATCACTGGCTCACAGGCATTCTCAAAAGGAGCTTTGTTGGTGGTTTGACTTTTTTTTCCCAAGGATAAGGAGCAACTATGATAAATTTCTTCACTGACAGAAGTATATGCAGTTGAGTACTGCCAGTAGTTCTTTGAGACAAAACAAAGCAAAACAAACTCTTATAAAATGAATGGATTTTCTTCCGATTTGGAGAAACACTGAAATGACAGAAGACCAATTACCCTAGACTGAATGAAAAATGTGTAATTTCACAGTTCAAGGAAAAAGTTGCCTGAACAGGCAGTTGATAAATGGAAAAAGAAAAAAAAAAAAAAGAAAAAAAAAGAAAAAAAAAAGAGTTGAGTCATTATGACATTCACAATCAAGGCTTTAATTTTGAAGACCGTATGGGCTTGTGTGCAATGCATCTCTCTTTTCTTTTTCATTTCTCTTCCTACTACTCTTATTCAGCTGTTTGGTTAATTCCCAGATGTTCACAGTGCATCCCTCATGTGCTTCAGAAACACATCCAGGTCATTTTTCAATTCCCGTTTTCTTCATCAGACAATGAACTAAAGGACTAGATCTCTTTTTTTTGCTGTTGTTTTTTGAGAATTGTTAGCTTGTATTGATAGCTGTATTTTCAGCAATATAATGTAGATAAGGTGATATATATATATGTATATATAAATATATATTTTCAAGCTACGGCAGGGGAAATTCAGGCTGGACATTAGGAAGTATTACTTTTCAGAAAGGGTGGTCAGGCACTGGAATGGACTGCCCAGGGAGGTGGTGGAGTCACCGAGCCTGGGGGTGTTCAAGGAAAGGCTGGATGTTGTGGTGAGGGACATGGTTTAGTGGGAGCTATTGGGAATAGGTGAACGGTTGGACTGGATGATCTCTTAGGTCTTTTCCAACCTTGGTGATTCTATGATTCTATGATTCTATATATATATATATATATATATATAAAATAATTCTTAAATTACAGCACTGCAAATATGTAATCTGCCTGACTCCATAAAGCAGTACTCTGCATAGATCTTTACCTTTTTAAAATCATTATCTGTAAAATAGAAAATAATCTAAATTAACTGAAATTAACAGAGGGTAATGTATTAGATGCATTGCAATATATTCTCAAGATCATGAAAGACCAACTTTGGTTTCAGCGGCTCATGAAATCTCTCCATTGCTCTGGATTAGAAGTACTTTTGTATGTATTGGAAACAGGAAGAAAGGCCATTAACAAAGGTCAGTGAGAACAACAGATAAACAGCAGTACATCACAGTGAGATGGATAGGTCTAGCAATTACTTCATTGATTACTATTAGCTCTGTTCTCATTTAACAACTTCATCAGCACAGTGAAAACAAAGCCAGGTATTTGCTGTATTTATTTTCATTTCTAAGTAGTCTTACCTGGACACTTCTCATTAACCTGTTGCATTTGCCTTCTGCAGATACTCTAGAAAATGAGTTTACAATAAGCAAATTCATGGGAATTTTAAATGAAGATAAGTTTTTACAGAAGGTAGATCAGAATAAAAATTCTGAATATTTGCACCATCAAACAATTTCTAAAATCATTCAATCCAGTAAAAATTTAAAAATAAGATAACCTCTGAAAACAGCTTGCCAAATAATTTATTGAAATAAAAGGAATCTGATATTTGACCAGTTTAGTTCTTCTCAAATAACTTCAGGAAAATAATCACTGGAAATTTAGATCTGAGAAAATATTGTCCTGCTGGTTCCAAACAGTGGATTTGTGGTTTCTGCTAAGTCATTCTTAATCACATGAAAAAATAGAAAATATGTCAGCAATATAATTAAATACTGACCTGTTTCTTTATAACATTCCTGTTTTCATGAGGTTTGAAAGCAGGAATTGCACATAGTTTTACAAATTCAAGTCTGTACACTAATAAACTCGGGCAGCAATTACTTTTATTCCCTCATCAAAAACACACTATTTTTGCCTTTAAATTCCAGTAAACTAACTTCTTGCAATACTCTTTTCCATAGCATTATCAAACATTGCACACCACCTAAGTCTGGACAATTGTTTCTTACTTTGTGGTGCCCAAATTTAATTGTTCCTCCAATGATCCTGAAAGAAAGCTGTCTGCAACATTTTTCAGTTTTAAGCAAGTCTGTAACGGTGAATAAATCAAAGGCCGATGCTGTGACAGTCACTAACATCTTCTAGAACAATGTTATGTTCATGGATAATTCAGAGCAGAGAAAAAGACAGAAACCATCCAATAAATTATTCACTTCAAGTTATTCTCCTAGATCTTATTTCTATCAGTGACTAAATAGATCTGTCTACATAAGGCTTTTTTTCTAAACCTGTCAATGTAGTACTTAACTACAACAAATGATGATAGTCTAGAATAGTAAAGAACAAATTGTGCCACATGTGATCATGCTGAATCTTACCTGTCTGAACACAATGGCCTAGATTCATCCCATTTTACTTGCCTTTTTAGTAGAATATATATATGAGAAGACTAACCTATCTCTATAATCAATTGGAGGTGAAATAGCAGTTTCAGATTACTATTACCTGAGTATATGCAGAAATGCTCACTAAAGCCTCCTTCTCAACTTAAAATGTCCACATTGCTTTGCATTGTAAGGGGTCTCCTCTCAATAACATGAAAAAAATTCATGGTCTACTCAGAAAGGCTGGATTCAATGTACCACTATATTTTTTTCCTAAGCAAGTTCAAACTGAGATCATTGTCTATATTTAGTCAAAAGCAGATTTTCTTTCTTAGGCACAGACTTTCATAGACTTGATCCTATATATTGAGGCCAATGGTGACTTTTGATTGAACACTTTAGCTACAGAACACTCCATTAAAACGAACATGGGCTCATCACACAGTGTCATCTCTTCCGCTCAATATCACAACTTGGTTCCATTCATAGTTGCCTATCAGCTTTAGTTCTTCTGATCTTTGCTAAATACAGTAGGAATTTGTCTTCAGACATGTTTGGAAACACCACATTATTTGTGAGTCATGCATAGTAAAGAAGAACACAGTTTTGACACGTACAGCAAGAATTTTGATTGGACATTCAACAACAGGGATTAATATTCTGATATTTACTTTCTGAATTGAGGCAGAAGCATCTGACTTTTGGTTTGCCATTAATACCTTAGCAATGTGAGAATTCAGATATAGCCAAACCAGATACTTTCTTCTGGTAATTCAATATCAGCTTCCACTTGGAATGAAACGCATTTGTCAGTAAAAATTTATTTTAAATATTTATCTGCTAATAAGTCTGTTTTCAAAGCAAAATCCACACTGAATTCTTTTGCAGCTGTATTATTTCCCTTGTCATTCCAACAATTTTGTCTTTGTTTCTAAACAGAGCCAAGTTTTTCCATAGTTAAGGTTAGATCTGCTTAAACAATCTATTCTCAGTCCTTTACCCACCACTCTAGGTGTTCTGTAAAATTTGCAAAAGAATCTGTACAGAAAAGAACATCCTTTTACTAACAGTTGTTATTAAAAACTATTCAACAAATAGTTTCTATTTTCACTGCTAAGGCAGAATATAATCCCTACAAACAATTCCATGAGCTACTAGAAAACAAATTCATATTTTTTGTTCATTTTGAAGGTCCCATATTTCTTTTCTGCATTACTCTGAATTGGGATAAGATAATCTGTCCACAGGTCAACTTTTACCCCTCCGTGTAGCATATGCACTAGAAAAGTAACCTTCAATTTTACATACACAAAGAATACATTGTTTTAACTGCACCAGTTGGTTAAATGGCAATATCCTCACTTTTAGGATGGATATAGCTGAAATGGTCTGCAGATGGGTATCCATCCATAACATTTTCCCCATGGGAAGCAAAATATACTGCAGCAGCATGAGAAACTTTTCCACTGTAGTGCATCCACAGTGATCTAGTAATTTTAGCAGGTAACACACAAAATTGAAATCTCTCTCAGTTATCAACTAATGAATCCTAAATATTCATGAATATTGGGTACTTAAAACAAAAAAAATATCCATTAAATAAATCAGAAGATCCTTCAAATTAGAACAGGGAAAGAGAGAAGCTGTGACAATACTTTGTCTCTTTGGCCTTTGAAGGATCCAACAGTTCCCAAACCGTTCTCACCACAAGTTTGTTTAACTTGTTCATAATTACATCTTACATTCAATTTCACAGCCTCCTTAAGGAATCCATTCTGACCTCAATCCTAGAAGTTATAGAAGTCTCACATAAACTATTATTTAAGATTCAACTCCACAGTAGGCTGAAAGACCATTCTTCCTTGCTTCTGAACCTCTGCCTCATTTCTCTCTGGACTCTGTCAGCTGTTCTATCATCTAGAATTAAAACTCCTGAAAGTAGGCATTGTCATGTACTTTACAGTGTTATAAATACCATCATAATATTCTTTAAGACTCTCTGTGATACTCTTCACATAAACGTACAGCATCCTTTGGTATAGTTTACTTGGGTATATGTTAGATTAAGCACTGCTAGTATAAACATCTTTTACAGATTAGAGTGAATTTCTTTACTATAGTCAATTTTTCTTTACTAAAGTCAAGATTTTGAGTGCAGCAGTAGGAGGGGGAAGAAAGAATCTGCCAAACAAAATATATGCATATGTCTATTAAACATGACTTATGGTCTAGAAAGCATCTGAAAACACTAGTAAAGTCTTTCAGAATCAATTCAGAACATTTGAAGCTAAATATTCGCCTTGTGTGAACATGGACCTACAAATTCAATACCTAGAGGTATTATTTCTGTCTTTGATATTAAGAGACTGAGAAGAAAGCTTGTTCCAGCGCCTTCTAAATGTCATAAAATAATGTCAGAAACTGGTTGGAGCTGCTTTACTTAAGCAATTTAGAACAAAACATTAGTCTCTATACATTACTGAGTTGGCAGATAGACATACCTTATGTCCTAAATGATTGTTTCTAGCTCTTGGACACATGTATAAGCACCATAATTAATAATAAATGAATGAAAAATCTAATTCCAGCTAACAGTTATGTGAAAGAGAGGCAGCACAGCTTAAACTAATAATTAAATCTGGCTTTAAAAAGCAGTTGATTTGTTAGAAAAAGGTTTCCCAAAATGATACCTGTGCACAAGTTTTTCTCATAGCTTGATGCTTCAGGTGTTCAGGTCTAGAATCTGAAAACTTTTTTTTGTGATCCAGATCACTAGTCCTTTAACAAAGGCTTAACTTTGCTGAAGCCTAGCAGCAGATGCTGCCAAGAGAGAGTCTAATTTTGAGCTGTCATTCTGCCTAAGCAAGATTGATAGTATCATCGATAAGTCTGTAAGGTAAAAGTAAATATGTGCCAATCAGTAGATCCTGTGGCAAAAAGGCAGGGGTGAGAACTGCAAGCAAGAGCCACTAAGGCATCATTTGAATGAAACTGCTGATAAATGTTATCTCTGGCACTAAAGAGAGAACAAACTGTACTCTAAGCTATAACAAAAAAAAAAAAAAAGAGTGGATGTCAGTGACGGTTCTTCTTGAGAAAACTAAAAGGGTGCATGGGTTTGACTTCACACATAATAAATTTAGACTTTTAAAATTGAGAAAAGAGTATTAAAATCTCCCATTCACACAAATTTCCAGCTGCTGAAAAGGAACGACTGGACCTGCCTATAAATTTAAAAGATGTCACTACACAAGGAAGCAGCATTATCTGCACAAGTTCGGGATCTGAAAACAGCTACATTAATGGCAAACTAGCCTTGAGTTAACCAGATCTGTTGGCAGCCTAGCCTTGCTAGTTTACACATAAGGAGTGTCCACTAATATGTTTGACTTCTAGCACAAAAAATATTTTCTGTTGCAAAGGATGTGGATGTAATAGACCATTGTAAATGGATCACCGCACCAAGCTGGAGATGCAGCACGTTAGCTGTGCCTACAAATTAGAAAAGCTTTAGTCCCATCTAGGGATAGAGATCTTAAACTTTATCTCTTTTGTGAAAAATTCTGTTTAAAACACCTCATAGTAGTAGATACTCCACATAAAGTCTACAAAGACTCCAGCTTCACATCTAAATAGAGTTTCGACTTGTCAGCACCTTCAGGGCACTTTCTCACTCTTGCTCTCAGAAGAGCAAATTGAATGTTGCCCTTCTTTAAATGTGTATTCATTTGCAAATCCATACACATGCACACACACTAATCATGCCTGGCAAGTGATCTGTGTGCATCTTCCCTTCATTAACATTTCTCTTTCCTTTCTCTAATTTACTCATGATGTCTTACTCATATTTTTAAAACTATGAAATTAAAAAGAATAGGGATGATTGTTACTGAAAAAAGAATAAAAATTGTACAAGAAACTGACTGTTCATCACTTTCCTGTTCTTATCAATATAGGAGCTGCTTCAAAGACTGAGACTCTAGTCAATACATGACAGAAACTCTGTATGTGTGACTAATAATGCCAGGAGCAATAGGATCTATGATGACATGAGCTCCTAAAAGTTATATATGTTGGGGAGCAAATGATGTAGAAAAATGCTAAATGGTAAGCCCATCATTTAGAAAGCTGATGTCATGTAATTTACATGAAAGGCTACCTGTTATGACAGATTCCTACTTTCATAAGGTGTAAATATAATAATATTGGGAAAATCTCATGAAATACTCTCTACATACTGTTAGAACTTCCAAGAAAATATAAACAGCAGAATAGCTACTTTGGATTGATGAAATTAAGGGACAAAGCACTAGTGTGGAGACACCCACAAAGACAGAAAGCTTCCCCTAAAATTCTTATGCATTTTACATATCAGAGGCCAGCCACAGAGAACTGTGAAGAAACACTGAATGACTGTATCTCTTATTATTTCACCAATTTCGGGTGAAATGAATTGCACTCTAACAGTGCCTATTTTGTGTCTCTGTCTAGAAAGAAAGACTGATGTGATTAGCTCAGGCAGAGAAGTCTATTTATAAAAATAATGTGAGATGAATATCATTCATGTACTAGATAGAACAGAAAAAATATGCATATAAGCTTCTTAGTTAAGAGTGGAAACTTAGTCACTTTGTTATTCCACTGAGGAAATCAACATCAATTCTAAGGGAAACATTTGCATTGACAGTTCAAGGAGTGTCTTGCACAAGGGATCATCTTTGCTATTCACATAAGGATGTCTCAGTGAATATTCAGTACTGGGTGTTGAAGTCGCTGGAGCTACCCTGTGATAGAAGCTTCAATACACCCTTGCCTACAGGAAAGCTGGGGAGGACTTTTTATAAGGGCAGGTAGTGACAAGGCAAGGGTAAATAATTTTAAACTGGAAGAGGGTAGATTTAGACTAGATATCAGGAAGAAATTCTTTACTTTGAGTGTGGTGAGACACTTGAATGGGTTGCCCAGCAAGGTTGTGAATGCCTCTTCCCTGCAAGCACTCAAGGCCAGGATGGTGGGACTTTGAGCAATCTGGTCCAAAGGGATGTATCCCTGCCTATAGCAGGTGGGTTGGAACTAGGTGATCATAAAGGTCCCTTCCAACCCAAACCATTGTATGATTCTATACCTGCTTCTTCTCAGTTACTTCAAACAGGCCTTTCCTAGACTCATATATATCAAATCATTTGTGCCCAGTAATATTACACAAGGCAATGAGCACAAAAAGGAACACAAGAGTTTCACCTCTTAATGTTCTAAATTACCTACAGCTGGAATAAAGCATGGTAAAATAGCAGGATAATACCAATATGAAATTGCTTCACTGTGTACAAGCGTAATGCTAAAATATCCTGCCTTTGTTTCTCTCTCTTCTCTGCTCTTGGATACCTTCTTTCATCAAGTTGTGAGAAGAGAGATAAAAGCATTGATACCCTGGAGAAATTCCAGATTGGAAAACCATAACGTGACCAGTTGTAGTCACCAGAACAAGCAACTTTTTAATCACTGTGAAGAAGTTTTCCCGCACTTCCTGCTGAGGAAGGACCTTCAGAAAGAATTCATGAGAAACTCTTATAGATGAGAAATGCTATAGCAGACCATTGAGGAAGGAAAAATGAGAAAGTAATTCATAACAGCAATTTATTTGACAAATGTGGATCTTTTTCTCTCCTAATTTTCTCAGGGACACTTGATGATTTTTTTCAAATCTGTCTGCTGTGTAGGATTATTCACTATAGAATTCAGATGAAAACTTCTTGGCCTTCAGCTTGTTTGTAAGCACCCAAGTTTACAAAGCTGTAGACATGTTGACTGATTTTGACTCAGCCAACAGATGGTTATAGGGTAATAAGAATTTAAGAATATAAGAATGTAAGAATATAAGAATACAAGACTTTAGAAGAATAAGGGAATAATCTAGTTTCCAGGTCTAATGTTCATTCATGTTATCATTCGCTTTTACTGATCTATAGTTTTCCCACCAGAAAAATAAATATTTCCCCATACATCCCTGCTTGTAAGTCCATTTTAAGAATATCTGAAAGAAACAAATGTTTCAAATAGTTCCTTGTGTGGTATTTTTTCCTGTGGTCTGTTCTGACTACATAGCTCTGGGAGAGCAAACAGAAAGATATCATGGGGATAAAAAAAATGTGTAGAAGGGCAAGTAAAGCTGAGATGCTGACTGATGCTGTAATTTAAGAGAGAACACTGAGGGAAAGAGGTAAACTCATTATTATAGTTATGTTCACACATATCCTGATTCTGCAAAAGATAGCAAATACTGCATGGTTTTGTCTGTCTATGGTTTGTCTAGAGAATAGTGAAAAAACAGACAACTTTCCTGCTCATTACAGATGCTCTTCATTTCTGTTACCAAGAAGAGATGGCCCAGCGTCCTCCCCCAAAGGCTGTGATTACATTTGGATAACCTGGGGATTATGAGAACTCAGGGAACTGTAGGAACTGGAAGCTCAGGAAAACCACTGGTTGATATTACGTTGTCTTTCGAAAATACTGATCTGTGGTCAGGTGCCATAAAGTTAGAGGCCACAAGAATAAGATCACTGCAAATCATCACAGTTGGGAAAGAAGCTACCTTTCATAACATACAGCTAATGCAGAAGGCAACAGTCCAAGCCACGTTACACAATGTATGCTGCTCTGCATGTCCACTTCTCCAGCAGAAAACAGCACAATCACCAAAGTCTGTGTCCTGCTTTCCAAATGCTCCATAACTTTGTCAAAGGTAAAGGACTAGCATTATCAGGGCTCCTTACACTAACTTCATTTTCTAGGATCAGTGGCATTATCTTTAGAAAAATATCTTTATTCCTTTATTATTTAGAAATAAAGCAATCTGAAAGGAACAGAATGAATTTATGACTGAGAGGATTTTGCTTATTCACTTTCCAAACATCACATACTTTCCAAACATCAGTGTTAACCTAGCTGAAAGGGCAGACCAAATTGAGGGCAGCTAGCAGAATGGAAGGGCTGAAACCTCTCAGTCTGGCATTGCTGATGAAGAAAGAGGAGAAAACGTAACATGAGATCAGCCCCAGCTGACTGGTTTGTCACTGTTATCCTATGTCACTATTAGTAACTTCTCACCTGTATTTTCATTGGCCACTACTTGAGAAGTCAGCTAGAAGGGGCCACATCTACAATACATCTGTCAATACCAGGATTTTATTTTAACCCAGTCTAATGTTAGTTACTTGTTATTTTTATTCCTAGTAAAAGGATGATATTAAAATTTACATGAATAGCAGACAAACAAAATACCTTTCCCAATTTTGTTGGCCAAAGTAACATTTACTGACGTCACTGCAAACCATAAACTTGTTTTCAGAGAAAATCTGACCAAAGTGAGGGCTGCTTGCACAGCTGCAGATCTAAAGCTCCATTCTACAAAAGAGAAAGGCTCATCAGGTCACTTTAAGACACACACTTCCTTATCCAGTACACTCATTCCTGCATGTAGTCAATCATATTCATTTTCTATGTTATTATCTATATATATTTAATTTAACTGGCACCTGTTTCAGAGGAATGTTTGGTAAAGAGCTATCACTTAGTAATTCGATAATTTCTAAGCTTTGCAGAAAGGGACCTGGAGGTCTTGGTGGACGCTAAATTGAACATGAGCCAGCTATGTGCCCTTGCAGCAGAACAAGTTGACAGTATCCTGGGCTGCATTAGCAGGAGCATTGCCAGTAGATAGAAGGAGATGATCCTTCTCCTTTTTTCAGAACTGATCGTACCTGAAGTACTGTATCCAGCACAAAAGGGACAAAGACATAATGGAGAGAATTCAGTGAAGAGCCTCTGTTAGTGCTCAGAGCATCTCTCTTCCAAGGAAAAGTCAAGAGTGCTGGGGAATTCAGCTTGGAGAAGAGAAGGCTCAGAGAAGGAGATGAGCACCACACCATCAGCCAAGTCTGTCATTACTAATAGCACTTCAGAACTCAAATGCAAATGATGCCTTACTAAGGCATGGTCATCCCCTGTCAATGCAGAAAACTTCTGCAAGACACTCATTCAATTTATGGACACATTAAACATATTTCAGCCTTTTTCCACTGTATCCAAGAATTTCTACTCTGGCCACAAGGTTAGCTTCATATTTATAGAACTTCTCAACATCACTCTTTTAATCTACTTCAAATACATTTCAGAAAGGTGTGGGGAGAACTCTGCTAGCTGTGGCAAGGTTCATCTGGAAGGCAAGCACACTGCAGAAATCCACAGGAGGTTGAGCATCCCCTGCCCCCTGTCACTTGAAGAAAAAGACAGAACTGTGAGATATCTGAGATCCTCTGTGTGAACTATTATCAGAGAATTTTAAAGACAGAAAGTAAAAGTGAGATTGTATAATCCAGCTCAGAATATAAAACAGTCACAGCAGGGGTATTTTAGGCTTTTTATACTACTACTGAGCTTTAACTGATCTAAAAGGTTTCAAGATGAATGTGGGGAATGGATTTCAAATAATGACCTATAATAGCAAGTTCTATAGAACTATACTAAAGCAGTCATGTTTTAATACCCATATGAGACTTCCATTCCTAATAAACAAGAGAACAACCTAAAGAGTAGACTGTGGGTAACTGTTGGATCAGTTCATGTAAACTGCTTTTCCCAGGCTTGGAATCCAGCCACTTAGATGCAGAAAAACAGCAGCTTTCTGCGTGTTTCCTAAAGCATCACACAGAACTTCAGGAAAGGGAGGAAAAAAAAAAGAAAAAAAAAAGATTACATAGCTCTCATCAAATGCACAGGGAATTTGAAAGACAAGCTTTTGGCAACTCCAATGAGAATTTAGCCTGGCAAATGAGGTCAAACGATCTTGCAAAATCAGAGCCAAAACTAGTTTTACCTATCAAGAAGATAAAGATATAAATTCATCAATTTCTGGAGACTAGCTTGGCATTGTGACTGAGGTGTGACTGATGTTGACATTCTGGAGAGATAACACAGCCTCTAGTTTTTCTTTCAGCTGCCTGCTTATGTTTTTGATCTAATGGATACATTATTGTATGTACAGAGCTAAGTAGCAAACTGAGAAGTAGGGAGATCTTGCCTTACCCATTACATTTCCTAAAATCCCTTCTGTCTCACAGACAGCTGCCTGTACTAGACAGAGGATTTTGTGATCATATTACATCCAGTCTGTTAACAACCAACTACGTTGCATTTTGAATTCTTCTGAATGTCTCCACAACTGAATGGCACGTTCGGTCCTGGAGGCTTTTCATTCCTGTACTTCCCATCATAATTAATGGCTTTACATTTGTAATATCAAAAATATTAGGATCTCTGATCTGCGTGTACCATTTCCTGACAGCATTATCAAATGTATAAACTATCTTTCTTTCACTAAATGTTTTTACCACAGTAGAATCATAGAATCTCTCAGGCTGGAAAAGACCTTAAAGACCATCGAGTGCAACCTAACCTTACTACTCTAACAACCCTCCACTAAATCACGTCCCTGCACCACATCCAAACGTTTTTAGTAGTAGTAGTTGCTTAACACTAACCTGTACTATGGTTTCTACCAACTAGATCAAACCTACAGCCTCATTTCAGCAAAGCACAGAGATATTACACAAGTTTATGAGCAACAATTCATACTGAGAATCAAATCCAGCAAGATGGATATTTAAAAATGGAAATTAAGCTGTCAAAATAATTTCAATGAAAAGTTCAGTGAAAAATGAAACGGTAGCATTATAGCCTCAAGACCAGTCTTCTGAGGGTGAAAAAAAAGGACTGCTGTTGACATCAGTTCCTTAGATGAGATTCGGAGTCAAATGAAAAAATGTTCATTTGAAACTAAAGGAAAAATAAAATTAAATACACTCACAGCCTTTTGAAATCTGAACGTTTCAGGTTGTAAATCATCTTAATTGTGCCTAATTTAGAAGTTTTGTACCTCTTGCATTACCTATAACCAGATTTGCATTTAATTTTGGCAGAAATTTCTTGTAGAGACAAACATGAAAAGCATATACAGTGAAACAGAGATGGAGGTACCTGAATTTGCTTTGCTAATCTAGATTGTCAGTTAAAAATGGTATATCAGGAGAAAGGAAATGGGTAGGATAATTTGAACTATTAGAAGTTCATGTCACTTTTATTCTTTTTTCTTTAAAAATATGAAAGTCAAAAGTAATAAGGTGATCCTGCAGCAAATCCAAGATCACAGTTTCACCTAGCACATACTATCATCTAATCTAACCTATAGTATTAAATGTGAGATTGTTCCTATCTGTAGTAATACAATGTAACAGCTCCTAATTAGACCTTTAAAATACACAGCCACAGACTGAGTTAACATAGGTCATGCAGTTTATAAGAGATTTTGACAACCACATCAGTCACTGAGATTGAAAGAATGGCCACTCCAAATTCCCATCTTCAACACCATATCCTCTCTCTGGGAGTGGAGGGATAACAGGAAAGGCATGAGGAAGGGCACTCAGGGCTCTTCTAAGTACCTGTGAGACTGCAGTCAGATGGTGATAGCCTTTGATAAACTTCCAGAGCCAACTTTGAACTCCTAATGGGCTCAAGACTGTGCACATACCAACCTCTTGCATGCTCCTTCCTGTCCCTGGCAAGATTCCTGTGTAAAACTCATTCCAAAATGGTAAGAGCTAGCAATGCTGTAAGTCCCTCATCAGGGAAAGCAGTAACACAGTTGTCTTCTATCCTTTTCACATGAGATAAATACAACAGATATATTCAATGGCTAATGCTATCTGCTTTGCTGTTCTGTTTTTCCAAACTTGTTTTTCCCCATCTGACCTTTGAAGCCCTATGAGCACATAAGTTGTGTAAGTTTTGCACTCCAATTTGTGGAAGTTTCCCCACTGTTCTTCTTACACCAGCTCAAGACAGATAACTTGCATCTAACAAAAGAAATATATGGAGGATAAATAAAAGATGTTCAGTCATCTCTCTTCCCTGATTTTTTATATTTATTTAGATAAACATATACAGATAGTTAGCCATACCTTCTCATCCTGATAGATCTCCTTTCATATATAATCATTCTTCTACTTGAAAGCACCTGGAAATTTCTACACCTGAAACTGACAAGATTTGGAGTCTTGAAAGGGGAGTGGCAGAATGACTTACAAAGACATCTGGAAGGTCATGGTTTCCTGAAAATGATTTGCCTTCAGTGCTGCAGTAAGACAGGACCTCAGAGAGCTCCATCATCCAAGAAAATCAATGTTGCATGTGTTGTATACTTGCATGTAACTAAGTTATACATGGCTCAACAACTCTTCAGAAAGAGCTCAGATCAGTTTTGGTAAAGTGATGTTGCCTACTAGTACTGTCCAGCTCTGCATTCAATTGATTAGAATACTTAATCACTTAACAAAAAAGATATTCAGAAACTAGATTATTGTCTAGACTAGGGAGGGAAATAATTCAAAAGAGGCTATGAACACTCAAGAGATCAGAGAAAGGTTTCTTTCAGCATTTATATTACTCTTCTGGAGGTATACAAGCTTAAGAATGTGAATGCCTGATAGAAGGAAAATCCATAGCAAAAACAGAATAAGGGCCACCAAAACTGACAGGGTCCAAGTGTTTAAAGTGTTCCTCATATTATGTGGGTTCAAATCCAGGCAGCTCCAACACCTCAATGAGAGTACAGTGAAAATAAAAATTTAGGGGCATCAGGATATTTGGCAGACCTCTAGTATTTAAAGGTCTGGGTTCCTATGGTGTTAGACACACTGGCTACATGTAAAGCATCTGGGAACATTCCCAGGCACAGGAACTCAACCATTCATACTAAAAACTATGAAAACATTCCCTGCTACAATTCTGGCAGGTCATAACTAACTCTTTTCCAAGGACAGCTAATTCCAGGGGCATTTTCCAATAGGGAGTTTGCATGTAGCCAGCCTGTTTTGGAGTTTAAGAGAGTTTGTTAGCATGGTCAATGGGCCATTGTGTGCCAGTTGGCCTAATTACCTGGGAATGTTCCTGGAAATTTTTAATATAATAGTTTATTTGTACTCACTATCTCTGAGCCAATGTAGCAGTTCACCACTGTCAAAAAGAGGACAGACTTGCTCCTTCTCTTGGCTACGTGATCATAGCCGCTCCTTTACACCATTTCTGGTGCTTGTCAAGTCCTTTAGTTAGCCAATAAAATTCTGTAACATACAAAAATCCATTTACTTCTTCTTGCTAGTGCAGGTGACTACTGGTTTAGGAATTCAAATCAGCTCACTTCTGAATTTGGCAAGCATCAAAGCCAGCTCCAGAAAGAGGTGTATCTGGGCCTGGAAGAAAAAAAAGGGCAAAGCAGCAGGGTGGAGTAGGATCTTCCTCAATATTATCCAATGATACATTGAGCTGTGCCTCCTAAATATGCTTTGTGTGAATTACTGAAATTAATTTAGACTGTAGTGTCAAGAGTTTGAGCTGATATATGCTGTCATTGCTGCAGAAGGGTTTTCTTGGCTTCCTTTTTCAGTTGTTCATTCCCATATCTCCTCCCTCCCTTGTGCTAGAACAGCAGTGTATATATCAGTGAGTGAGCTGGACCGAGGAAATGAGCCTCAGGAAAAAAAGTTAATCATAACCTACTCTAGTTCACTGCATGGCCACAAAAGTTAATGCCAGAATGGGATCATAAGGGAGTCGGGGAAAATATGCAGAAATAAGACTGAGTACCCAGGCTGATTTAAAAGGTAGTGCTAGAGCTTATTAACTTAACCTGCTTATGGAACAACTGTTAGTTAACTAAATACACATGCACATTTAACATCTCAAAAAGATATTCAGATTAAACAGTAACAGAGAGAACCTTAGAGGGGACAAGGACTTACTGGTAGCCTAAATATAGATAAGGGTTCAAATAGCATTTTAAAAATAAAGACATGTTGTACAGATTTTCTTCTGTTTCTTTTTTTCCTGTCATAAAAGTTGTGTTTTCTTAATACTGTTAGCTGTTAACTCTTTACTTTTCTTTTTTTCTTTTTAGTTTACAATTGAGATGAAATCAACAGCATATAGATCCAGAAAAAAGCTGAAAATGATGTTTTGTTCATTATGACAAGAAATGCTGAATTCAGCTTTGTGCTGCAATAACCAAATTCAGCTTACTGTGTTATTATAACTTTTTAATTGTGAATATGCGTTCTTTCAAAGTCTATTCTGAAAATACAACTAGTGAGAGGCAGTGAAGGAGAAGCATTAACTTTCTGTTGCTGTCAGACTGATCTCATTTGTAGTATCCCTTACCACTAATTGCTTAAATAAATTGCATTTTGCAGCACAGACAGGAGCCATATTAGATTTTTTGAATTCTGATCTAACTCCAGAATGCTTCATGGAGCAGTTTTCATTACACTCCTGTGTAGCCTTTTTAATGTCTCTAAACAGTTAATTAAGTTATTCTAACAGGCATAACATCTTCTACAGAAAATAAATAAATAAATAAATAAAGGCTTTATAGTGCTTTTGCTAGCTTTTATGCCTCCCATGTAGCTTTTACATAGGGAGTTTTAAAACTAGGGAAAATGATGATGTTACCATTTGATGATTTAACTTTTTAATTTTTTTTTCCCCAATCCCATTCCTCTTAAATAACTTCCCAGACCACTTAAAATAGTAGACAGTGCAAATCAATATAGCTGTGCTGATATAACTATCATAGCTGATTTACACCACTTGGGAAATTCTCAAGGACAATCTTCCAGTACTTGCCAGCCAATGATGTTCATTTAGTTGTCTTGCTCATCACAGCTGCAATTGCAAATGTGATGCAACTGCTTCAGAAATGGAGCACAGCTCAAAGCTTTAAAATCACCGAGCAACATGTGCACTAATTACCTTGACCAGTTATGAGTGATTTGCGCAAGGCAAGATCTGTAGCCAGAGGCAATATCATTAATTAATTAATGGGAAAAAAAGAAAAAAGAATTGTGGAAAAAGAAACATAAGCCTCTTTCAAGATGATCGTTTACACGGTTTAGATAAGTTATTAGATTTGATCCTCTACGCTAAAGGCTGCTGTACCTGAGTATCAACCAGTTAAGATACAGAGAATCCTGTACGCTAAGGCTGCTGTACCTGAGTATCAACCAGTTAAGATACAGATTTCTTGTGGCACATGGTAACATGCATGGGTTTGAGCCTTTATACATACATGGATAGTAATCCTGCTGTAAACACAGTTAAAAATGACATAATCATTGCTTGCATTTAAATCTGTGATCTCAGAAACCAGCAGGATCCCTTTCCATTCAGCTGAGTGTGCACTCAGAACTGAAGGTGATTTACCTTGCAGGAATTTGCTGTGAAAAAGAGAATGATCCTAGAAACAGACCATAAGATGGCCTCAGCAGCCATGTTCACTTTGAACACATACTGCCCTCCTGCTGTGATAATTTCTCTTCATTATTTATGCATATAAAAATAATCTCTGTGAGTTCCTTTAACAGTTCCACCAGAAAGCACCACTTGGAAGCCTGTCTCAACACAGCTCACCAGATGTTCTGTAGCAGCACCTGCCAAGCCCTTCAATTGCTGCCTGCACTCCTGCTGCTGTGAAGGTTCAGATGAGGGTGAAGGATAACAGCACCTCATATTTATTTGCTTGCTTTGATTCAGGAGAATGGCAAGATAAGCACAGTCAGATTTACAGACTTTAGGTGAGAACTGGTGTTTCTGTTGCTGAAATGCAGTCATATCTGTGTTGGAGCAGAGGTGAATCTTTAACAACAGACAGTGCAACTGTAGATTAAGGCAGGAAGGTAAGTAATATGATAGACTACCTGAATGAATGGGAGAATTTTTACTCGGTACAAATCAGATGCCCAAACTGGAATTGATCCAAGACATTAGATTTAATGTCTCTGGTTTAAGAAAAAACTCAACAGAACCATACTTCCTGTAAGGATCCAGCACATCATCTGATGTCAGAGTATATAAAGATATGCTAAGCATACAGAGAGCATTTAAAATGAAATTGTAGTGACAGACATACAATTTCTCAACAACTAAAAATAAAAACAGTATGTAAAATCATTCTACCTTTCCCTCATTTAAAAAGTTGCAGTAAAGAGAAATCTAATTTAAATATCTGGTCTAACAAGTAAAATAGATCCAGACTGATTCAGCCTTCATTCCAAGGTGATTTCATGCACTCTGCCAACCCTTTAAGCAAATTTGAATTCAGAACTTTGCTGCTGTCCTTGAAAAGGGACAGGCAATACCTTTTTGTGTTCTGAGGCTGATAACTGCTGCCTTGTGAATCTCAGCAGCAAAGCAAAATGCACAGAAAACATGAAAAGAAAATGTGTTTTAGCTTATGCAGAACCACAGCTAAACTCAATTCAGCAGTGGAGAGTGACAGAGAAAGTAAAACTTGCATCTGTTACAGTTGCTACAGTTGGAGGTGTGAGTTACAAAGGAGATTTGCCAGACTACTAGGCCTGTAAGCAAACCAGAAGGGAGCAAGATGAACTGATGCCAAAGCATGAGCTGTTTCCAAATGCAGAAACCTGTGCAGAACCAGAAGGTCACAGACTGCAGCTGGTCCAACTGCAAGTGAGACAGAGGGAACAGTCTTAACAAACACCAAAGTGCCAGACAGGAAAAAGAGGTCTGGGTACTAATCTATTCAAAATGAAGAGCTGGCCTGGGATAAGCAAGGGAAAGGGTGAAGAACATGTGGGAACTGTTTTTGTGCCTCTGCCCGATAGACTCGCTTCTTCAGCATTCTGGTAGACTACTTAGTCTGCCCTGTACATCTGGGATAGATTCATCCCATGTCTCCTCTAAACTAGGGTGGGGGCAGGACATGAGGTGATAGGCACTTCCATTGTCTTGTTTCCCAGAATGCTCTCATTTTCCCAGCATGACTCATCTGCTCCTTGGCTGAGCTTTTGGCCCTAGTCTGACTTTAGCACAGACTGTCATTGGTATCACTGGGGAGAAAAGCTATGGTCTCCATGTACTTCCCAGGGAACTGCTTCTATTTGTCTATTATTACTGCAAAATGTTTGAAATTATACTAAAACTTTAGGAAACTAGAAGGGATCCTCCAATATCAGAGACTGAAACAGGAGCCTCTCAGCTAAATACTTGCCAGAAATATAAGCTATTATTCCTGGTGAATTAGTTGTCTTGCAAATTTCCCTCTACTGATTCACCACTAGAATTAGACTGTGCTTGCTTCTCAAAGATAGCTGAACTTCAAGAAAATGGATTTTACCCTCTGACGGCCCTTTCTAAAACTTTAGCAAAGGATAATTTAATTGACAAAAACTAGGATTTGAAAAGAGAGAAAAAATCTTTTTTAAAAAAACTGCTTTTCTTCCTCTTTAGGGAAGTTATATAGTGAATCCCAATCTGCCTTCAAAAAAGCCTAGGAAAAAAAAATTAGATGTAATATATCCCACTCTTAGGGAAGCCTTAGACCTGAAGCATAGTTATTTCATTTGCTTCTTATCCAAAGTAGCTTTGTGCCACACTTTTGGATTGATTCTTTGGGTTTATGATCATCCTTTTTTGGTCTGAAAAGCTAAGTGATGTCTTTGGGGTGCAATTCTACCTCACAAAAGCTAGTGAGAGCTTGGCTGATTACTACTGGGAACAGAAACATATATTCCGGGAACACTCTGGGCCTTTCCACCCAGTAGCTGGGTAAGTAAATACTATGAAATACTTCTGCCCATGAGAAAGAATATCAGGAATATAAATGAACCAAGAGTCAACTGTTTTAAGGAACAAGCATTTTGTTTTCAGGAAAGTTTAAATTACAGCAATAAATAAGGATTGAAGAGGTAGAGGCAGAGACGATGGATTTATAACTAAATAATTTTATAACTATAAAATAATTCCTTCAAGTTGCAAGTAGATAGACCTTGCTCTTTAATAAAAAAATACAACCAAAATTTACATGCACATGAAGTGCTGGAGAAGCAAATGTGCTTCCTACTTGGTGCCCCAGTGAACGGAGTACAGAGTTCTTTGTTGAAACTTTGGGATCTTCACTGTGGGGAAAAAAAACCTCACATTGAACAGGTCCTTGAAAGTCCACCCCATTTTGAAAGGTAGGGTCTAGGTGTCTGATTTTTCCCACTGGTCTATTACAATTTTTGGCTGGTGAAGCAACCCCCTCTGTCTGCACAAGATTTTCCACAAAGGCTGTTAGAGAGACAGATGGTGGAGAGCAATATCATTGTTGAGTCTGAACTGGGATGGAGCTCTTTTGTCTACTGCTGAAAGCTGATGACTGCCAATGGGCACCTTTCCCTTGAGCAATTTATTGATATTCACTGAAAACATCCAAAACATTCTAATTAGGTGCAGGGGTTTACTGGGCTTCTCTGGCTAAACAGACAGACTTTTGGCTATCTCTCATTTCCTCTTTTACCTCAGCCCCAACTGCAACCAGCTGTTAGAGCGTGGGGCTACTTTGAATCATAGGCTCCTTGCCCATTTGAGCTGTTGAGGCATGTATATATCAGAGTTCAAAGTGGTGAGGTTGCCCAAAAATAATTAGGGATTTGTGACAATGACTTAGCCTGCAAATAAACATTGTTTTGTGGAAAATAGTCTGAAAAAAGAGATCTCACAACCCATACCAAACAAATAATATCAGAAGCAAATACTGTATGCAGCCCTCAGTTACAAACAAAAGTTGAGCTCAGTTCTTCTTTTATGCCAGGTGTATGCCAGTTCACCTCTGCTTAATGCAGCATAGTCATTTGTTCAATTTCTGATCTAAAGTCAAGCTTCAAGTAAAATGTCTCAGGAATGGTTTGAATGACCAGATTATAATTATTTCTCTCTCTCCAACCTCTGCTAGAAGATTAGATATCATTTAAAGTGAGTGATCTTAGCAGGCTTAGAATAAGGCCGTAGATCTTTATCCAAAGTCTTCTTTCTCTCCCACACTTGCCCCAACAGCAACACGCTCTCACCACAGTTATTTAGTTTATTTTTTACTTGCAAACTTAAACTTTGTGAGTTCTCATTTTCTTACTGAGATTCAAGCTTTACATTTTAATATGTAAGATGGGTCCTGAGAAATGCCCTTCACTTGTTTGCTGTAGCTCCCTGCAAATATGAATCACTGTATGAGATTTACCAAGCCTCAGATTGGGCTACCTTGCTGGAGTTTCTAATCAGTTTTGTGTCTTTTATCACTGTCTTTCCTCCCCTCCCATTCCACTTTTATATCCATTGGCTTGTTTAATACACCTACCACATCCTGCCTTACAGTCATTTTTCTGAAATACAGGTTTTGTTTCTTAACCACATAATTTCTGACACAACAGGCTGGCAACACTTGACTGATTTCTGAAGTATCCCCATAATATCAACAGCACAACTTATAAATGAATGAAGTCATATGAAATATAAATAGTCAGGCAGAGTTTTGTTAATATACAGTACTTGACAAAATAAAATAAAACAATAAAACACTCTTCTTTTCTTGTTGATTAAAAAGAAGGCAGATTTCTCAGTGTTTCTTCTGTTGCTAGCTGATTTACAAGCATTACCACCTTCCCAAACACTCACTGCTTCTAAGGGTGATGCACCTCGTCAGGAAAGCGCAATCTGATATTGAGCTGCGTAAATTGCTTTTTGCTTCTCCTCCCCTGAATGTGTACAAGTTAAAGAGAGAAAAGAAATGATGAGAAAATGCTGAAAAATGTGCCTTTGCTGGGCACACTACATAGCACATTTCCGCAGTGCATGTTTCTTTCACTCAAGAACTCTTCATTTTCCTGATTTCCTTCGTTTATTATTATTTTTCTCCCTACCCATTTTAATTCCTTTTCTGACTAAAGAGCTGTTTTTTAACAGCTGCATTTCCAGCTGTCAAGTGAATAATTCAGGGGAAATTTCTCACCACTGCAAGAATTGTTCAACAAAATACTTTAAGGAGTCTTCAAGGCTGTTAAAATAAGCTTCACATGACAGCTGCATGCACAGAGTGCTTTATTAGTGGACAATGCAGCACTTTACGATGCATACTTAACCTACACAGTACTTTCAGCAAGCAGTTTATTGCAGACACATTTACCCTTGCTGACAAAGATTCTGTCCTTGAAGACTTCGGTTTTCAAAGCTTTCATTCCAAAGGATATTTGACACTCGTCTGACTTTGGGCAAGATTTTCAAAACAGACCAGCCAGCACCATATACAATGGTGCAATGCAAATAAATCTGAGCAGTGTCTAAACAAGGTATTATGCCTGACCATAGCTGTCTAATCACAGGGAATCGGCTGTCAGAGTTCAGTAGCCAGAAGGCTTCCAGTACCTACTGAGCTTGTTTAGAGCTCGCACGATTACGTGGCAGTATTGTGAGCAGCAGATGTGTGCTAAACATTTCCTATGCACATCACATAGTTTAAAAAGTAACTTCTTTTTACAGTGGAAGTACCTGAGGGATAGAGAAACCCAAGAAAGTCAACTGCATAGGAATGTATCAAAAAAGAAGTTCTCATCACATAGCAAAGAAGTGTGGTGTTAGGTAACAACTCATAGCACGAGTATTTTTGGAATGATCAGATTTTGGTGTGAGAGTTAAATGTAACATCTTTTTCATTTGCTTGTGATAAAGACAATCCTCAGACTTTGCTAGTTAGCAAAGTGTAGAGATTTGTATTTTATGACAATTCTCCTGTGAAACTTCACTGTCTTTCAGTCTGCTAGCCACATCAAATGCAAGTTCTAAATCAAATAGATCAGAATTCAGGACCTGTAGTGACTGCTTTTTCCTGAAATCAAATGCAAATGAAATTTAGTAGAAACAAAATTCAAGCTGCTCTCAGGTTATTTTAATCAACCATTAAATTATATCCTATCCAGAACATGAAGGGTATCATTCAGTGCCCTTCCTAGGCTTCATTTCCTGAGATAGTGATGTCTCAGGTGTTAGCCTGAACCCAGTAAAATTCTTTTACTATATCATTTTTTTCCTGTCCACCACACCTAGCCTGATAATATGGACCTTTATATTTGAACATGAGTTGCTTCAGTGATAGCTTGCTCAGCTCAAGCTAAATGTTCAAGAAAGTCTGTACTTCCAGAGATGGAGTAGACTCCTATTTCAGCAGTTCTTTTAAATCTGTACTGATACCAAAGATTACTAAAGAAGCACAGAGCCATATAGTTCTTGTTTATGTTTGAATATCTTCTATGCTTATCATAAACCTAATCCTCATGGCTGATTGTAATACATCATCTTAAGTATGACTTGGAAGACAGACTTTAGCTACTTTTCATAGTATCAAAAATCAACGAGTCATAGCTACCATAGGAAAGACGCTGAGCAGCATCGAAGGTCAATGTTATCACATGGATGGTGATCAAAGGAAAAGCTAAAAATATATTTTTTCTGCCCCTCTTCTCAAACCCCACACTGAGGAAAAAGCAGATCATTACTGTATTGATTTTGTCCAGCAATGGTGTAAATCACAAAATCAGATAGTCTTGATTACTAGCCGTTGTAAACTAATTATATCTATTAATCACAGAGACCTCAGAAGTTGTCCCTCACACACAAAATAATTTCTGCAACAGAAACATCTTCTATTTTCTTTACACATCTCTACTGCCTCACTAAAGCAAAATATACCTCCTCACCTCTTCTCAGCATATTAATGAGATCAGCAAATCTGTTTCTCTGATTAAGAAACTTACAAAAAGTTTTGAAGAAATAAAAAATCAGAGAGGGGCGATGAGAAGGGAGGTGTAGGGGATGAGAGAGAGATGCAGGGGAAGTAGGAGGAGGTGTGATTGACCCTGCCTAATACAATAGAAATAAGTAGGTGACTCTTTAGAAGCACTTCCGGCATTTTTATATGATTTTCTAGATTTCAGTATTCACTTTGAGTATCTCATTATGTAAGCTAAAATGGCAGGCAAATATTAATATGGCACATACATTTGGTGTCCTCAGATTGGTCCTAGATTATAGAGAAGATTACAGTACATTATCAGACCTATCTGAAATTTCTTGTGTTTAGATCATGTGCTTCATTCCATCTCTGATGTTTATCATCGGTGTCTAAGAACAAAGCAGACTTATTACTTGGCCTTTTTTTCCCTTTTAAATATCAGTGAAGTATATCTCAGTTCTTGTGTTCAGATTCCAGAAATATTTCAATTCAAGTGAAACATGATAATTTTTTTCCAGAAGTTGTTAAAGTTATTACAAAAGTAAAACAAGGTCTCCTATGATATAAATTCCATTATTTTACGACCATAAAGCAAGAGAATGTCACTGTATTTTTTCTAATGCAGCCAGGATTATAAGAAAATAAAATAAAATAAAATAAATAACCCAGGGCTTTTAAGACTGCAATACAAGTTTTTTTTTTTTTCCCCAACAGTTTCATTTGCAGAAGTATAAATATAAGCTTGGAAATAAGTTGGAAATGATTACAGCATATGTGATACAAAAGCATACAGCTAAAATTTGAGTTGTGCATTTTAGATACGTTCTTAACAGAATGAATGTACTTTAAGAAAAAATGGCTGTAAAGTGGTAAAAGAAACAAGCTACAGTAACAGAAAAGAAGAAATGGGAAGGGAAGGCAATAATATACTTGTTACTCTCCTGTTTTAGAACAAGACTGGGATCTCCCAAATGTTTTCATGAGGAGGAGAAAGAACAAAGACATAAAAACAAATATAGCCTTGAAAAGCTGGAACACATTAATTATAACATGCTTTGACTATCCTCGCAATAAAGCTAGGGAACAGGTGACCAAAACATGAAAATATCTTAAAAAGAGCTGATTCTCAGACAGGGAATGGGAAGTTCACTGCAAGCTGCCACAAGCTGACTGAGAAGCAGAGTTTGAGATCAGCAGGTTGTAACTAATGCCCAAGAGAAGCAAGCTGCTTTGGAAAAATCATTTTAGTTTATAGCCTTGAGGTGAACATCAGGTATACAAGGAGGTCTCCTTGGTATTTCACTGCAGGGGTGTAGCACGTAAATAATCATATTAACTTTAAAGTATCTTTAAATATGTTTTTCCAAAGGATATGAACTCTTAATGAAAAATTTTGAAAATCATATGCTCAGCAAAGCATCTCCCAAGGCTGTTGTAGGAAAACTCCAGAAAAGTACAAAGCTTACTGGGCTTGCTTGTTTCCTTGCACTAGAGCCAGCAGCATCCCATCAAGTTAATGTCTTTACCTGCAAATCGCAGGTAAATTGCAAATTGCAAATCACCTGTATGTCTCCACACAGATCTGAGCATAATATTGTGTTTGTAGTGATGCTCACCATCTTAAAATAACACACTTGAACTGGAATTTTCTTGCACCCAGGTAGCTTGTACTGCATGTGCAACCTCAGTGTGCCTCTCACAAGGCAGAGGTGTTAATGAAGAACTAATTATTGATGGGAGAGAAAAATTCATGGGAAAATATATTACTTCTTCTTTGAAGGAATTTAGTTTTTAAGAAATTCCAGAAGGCACTAGTGCCTATACTTGCTGCTTTTTACATTTGGCTTATGGGGTTCAGATTTGTTAGGTTGGGAAACAGCTGGTTTACCATGGAGAAGCAGGAACTGCACCCTCCAACTTTTGTTTGTTTGTTCTTCTAGATACAAGAAAAGATCAGACTTCGAAGATTCAGGAGCAGGAAAGTATACTTTGTCTTTTCCAACTCTTCATTTCACAGCTCCATCAATACTGTGTCCTGGATGCTACCTCACAAACAAGTCTGATGTTCTTGCAGTTTGCTAAAATATTTTAAGTATGCTGAAAGAAGAGAATGAAGGACAGGTGGGTAGAGCTAAGCCATGTGTGCAAAGAACAATTTAGACATAATCTCTTCTGTAAATACATAATCTCCCTCATTACACTGAAAACGTAGGCCTTGGAAGAACTTGACTGCAGTTGGAGTTACTGTGCAGATCATGCATCTAGTTATTTCTTGTCCTGCACCCACACATACTGCAAAAAATCTGTATCATTCACAGCTCTCTATATCTTGTTCCTTCAGTAACAATACAGAGGATCACTTTACATTTTTTCTGTCCAAATGGAGTGCAAGGAAAATTATTAATCTATGGGGTATGCTGTGTTGCCTGGTTTGACTCCTAACCAGAAAAGCAATCCAAAATTTTCACGGTATGTGAGAAGGATTTTGTGACAGAAGAATGAACCAAGTACAGGAAAAATAAATTAAGACAGCTAAGAAGCAAGTGTAACAGTCTGGAAGCAAAAGGCTGGCAGGAAAGAAAAACAGGCAAGACAGTCAACAGTCAAAAGAATGCAAAATAAGGGGCCAGGTAGATCAGGATGCACCAACGAGAAGGCCAGAAATAGCATCTAGCATTTACTGGAGATACTCATTAACTAAAGTTGTACTGGAAAGTTTTTTTTGCTGAGCATTAAAAACTTAATGCTAGTTGTAACAAATTCCTGGCAAGGAATTGATCTACTGAAGTCCATAAAGTAGAGGTGATAGAAGAGTAATTGTCAATTATCGTGGCCACAAAACTATTTACCCAGTTTCCTAAATCTGAAGTCTCATAAATTCACAGCTAATTTAGCAAAAGATCATAGTGATCATAGGACAGCCCTTCGCTCCAGCTTAGTAGCATCTCCATATGCTGGGCTCCCAGAAAATATTCAAATAAGTTTTAGCAGCTCAGATAACTTTTGTTCAACTAAATGTCCATAGCACTTTGAAGAATAAGGACATTGCCTGCTGGAGGGAACTGCTTTAGTAAGGGGGATGGGCTTCAATCTCTGGAGGTCCCTTCTAACCTCTATGATTCTGTGATTAATTCAGCCTCTCATTAAATGTCTAGACAAGGTGGTTATAATGTTTGTTTAGCCCAAATTTCTCCTATGGCTGAAATTGCTATTTTCCATTCTGTTATAAACAGTTGCATACCATTACACTACTACACGCTGTGTTAGCAGTAGCTAAGTTCATTGCACTTGGGCTGGGGCAATCCCAGGTATTTATACAGACTGAGGGAAGAACTCCTTGAGAGAAGCCCTGTTGAGAAGGACTTGGGGGTTCTAGTGGATGAGCCAGCAGTGTGTGCTTGCAGCCCAGCAGACCAGCTGAGTTCTGGGCTGAATTAAAAAAGGGATGGCCAGCATGGAGAGGGAGGTGACTGTCCCCCTCTACTCAACTCTTGTGAGGCCCCATCTGGAGTACTACATCCAGGCCTGAAGTTCCCAGCACAAGAAAGACACAGAGCTCTTGGAACAGGTCCAGAGGAGGGCCACTAAGAAGATCAGAGGGCTGGAGCACCTCTCTATGAAGAGAGGCTGAGGGAACTGGGATTGTTTAGCTTGGGGAAGAGAAGGCTCCAGGGAGACCCACTGTGGCCTTCCAGTACTTGAAGGGAACATATATACAGGAAGGGGAATGACTATCTACATGGGTGGATAGAGATAGGGCAAGAGGGGATGATTTTAAACTAAGATGGGAGATTTGGGTTAGATACTGGCAGGAAATTATTCATCCAGAGAGTGGTGACGCACTGGAACAAGCTGCCCAGAGAAATTGCGGCTCTGCACAGCTTGGTCTAGTGGTTGGCAACCCTCTGCACATAGCAGGGGATTGAAACTAGATGATCATTATGATCCTTTTCAACCCAGGACATCCTATGATCCTATGAAGTTTCAATAATGAAAAGGAAGCATACAAATGCTTTATTGTTGTTATAAGAACGCATGCAAGTGCTATGTGTCTTCAGTATGGCTGGTCTACACCATCCCTGAAGAATCAGCCACAGCTTCCTTGGCATGTGCTCATGTGAGCATTAGTACAAGAATTGTACCAGATCCTGTCCCAGCTCCTACAGCAAGCCATACCTCTATTACAGCTGTAATTGTCTATTACAGTTGTATTAATTTTGTTTTTAAACATGCAAATACTTACACTTGATCAAGAATCAAGACTACCAAATGTTAGATTAGAGAGGTTTGGTAGATACAGCTTTTTCAACTGCTGACTCTTCCCGCATTATAAAATCACAGCAAAAGGAATACTAGGAAAGATACTAGAAATTACCTTGTATTTAGCACACACAGAAGCTTGTTATTCTTACCACTCATGTGAACTCTCTTATCTTGCTGTGATGCAAGGTGATTTACAGAGTCATGGCTCTCAGTGAAAGGCCATTCCCCATCTGCTGATAGCACACTTTTGCCCCACTCTAAGGCTGGGATAATTTCAAGCTGTTTACTCACGGGTGAGGACCTAGATTTAAAACCTATTAAGGATTGAGTGGAATGAATAATGATTTTAGATGATGGGAAATACATTGTAGCTCAGCTAACAGTCTCACATGTGAATTCATGTATAAAAGAACAAGAGATGAGAATTTATTATTTTATAACTCACGGTGCCTCCAAGAGAAAACAGAGATCTGTAGACAGAAGGAACATTAAAGACGAAGATATATCTGATACTTTAATTTTAACCTAACTTCATATCACTTTGATTACTGACTTAAACAGATTGCTGTGTCAGCAGACGTACCTCAGGGGAATCATATGGACTCATAAAGTTATGGCTACTCCATACTCTTGCCAATGGATCACCAGAGGGCTAAGACATCTGTAGCTCAAGCAAAAAATGAGATTATAGCAAACTATAGTGGTGCAAGAACTACAATAATTCTTCTGTTGAATTTGACCTGTTTTTCATTGTGTAAATTCACATAGTAGTTTTTTGTTTGTTTTGTTTTTTTTAGAACCTATGGTAAACAAATTCTTACATAGCTACTTTCCACGTATGTGAACATTTGCAAAGTTCAAAGTCTGTTCTGGTGTATTTCACCTGCCTTTACTTTCAACCCCAGAACAACATCCCTCCTTTCTTCTTGCAACAGAAGGCAGGCAGGGGGACAACTGATATTAACAGCAGATGCACAACCAAACAACGGCTTCACAAAAAGGATCTCTCTTCTGCTAAAATACTTGTGTTTTTACTTCAGTTATTTATGTTGACTCTCATCTGAAACTGTTTATCAGAAAATTTAAAATGCTTTGGCTTTTTTTCCTGGAAACTGACAATTAGATTTTTATTTATGTTCACTATATCAAAATAGAGTGTGTTTGCTTGAACCCCACTCCATGCCCAGCTGTGGCTAGCGGTTTAGTGCATCTTTGGCAGCAGAAGACATAATGTCAGACGGCTCCAGCATAGGAAGGCAAAATTGTATTTGCCTACATGTGAGTAATGGTAGCTTTTTCTACATCTTTCAGGTGATAACTGAAGGAGCTTTAACATAATCCACACAGGCATGCATCTCCTTCTGTTCTCACTTGTCAGGTTTCAGATGGTACTTCTGGCGATGTGGTGCCAGCAGTTTGACTACTGAGCACATGCTGAATTCTCACACCATGTTTCCAACTGGAATCAAGGGCTGTCAGCAGAAGAGACCAGGGGAAAAATCTGGTTCTCTATACGTAAGCTTGCAGTTGATGAGCATTTTCTTGTCAGTACTAACCTTGCTTTGCTACCTGTATTTACTTAGTAATGCCAGTTTCTTTTTACAAATTTCCTTAACTATTTACTGCAGCTGCTACTTGGCTGTGATGTGGGATAGAAATTACTGCTGCGTGGAAAAAGGATCACTACAGTCTTAATCTAAAATGAGCCACCCAGGGTCATTTGGATATTTCAAATTTAAAGATTAAAACTGTGTCATGCTGTGAAACGTAATGTAAAAATAACCACTTCTGTCTTAAAGAGCTCACTTCCAAACGATATGACACTCACCTACTACAGGCAAAGGCTCTTGTTCCAGCTCATAATCATAGTTGAGAAGATATTCATTCATGCTGTTTGCACACTGCCAGTTACTGAAAATTAAGTATATAATATGTCTGTCAAATATAAAGTACAAAAGTACACATATTAAATATATAGTTAATATTTACAAATACGTATGGAAAGAGGCCAAGAATACTTGGCTTTAAGATATGATCAGTGAGGGAAGAAAGAGGAAGATGTAAAGAAGATGAAGTAAAAATAGAAGAGAAGGAACTATGAGCTGCAAAAGAACGTTTACATATTTTAGCACTGAGACTTTTAGAATAACCACAAAGCATGACCATCTCTAATAACTTGTCAGCAACACCATCAAAAACTCACTAAATGAAGTCTGAGCCTGAAATCGGTTTATCCATTTCAGTAGGTTTTTGATATTTCCAACTTTCATATACAAGGAATAACTAGCTGGTTCCACTTGTGGTTTAAAAGGAGAGCATTCAGTATATTTTTCTTCTAGTTATGCTAACTATTGTATGGGTAGGGCAGTTATCGACATAACCTTTAAAGGCTAAGGATATGGGAAAATTTTCAGCAGAAGTAACTTGGTATTGTGCCAGTGACTTTAATGAAGCTTTTCCAATTTCTACCAGATGACAATTTGGCTCAGAAAAAAAAAAAAAAAAGTCAGTGAAAGTCCTAGCATGTTCCTAAAGGAGGTGAGAAATCATAAATGGCAGATTCAAGCTGGCATAGCAAGGACTGCAAGATGTACTTCTTTGATGGACGATTTGAGTATTGCTGTGACTGACACATATCCAAATTATTTGGTGAGCAGAGGTAGTTCTGTCTAAATACTCATATGATATCCCTGACTCACATCCACTTGACTAGGTGGGAGTAAGGTCTAAGTTCTATGAAGACTATGATGCCTCTCAAACTGCTTTTGTTTGCAACCCTTGCTTCCCAAAGTTCTATCACTGAGCCTCAAATAGAAGTGCTCTTATCAGACATTTGGACTTGCTCTTTGTAAGTACAAATATCTCATAATTTCTATTTGCTGAGGAGGTGGAAGGTCATTTCCCCTGTCTTTTGCTGTGAAATAGCTGTAGCAAGGCAGATGAGAAAGCTATTTGCCTTTCTCCATGCTTGAAGGAGTTGGATTTCATTTTTCTAAGCGATGAAGCTCATTGCTACCTGTGGTGAATATAACAGGAACTCTACTCATTCTAAGTGCATATTGCCTAAGCACATAATCTTCTTAAGCACATTAGTTTCACATGTCTTGACTCTGTCCCATTAAATGCATGCGCTATTACAGGAATAAGGGTATCAGTGATTTGCATAATTCAATGATTAGACCAGCCTAAGGTTCAAAGGCAGACTTATTTGGTAACCAGAATCAGTAAACAAGGGAGTTTTGCCTATCTAAAAATTCCTTTAATAACAGCAACTTTCTGTTAATACATGCAGTAAAACATGGGAACAAAAATTTTGCTTGAAAAAGAGGTTGAGATTTGGAAACAGTTGTTGGAAAGCTTTCTAAGAAATGCACATCCTGTGGAAAAAAAATCAAAGCATATGTATATACCATAAGCTTATGCCTCTAGTCACTTAAGGTCGGGGTCTGATTTTTCATGCCACTGAAGTAATTGCAATTGAAATAAAAACAAGTTATATTTTGAATATTTTAAAATAGATGTGATTCTTCTATTGAAAAATATTGCTTGTTATTGGTGAACCTCCTTCTTTTGTTTCTAATGTTCTCATTTTAATAAAAACATTCACTTCGTAGCTCTTGCTGACTTGCCACATAAGTCAAAATTTATTTTGACAAGGAGGCTAGATAAAATGAAGTAAATTTTTCAGACAAGTGACCTCATCAAAGCACCAATCAGTGTGCACACCCCAAAATAAACCCTTTCATAAGTGTAAAGTGTTCTTGCTCTACAAGGATAAGAAAGTACTTAGAAAATTTTACATTTGACAGTCACATCATCCACTAAGTAAAAATGCCAGGTACATGACATTTTGAGGAGGCATGCAGAATTAAAAACAAACAAACAAACAAACAAACAAATCCAGAATCAGTCAAACCTAGATATGACATCTTTTTCAGTCCAGAAAGCTATAAATGGATTCAAATGGAACATCTTTGCCACCTTTCTGCTCCCATCAATGTTTCTCCATACAATCCCAGCTTAATTTCAGCCACAGGCTCCTACAGAGACTCCAAATTGCAGTTTTCTTTCAGGCTTCACATTTCTCTTGCACAAAAGACTGTATTATTTTAAATATCAATATTTGCATTTTAAAAGGCTTGTTTGTTTGCTTGACTGAGAGGGTGAAGGATAAAGAAGATAGGGAGAAATGAGATGTAAATATGGGGACTGTAGTGTGCCAGGAAAATTACAGCATTTCACAAATGTCTGTTTTAAAGTTATGGAAGGATAAAATAAAAGAGACTGATTCTAATAAGAATATTTACTTACAAAAAAAACAAAAAAAAAAAAAACAAAAAAAAAAAAAAACAAAGTGCATAATAAATAAATAAGCTTATGCTAAGAAATGATCTCCAAGCTGCTTTTCTCTAATATACTTAAGGAATATCATACTTGCTATCATGACCATCCCAAGAAGGTTTAACTTACTGATGCTCAGAAAGAATCCTTTCTGATCATGAAAACTGAAGGGAAAAGAAGAGAAAAGTTACCATACTAACATCAAGGAAGCTCAAGTGCCATAGAAAACAGATTTCAACAGCAGGATTCTTTTTTTTTTTTTTTTAAGCAGAGAAATAAAAATGCTAAACAGTTTGTAATGGCAAAATGAAAGTTTCTGTAGATGCAACTAATTAAGCCTCTGAAAGCTGATCAATTCAGCTAACCATAAAACATACTATAGTTATTATAAATACTGTATCAAAATCAGAAATGGAGAACAAGCTTTATATAGACTGAAAGAGAACTAGATAAATATAATGAAGTAGAAGACAGTGATATATTTGAGGGCATGAATTGGAAATCTTTCAAAAATCATATTTACATCTTTGCCTTTAAGAACATTGTTTAGATACAGCTAAGTGTTGCAATAGAGAGATGAGTTCACATTTTTGTTGTTACTTTCAGATTTTTTGCTAATTATTTCTGTGAAAGCAGAAAATAATGACTTTTTATACTTAGCTGCTATTCCTTAGGTAACTCATGAAGTTGTTTTAATAAGGACAGTCAACTATCTCCCCTTATATGAGGGACAACTGAACCTTTTTGAATAGTATTAATTCACAAATTATAAATGACTTTCTTCTTCACATTGTTTTGCTAAGTTAATTCAATACTATAGCTACTTAATTACAAAAGCTACCCTTCTGAAATGTCCATGGTGGAGATCTCCAATTAATTAGAATAAAATATATGGAGCTCACAAAAAATAAAATAGATACTATATTTTAGACAAGAAGAATATTTCAGTAGTTTATATAGACACTTTATTGCCAGTATTTCCAGACTCTATTCTTAGTTTTATTAAACATTAAGAGTGTAACTCACATCATATCAATTTTGCAATCCAAAGGTATACCTCTCCCCTAAGCTACCTGCCAAACCTCTCAGTACTCAACAGGAGGAAGAACGTACCTTTCTCAGCCAAAGAAGGATGGCTGATTCATCCCATGATAAAATAGATGCCCTTTGAAGATAACTATTGGTTATAAAGAACATATAGGTGATTATTATTAGGACATGTGAATCCCACAATCATAGTATAACCATAAGTTATTCAGCTCCTCTGTGCTTTAATTTTCTGTCACCAGAAGAGAATAATAATATTCATTGCTTTACAAGTGTGAGAGTGAATACATCAATGCCTTTTTAAATTTGTTAATGTAAGAGATTATTCTTTCATATCATTGTCTCAAAGCTTGCTGGGAACACAGATGGACAAGTCCAAGCAAGTCCCAGGCAAGAGTTAAGAAATCCTTTGTCTGGAGAACACTGATGGCCAATTCCTGGGCAAGGGTTGTGAAATCCTTTGTCTGAGGGACACAGATGGACAAGGCCAGGGACAATGAGAGAGAGAGAGATATAAGCCACAGATTAATTGCCAGGAAGCAGTCTTTTGTGTGGGCTTATTTCTAGGAAGATGGCCACCTCAGAAGGTGCTGCACATGACTCTTACCCAAGCACCCAGGAATGCCACGATGGCAGAAGAAGAAGGATAAAAAGGGGACCTACAACCATGAGGTGAGGTTTTCTGGCAACAGATTCCTCATGAAGAAGTTTCTGACATGAGAATCCTCATGACCTGCCTCTCTCCCTCCTGGACTTGCTCTGTACTCTACCATGATGCTGAAGAAGAGCAAAGGTGTCTGCCATCAGATTCCTCACTACGGAATGCCTGCATGCTGATGGACTTTCCTGGGCCTGCTACCTGAGTCCTGCTGCTTTGTCCCCGATTGGCTCTGCGACTTCTTCCTGCTACCTGCTTGCTGCCCAAGGCCATTCACACTGCTGCTGCTCTCCCCCTGCGCTTTTGCCTCGGACCTTCGAAAGGCATGCAATGGGACCGCTGCTGGATCCTGGTGGTGACTATCCTCACTTCAAGCAATTCTTGCTTATTTTCTATCTTTTCTATCGCCCTCCTTCCCTTCCCTGTCACTCTAATTCGTAATAGTCACTGTCCTTCCCTTCCCCGTCTCCCTGATTAGGATTTATAATAAACTGGTTGGACCAACATTTGAACCGTTATTTCTTAATCTCAAACCGGGGATGCATATACTAAAAAGAACCTCCTCTCCCTCCTATAAATTGGAGCAAGACACTCATTAAAAAAACTTTTAATATAACATGTATTTAATGATGAGATTGCATTTTCCTTTATTTCACATCATTTCTAAATTCAATCCACACAGTTAGTCCTATGGTTCCTTACGCAATGCTAAACTTTCATTTTTAGACAGTCTTTAGCCTTGCAAACAGGTATATCAGAATGTATTCCAACAAGTATTTTCTCCTTAAAAATGAATGATATAGCTAATATTAACATAATGCACATAATATGGTGTAAAATGCCACAGAAGTAAAGAATTGGCCTAGGTCCATGCTTGGTAAGGTTTTGGGTTCTTAGTTGCCTCTGAAGCAGAGAAAGATTTCACAATTAAGAAATAAATCAATACTAAGAGATGAAGCTTGGTGGTCTGGTGGCCACTTACAATCTGATTTATTTATCATACGTATACATATTCCCATCTTTCCCTATGGCTAATGTTCCAGGGTTCATATCTCCCTCAAATAAGATTGATAATATAGCTTTTTCCTCGTATGTACCACAAATTGAGTGTTAGTGCTCCATACTGATTAATATTTAGTCAGAAGTTTAAAAATGATGGGAAGAAATAAACCAAAACAAATTTTATCCCCATGCTGAATCAAAAGAAAAAAGCATGTTCTGCTGAAAGGTAGCTGGTCTCATGGTCTCATCTTACTACATAAAAATCACAGAGACCAATGCACTTCTTGCTTTTAACACTGCTGCAAAAAGTATATATTAAGATCCAATCATACAAAAGTCCTGAAAGTACCTTGATATTGGTCAGTCATGAAACATAAGGGCCAGAGGAAAAGGTGATCCTGACAACTTAAACCACCTACATGGCTTTGGTTGTGATGACAGTTTGATGTAGGTGTCTATGGAAGGACTGTAGAGTTCAAGAGAGATCAACTACTTGCTCCCATCTGTTGCTCTCCCTAGCAAACACAAGAATGGCACACATGGCCAACCTTACAACAAAAACCAAAACACTAAAAACTACTGTATGACAAATAATCACATTTTAGCAAATATCTTTTAGTTGACTGTAAAAGTATATATGCACAGTCTCAGTGCATTTTTGCAGCCTTGCTTACTTAAAATATACGAACAGTGTTGAAGATAACAATATTAACCTAAATGATTTAACCAAAATGGAAAAGGAGAAAATGGAAAATGTGAGACGCTAGAGGAAAGTAAAGGAGGTTTGGGCTTATTTTGCTAAATTACACTGCTTCTTATGCTATTCAATCTTTTTCTGTGCTAGAAGGCCACCCTAGATACATAGCATATGAGGGTGTGCTTATAGCACAGATTATAAACTGCTCTCAGAAACATTTGGCACAAATGTATTTCCAAGAATAAAAAAATGGCTTTGGACCAAAAAGAAATTTAGGGATTTGAGGTCATTGTTTTTGCATACCTCACAGTGTCTTTGGCTTTATCTAAGCACAGGCTTGTGAGAAAAAAAATAAATAAACGAGGAAAAGCACATCACATTTTAACTCTAAAAACCTATTTTCTTCTATCTTCTTCATTTCTAGAAAGCCCACAGTTCTTTCTTCTATTTTGAGCACCTATAAATCAGAGATTATAGAGACTCAAAGATCAAAGAGAGGAACTTCTCATAATTGTTCTGGGAAAAATTACTTATTAAATATTGGAATAAAATCCTCCAATTTAAGCACAACTGGAGAGTTCCCTACGATGGGTAAATGGCAACTTTGCTACGGCTGAGAAAGCAGAACTTCAGGGCAACATAAAGTGAGATGTGTTTTGGCTAGGGGCAGAACTGTGCAGCCTGAAATGAAAAACTTGAGTACATTTGTGCTGGTGAGACACTTGTGAAGAGCTTTGCTTTTAGCACTGACTCCTTTCCATGCAAGTTCAGTACTTGAGAGGATTTGCCTAATCACATAAAAGCAAAAAATATGTAACAAAATTGGGATAGTCATGAAAAACTTAAACTTTTTCATCCCAGATTTCCTGGAAGCACTCTATTTTGAAGGCTGGTCATTAGATTACCTTCCACTGCAACAGCCTCAGGGATAAAATGTAGAGAGTACTTAATAGACTCAGGAGCATGGAACAGGAGACAAAACATATAAACTAGAGGGCCAGGCTAAACAGTTGCTGCTCTGTGACTTTAGTCAGAATCTAGGATTAGATCCCAGCTGTTGTAGAAATCCCATGAGACTCCATCAAAGGTCCTCAATGTCTTTCTGTTGTTAAGATCAGCTCAGAGTAAGGCCGCTAAAAACAGATTCTTTGCCGTCTGTGCATCAGCCAAGTGTTTTGTATTACACTTTGCAGTAGTGTGGCTAGATTGCTTTTCCCACTGTCATATTCATTTTAGGAAAAAAATGACAGAATAACAGCAAAGGCACTGAGAGGTCTTTGTATGAAGCTTCAACAGCCACTGTTCAGTCAGATTTCAATTGCTAACAGATCATCCCACAGTACCAATCTAGTGACTCCCTTCACCATTGTTGCACATCAAAGTGCACCCTTGTTAATCAAGCTAAACAAATTAATGCAGCTGTGTTATGACTTCCTGAGTCTGGAATCCTTTTTTATAATTACACAGTGTTGTGTTTATTGTGGTTGATTCTGCAGAATACTTTTATTGTCCAAATGCACAGTGTATTCATGAAATATGAAGAAAGAGCCGATGTGAATATTAAAGTTTATGACATTAAGGAGGAGAGGAGAATTAATATAGCAAAATCACTATAGTAAAAAATTTTATGGACCATGCTAAAATCACATGCTATTTCATCTTTAGGGTTGTCCAGAAACGTACACGAAATACCAAGCTCCTAGATATTAATATTGTTCTTGACAGTCCTTACATAGATAATCACTGCTTAAACTTAAACACTGCTCTGTTACTACAAAGCCATCTTTTGGTACTGTTGACAAAGTTCTTGCGAAATACCGTATCTATGGTCTTATAAATTTCAGAAAGCTGACTTTGGGACAGACATATGCAGATCCTCAAGGGAGCTGGGGAAGTTTCTGTTCCCTCACGATTAATTATTGAATAGGTCTCTCTTCATATTTACCCTCTCAACATTTTTAATTTTTTGGGGAGTTATGAATCATTATATATCATATATACAGTCTCAGTAGACCTAGTTTTACTCCATTATGATTTCTCTGCTACAGTTTAGTATTTTATTCAACTTATTAAATACATTATTCACTTACAGTCATGTAAAAATCTTGTGCAAAGTCTCTATTTTGTCTGTCCAGTTTGGTGGTGCTGTAATTAGTATTTTGTTTTTCCATATATCTGTAAAAGCTCAGACTCTAGCTTAAACCGAGATGTTAGATGATTGAAATCAGAAGGAAGGAGAAGAGAAAAAGGAATTCCAAACCTAAAATCAGACCTAAATTAAATACACAAAAGGCATTTTCATTTTTTATTACATCCAATGGTTATTCTTGATGCTGATCATGCATGAACTCAGCAATATGAAAATAAATAAATAAATAAAAATTACAGACAGGCCAGGATTTGATCTGGCACGTACAGCACTTAGAAAGAACTGAATAATTTCATTGTCATACAAAATACCATATTACTATTTATTAAAGGTGGATTCCTCTTCAGGCTTTTGATATAGTTAATGCTAGCACTGTAACATAATTCTGCATTTTAAAAGCTCTTCAGGTGTGGTGATTTGTACACTATTTTTGTTTCCTTTGGCCTATTTATACATCCTACAAACCTCCCACGTAATTCAATAGGCTGAAATGCGCAATTCCCTTTGATGCTTTATTTTGACATAAGCAGTCATAACGCTTTCAGATTGCAGAAAAAAGTCTGCCAGCGTCTAATTGTGGAGGTAAATTGCTCAAGTTAGGGAAATTGGGAAAGGCCAAGACGTGGCTTAATGCATTCACATGTGACTCTTTAGTGATTTGGTGTTTGGAAGATTAACATAACAGATGTGAAATTAGTATTTTTTAATACTAGTTTGTAAATATAGTTTTTTCCTTTGTCTTCAATAATATAATAAACAAAATTTTGAACTCAACATCAGAAAAAAAATTCTGCTCTGTATACCTTCTGCTTTACTGTTATTCATTTACCATTAAAATTGTATGGTTGCTGGTTTTTGACTAAGATCACTTAAGATCATTTTAAGCTTTCAAATATCCAAGAAATGTACTAATATACACAGTTAAAAGTTTTCTCCCCAAAACCCTAAATTGAACAAGATGAAATTGAAAGCAGGTACTTGATCTAAATCCACCCCATACCCACTATCATCCCAATGCCATCAGTAATAGACTTTAGATTTAGATTAGTAATAGACTGTCAGGACACACTCTTGTCTTTTCTGGAATGTAAAATTTCTTCTGCAATCAGGCAATGAGAATTTTTAGACAAGAGAGATGAATTTGCATTAGGCAGTAAATGGGGCCATAACTTCAGTCAGTTGCATTCATTCAGACAAAAAAAAAAAAAAAAAAAAAAAAAAAACAAACAAACACAAAAAAAGACACCATTAGGTTTTCTTAAGGAATGCAGTCAGTCCCTCACATGAGACACAAAGTAAAAGTTCTCCTGACAGAGGTTAAATTTTTCTGTATAACTGGATCACTACTGGATTAAAATGGAAAAATGAAAGGTTTGTGAAATGTTGTGACAGCCAAGGAGATTTCCCAGGCCACTAGCTATTTCTCAGTAATAGCAATAGTTTATGTTTTTAATAAGAGCTGCTCTCATTAGATGTGGAAACACATTTCCCTTCTTTTTTTTTTTTTCTTCAATTTTCACAGTGAATTATTTTTTCTAAATAATTGAAGGTACAAACGCAAAAGATAAGAGATTCAGATTTAGTGTCTTCCAATTTGTTCTCCAAGTGAACTTGTAACCCAGATAATAAAATATTCTAACTTTTCACAAAAGAAAGAATGATGTTGAATGAGGCAAAACATTATCCAGTTACAAGAAAGAAAATAGCTAAGCAGTATTCAGAAACGTACGACTGGCTATTGGTTTATGTAAAAATAAAATGTAAAAATAATGCTGTCCTACAGACAGCATTTTCCATCAGGGAAGAGAGCTTATCCAGCACTGTTGTGCTTGTATCTCCCTGGTATGTCAGAAGCTGGAAAGCATTCTTACATTCAGATGTCTGCAATAGAAATAATCCTCTGGTTTCTGCAGAGGAAAAATTTCTGGTCGAAAAGAGAACTATTTTTGAACACTTCTGTCTAGAAAAAAAAGTCTCCTAAGATGTTTTGATGAAATCTTACAGAGAGGTTTTGTATCTGTCAGTTCTTTAAGACAGGGAATTTGGGGTATTACATTAATTGTTTTTTTTTTTTTTTTTTTGTGAAAAAGAAGCACCAATTACCACATAAAAATTGAATTTTCTCTATTTTTTCCCCAATTATTTTTTTCTGTTCCTAAGACTCAGAATTGGCTTTGTTTTTCTGACTTTAAAAAGCAACTGTCAACATCATTTCAAGCAGCTCAGCAGAACTGTTCCTTCATCTTTTCTCAAAGTTTTATCCTTTTTAATGCTAAAATAAATATCAGCCAGAGTTTTGAAACCAGTACAGTTTATCCTACTCTTAATATTACTTTCTCTCTATTCTTACAAGCACATGAAAGAATTCCTAGCCAATTCTGCAAGTACACAGAGTAACTGTGAATGTGACTGCTTCCATTTACAAAATGCTCAGCATAAAGCATGCAAGGCTGTGCCCTGATGTGCTTTTAGGGTCCCACAAACTGAAGAAAGTAAGGGATGCAGCTCTGATTTAGATCTTTCTCTAGTGAAGAAACTAGAGAAATCTAGTATCACTGAGAATCTATAGAGTAGCACCAGTTTCCTACTTGACCCGAGTTCAGCTTCTTATGAAATCTTAACTTCTTATAAAGGGATTTTAATAACGGTCTCCCTTACTAAAATCTGACCAATTCTGCTTTTTTCAGTGCAGTGTACTATGAAATCATAAAAACAAACTTACAGATATATGAGAAAAAGCACTTTAAGAATATTTTCTTTTAATGTTTGAGGTTTGGTGAGTTGTTCTGTTCTCCTTCCAAGACTTAAATGACATTTTTAGGCCAGAAGGACTGACTTAGTTTAAAGTTCTTAAAAATCCAAACACTGACTGGATTAACTACAAGGGTGTAAAGATACATTTCTGTTTCTTACTCCAGACCCTCCCATTTCTTTGGCATGCATGAATTAGAGCTCAATCTGATTGTTGTGTTAAATTGTAGAGTACCAGTGCAAATGAACTGCTGGTTCCAGGTTACCTATACATCCACATTTCCACCATTGCATTTCTTTTATAGAAATCTCTGCTGATGTAAAATAATCAGAAGTTCTGATGCTGCTATCATTGTAGCCTCAGTATCTTGCTTGTTCCCATGCACTCCTCTGACAGGTAAATCACCAGCTCTGCATTTGTCCAGTGACAAGATCAATACTGAAGAGGTACCTTTCCTACCACCAGCTTCTAGTAAACTGCATGCAACACATCAGAATTACTAAACCATAAGTTAATATGACGTTTGTACATTCTCTTCTCCCTCAGGAGGTTTTATCACTTCATAAACTTGTCTTCCTAAGTATGCTGTAAGACTGCATTTACCCTGAAATAAAAAAACTAGCAGGAATTTGACATTTTATTTCATGCTAAAATCAGCTCAGAGTGGAATGTGAGGTAACCCTGTTGTCCCTTCCAACAATGAAGTATATTTGGATGAGAAATTAGCAAGACAGTAGGAAATGAGATAAGGAAAAAAAAAAACAACTTTCTAGCAAATGTGATAAGCCATACCACAAGATGATTTTTTTCCTTTTAAGTATTGCTCTGTGTCTACTTCAATGTGAGATTAGTTTTTCTAAAAACAGGAGATATTAGATCATCACAATGAAGAAAAGAGACATTTTCAGTTACATAAACCCCCCTTCACAAGCAGTAAATATATGAGAAATGTTAAGCCAAAAGCAGTTGAGAAAACTTCTATAGTGGTTATATTACTGACAAAAAAAAAAAAAAAAAAGGCAGCCACCTAAGGAAGAGAGGGTGATGTTATGTAGAGAAGAAATTATCAGATAGGAATCTTTGGGGGCCTGGGAGAGTTAGGGAATACACAGATATTAAAAACTAAATGCCTAATATGCAAAACCTTTAAGTGGTTAGAAACCAAGAACTAGATTCATTTCTTTGACTGGATCTAGCAATCTAAAATGGATCATAAACAAAATCCAAATCCAAGTAGTCTTTCAGATCTCTAACAGTTCTGAACACACATTAGTATTTGGTGACTTACAACATCATATTCCATTGAGAATGAAAGGAAGGTAAGTACCAAAAACACTGTTAAAATTCATGTTGGCATCTTGATGTCAAATATGGAATTAATTGGAAACACTGTGGGTTTCCACTGCAGAGATTTAGTTAGACAAGATTAAAACTCTGGATTTGAAACATCAGTGAGATCGCCCCATTGCTCATTGTTCTGTGATCTAAAAGAGAGGAACAAACATGAAACTTTGAGGATAAACTGTACCTGAACTAGGCTTTGAAAAATATGCTTGTTTCCTCACATTCCCACCCCCTCAACAATCTGTGACAAGATGATGTAAAGCAGCATTTACCAACTTGTTAGAGATTAGGCAGCTGTCACAAAAATATGTCAATACAGGCTTTAGTGATTGCTTCCTGAAAAATTTTTAAGAGAACCACTAAGCTGCAGCTGGGTTTCAATAGCTCTCTACAACTGTGCACAGCTGGCCAGATGCTATGAGTATCAGTATTTTTAGTTCTGGATTGGCACATGATGACTAGAGTGACAGTAAGGAATAACTTTTTTTTTTTTTTTTAATCTAAACATACTATAAATTAGGTGTCATTCATTATAAATCAACCTATCTCTCTCTCTAATTTTTCTTCATAACTGTATGCTGTGATTCCCACAAATGAAATCGTAATTACTGCTGCTTTTGTTTAAAATGATTTATAGTTATAATGATAAAGTCTCCCCTGGTAACAGTGCTCACTGCTGACTCACAGTACAGCCTTTTCTGCAAAAAACCTTCCATTCATACATACTTTAGATTAAGCAATTAGCCAGAACTTGAGATTGTTTACTTTAGAGGAAATGAATGATAAAAAATACTCTTTGGGAGAAAGACAGTTATTTAAGAAGGACTCATCTTTTCAGCAGTGTGGTTCAGGAGAACTGAAGGTTAAATATTATATCCAACAAGGCAAGAAATTAGATCAAAGGAAGATTTAAGAAATAGTTCAGACTGCTCAGTGTAATCTGAAACTTTTACTGCTTTTCAGTTTAGGTAGGCCCAGCCAAAAACACCACAGTTGTAGGAATAAAACATGAATTATATGATTCAAGCATGGATTCAAAGTCAGGTTTTTTTAACCTGTTTTTCATATATGCCCAACCAATATCCTTAAATATCATGTTCTCCATGCAGAGAAGGTTGAAAGCCTATCAGTGAGCAAAGAGGCAGGCATAGTATGCCAATGTCTTCTCTTACCCTAAGGGCCATACTCAGTACCTTTGCAATTAAAGCAAGTATTTAGTTGGCCTATAATACAACCGTAGTAATTGGACAGATCAGTATGATGGGAATGGCATTACAACAATGGGGCAATAACAGAAGGACCTACAAAATAGAAAGGTACCATAAAGGAAGACTGCTCACCTGTATCAGAAGATTCTAGGTTCACAGGAGAAAGCATAACCAAGAAGGAATCTCCAAAAAAAATCCTCCCCAATGGCAGTCAGCCCTGAAATGAGGTCTAAGAGAGGTGCTCCCAGGGCTGACCCGGTTCTTTCCCCAGGTGTTCAATTAGTGGTTGAGGCCATGACTCAGCAGTTCCCACACAACAATATAATAGAAAGTACTGTGATTTTTCTTCAGCAGATTGTATACTCACATAATCCAACATCAGATAGTATGACACTAAATGTAATTCATTTCAGTTTTTATTATGAAATTGTCTCTTTTCAATGAAAATCATTTGCTGTAGTGGTATTTCTAGGTGAAAAACATACAGTAACAGCAAAATGTAACCAATTTGTAAGATTTTTTTTTCAAACACATAGTGAGGTTATAACTTAAGGACCAAACACGCTACTTGCTTGTCAAAAAGAATTCTGAAAAGAACATTAGGCAGCTTCCCAGTTTCCATTTCATTTTGTTTGTTTGTTTTGTGAGAAATGAAACACTAATTTCTATAAATCATTGATGGCTCCTTCTGTCCTAGCACAATAGGCCTAATTGCTAGTGAAAGGTAAAAGATCTACCACCTTCTCTGTTCTGAAAACTAGAATAAAGTGACTTCATAAAAACATTCCAGTTTGATACAAGATCAGAAGAGTTTTTAAAAGGTGGGATGTGTGCATGTGGAAGCAGCAGGCGGAGAGATTCACCATATGGCCCTGTGTAAAGCAATCCAGAGTATGCATTTTTTTGCAGGAGCAACAAGACTCATATCTGGGGAATGACGACTTGGAATTTCAAAATGACCCAGAAAGGAAACATCGAAGATTTTAAAAATTAAAAATAAAATAAAATAAAATAAAATAAAATAAAATAAAATAAAATAAAATAAAATAAAATAAAATAAAGTGGCGAAGGGAAGGCATAGGATTCTTTGTCACAATGCAATTGTATGGTAAGTTCCATAAATTTGTTTTGGAGCTATGTCTATGGCGAAGCTAAGTGGGAAATAGCATGCTGAGGCCTTGTCACTGCAGCATACCTCAGGTATTTATTTTCAGTAACTACTGACCTGGGAAAGATTTCAAAGAACATTAGACACCAGCTTTGCAGCACATGTACCAGCACTGTTTAAATTACAGGTCATTAGAGCTTTTTACCATACAGCTGAGTTTTATTTCTTCACATTTTTTGTTTTCTCCTTAAAGCAGTGGTATTTTAGCATTCTTCTTGGAGGAGATAATGATGAAATTAATCCTGTTATTGAGCTGCCACTTTCTGGAAAGATCATTTCACATTTGTAGAGGAGTGGGAACAAATCAATCTGCCTATCGATTGATTGAAGGTGGGTTTTGTAAGCAGCGTTTTAGAGGGCAGAGAAGGACCTTAGGGAAGTCAGCATCTTCACTGCTGTCAAAGTGTCTATTTTCGTACCCTGAGAGAACTGAATTGTTAAAGAAGTGTTCCTGTACACTTGCATGCTCTTTTTTTTAATTACTACCCTAATTTGTTATTAAAATTGAGTTAAGACAATGAATCTTTTTTTTTTTTTTCCTAGAAAAGATAGATTTTCTACTAAACAGACTTACAAAGCCTTATATTTTTAATTTCAGAATAAATTCATCATTTAAAGAGATACTGAATTTTAAGCATGTGAACACTATCTACAGTCATTGAGAGAGAAAGGAGTGCTTAACTTTAGCACAACTTATTAATCTTCAGGAAGGAAATATAAATATAACATATAATAATACTATAGAACAATACAGTAATATGTCAGAATATGAAAAAATCTAATGCAGATTAGCTTGGCTCTCGTAAATTCTCCAGTAAAATATTTATTTCTGATAAATTGGTACTTTATGATTTGGACGCATCTCTTCCTTTCTTCCTTATCAGTACATTCTTTGCAATTTCTAAAATAGGAATGCTATAGCATGTGTGAGAATGTGTTTCATTTTAAAGGAAATCACAACAGTCCTTTTTATGTCATGCTGTATCTATTGTTGAATACTATGGCTTGTCCATGGAGTTTTAATTAACTTCCCTGGAAACTGACTAGTATTTATATTCTCAGAGAACTACATTCACAAAATATTTAATATTAGTTTTTATAACTAATTTTAACAAATGAGGAAAAAAAAACTGGACTGATAGCATGATGATGTTGTCATTTTTGTCTCGAATTTGTAGAGATTATTAATGTACCTTGAAAATGAATGATCTGGTGACCAACCAAGATGAACAACTGCATGCTGAGTAATTAACTGAGTAGAATTGTTTCTGCTTGTGCACAAACAGAATTGAATATCAGCATCAGTGCACTTGAAATGATGGTGGCAATGCTGGAATATCGCAAAGACTTCAGGTGGGTCCCATGAATGCTTACACAAAAGCAGAAAGAATACTCTATGAAAGACTGTCTGAATCTACTGAATCAATACTGAAGGTAAACCACGCCTGAAGGTGACAGTTTCTGAATGACATCATTACAAGTGAGGAGACGTGGCATCATCCCTACAAATTGGTATCAAAATGGCAACTCATGGAATAGCAACTTGTGAATTTCCCCTCAAAGAAAATGTTCAAGACACAGCCCTCAGAGGGTAAAGAGATGTGCACTTTCTTTTGGGATAAGAAAAGGATGATCCCTCTGGATCTCCTGGAACCTAGACAAACTATCAACTCGGACTGGTACATTATGATGCTAACTAATCTGAAGGCTTGAACTTCCAGAGTCAGGCCAGAGAAGAAGAGAACCTCTCTTACAACATGGCAACAGCAGGCCCTGTACAAATTTTTAAGACCATGAAGCACATTGTCAATCTTAGGTAGACTATCGTACCACACCCAACATATAGTGTGGATTTAGTGCCTTCTGACTTCTGTTCAGGCTGACGAAAGATGTACTGAATGGGCAACATTTTCCTACAATGTTAATGCAACAGCAGCTGTGAAACAGTGGGTCATCATTGCTGGTGCAAATTTTTACCAGGTCAACGTTCAGGCTCTTGTTCATCACTGTCAAGAATGCATAGCTAATAGTGTTAACTATGTTGAAAAATAATGTTTTGTAACTAAGAATTTGCTCAATCAAATAGTGCTCTTGTGCTCTTTGTATCTATTGTCATTTCTATGGCTCTATCTTTCAGAAGATAATTCAGTGTGCAGCTCTGAACTAATTCCACTAAGTAACAGGAGTTCAAACATTCCTTCATAATTTCAATAACTGGTCAGGTTTTTTTGCCCCTCTCCTGTTTATTCTCCTTTTATCTTTCACAGCTTCCTCACTAATGCCTTTAAAAGTGCCTGTTCTTGGAAGCATGCTGAAATATGACAAGTAACAGTAAACTAAGATTACTCCTGACAGAAGTATGCTGCTTGGGAACAGAACTGAATTATGGCTTTGGACTGTGATCCAAATTAGCCAGTGGAAATCATTTTTAGACTTAAATCATCACTTCCTGATGGAGTTTTCATGTGTCTTTACTTAAAAATAAATCAAGACTGTATTTAGTCTCAATACATTAATTAAAATCGAATGGCTAAAAAATTTTGTCTTGAAAATGCAAATCCATTACCCAGACCTTTTTGTAGCCAAGTTTTAGTAACTGATTCAACAAACTGCTAACGCCATAAATTCCATACATTAACTATAAATCACAAAATGATTACAATATATTGAACCTAAGTTTCAAATATATTTATGACATTTAAACATCTAAAATGTTCAACTGCTACTGAGAAGGGGAAAAGTTGTGAAGGGCAAAAGGACAGAACAACAAAGATCTTTTATTTATTTTCAGATTTCTCTTATTTACTTATTTAGAATTGTTGTTCTTTTTTAATAGAAAAATCATACCAGAAGATAGGGGTTAATATTAAGAATGAGAAAAATCTCCCCTTCCTGTCTATTTTAAGGAATAGACTTTGAAGATTATTCTCTTTAAATATCTTTGGGCTAGGATTTTATCTTTCTTTTGCCCCACAAAATCTGGCCTATGTGCTGAATGTCTTTAAAATATAATACACTTCAAACTGAGACTTAACAACAGGAATTTAGTCACTGACAACGTGGGATGGTGTTACTTTTAAATCCTGACCCATTTTGCTTTAACTTCAAGTCACCTGTATACAGGTGAAGAATGTTTTATGGGCAGTCCTGGAGAGAGAAGGGAAAATATATCTTAACTGTTTAGGTAACAATCTAGGAATGATCTGGACTACTGGTAATATTTTTGCAGAAATTGTGAAGGAATTTAGAAGAAATACTTTGGCTACTCAAGAAAATTAGACAAATGTTCCTAGGGAAGAGTTCTCAGCTGCTGCTCTTCTTGGCCTCCATTTTACATAAATAATAATAATAAAATCCTAAATATGTTTGTAAACTGAAAGTTTACTGAAAGTTACCAATCTGTATTTATGTCAGATGATATGTGAGTTACCTCCCACAGCATCCTAATACCAGCATATATAAAAAAATACTTTTTTTATATACCTGCTAAATCCAAGGCTACGTTTTTATATTCCGAGGTAAAAGCTGATATTTGGAAATTGAACCTTGCATGTAGAAACAATGCTGAAACATTTGTCCTACAAACAGGTAATAAATAGGCTCACAATATTTCCACAGCCAGTACTGCTGTTGCCATTGTCTTTATCTGGAAGTCTAAATACTTGGACACAAAGTCCTTTTCAAGAACACATTGCTTTTAGATGTATTCTATTCACATATTTACCACCATTTACAAACACAAAATTACTTTAAGCAACCTTACTGCAATTATTACTTCAGTGTCTTTCCATATTTAATGTATGAAATGGCTGTATACTTCTTCATATTTATTGAATTTTTAATAATCTTATGTAGTTTTTTTATTCTCCTGGAATAATAATCTGCTTCATCCCCCACATGAACAGGAATATCCATGTGGGAAAAAAAAGAAAAAAAAAAAAAGTATCACTATAAAAACAAAATGAAATAAATGAAATATAAATATATAAATATATAAAATATAAAGATAAACCACAACCAAAGGATCAATCTGAAAAATACAAACACTAATGAAGAGTATGAATGAATATCCAGTTTTTAGTTTCATGGACCCATGGGACCAAAATTAGGATACAGGAGAACTAATTATTAATTTGTTTCTCTCGTTCAGGTTGATAAGTAAGATTTCTGAATTCTGGACCATTCCTGCTGCACGAAATTAAACAAGGATTAAGTGCTAGGAACATGGTCAGTGCTTTACGTATTGTATGGACAGGACAGAAGATAGAGTGGTGTTCTTCATTTTTTCCCCACTGAAAAGGACTTTTCCTGCTTCTCCTGTAAAAGGAATACAATAGTCACTGCCAAAGAGCCCACACAAATCTCATATGGTAGCCTTTCCATCAGCATAAATAAATGGTGAGCCAGTCTTGACCTTCAGAATGGCGACACACTCAAGAGAGCAGAAAACTGGTGAAACACTGATGAAGAACTGCTGAACCATACGTACCCCATTTTCTCAGCAATCTAGTTATTTTCACAATCCAGTCAGCTGGATGCTGACATGCTTAGCACAATACTGTGTTGTGCACTCCAGGTCTATAGTCATAGATCAAAAAACACCTATTAGAGGGAGTTCTTATTCCAAGGACCTTTTATAAAATCATAGAATTAGAGAATAGCTTATGTTGGAAGAAACCTTAAATACCATCTAATTTCCCCCTGCCATGGGCAGAGATGCCAGCCACTAGATCAGGCTGCCCAGGGCTCCATCTAACCCTGAACACCTACAGGGATGGGTCATCCACAGCATCTCTGGGTAGACTGCTCCAGTGCCTCACCACCCTCTGAGTAAAGAATTTCTTCCGAATATCTAACCTAAATCTTCCCTTTTTCAGTTTAAAACCAATCCCCTTTGTCCTATCTCTCTCAGAGTATGTAAAAATCAGTCTTCCTCCTGGTCATAAACTTCCGTTTTTCATGCACTTTTGGACATACATACATGAATACTTTTGGACCAGCGGTAAAGATACAGAGCTCCTCCACCATTAGTCTGCATGATAATTGTCCTACTGACTCGCAGATCCCTTACAAATAGCTTCCCTTGGAGCCTCACAGAGTGTTCTACTACTTGAATACTGCCTGGGAATTCAGGCACAGCTGAATAAATGGAAGTTTAAGGTGAATGGGAATCCTCTCAGAGAAAGACAGAGGAGACTGACTCTCAAATACATTGCAAAATCAGTCTGGGAATAAAAGTTGTGCTTCACAGTCTGAAAAAGACTAGATCTGCAAACTCAAAGCATGCAGCTTCATAGCTGCTGAGTGAGGATGATCTGTTGACTTAATTAAGGAATTTGTTTTGTGTTTGTTTATTTTTTTCCTTTCTGTTCCACTATAATTAATTATACAAGAAAAATGCTTCATGTAATTTTTCTGTGAATACAAACCTCTTCTTAGTTACATTTCTCTGGAAGGAGAAGAACCCCACTGACCTCCAGTTCCCTGGGACCCCAAACTCAAACTATATTGGAGTGGAAAGGGAAGCAAATTCCCTCAGGAAGACTTCAAGGACCATAAGATTTGCACCATCAGTAAACATGCTTGGGGAATGCCTTCCAGAGCTAATCCACCAGGAAAGAAAACTTCAAGACAAGGAGTCCCAAGATGACTTTACATGTAAGAGAGAAGCCAATCCTTAAGGCTAACCAAAGGTGTAGCACTTCTACTCACCGACAAACAGAGTTTAAGGAACTAAAAAAAATATAATGTGAAAACTGATGCAGTTTTGGACTTTCGGTACTTCTTTAGTTAGATAGCATTGATCAGACTTTAAACATTGTGACCCAAATCTGATATAAGTTTCATGTGAATCTTCTTGCAAATCTGTGTCAGAAACCATCAAGGTTACCTAGAAATTCTGCTGCACAGCCTGAAACTAAATCCCGAGACCCTTAAAAACAGCTATGAAAAGACTGGATGTTTTAGTTGGAAAACTAAACACATTTTTCAGTTTATCCTGATAGTAAAAATAGTTGTTAAAGGCTTCGAGTGATTCAGTGGAGCGCGCAGTATGTGCCTTGAGAGGGAGCATGTCTTTCATCAACCCAAACCTTTCTTTCTTTGAAAACAAAGCTTTCAGCCAAAGAAAAGGTTATTTACAAGGTTTTATGATGTTAGCTAATTTTAAAAGCAAAACAAAAATACTATTTTAAAATGGCAAAAAAATTTGCTCTGAAAATTGCTAGAAAATAAAATATATTTTGATTTTTTTTTTTTTTTTTTTTTTTTTTTTTTTTAAGTTTTGTGAAACTCTTTTAGAGTAGGAAACAGTGCCCACAAACACTCTCATTTCCTAAAAAAACTTCTCATTAATCCAGTGCTCTCTAAAGAAGCTTCACTGTTCTGTGAGTCCAAATATAGCTTCTTACCCATTTAACTACTCTTCCTTTTTAATAAGTTGCTGATATTGGAGTTATCCTCTCCCCAGAAAAGGTTCAGCTGTGCTCCCATCTCTGATACTGCCCTTAAAGGCCTTTTAACTTTTAAATTAAAGAGAAGCTTTTTAAAATGAAAAAGAAAATCACTCTTTAATGCATTTGAAAGTTTCTCAAGGAAGTCTTATATTAATTAAGAGGAAATAGGGTTTTTTTGGTTGTTTTTTTTTTTGTTTGTTTGTTTTTTTGTTAAATCAAACCTAATTATAGTATCTGAAAGTACAGCTTCTTTGAATTCTCATTTCATAGAGGAAGGGAGGAGGAGATCCTCAGTATTTTCTTTTTCATGTGAAAAGAAGTTTTGATCTAATCACATTTGGTTAACCAGTTTTAATGGAGTTTGTGTTTCTTATATGTTCCTAAAAGATAAAGGAGAAAAATAAATGGGTAGCAGAAATGCCAGCCTTGGTGCATGGAGGAAAATTCAGCTATTATCTGTAAACATAAAAGTGTAAATACAACAAGACATTCTGAAGGAAATGAGTTGCATCTTACCTGAAATGCAATAACCTCATCAGAATTCAAAGGTGATTGAAGGCTTCTGCTGACCCTGCCCTGTATTCAAACTGGATACAGAAACTGCAGGTCTGAGGGCCCTGCAGTGCCCACCTCTGCAGAATGAGTACAGCTCTCAGAGCACGGTAGCAGTGAGGAGGCATTTTACATTCAGCCCGAGCAACATTTCTGCCTGCACAGCTTTCAGCCTCTGCTAAATACCCCACTTAGCATTTCTAAGCCTCAGTGCAATGATGTCTTTCTCCCAGGAAGGAATGCCTGAAAGCCACCTGGGCAAAGAGTTTCACACAGATCTCTTGGGGAACCACCATCCGTTTATAACACCTACATCTATTACCTTTTAACATTGTGCATGAAGGCTATTAGTGAAAACAAAAGACTTCCAGAGGATGTGCCAGCTCTGCAGAGAGGACACCAGCACTCACCAGTGGCAGCACTCCTCTGTGAGCAAGAGTTCAGTAAGGACAAGAGTGGGATAATCAACTCATTTCACTTCGAAATAGCCTTCAAATTATACACTTGTGTTATTGATGACACTAAAAGATAATAAACCTATTCCAAGCCTGGAAGAAAATGTGCTATTTGAGTTGAGAAGTCCCCATGAGAATCCTTTCAGTAGCTTTTTCTGCTGTAAGGATGCCCTGACTTCATCTATGTCTGAGTTTACTCAACTGTGTAATGATGTTGACTGTACTTGGAAGTATATCTCCCAGCAGCTTGGAAAGGGTCTTTTATTACAATGGCTCAATGCTAAAAAATGTTTATTATTATAATTCCTATCACTGTGCATACCCCAAGTAACTGTTACATTGCAGAAACAAAGAACTTGTGCTGGAATGATGGCACAACTTATCTCTGAAGATACGTAGAAAGATAGTGAGCTGGACTTATTCCTTATTTATCCAGTTTTGAATTTTAATGAACAAGAATGCCACAAGTTCATGAAATTTTAAAAACCAAAAGATGAATTAGATTAATCCACTTTGCAGCTTTTCATGTTCTAGCAAAAGGTTTTGTGGAAACTTTTAGGTAAACAGTGTTTAATTTAATTTAATTATTTAACTGTATAATACAACCATTCCAGCTCAAAAAGGGGAGTGGTTAAAATACAGAGGCTGGGAATTTTAATATTGCTATGCAAATTTTCAATATATTCTTTAATAATTCTGTTTTTAAAAAGGTATAAACTAACATAATTTTGCTGGAAAGCCTGATTTTTTTTTGCCAAATTTCAGATCCAGAAGCTGATCTCACATCACATACGTAGCTCCTTCTTGTTTAGTGTTGTGATGCTTTTGTCCTGGAGAGATACAAGACTAATCTAATGTTGTATAGTTGAATTCATCATTTAGAAGACTTGTGAGCAGATTCAGTTGCTGATGAAAGGAATAAAGCTGCAGATTCAGATCCCCTGAAATAGCAGGGGATACTGAAGGTTGGGAGCATTCATGACTGGAGTGTGAATGTTAAAATAGCTGCTGCTTTAAATTATTAGCAAGCATGGGTTTAGTGGGAGAAACATGACGTGGATGGAAGCATCTTGGTTCTACCCAGTATGGTGACAATGCTGCACCATGCCCAGAGGCTGCTGTCTGCTCCCTGCCCACTGCAGGTTTACATACATCACTGCACTGCAGCATAGGCTGCCACACTCACTGTCTTGTGAGCCAACCGGAAAAGCACATGGGAGCATTCAGCATGAAACAGCTCTAGAAAAGCTATGTAGTAAATGGGGCTGTGAAATGCCTGGGGTCTTGCACAGGAGGTCTGAAGTGCCAGGAAAATGAAAAAAACAGATTTCCACTTTCTACCTTCTGTCACCATAACTGGCACAGTGTAGTCCTTTGCTTTCATAAGGATAATGTCCACTCATTAAATCCTAATTAAAATTAAACTCTCTAGCTCCCTCTTTGCCACCCTGCCTCCAGCTGTCTGGTTCTCACATTGCATTCAGTTCTTCCAGCTCCTCCTTGAGTCCACCTTCTCCCCAGCAAGGTGAGAGACAGTCAGGCTTTGATGCCAAAACTCTTAACAAGAACATTTCTAATAACTTTCTCATGTTCTGGTATTTTTAGATGCTAAGGCAGAAGTTTCACTGCTCAAGAAAAAAAAGTAATTTACAGCTTCATGTAGAAACACAGCCACTTCCAGTTCATTTGTTTTTCATCTTGATTATCAACACGTTTGTCATCTCCCTGTAATTTATTCATTATCTTTAGTAGAGAAATGTGAAAGGGAGGGGTAGGAGCGAAGGGCGAGATAAGTGCACTTGTCAAAATGTGAAACAGATGCTCTAACAATGATTGGAGACAATTAATGTTCTCAGTAAGTATCAACAGGCAAAGTCCATGGATTGCCTCAAATTTCTGCAGCGAAAAGAAAATGCAAATATGGAAGCTTTATTTTTCCAGGCACGTGAGAGGATGTCTTGTCAGTAATGAGCTGTCCTCAGGAACTTCACATTGCTGCCTGACAGTGCTGCTGCTCAGCTCACTGCTGGCCCAAATGCAGGCATAGCACCGGGTGGGGACTGGAGGGCTGGGATCAGAGCTAATGAACCTGTCACCACTCCCTCCCTCTGCTTCAGGCTCAGCATGTAAAGCAAAGCACTCCGCACATGTTTAACCTTGAGTTGCTCAAAGTCAATAGCACATTAGGCTCACGTACAGCTGGGTACAGGCATCATGATTGCCAGGGTAGGCAGGCAGCTAGAAAAGGTCTTTTCTGTAATCGGGGTCTTCTGTTACTTGCTGTGGAATGACCCTACATTTAGATATCCCTAAGAGGAAGGTCATTCATATGATCTTGCATCTAGCACCAGAGGAAAACTGATGCAGCCAAGGAGTCAGAGACTGACTGCAGAATGTATCACTCTGGGGAGTGCTGCTGCAAAAGCCAATTACAATAAATAACTATAATAAGAAAGGGAATAAAATCAATAACAAATAGATGTGATCTAATTACTAACATTTGTAATATTAGTTTATTGCTCCATGCCACATGTAGCTTTCATCTTCCCTGTCTGCACTCTGTCAATTTAATTTTCCCTTCTGCTGTTCTGTTATCTAAAATGATCAAACACCTACCATGCCCTGGAAAGTACACTAATTAAGAGCTGCATTTAAATCTGCCTGAATGTGCCTGTCATAAACTTAATTGGAATAAACACATATTTTATATGATATTGTTTGAATTCTGCTCCCAGCCAGAGTATTGCCCAAACTTTCTTTTTAATGGCTTATACTTTTCTTCCTCTCACTGCTCCTTCTTTTACTTTATTCTTCCAATCCACAAGATTCCTTTCCATCATTCCACAGCCCATAGATAACACCTGCATTTGTTGAAGGAACTTTTTAACAGAAGCTTTTAAAGCTTCAAGAATGATTTATTTATAATACTTTCAATTATTTCTCTGCTAAATTTCTTCAGTGTTGAGCCAATAGCAAATGGGTGGATTTTGCATCAGAAAATAGTGCAAACGCAAAGTAACTCAGGCATGCACCAAGGGCGAGAGTCACAGTTTAATAACATCTATCCTGGTGCTGAGAGGGGAGGCCCCAGGTGATAATTCTTTCACCTACTCCACAGCACAGGAGCACGCACAGAGTCACGTGTGCAATCCTGCATCCTTTCAGGTACCAGAAAGGGGTTTCTTCACAAGGGAGACCCACTCAGTCCCTCATATTTAACAACCACCAGTAAGCCTGTCTACCAAAGGCTTGTTGCACACAATATATAACAATGTCATACATAAACCAGCACATTTTTACATGCTATGAAAAAGAACACTTCTTTTTGCATCAAGCCTGTTACCATGTCTGTTAAAAGCAAGAAAATACATATATTAACCCAGACTAAAACCAGAGTTACTTAATGGCACTTTTCATGGCAGTCACTATTTTTTTTTTTTCCAATATTCACTGACTTGATTCCAGCTAAGTATCAACACTACAGAAATTTAAGCCAGTGTTTATGTTAGCCCCTGGCCACTAATTCATAAACTTTGGGTATATGCACAGCCAGTTGGTGGGATAAACTGATGCCTGCAGCAACAGGAGCACCCACATTTGATCAGCATGTAAATCAATCATTATTTGAGAAAAACATGGCAAAAGTAATTGTCCTTCCAACAGTACTGGGTTTTGAGATCCGAGTGTCTCCAGAAATGGCAAAATTTAACTAAATTAGGTAAAAGAAAACAGCACACCAACTTGCTTCTCTAGCATCTTATCTTCTGGAATGAATCAGGTACCCAAATGCATGATTAAATTGCACTGCTGTCACTGGACCTATATCAGGAACAAATTTGGCTCAGGAAGTATATCATTCATGTAACTGCTGGGGTATAACATTTTTAACCATGCAGATTTAACTTTAAAATTTTTACAGAGAAGCCAGCTGGGAAAAAGTACAAGTTTTCCCAGTCATCAGGTGTATGTGGCATCCAAGCATGATGTGCAACATGAAATCAGTGTGAAAAACTTGACCTTGTTCAAAGGGCTCAACAGTTCTACAGCATGCATGAAATGTGTATTTCTTCTCTAGCGGCAATTCTAGTATTGAGGCAATCTATTTTTCATTTTCAGTACAGGCACATTTATTAGCAGAGTTAATAAGACAGTCTTTGTCAGAACACATTGTCTGTTGTCAAAATCCAAGAATTAACATTGTGTTGCATGTCTGAATTGAACTGCTTTCCCATAAGATTTGCAATACGAACTTTGTTTCATGATCCAGTGGGTCTGATGCCCTGCTGCATGGTAATAAATAAATGGCAAACAAAGTTTAACAGAGAAGTTTAATTCTGGGACACCATTTCACTCCAGCGTGGGTTATGAACCCTATTAATTGCTGCAGCACAGCACGTGGGAGGAAACATTTCCTTCCAACCTCCGCAAGCAATTAGTTTAAGCCCTGAAACCTGGCATTTGATTACCCTTATCATAGCTACAAAGACCATTATCAGAGATTCTTTCAGGATTTCCACAGCCTTATCACATTTCTGATTATGATAAGGGAACAGTAAAGCATTCAGAAGCCTCTGTAGCAATCCAGATGAATTAGATTTCAGTACTAAGAGCTTGATAAGGAGTATGTTCTCCACTTGTAAATATGTAGACTCTAATAACCAATTATCTTTGATTTTGAGGAGATTATTTTTCTTGGATTCTGTCAACAGTAATTTTCTTTCAGATGCACTCTAAGCTTCCCAGAAACATTCAGTTCATGGTTTCCAGACATTGGGTAAATGCCTGGAGGAAGGTCCTTTTTGTGCGATCTGTCTCCCTCAATCTGAAATAATTAACTGCTACAAACATGGAAAACATCCATTTTGCCATGGTGTTAAACTTTTCAAATCCTTCTGTTTGAAAGATCAGAAAGAATCCAATCAAATTACTTGCCACCTGGCTTCTTCATTTTTTCCTCCGTAGAATTGAATAAAAAACTATCATTTCTAATTTGAAATAAAACTGGAAACTAATTATTCAATAGTGACCTAGATGGCCCTTTAATTAATGCTCTGAATTCGCCCCAAACACAACCGGTTTGAATTATACGCTGGGTTTCTGCTCCTAAAAGTGGCAAGTGCTGCGGGCTCACTCGCAGAGGCCGGGGGGGGGGGGGGGGGGGGGGGAAAGCGGAGGGTTGTTTTTCGACCCTACAGCAACCCCTACTGTTGCTTTTAGGAACTGCGCGGCTTTATTTAAAGCAATTTCACGCGGTTTTCGGCAGGGAGAACGACAGTCCAGATGGGGTCACAACCTTTTCAACAGACTTGCAGGAGGTAACAGTGGAAAAAATGGAAACACTCAGTGTCCCCAGGAGACTCATAGGTGGTGCTATAAGGCAAAACTATTATCCAAATAATTCAAGATGATAGTGTATGTTTCAGCACCAGAAACCCTCAGTGGTTAACCAGAGCAGCAATTTCCTAAGGAGCACTGACCACTACAAGACACGTGCTAACCTATATTGTTTTGTTTCGCATGTACCTATATGGCCATTCAAGAATTCAGAACATTTCTGAATGCTTTAAGATGGAAATGTACACTGACTAAATCCTTTTCTCCCCTAGGAGCCTGAAAATACAACATTCAATTTGAATTTCTAGGAGTATTAAGTCTTATCTTTATGAATGAACAAAAGTTTGAAAAATATAAAAGTAGGTGAAGGCGGGTGTCCTAACATTAATCTACTGATTTCTCTGCATCTCACTTTCTTTATCTATTAAATTGGGTTAACGGTACTTCTGCACCTCCCAGGAGTGTTGTGAAGCCTTACTCATTAAAGTTTGTAAAGTATTTTGAGAGCCCTGATTGCTGATGCTATGCAAGTGCAGAAATACATCACTTAATAGATATGAATTGCAATTTACCCTCAGCCTCAACGGTGCTTGGTAAGGGAGTAACTGAAGAATATCAAAAGCTTCTGGCTCAGATGAAAGTGAGCTCATCAAAATAAATGATTTACCAGAGGCTGCCAAGCACCCTGCTTCCTACAGATGAGATGAAGAGTTCATCCCCTTCTCTGCTTGACAACATAGAATAAGCCATATCACTGCACATCACAAACAGTGGTTATAAGCATTCTTCTCTGTTGGAGAGTTTCACTCTATTGTACAGTCCCATTAAGTGATGAATTGAGGTCAGAGCGGTTCATGTTATCGCTGTGAGTATCGAAAAGAGCTTGGCCCAAACACGGAAACAAAACAGACTTTCAACATGAAAAAAGGTTTGAGATAGTGATATCTGTGTGTATCACCCTGTAAGAGGGTCTTCTCCCACTCCCACTTGCAATTCTAGTCAAGGGAAGAAGTTTGTGAAGGGGTAAAAAAAATAAATGACTGTGGAAGGAGGATTCACTTACAGTTCTATCTCATCTATAGAAGTAAATATTCCTGCATCTTCAGTTCTGGGAAAAGTAACTAAAATAGCTCTTGTCTGACTATAAGTCTTATCTTACTGCAAGTTTTTATACTGACACAGTTACTTGAGACCCTTCTGCAGATAATCTAGATCTTAGGAGCAGCAAAGTCTCTCTCTAGCGGATTCATGAGACCTCAGCAAACCTCATTTTCTGGAATAAAAGGTATTCATGAGATTGGACTTCTTGGCTTTGCCCACATGCTCAGATTTTCTGTACCTACAAACCTGAAACCTAGACTATACAAACTGAATCAATTTGGTTTTGATCAAAAGAAGTCTGATGATGAAATCTCTAGCACTTCAGCTGGCCTAGAAGTAGCTCAATCACATCATACTTTGAACCCAATAAAGCCTAATGGAACAGCTTCAGCTGCATAATTGGAAAAGAACTGTGTAGGGAAGCAAACAAACAAACAAACAAACATCAGAACATTGGAGTTAAACTTTTCTTTTGTACAAATGTCATTATTCCAGCATCAGACCAGTCCTTACTCTCTGCTCAATCTGAGCACTGCTGTACATCGGAGGGAAAATACATTATATAGATTAAATAAGAGTGTTGTGCCTGGAGCGTGATCCAAACTCCTTTAAAATCCACCACAACCTTTCATGCAGTTTTGAATCAGCACTTTAGCTTTTAATGAGTTTGCAAAGCATATGGAGCTTCAGAAGCCAAACTGACAGATGAGAGGCACAGCTTATCTCCTAAGCATCTTACACTCTCATTGATTTCCAGAACAGACTGAATGAGTGCTTTTAGCTTGATTCTTACACAAAATCAGGTTGTCTGAATGATGTTTTTACCAGCAAGGTAGAATAAAAGACTTGTAAACAAAAGAAAGTAATCTTGAAAATAGATGATGGAGATAACATTTCCCTTCTCTTGTGACTTTATTTTAGAGACTTATTTTTTCATAGTTCTGATTCAAACAATACACGAGCAAGCAACCTGTTCTTTTCTAGTCCTTTCTTTACAATAGATTATTTCCATTGTTAACTAAATAGCTTTCTTCTAATTAAATGAAATTATAAGGCATTCACTAGTGGCATTACAGAAGTCAATAAACTAATTAGGGTTGTGGCAAATCAGGAAAAAGCTATCAACTGATCTCAGGACTGTGATTTATAAAAGTTCAAGGATGTGATTTTCTTCTTCCTTAAGTAAGCAAGGAAAGGCTTACGTGAACTTTTAGTCACTGCTTAGAATGTACAGAAAAAATATTGGTCTTTCTAAATGAGCGTAGTTCCTCCAGAAACTTCTAGCTGCATTTGCTATATTCTCTTGGTTTATGTCATTAGAGGTTTTTTTGTCAGCTGATTTGGTGCTTTTTTATTTGTTTGTTTTTGGAATAAGAGGAAAAGAGAGCTGAATTTTCCTTTTTTTCCATTCGAAAAATTCCATTTTAATAAAATAAAAACCATTCAAAATTACAAAAGTGGTATATTTTGCATTCATAATAATACAAAAAATAAATTTCACATGCAGTGAAGACTTCCATGATTTGTCCTTTATAATCAACACGATCATTTGCTGCTCAGTTTTCTGATGAAGTTTTAGTATTTTGAGAGAACCAGATAACAATAATCAAGTGCTGAGTTTCCTAAAATATTTCTGAAACATCTTTTGGGATATCTAGCAGAATCACTGGCCCACTAACAGATTCTTTGTACCTATGGAAACGCACAGAAATTTTTGCAGTCATTATCTAAGCCATATGGTCTCACTCAGCTCCTCTGTCCCCACTGCTGGCTGGTAGTGGACAGCTGTGCAGGACAGCTAAGGTGATCCTGGCAAACCGAAGATTCAATCCTGAAATTCTGGAATGCCAAAGAATACTCCTTCTCCTCAAACAGCCACTTCTCCCTGGATAACCCAGTCCCTTCCAAGTCTCTCTAAGGTGGAGTGATTAGGAAATAAAAGGTGGGATAGACGATGAGAAGAAAATGAGGCCTTCACATTGGGGTAACAATTGAAGGGATACAGAAGGAGAGTGAAAAAGATTATGGAGCTGAACGAAATGCAAAAAGGAAGACAAATTTTCAGCTATACCAGGAATATCTCCCAGTGTCTGGATTACTTACAGGACTGGTTTAGATGACAGGCTGGAGGAAAGCAAATTCAGACATAATTAACCATTATGAATTAAAATTGCAGCGAGATCAGTTCCACAGTTTTCCACATGAGAAAAGAACAAATAAAAGATACACAAAATCTCTGGCTTTCCTGGGTCTTCAATACAGCCACAGTCGTGCCATCGTCAGATCCAAAGACCAGAGCTGTGTATATACAGAAATTTGCTGTAAGTTTCTCAGCTGCTTTTCAACTCTTAAAGGAGATGGAGACAGAACACAGCAACATTTTCCTGTCTGTTCCAGAAAATGAATGGGAATTAAACGTTTGCCCTCACCACTTTTTCCTCCTTCCCCTTCAGCTTTCCGTTACGTTACTTTTTTATACTCATCCTTTCAAACAATTTTCCTAAGCACATCAAACTCACAGGAATGTCCACAGTGTCTTTTCTGGAGAGCTATTCACTGCTGCCCTCAAGGTTATTTTCCCTTAAGCAAACCAGGGTCTGCAATCTCAACCTAAATTACTGCCTTATTTATAAAGCAGCGGCACACAACATGGCCTTTGATATTAAGCAGTCCCTTTGGAACACTGTCAGTGAGCTTCTCTCTTCATATATATTGGTTTTCCTCTTTTCCTCCTACCTTCAAGTCAGAGCTCAATTCTGACCTTTTCTGTACCTCATCTCTCATCTATGTTTTTCTACTCCTTCCTACTGTTTGCTCACTTATTGTTAATCCTTAGTCTCTTCTTATTCACACTCTCTCATATATCACTTTTTATACAGTCTCCCTGACCCTTTGACAAAAACTTGTCATCTATGTCCTCAGGAGTTACAGCTTTAAATCCCATCTAATCTAGTTCCCACTGACACAGCAGATTTCACCCCTGTCCTGACACAGTCACTACTACTCTCCCTGTTGTGTTTTCATTTTCTACTTCTTGACTTCAGGGGGGGAAATGCAAGGACCTCACATGCAGGGAGAGGAGATTAGCTAGGATTTACATGTTTAAGTTCAGATATGCTTTTCAAAATACCCAGACAGTTTGGACTTAACTTTGGAAGAACACAAACTCCTTGGCTGTCTCTGAATTAAACAGCGGATATTCCCAAGAATTTCAGACTTCACACCATTTGCACAGGTGGATTTGTCACTAACTCTCAGATAAGTTTAGGAAGAATCCACAAAATGGATTATTTTTTGTTTATTTTGCTTTTTTCTCCTCAACAATGATCCAGTTGACATTCTGACAGTTTGCTGACCAGATTGCAAATTCCAAGTTGTAATGCTTTATTTCAAATAAAGAAATCCTGGCATCTCCTAGGTTTTATAAAATGCCAGAAGGTAGAGTAAGTAAATTTAACTTTGTCTTGGAAAGGCAAAGATGGAAGTTGTTTCAATACTGGTACCATTTTCAGTGCAGACCCACTTGCAGCATCTAACAGAGCAGGATAGACCCTTGTGCTGCAGAAAGGAAAAGGAAATCGTGATGAAGTGAGAATAACCTGAAGCTTCCACACTTCAGGTCTACGGTTTTAGTCCTATTTGCACAATGCCAGATGTTCTTTAAGATCTTTTATGCATACACTGATCATTTAATTTGATTTTCCCAGCTCTGACTATGCAGTTTCCTGCCCACATTTGTGTGAGAATTCCTGTAGGTATCAGAGTGATCAAGAACCTGAAAGTAGCAAAGGATCTGCTAACTGCTTGAATTGTTCCATAGAAGAGTAGGAGGGCAAACAAAAGCAAAGACTTACTTTTGGGATGAACAATCAGACATTAAATTAAGCCAATCCTCTGGATTTATGCAAACTAGTAAGAAGATGGGTAGAAAGGCAAAAGCTTAATGAGGTTCAAAGTTAAGACAAGAACCTTAAAATCACACTATAATATGGCCAGTCAGTGAAAGAATAGAAGAAATTACATGATCCAGAAGACAGCAGAACCAAAATATCCTGGCTGCACAGAAACATTATTATTTGTATTATACTCCCACCCAAAGGCTCCAAGTAAGTATCAAGGCCGAGTTGTGCTACATATTGCACAAATATGGCAAATGATAGTATAAGCCCAAATCACAAGAATAACCAGAGAAAAAGCATCAGCACTGTTGCACATAAGAGACAGAGCTCTGGATGACTGGGAAGCAAAGTGAAAAGGTTTCATGCCAGAATGACTCTGGGTTTGCTCCAAAGGATCATGAACCTCTCAATGAACTTGCAGAATGGTGAGTTCTGTGTAGTTCCAGGTGCTGTAATGAATGTTTCACAGAGAGATAATTAACCCCCCTCACCCCAAAGCTCCACAGTGCTTTTGCTTTCCAGCACGATCTGTCTGTGACACCATGGTAGAGTGCAGAGCCAGCTTCATTATTTCAGTTTGTTCTGTTCCTTTTTACTGCTACTGCTCTCTAAGGTTAATTGTATTCCCTGTACTGATGCACAGTGGTATATACACATAGACCTCACTGTATGGATTCTTTTTTTTTTTTCCCCACTCTTAATCAATAAGGAGTTCAAACACTGTGCAGCTTTCTCAATGAAATGCCAGGAGTTGGCCAGTGAAGTGGGAAAGGGCATGAGTAAAGGAGCAAACCCTTGACATGTTCTTACTCAGTCCACTTTTCTCTTCATTTAGAAGAGAATTCAAAGGAGATAAAAGAAAAGACAAAGAATCACCTAAATGCAAACTTCTTCCTTGTGTAAAGTGGGAAGTAATACAAGGTGTCAATGTTCTTGTTTCTCTATTCTTAGTCTGTTTCCAGACTGCAGTCCATGGTGGTAAGGCCCTGGAACAGGCTACAAACACAAGCTGTGGATGTTTTGCCCCTGGAGATGTCCAAGACCAGGTTGGATGAGGACATGGGCAGTCTGACCTAGTGGGTGGCAACCCTGCCCATGGCATGAAGGGCTGGAACAATTTTAAGGACCTTTTTAACCTAAAATATTCTATCATTCCATGATCTAGCTATGTAATTTAGCTGTTCTCACCATCTTCAGAATCTTAAGTTCATGTTGACTGCAGAACTAAGTGGGAGACCAGATCAATGGGAGCCTCAACAAGAGTTAAGCTCTACATCCTTTTGGGATGGGCTTCAGCCACCATGACTACATTCATACCAGCAGGAGCACACACACCTTATCCTTCTCTGTCCCAACAAATCCTGCAACCAGAAATATTCAGAAGCACAAACTACAAACTAGGTTATTTATTAATGTTACATTAGGTCAGTGAAATTCCAGCTCTCTGTCTAAGGCAGAGGCTAATGCTCATCATATGCCCCACCACAAACTTAGCTGTGCCTCTGCTGACTCACTTATCTTCTTCCACAGCTCTTGCGAATGTGCATGTATGATCATAGCATACAAGATGAAAGAGAACAAATGATGCCTCTCAAGATTAGAGACACTGAAAAGACAGAAAGGCAAGCAAATCCATATACCAGTGTGCAATGCCATTTGAAAGTTCAAAAATTTTAAGATTATGGTAGAACTGCTTCAGCACAGTGACTACTGCAGTTTTGTATGTATCGCATTCGGTCAGAAAAAAATACCTTACTCCAATTATTATTGCCCACTGATGTGCTTTGTGAGAAATTTACTCCAGTCTCTAATAAACCTATCGTTAAGGTCTGAGGGAGGCTAAATCAGACTGTTCTACCCTGGTAACTGTTACAGTATGCTTTCAAGATAGCTGTTTAGCACTGCTCACCATTAGCAAGTATACTTGATTTATATTTTAATTTCATTTTGTGGAAAAAAGATCATCACAATTTATCAGAGATCCATAATGTATTCATAGTGGTAAGCAGGGAAGAGGTAAATCAGATGATTCATTTCATATTGAAATTAATCCAAGCTGAAAGTAAATAACCACCTTTGCTCCCTTTTACATCATCAAACTCCCTTGTTTTGGAACAGTTAATACTGAACTTGAACAAATCACTCCCTGTTTAAAAGTTTAGAATTGAGGAACAGACTAAGATAGATGGGTTCTTTCTCTGTAAACTACTGATTAATGAATTGTACTAAATGGCGTGACATGCCCTTTAAATGGAATTTACAAGTAATATATTGTATGGCAACTGCATTATTAATGATTTTGATATCTAGTATTTGTGTCTTCCTGCTCTGAGCTCTTCTTATTTATACTGGCAAAGTTGAAAAGCAAAAGCTGGCTCTCCTGGTTTGCTGGCCTTTGTTATATTATACACTATACATTTTCCTGAGCTTATTCATATTGTTCGCATTACATCTAGCCTGACAGCCTTACTATATGCCAGCACTAGAAGGCAAAACAAACAAAACAACAACAACAACAAACAAACAAACAACACTTTTTTCAAGAAAATCACCTCAGCCTTTACAAATACACATATAGGCATATATAAGAATAGAATATGGATGACAGCTTCTTCTCATTAAAATATATTTTCTATCCCAAATAAAAGCAAGCAGAGACAATCAAATGTTGTTGTTTATTTTTTTCTGTTTATAAACTTCTCCCTGCACTTTAAGAGGCAGCCTGCACTAAATATATACTGATCTGTTTACCAAGAGATAGACTTCTGCATGCAAAACTGAAATGAATAGCAAATGGAAATTAAAAAGCAATTAGACAAGAAGGCAGTCAAACAAGGCTATTGTTCCATTCACATTTTTCAGTCTATCAAGAACATAAGAATCATGAATTCCTAAGGATAAATGGATAATTCACAGAAAATAAAGACATCGTAGAAATAATTTTAGTCCTTGCCAAAGAAGGCACTGGGGAGATGTTTATTTCAGACCTTCCATAACAGTGAAAAAGGCTGTTAGCAGCTGAGAAATAAGAAGAGAAAATATGCAATCAAACTGAAAAATGAAGCAACAGTGAATCATCACAGTTTGGTAGAGTTACTGAGGAAAATTCTGACCAAAGTAACCTGTAAAAATATGAGGGGCACAGCTTTCTCATTAAGATATTTTACTGTAACTCTGTTGATATCAAGGAGCTGGCTTGCAACCATTAATAACATTTGGCAGTTCTACGGAATACTGGACTGATATCAGATATTGAAACCTTTCTTTGATCCTAGGAATGGCACATTGGAGTTGCCACCTGTTCAAAGCATCCTAAAATCAGCAAAGGTTTTGAGGGCAACAGGATGTGATAAGGACTGGAGGTAACTGAAAATCAGAAGTGCCATTCTTTTGAAAGCTGTGAATTTGTAAAACTACTTCATCCAATTTCATAATAAATATTACAGCTTTCAGAATTAGATAACATAAAATATACTACCATATACTACAAAATATACTACAATATACTACCATAACCAGTAGTCTGAAATAATCGAACCATTTGATGTTGCAGTTTTCCAGATCTCAAACTCCTATTTGAACCATCTCGGTTCACTGCTGTTACTCAGTCCCAGTCCCACTGGACTTAAGGAACAGAGTTGGAGCCAGCTATGCATAAACTTGGGGAGCTGCATCCAGAGATAGACACCAGAATCAGAAAGTTAGAGTTCAGCTGTGCCTTGAACCAGTCTGCTGATTATTTTGTCTCAGACAATCTACTTTTTTTTACTTTCAGAACAAATTTCAGGTTTGTTTGTGTTTTTTTTTTTTTTTTATTAAAACAGCAAGTGTTATTGAACAAATGTTTGTGCTTTTTTTTTTTTCACCTGTGCCAACTTCCCTGTAATGTTTCTATTGTTTTGTTTTGTTTTGTTTCCCTCAACAAAGAAAGGGATAATGAGAGAAATAATTTGTGACCAGCTAGTGTGAAACTATGGATGGTCTCTCTACTGAGCTTGTCAGCATACAAACTTACATCCTACATAATAATTATATGGTTCTACCTTTCGCCATGGTATTACATACAGAATCAGAGAATACCAAAAGATCACAAGAAGAAGAATAAATATTGAATAGGACTGAAAACCTTTGAAAAGGCACTAAAAATAAATACATTTCAATATTCACCAAAGCAATTTCAGAAACAAGTGCTGCATTCTAAGAATAAATATTACTGACAAGCACTCAATTTGTCTAGTAAGATTTTTTTAAACCTTTAATGCCTTAGCAAAACTTGTCTAAACTAAATCATTTAAAAATTGAACTAGAGAAGCTAGGTTTTTCCTCAAGCAGTTCTGTTTCTGAAAAGGGCTTGAACAACAGTGTACATTGTGTACTCACAGTGTACACAATGGAAATAGTTCCATGAACTTCAGTGTGTCTCTTTACTATTCTTGTGCCACTACAAACAAAGCAGGTTTAATAGTTAAGCATCTGGAAGATAGGTTTTTAAGCTTACTTGCCTTCCTAGGTACATTCATGCAAATCTGAATTTTCCTGAATCCATTTATTGAGTGGAATGCATTGAATTTTCTTAAATTAGAGACTGTTTCGGCCTTTGTTTCTGCATCATTAAGGAGGTTTCTTTTTTGTTTGTTTGTTTGTTTCTGTTTACCAGAAGTTCTACATGACTTTCAATAGCAGCTTAACTGTCTTCCTTGCTTTGATGCTGATTATCTAATTTTCTGAAATGCATCCCAAGCTATCCAGAAACTGACCCAAACCATTCTTTGAGTTTTGAAAAAATGGTTAATATCTATCTGCAAACTATTTTAATTGATCAACTCTTTACTTATCTATGAAGAAAATAAATTCTTAAGAGACTTTCATTATGTTTGGAGACAGCAAGTATCAGAAGTCTTAGAAATATAAATCACAGTATAGTTTTCAGATGCATTACTGACAACACAATTTCTGATGTAAATATGAAAAGAAAATGAAAACTTGTAAAACGTATTATGAATGTAAGAGCATCCAAATAGCTAGACTACTTGATAAGCACGCAAGTTTTGTAGCATTTCATCCACTTTTCTGCATTTTTATAGTAACTCGTTTTGAATAGATTTAATTAATTTTTGAATAAATGGAAGTTGGAAACTTTATTTTCCCTTTCTACTCCGAAGCAGTAATACTAATTGAAGAATATGATCATTTTTTTCCAAATGTGTACTATGTCTTTATTATTCACAAGAATGGCATAATTGGAATTAAACTGCCAAAGAAAAGATATTGGAAAGCAATAAGCAATAAAGTAAATTTACCAATAGAATCACTTTCAGAAAGAAATGTTTCTAATCATTTTTTGCATGGTCAGATAACGGAGTGAAGGAATGTATTTTATTAACCTACCCAGTCCTACATTGCAGATTACAACTCAACAGACGCTACGAGTATACTCATCTGTTGAACTTAGAGCTTACACACGGCTGCACAAAAAGATAAGAAATAGTCTCCTCTACCCAAACTTTTCTCATTTGCTTATTAAAACAATTCATGAAAAATTAAACAATTGTCCTTAATGAGTAACCTGTTTTAAATTATTTCTAATGCTCTTCATATAGCAGCATTGCAAGTTCTGTATCTTACCAAGCCATGTTATACTAAGACCTGTATGTAACAACATTGTCATTTCTCACTGTATTTTGATAGAATTTTAAACAGCTCAGTCCCAGACCTTCAAGACCTGAGGTAAAACACATTTGGCCTTTTTTCTGCTCACTGCAGTGTGCTCCTCATGCTGACCATGAGTCACCGATTTGTGTAAACTATCAGAAAGATATCCAGCAAATTACTGAAATATAAACACAATCAACATGGCATTAAGAATGTAAGAATGATGCGCCCATGATCACTAACTAAAGAATTGTGTTCTGCCCAGCTTGCCCTTGGCATTTTCCAACCTCATTGAACTATCTGCTCTTTTCATGGGAAGATGACATAGCACAGTGAGGTGACAATGGCCTGCCACGTGGTGCACAAGGACAGCCTTTCCCCTCCCCATTACTTTGAGAAGGAGTTATCTCCCTTTCTGAACATCTGTATTTAAATGGATAAGAGTTAGTAATGCTAACACCAGGAGCAGCTCATAATTAGGGATTATTAGCCCAGCAATATGGAGCGATTGATACAGAGTTTAAGCTAATGACTTTAAAGATGATTAGGCCATTTTGTCACTTGTTTATTCTGTGTGTAGACACAAAAATCAGTTAACCTTAACAACTGAAGAGCTCTATATGATGTCATATGGGGTAGGAAAAAGTGCAAGCTGTGATACTGTAATACAAGCTATGATATATGGTAAACACACAGGAGATGCTTGTTGAAAGTGAAAAGAAACCCTGGCATTTGAGTAAGCAAGATGCAGAACAACCGATTATTGTTTTGACTGTCTGTTTTAAGAATTCCTACTGTAGGAATTTCTATAGCAGAATCAAGGGCCACATCGGAAACACATAAGATGCTTGAGCAGAATTTACGTTTTTAATGGTTACAGTTGATTTTTCATTTATTTCATCTTTGCTTTTGAAACAACGTTCAGAAAATGTTTAGGGACAAAAATAAGCAATTAAAAAGATAAAAATCTTCTCTACATGAAAACATCTTCGGATACAAGAACAGGTTCTGCAGGGTAGTGGTCACAGTGCTGAGTTGCCAGAGTTCAAAGGGTCTGGAAAGGAGTCTTCAGTCATATAGTTTGATTTTTGAGTGCTCCTGTACAGAACCAAAAGTTGGTCTCAATGATCCTTATGGGTCCCTTCCAACTCAGGATATTCTATGACTCCATGACCCGGATGTACATAAATGAGACAGTACATGGCTATTACTTCTGATGGAAATCCAGTCTTGCAACTAAGAACACTCACATGTACTTTCACAGTCCGCAGGCCTTAATATCTGCTGAAGATAAGCTTTTTCTCAGATGATTCACTGAATGGAGGAAAAAAAAATCGTTAGTTCTACAAGTGCCTTTCTGAATTATATTTTTAGGAGAGACCTTTCAGCAATTGTAAATGGACCCTAAGTGAATGCAGACAGCATAACTACCGAGACTCCTGGGCCAGAGAACAGTATCACACAGCAAAGGGTCTGCACCCCCACAGTGGGGGAATAGCCAGGGAGATGATCCACTAAGGACAGCCCCAAAGGAGAAGGGGCGTAGCAGGCAGGGGACATAAGCCATCTGTCATCACTGCAGCTGTCTTGCAGGAGACAACCCTGTAATAGTAGCTAGCTAATTTCTTTAGAAATATCTCATTAGTCCCTCCCTTCCTTAGCTGTCTCTCTATTAAAATGTGAAAAATGAATTCTGCCACTGCCAATTCCAGCCTGTTCCCTTAGTGAAATGAAGATGCGTCATGCTGGCCAGGGCTCAAGACAGATATAATTTCATAGGAGCCAGAGGAAGTATCTCAGCTGTGGCCTGCACTGCTGCTCTGTCAGTAGTAGAGGTGGCTCCTCCATACCTCCCAGCAAAGAGTAGGGGGGTAAAAAATGAGTGTTGCCTAGAGAAAATATTCAATACAAATTTTCTGTGCAACACTGTGTTGAAACCTACACGTGACTGCTAGGGCGCAATGGGATTTGAGTCTGGGACCAAATTCTAGTACTAAACAGGCCTTCCTTTTACAGTTACCAGCTATGGTTATGCTGTAACCTCTGTGTGCAAGACAATGCCTACTAGTACAACTCAAAGATGTATGCAATCACACAGGCATCATCTTAGTTTACTCATGAGAGTACGCGGCCAACTTGGCTGTGCAGAAGGATGTACTGGAGGGCAGTGGCTAAGGTTCTGACCTCTAGTTTCAGTAGCCATTTTAGCCATCTACTAAGACAATACCTTATCTGTGCATTGTGCAGGTTTTTTTAAAATGAGGGATTTGAAATAAAAGGGGATGACTTCTGCATTTTTGAAAGAATAAAGGAGGATAAGTATTAAAACCTTCAGACTAAGTTGTCTCAAACACTGAAATAAGAGTAAGAAAAAAAATCAAGACTAAAGGAAAGCAGATTCTACCCTCCTTATAGGGTCCTTTCTACCTCTCACATTACACCTGGCTATTGAGGGTAAGCCACGACTGAAATTTCAACTTCTACCGTCCTTCCCCCACTGGTATACACAGAAATGCACTTTTGACTCCCATCTCACATTCATACACACTGCTGACTTCCAATGGGCATTTCATTCCTGGCAGGTAGCTTATGGGTCATAATGAATCTAAGAACTTGACTGAATTTTCCTTTAGCTCTTTGCCCTCTTACACACATAGAGCATCCAAGAGCCTCTGCTACTACTTGCAGCTAGATAAGCTATGCACTGATGTCTTGCCAGCTGCATTTGAATTCAGTTCTGTGCAAAACAGAAATTCCTTTCACATGCTTTGGATTTTAATTTGAATAAAAAAGAAAAACAAAGTTATAAAACGAGTGAGTAGAGAAACAAATTGCCGTATTTCATTCACCTTAAATCAGTGATAGCATAAGTAAAACAAACCTCCTCCTTTTCCTAATCATTTTGCTCACTGCTTATCTCAGAACAACTATTAGCTGAGATTTGAGTAAAAAGATATGTACATTTATTTTTATTGCTTAAATGTGTATGTTTCACCCCTATCAGAAAGATAGCCACTTCAGGAAGGATTTTGATATTTTTCATTGTTTTACAATACAATATTTGAGAAAAAAAGAATTAAACTAATACCAAACAAAATGTAAAATATCATATGTGCTTGAATAATGCCCATTCCTCCACACTTACCACTCCCCAAAGTTCCCCCTTCAGCAGAAGAAAAGTAACATTCCATGCTCAATTTCCTTGAATGTATGCTAGGATGAAAAACAAACAAACTATAGTACTAGTGGTCTCCCCCTTTCTGATCACTTCTAGAATTTGGGGATATGTTCTTCCAGAGTCTTTTCACACTAACACAGACACCTCATTAGCTTGGGATATATCATCATGAGATGATGGAGTTCAAGAGCTTCTGTGGAAGAAGCAAAGTAATAAGTAGGATTGCTACCCTGGACTTTAGGACAGCCCACTTTGACCTCTTCAAAGACCTACTTGGACGTACCCCATGGGCCAGAGTGCCCATGAGAACTGGGTGGCACTTAAACACCACTTCTTCTAAGGACCTATGTATCTGGGAAGAATACAGCAATATTGTCAGGGCCTGTAGGGACCCAATGAGGAAGCCTAAGGCCCTCCTGGAATTAAACCTTGCAAAGGAGATAAAAGATAATAAGAAAGGCTTTATAAGTATGCCAACAGTAAAAGGAAGACTAGGGAAAACACAGGTCCCCTAAAAAATGAAGCAGGTGCCTTGGTAACAGGCATGTCAAGAAGGCAATGATTCTGAATGCCTTCTTTGTTTTAGTCTTCAGTGTCAAGACTAGCCCTCAGGAATTCCAGACCCTGAAGGTAAGAAAGTCTGAGTGGAGAAAGGAATGCCTTTGCTTGAGGAGTATCTGGTCAGAGAACATCTAGCCAAAATCAGTAGACACAAATCCATGGGCCCTGATGGGATCAACCACCGTGTTCTGAGAGAACTTGCAGAGAATCACAGAATGGCCTGGGTTGGAAGTGATCTCAAGGATCATGAATCTCCAACACCCCCCTACCACCACAGGCAAGGTCACCAATCTCCACATTTAATACTAGATCAGGCTGCCCAGAGTCCCATCCAACTAACCTGGCCTTGAACACCTTCAGGGACAGGGCATCCACAACATCTCTGGGCAGCCTGTTCCAGCACTTCACTACTCTTATAGTAAAGAAGTTCCCCCTGACCTGCAACCTAAATCTTCACTCCTTATGGCAGGACTGCTGAACCACTCTCTATCATCTTTGAAATATCTTAACAAATGGGAGTGGTGCCTGAAGACTGGAGGAGAGCCAGTGTCAGTCAGTCCAGTCTTCAAGAAGGGCAAGAAGGAGGATCCAGGAAACTACAGACCAGTCAGCCTCACCTCCATCCCTGGAATGGTGATGGAACTTGTTCTGGATACCCTCTCCAAGCAACTGGAAGAGAAGAAGGTTATCAAGAGCAGTCAGCATGGATTCACCAAGGGGATAATCATGCTTGACCAACATGACAGAATTCTGTTCTGTCGTCACCAGCTGGGTAGATATGGGGAGAACAGGATGGTGTGTGCCTTGACTTCAGCAAGGTGTTTGACACTATTTCACATAACATCCTTGTTATTAAACTTAGAAAACGTGGGATAGATGACTGGACAATGAGATGGGTTGAGACTGGCTAACTGGCAGAACTCAGAGGGTTGTCATTAGCTGTGCTGAATCTGGTTGGAGGCTTGTAATTAGCAGTGTTCCCCAGGGGTCAGTGTTGGGTCCCGTCTTGTTCAACATCATAATCAGTGACCTGAATGAAGGGATAGAGTGTATCCTCAGCAAGTTTTCTGATGATACAAAGCTGGAAGGATTAGCTGGCACTAGTGGTTGCACTATCTCTCAACAAGATCTGGACAGACTGGTGAATTGGGCAGGAAGGAACTGATGAGGCCTAGCAAGAGCAAGGGTAAAGTCTGGTACTGGGGAAGAATAACCACGTGCATCAGTACAGGTTAGGGGATGATGGGCAGGAGATGAGCTCTATAGGGAAGGACCTGGAGGTCCTGGTGGACATGAGTCAGCAGTGTGCCTTTGTGACCAAGAAAGCCAGCGGTATCCTGAAGTGCATTAGAAAGACTAGCAAATCAGCTGAAGATGATGACCCTCCTCTGGCCACCAGGCTACTCTGTCCTAGTGAGGCCACATTTAGACTACTGTGTCCAGTTCTGGGCTCCTGAGTTCAAAAAAAAGACAGGGATCTCCTAGAAGGAGTCCAGAAGTGAGCCACAAAGATGATGAAGGGCCTGGAGCATCTCCTGTACAAGGAAAGGCTGAGTAGCCTGGGTCATTTCAGCCTGAGGAAAAGACGACGGAGGGAATCAGATCAATGTTTATAAATATTGAAAGGGAGGTGGGAGGCAAATGGATGAGGCCAGGCTCTTCTCAGGGGTGCACAGCAACAGAACAAAGAGTAATGGCCTAAAATTTGAACTCGGAAGTTCCCCACTAACATGTGGAAGAGCTTCTTTATGATTGAGCATGATGGAGCACTGGAACAGATTGCCCAGAGAGGTTGTAGAGTCTCATTCTATAGAGATAATCAAGATCTGGCTGGACTACTACCTGCCTATGTGACCTATTACAGGGTACCTGCTTTAGGAGAGGTTTTGGACTCGATTTCTAGAGGTTCCTTCCAATCCCTGTGATTCTGTGAAAAAAAGGATCAGTATATGCTAAAAGAAGTAGTGAGGTCTCAGAGAGCTCAGGTGGGTAATTCATCTTCCAACATAAAGAAAGAAGAAAAACTTGTGAAGGCAAGTATATCTAATCCTCTCTCTGACTGTTTCAAAGACAACTCTCCACCTGTCTGTCCACCCTACTCATCACATTTATGTCCAGAGAGCCAATTCAGAGATTGAAGAGTAATACAGTTTGTACATGAATGTATAGCAGTCAAATTCTCCCAGAGAGCTTTCCCCAGTAGCCTCAAACTGGCTGGTTGCTACCTGGCTGAACTGCATAACAAGACAGTAATTTGCTATCACTTGTAGAAGAGAAGGCCTGGCTAGAACACCCCAGGAAATGGAAGCCATAAGAATCAATGACATCACATTTGACCAAATATAAAATACACAGTTGCATAAATGATTAAAAAAACCAAAACCCTGAGAATAGAAAGGACACAATCCATTTGGTGGAAAAGTAGGAAAGAGACGTCAGATGGGAAGAGGTTGCTACCATCTAGACAACTCATCTGGCATAGATCTTGCTTTCAAGATCACCACTGAAACAAGTATAGCACAAATAGTTCCAGTGGCTTACAAGTTATTGATCTCTGATAACAGACAAAACAGAAGACATGGGTGCCAAAGCTCTGCTTGTTTCAGTTTAAGACTTGAAGATATCTCCCATTCCCTTCAAAAATAATATCCTAATCTCTGTTCAATAGAAGTGCTCTACTTCTCTGACTCTTTTCTAGATGATATGAAATAACCATTGTGGCCTGGAAATGAAATCTCTTGTCTTCAGTTTGCTAACTCCTCAGCTGCAGAGTTTTCACACTCTTTGCTGACCTTTCTTCCACATTCACTTTTTACAGAGTTATAAAATGTGTCTTCTCTACAGATACATTAAGGAATTTTTATGTTTTCGCATGCTCCAAACCAAGGCCTACGAACTTGCATTTACAAGACCCGGAAGGTGATACATTATTGCAAGTTGTTCCCTAACTTGTACATACATTGAACTTAGAAGAGGATGTACTTAGATGTGTTTAAAGGTTGCTGCCTTCTGAACGCATTTTGTAAGTTTGTAAGGAAGAGTTACTGTTTGGTCTCTAATTTTTTCTTCTTCATTCAATAAAGGCAAAGCTATGCTAAGAATCAAAGTAGATCTGTGATTTTTCAGTACACTGCTGCTTCTGTTAAACCTCTCTACCAGATCTGTAATTTTAAATTCCTCTCTCGTATTAACATTCCTAGGCACACAGCATAACCCATAACTCAGTTTTCTTGTAATAGCTTCACTCTATGCTCCCATTGAAAAGGTTTCACATAAAAAGACATGCATACACAGAAAACTATAGAGATTCATTTATCTCAGGAGAATAAAAAGCGAGAAAAATGACAACAGAATGTGAATCGGTACTTCTAGGTATTTCATACCCAATTGATGAAATGGCTGCAGCTGCCAATACCTTTATTCAGAAGAGAATCTGTTCATCACATTTGGGCCTTACATTTTGGTTTTATCTTCAGCTGTACTGAAAATATAATTGGAGAAGTGTGGAATTGAACACTTTTGAATCAAGCTTTAAAAAAAAAAATTCTATATAAGAGAGTTATTTTTCCTACATAATGTGGTGGTCAAGATCATCTAAGTCCTGCATTCTTTTGATCCTGCACTCCTGTGTAAGAGACCTGTGACACAGAAGTAGTATGAAGTGGCTATGTGGAAGAGTTCATGAACAGAAAGCTTTCCTAGCAGTAGGAAAAGCCACTTAAGTCACCATCGTCACAAACTGACTATTGCCCTCATCCTCACCTGGCCTGGGAGAAGTGACACCTTAACACTACAAGCCATGGCACAGAGGTACTACAATAAGCATTTTTCATTTATGTTGGAGTCTGCTAAGGAATTTCAGCTAAGAAGTGGAATTAGAGCAACCTAGGTGAGCGACATCTTAAGGTGGGCTGGTGCTGTTTATGACAGAAATGTAAGTTGGCTTACCAACTGCAGTAAGTTTACAGAGTATGGCTGATGTGAACATGTTTGAGTGACTTTTTTTTTTTTTTTTTTTAATTTTCATGTTTTGCCTAGGACTTGTATCAATATCCAAAAGCTGCTCCATTTTTTATTCTAAAATATTGTGACCAATATGGCCATTCTGATTCTGTTCTTCCCCTATGCTTCTCTGTGCCCCCATGGAGTAAGATTTATTCCTCAAGTGGGTATGAGAACAGGCACTGAATTAAAGTACTGTTTCAAAACAAGCAAAGAGATTTTCTGCTATATTTTATCATGTCATTCTGCAAATACATACATTCTTAAGAAGTAAAAAAAATTGTGTAAATTTTAAGTAGAAAAAACTTTACATACAGTATATGCATGTATACATTCATATCATAATCAAATCTGCCAGCATTTGAACTAGACAGCCATTCTGGATAGAGGTCCAAGCTGTGGCCAATCCCACTCCAGGACAGGCTGCAGCCATTAACACCTTGAGAAAATACCATTGCTACAATCACCAACACATTTTTCCAATTAGTTTGAGGGAGGAAATGAGACATTTTTCTTCGTTAATGCCTCTCTCTCTTCCTCTCCTTGCCCATCCATTTTATACTTCCTAATGGTGCTCAGGAGGCCATCAAGTTCCCTCCAGCACACTTCCTGCTTCCATCCAGCAGGAATAAACTGTTACTGCTTTATGCGAAATGATTCCTGAGAATTCTGATTCTTCCCACCAAAATGTGAGTAATTGTAGCATTTGACTCCTGGCTTCCTCCTCAGGGATCCTTCTGACTTAAGCAGTTATTGAATTTATCCTGACAAAGATTGCCAAAGAAAACTTTATTTGAACGACAGAGGGGGGAACAAACTGTTTGCTGTACTAAAAAGAAGTTTGAAATACTATAAAGGGAGAGAAAAAGTACTGTAATGGAAGGTGGAAATCTGGGACAGACAAATCAGGCCATAAAGTGTAAAATCAACACAGCAGTGGGAAGCAGGAAAGCACAGCCTGGGCCAAACATACCAAGAGACTATTACACATACTGATCTCAGATGTCATATAGAACATACATCAGTAAGCCACCTCATACTTCAAAGTCCCACATTACACTAATATCAACAAGTCTATGCTAGGAGGGAAGAGGGGCGAGTCAACATTTAAGTATTTAGTATGCATATCTATCATAGGTATCTTCAAGCTTATGCATCCAGTCTCATTCCTAAACTAAAGGCCGTTGCTTTTTCCCCATTTTAAACAACAAGAACACTGTCCTAAGTCAGGAATAGGGGGGTTATCTTGTTCAACAAGCCTGCTTATTGCATGCTCTTAATTACACAACCTCGAGACTGGTGAAAAAGAAAAACAACATTGTAGAGACAGCGTAGCTCTGAAAAAGGGAACTTGACTCTCTTTTTGCCCTATGCTCCAAGTACTATACAGGCTTCTTGAACAACAGCTAAAGTACTAATGAACTCCACCAAGACAGCTGATTTTAAATTTCAAACTCACATGTGCAAATCTCAGATGTGATTTTCATCTCTTCTTGTTTCCAGTTGAAGGAAACAGACAAAAGTACTTGAGAAAGTTGCTCTCCAGATGTTCTAGCAGCACTTGTCTGTACAAGGTATCAGATATTACAAAAAAAAGCATGTTTTCCTCTCAACTTTTTGGCATAGATGTGTGGAGTAATGTCACAGTTTGACTTGTGCATAAACTGGATGTCACCTACCAACAGTAATGACACAGTAGCAAAGGCTACTAGATAATATTTTTTTCAAATAAGCAGGTCAGTTAACAGCAGGTAACATTCCTCTTGCTACAAGTGACTGAGAAGAGTTAAGACATTCAGTTTCATCTCAGTAGCACATCCTTCCAGGTGTTGGCTATTAAATAAGTTACAAAATACGCATATATACAACACTTCTTTTTGCTCTTGCAGGAAAGCTGTGATTATACACATTAATTAACACGATAGCCATGAACAGCAGTTATCCTACTAACTGAGATACCTCAGATCCAAATCAACACAGAACCTGAATGGCTCCCAAACTAACTGAAGTATGTATCTGATCTGAGATAAGTACATACCTCTTGGGAAAGAGAAAGGGTAGGAGGAACACTTTTACTGAAATCAGAGATATGAAGATTTGACAATCAAGCCCACAGAACCTGGAATTTGCTCCTACTTCTTAGAGTTATTTCTTGATCTTCTACAGAGGTATAACCAGGCTGCAGATAACTGTAAATAGCTGGACATTATATGTAATGAAATTCAAACTTCTATTCTGTGGCATGTTTTGTCTTTTTCAAAGGTGTATGTATACTTCTCCCCAAAGACATTCTTTAGAAATTCAAGATGCCTACTAACAGTTTTATTTGTGCATGAGAAACAGAAAATGGTAGTGAGAAAATGAAGACTTTTGGGTTGCTAAGGGAAAGATAGGGAGGTGCTAGATCAGATTTTGTTAGTCTGGTGGTAGTATGAAATCAAAGATCAGGATCAGACATGCTTTCAAAAGCATCATTTATCTATATACAAGGGCTATACTTCACCTATACATTAGGTGATTTCTATTTCTAGAACATTCTTTACAGTTTGGGAGAATGAACGAGAATGCCAAAGTGGGTGAAGGTGAGGGTATAGGTCACATCTGTGAAAATTAGCTTGTAAGGGACAGCCCTCTCACCTCCCAAATATCCACCAATGAGAAATATCTCTTTTGGCAAATGTGTCGATTAAAAGTCATAGCCTCTACTAACCAGGGTTGGCAGATGGCATATTCCATGGCTTTTTGCATATTACTGGTTGCCTTTGGAAGAGTAAATGCAGTCCCTTCCCAGCTGATCACAGCCTGCAGATGAATAAAATACACAAACCAATGCTGTGCATGAGTCAATAATAAGCAGTATCATGAAATCTCCCAGCTGCCCACTTGTATCAGGTTTGGCAGACCATGCTTATAACAGTGATTTGATAAAATCAGAGCTGCCACAACATGTAGATTCTAGTGTTTGTGGATCAACTCTGCTGTAACCTCCCTCTGCATCATTCTGGAGCTCAGATCTGTGCTCCAGAGGTTCAAGACCCTACTCTGATCACCTTGGGCTGGACTTCAGCAATCTCTAAAAACAGTCACATGAGAAAGCTTGTAGAACAGAGCCTGCAGAATAAGGAAATTACGGGATTATAGAATTATAAAAAAAATTACAGAATTATAAAGTTACAGAAATAAGATTGTTGAGACAGGAAAAGCAGCTAACTCAGAGATTCAAGAAACAAAATACAAAAATGGAAAGCTATAAAATCCTAAGGAAAACAGCATGTCATCAACAGAGGATTGGCTCCAGGAAGCCACAGGAGCTGACCCTCCACCTCCAGACTGATGTCTGCTTGGCCAGGAAAGACACTTCCAGTGCTTTATCAGGGTGGTGAGTACATCAACATTTAGACTAACACTACTATATACTATATATACTATATACACTATTCTCTTTTATATTTGTTATTCATGAATACTTGCTCTATGCTTTTAATTCCTGCTTGCTAGGAATTGAGCCTCTGCTCACAACTAGGGTGCCAAAACAAAGTGTCTTAAAGAGGAAAGGTTGTATCTCAGGGGTACATACTGAACACAGGCAGACATGTGGAAGTGAACCAGGTTCTAGCACTCAGGACTTTAAGTGAATTAGGCTGGTAAAGTTTTCTTAACCCAAGATTCCTACCCACTATCTCTTTATATTTTTTGCACAGTCAGTGTACACAAATAATACTGCCCCAAGAGAAGGTCTGTTAAGATTGAGAGGAGATACACACAGTACATACAGAATTTAAGGTCAAAAATCTGTTTGCAATGAACCAATAATGTTCTGTGAGGAAATACAGTATTTTTGAGAATGAACACTACTTTCCAAAGGAAGAAAATAAAAGAAGAGGGAAGACAGAGGAACTGTCACTCTAATGTACCTACATTCATCAAATGGAATTATCTCAGGCATCTGGGATAACATCGTAATACAGCACTGTCAGAGGATCAGTGTCTGCTGCTTCAACAATAAATGCTTTGGCTGTTATGTAGCAGCAGGAGATGATCATCTGCCTCAGATGCATTAACGCCTCAGTCCATTCTCATTATCCCTCAGTTCATGGAAATGCCATGAGAAGAGCTCTAACAAAATTCATAGTGAAGTGTCTGTCTGTGGGACATGATGGTAGAGAGCAGCAGGCATTGTTTCATATGTCAGCAGAGAAATTACTTAGTCATAATCACAGAACCATAGGGGTTGAAAGGGACCTCCAGAGATCATCAAGTCCAACCCCCCTGCCAAAGCAGGTTCCCTACACCAGGTCGCACAGGTAGGCATCCAGGCAGGTCTTGAACATCTCCAGAGAAGGAGACTCCACCACCTCCCTGGGCAGCCTGTTCCAGTGCTCCGTCACCCTCACTGTAAAGAAGTTCTTGTGCACATTTGTGTGGAACTTCCTATGCTCCAGTTTCTGACCATTTCCTCAAGTCCTGTCTCCACACACTGCTGGATATACAGCTAATATATGTACTACATGTTGCTAAGAGTGTCATGCAGTTAATAATTGATTTTCCAAATACCTACATGTTCTTATAAGACAAAAAACATTGTGCTCCCTGGGAAGTTCATGCTTACTCAAAGCTTCCCCTTTACCACACTTATACATCACATTCACTGGAAATCTTTTGTAGTAACAGCCTTCAAATAATCTCTGTGCATACATGGAGAATTTCAACAATTAGCCACAGAGGGCAAATGTCATGTATGGCAGGCACATAACACTTGCCAATCCATAATGGTACCTGCCAGAATGCTTTCATGTTATCCTCCAAGAACAGTTATTCAGGATGTCCCTGGATAATCACTATGTATATGCAAGAAAGTAAACACACAAACATCCAGTGTTAACCTCTATAGCCTTGAAAATGTTTTTGCTAGTAAATACTGTTAGCAATTCCAGCAAGGAAAGAAATAAAATCAACATGGTATTTAATGAGCTTTCAACTTGTACAAAAGTCTAGGAATGCAGATACTAAACATAGAGGTGTATGTGAGACAAGGCATAAGCCAGCAAGCCTAAGGCATCCCACCTGGGGTTTCTGTCTCTGAAGGAAAGTAATGAGAGTTTGGCAGCTTTGGCCAAGCACCCAAGAGCTTTGTAATTGCTTCACAACACCCTAGCCAACCTGCGACAAATGCGTGTCTGGAATAGTAGAGTCCGAGAGCTAAATCAGCAGTCAAAATTGACTTTTACAGCTTCTGGCTACACTGACTCTTTCTAAGCCAAGAGGGTCAAGACTCAATGCCATACTAATGCACACTAGCCACTCAGCACATTTAAAGAATATGAGAACCTCCTTGACAGACTCCGTGTGCTTCAGTTAGTGATTGTTTAGTAGTCAACCTCCTGTATTTACGTTATGGAGTTCAATCATAAAATGTCAAACATCATGACAGTCATCTTGAATTCTGCAGCCTTTTTTTACAGATTGGACTCATCTTATGTAAAGCATCTGGATATCTTCCGGGTTGTTCAGTCTGAAGCAATGTAGAATCAAGGCTTCTCATTAGTGCTCTGTATATTTATAGAGGGAAGAATACTGAGAAAGAGAGAGATTGAAGCACAGGCTTCCTCACCAAAATTTTTTCATTTTTCCCCCCATCAACAGTAAAACAGTATGTATTGTTTGTAAAGCCTCCAAGTACTTAGTAATTAAAGATCCCATTCTCTGTACACATCATAATTGTCTTTTTCTTCTGTTTCACTTTCAATTTCCAGAATGTTTTTTAAAAGAAATATGAGAGCTAAAAGTTAATCAGCTTTTTCACCCCTCTAACCCTCTAACCATCTAAATACATTAACTGACCGAGGCAGGAACTTTTTTTTTTTTTTTTTTTAAACTAATCTCTATTTCCACAAATACGTTTGTGTCTATTAATTGTAGATGTTTCCCTTGATGCTTGCCATTTACAGGATACAGTGAGTTACTTGAATCTCCTGGTGTTTCTGATTCCTGAGTATTTAAATACATGACGAAGGAGCACAGAAATTTGTCTATGCACATCCATGCTCTTGCTCACAACTCCGACAATGATGCTACTGATGATGGCTGTAAGAGAAGCTTTTCTTCATACATCCAATTGCCTGGATATTCATTAGCAGCAAGAAGTGATGTAAGCTCACCCACCAACCTGATTTTTAACACTTGTTACTCAGATGCCTTGACAGGCACTGCATCTAACAGCCTTTCCACCCCAATGTTTTCTAATATGCTCATTGCTGTGACATGCAAACCATTCTTGGCATGCTACATTGCTGCGTAGCAGACACATTCATTGTTAAGTACACCTTGCTGACATTTATGTTTTTGCACTGAGTGGAATACGCACAAAGATTGCTAGCCAAATCCAAGTCAGAACATCACAAGACAGTAAACCCAACTCACCTCTTATAAGGTTCAGCTCTCTGGGAATTCATTTATTTCTTCCAAACCTAACCTGAAGCACAAAAAGCTGCTTGAGAACAGTAGCAAAAAAGGTTTACAAGTAATGACCTAGCCTCTCTCTTTTGAACTTTTAGACCAAGTATAAGTGCAAGGGAATGTTATTTCCTATCTCTTTTGACATAGCATGGCATCACAAATCATAACTTTCCCATTCCCTGTCTGTCTTGTAGACTGCTGGAAATAGAAATAAGAACCTCAGAGCTCTTTAAATAATTTCTCACAATGTCAAAGGATCATTAACAAAGACAGAAACTATAATGGACTATTCGAGTTGTGTCAGAAGCCTATATGTTCTCCTGATGCATTAGCCGCAGAGTAAGAGGACACTAAAGAAACCTATGGATTACAACTGTCAAAATGAAACTGCTTCTAGGAAATGAAGTGGCAGATCACTAGAAGTGACCAGACTACTTAGGGCAGAAGAAATTACACATACATTATTTCCAAACCAATTGGGCTACACAAAGGGTTCTAGCAGGTTGGCAGACATTACCAACATAGAAAGTGAATTAGGGCTGCCTGTGCATCAACTTCTGTGCTCCAGGAAGATTGTTCCTTATATAAGTCTCCCTAACCTGACTGGAAGCCCAGTTTTAAATGGGGCAGCAACACGATTGAAGCTGCAGCAACCTCCAGGGAAACGACTTCACAGAACCAGTACATCTTACCACTAAGAGTGCTTCCTGACCCTCTATAGCAATTACAGAGATCAAGATGACGTGAGGACCAGCATAATAGAAAGGTGCTATAAAGGAAGAGAAAAAAATTGCTTACCCATATCAAAAGATTCTAGATTCAAAGAGGAAAGCACCATCAGGAAGAGATTTTCAGAGAAAAATCCTACTCCCATGAGGGTCAGCCCTGAAATGAGGTTTAAGACAGGTGCAGCCAGGCTCCACTCCTTCCACAGCTGAATTGCCTTCACCTGTGCTCCCAAGGCTGGTCCAGTTCTTTCCCCAGGTGCTCAATCAGTGGTTCAGGCTGGGACTCAACAGCTATCATATGCCCTCACACTGAATTTTCACAGGCCTTCATCTTCATACCCAAAAACAAATCAATTCACTGTTTTTCTTTTCTTTCTTCTACAAATAACTGTCAAAACAATAAGTAAAGTTTGTAAAATTTGTTTGTTTGTTTTTAGAATCCCTAGCCTCACAGAAATGAAAAGAATTGTGTTTATTTGATCATCTCCACTCCATCATCTCTGCTTTGGAAGTTCAGCAAAGCTACTGGACTTTTTATCCTCATTTTTTAACTGATGCCACTTGCCAGCACCTGTTTATTTCTTTAATCCACTATTACCTACAAAGCTTACTTTAATATCCAAATAATTTTTCATTCCCAAAGCTCTGGGCCTTCATGAAATGGCATTCAAATTCTTCTTAAAGACTTATTTCTGTGTAAGACTACAAACCTTTATCTTCATCAGTGTACAGCATGTACATAATTCGATGTGACACAGAGATAGATAGATAGCATCCCAAGTTAACACTTCCCTGGGGACCTCCCCAGACAGTTTTCCTGTTTGTACGTACCAATTTTAAACTCCTCTGTGCAGTCTCTCATTATTTAGTCCTTGCAGGGAGCATAGTTTTTGCTTACTAGACAATTAATAACAACATTAATGAACTGACAATAAGGACAAAAGAATGCAGTCACTTCTTATGTCTGTAACAAGTATTTGTCATGGATCTCGTGTCCATCTCATTTCTTATTTCATACAAATATGGGTAAAAGCCATGAGCGATGTCAAAACAAAACATTTTGGTTGTTTCTGTGACTAGAGTCTTTGCATTTCATGATGTGTACCTCTCTTCCTTTTACATTATTAAGAATATAGAAGGTAGCATGCAGCTCGTCAGGGAATACTGAACTAGTGTCACTCAAAAGTATCTAGTCTCATCTGTGCGCAATTACGCTTCATCTTACTGTGCCTTGTCTCTTTGCACCCAAGGAATGTGCTTTGTTACTTCAGTCAAGTGAAATCCCAAAAATCAGCTAAAGGTAGGACAGGAAAGACACTGCCATCTACTCAGAAAGGCATATCTGAACTTTCATTTTCATTTAAACTTTGTCAACAAACTTAAAAGATTCTCCATCTTTTAGTCCTCTGCAGTCAGTTCTGACAAAAAAAAAAAAAAAAAAAAAAAAAAAAGCAAAAAATGCTGTTTAAAACACCAGTATTAAAAAATAAAAAAAAGAAAAAAGAAACAAAAAAATCCTATAATCTGATTCTAAAATATCTCATTATCTTAGTCTTGCAAGAAAACATCATCACTAGAGAAAAAAAAAAACAACCTATTATCTAACAAAAGAAGCTTTTATATTTGCACTATATATACTCTGGTCTTTCCTCCTGTATACCCAGGCTCATCTCCACCGTGTTATTCTGAAGTGACTTCCTCTCATCCTTATTTCTAGTTAAAAATATCATTTCAGATTCGTACATTACAAATTTAATTGAATCAGATAACTTCAGATGATAATTTTTATCTGAAAGAATAAGCATTTTCTGATCAACAGAAGTTGTACTTGATCAACTGTGTATCACTGTCATAACTTCTCAACCCTAGACTGCATTGAGATGATGTTGTGGTTTAACACAACAGAGGGCTTAGCAGCACACAACTGCTCACTCACTCTCACCAGGTGGGATGGCAAACAGAATTGTAAAGGTGCAAGGACTCATGGAATGAGATAAACAGTGTTTACTTGGTGAAGTGAAAGCTGTGCACACAGGCAAGGCAAAACAAGGAATTAATTTGCTACTTTTCTGCAGTCACTTTCATTAAAGCAGGGTTTATCCCTGTAATGGTTTCTTGGGAGGATAAACGCTATCACTCTCAGCCTTCCCCTCCCTCCTCCTTTATTACACCAGCCTTCACTGTTCCACATGATGTCTCATGGTATGGAATAGCCCTTTGACAAGTTTGGGCCAGATATACTGATTCTGTCCCCTCCCAGCTCTGTGTACATCTGTCACAGAGTTAACTAGATCAATCTATGCCTGTGAGAGGGGGGCAGTAGGCGCCTGGGCCCCCCCAGCCCCAGAAAATGGAAAGAAAATGGAAAGAAAAAGGAAAAGGGGGTAGGGAAATGGGAGCTGGGCTTAAGGAAGAAAAAGAAAAAAAAAAGCGGCAATGATCTATGGAAGAAAACTTATTTTACTAACTATGATATTGGAATGCAAGATAACACAATATAATACAATATAATTGAAACTGAGACTAATAAGTCAAATAAAATAGGAGAGGGAGAGAGTTCCTGAGACCGAGTCAAACCTGAAAAGCTTGGTATGGCTAGGAAAGCACCCTCAACACCCACTGCAAGGCAGTAAGAGACTGCCCACCAGGAAGGGCCAGATCCCATGACTTCTGTGACTTACAGGGACAGGTACCTGGAATTGGAGCATTAACACTTTAACTCCTAGTGCACTACATGATGTTATGATGCGGAATACTGAAAACCAAAAATCACAAAACCATAACAACATCTCCAGCCTGATTGCTGGCAGGGCAACATTAGAAACTGAAATATTATTGACTACGTACACACAGTGCTTCGCAATAACTCAAATATCAGCGTGTTTTCCCCACTATTTTCATCAAAAATCTAAAGCACAGCTACATATGAGCTTCTATGAAGAACAAAAAGGAGCTCTATCCCAGCCGAAATCAGGACAGGTAACATACAAAATCTTACACTGTGGAAAAATATAAGGCTGCTGAACCTAACAATTGCACTAAGAAAGCAAGCCCCAAAACTAGCAGCCTGGGAATAGCTGTCATTCTGTCTGTTATGCGACCAGAAGGTGTATGAAATATCATACCATATAGAATTTTTCCTTTTATCTCTGGAGTGACCTAAAAGAACATAGCCCCTATGCATAACTCAATTTTATTATTATTGCTTTGTTTTCCACAAAATAAACTATTTTGCAGATGATATTTAATCACACAGCTACCCAGCTTTTTCTCCACTTTCACTCTGTCTGCTTCTAACCTGCACTTCAATTAGTAAGAAATACAACTAATTGCAGCAGAGGAAAATGATGTTTGAGGTTCTTAGAGGTCGCTTTCCTTGAACTTTATCAGCAGGGATACAGAGAAGCAAACACAAAGCAACAAACAACCTCAAAGTTCTATGGGAAAATGCATGAATAGGTAACCTCCAGGCAACTAACGACTTCCAGCTGCGTATCACCAACTAGCTCATCCTTAATTAATTAGCCAGCTGGCCTAGTTTGTTAGCAGTAGCAGTAGAGTAGTACAGGTATGACTTCAAGGTAGATAGGTAGGTAGTTGAATTTGATTTCCAGCTCTACTTTATACAAGAGAAAACAGTCTGCTATGGAAAGAGACTACAATATAGTCGTGTTAAAATCTAGTTACATAACAAATCTACTGTTATCTTTAGAAAGTACAGCAGTATTCTTTTTTAATGATAAATGCACCACTGTCATCTTTTTTATCTCAGTGATAAGAACAAGGAATGTAGAAATTGCAATAAGAAGAGCTGACTGTCTTTCAACAGAAATACAAATTTCCCTGAAGAGAAATATCTTTTGTTTAGAATGTGACTAACGAGAACCTTTGTTCAGTAACTTTCTTGGTTAGTTTTTTTTGAATCTAGAAGGAAGTGACTCTCACTTATACTAATGGTAGAGATAAACCACTAAGAACAGTAAAGTCTTACAGATCTTGCAAGTAAGTGTTTTATAGGGTCCCCTACAATACAAACACCTGAAATCAGAATAGAGGAAAAAAGGGAATGGCAATGAAAGTTTTTGGAGCAATCGGATTTATGGATTATGGAAAGAGAGCATGTTGTTTAGATTTATCAGTCACTGGATACTGGTGACACAACCCAACCAAAAATCTGGAACAATGCTGGCCTAGTCAGTTAGTAAAATGAGTTTGCTTAGGTACAAGAGGATGCAGCTTCGCAGCATTAGAAATAATCAAAACAGTCATATTGTATCTCATTTGATACAACTAGAACACCTTAAATATAGTATTTGGAAACATCTTTCAATTATTTAAACCTCTGTGGTTTTGCTCTTAATAGTTAAGAGAAAAAAGTAAACTTTGAGCTAACAGTATGTGACAACTGTTTTGTGCTTCTACTGACAGCTCCCATTAGAACGTGGAGCTGGTCATTCTCTCAGAGTGTTTAGTTTCTGGTAAAGCAAATATTCTTTATTACTTATGTTTTTATTTTGGTCTGGACTGAAATGGATTCTAACAGCTTCTCTTAACTAAAGTATATTATTGCTAAAGACTAATTCCAGAAAGGAATAAAATCTTGCTTTTGAGACATAAACAACGAAAAACTCATCACTGTCTTTGGTTAATTTTCAAGGATTTTTTTTTTTCTTCAGTTCATATTTTCTGACTCTCATTGTGCTTTTTTCCCCCACTAGATTAAAAAACTTTTACCACCATGCATTTTCTTCTTAGGGAGGTACTTGTATGCCACAATCAAGCCATTCCTTTAGGAAAAACTAATGAGATTGAGCTTTTAAGTCTCTTAGTATAAGATTTTTCTTTAGCACTTCAATTATTGTTCAGCATTCTCTTCAAAATGTAGACGCTCTGGCTAGACTGTTTTCTGGTATTGGCTCTCACAATACTTGGTACCCTTTCTTACATTTCCAGAGATGTATTATTATTATTATTTTTTTTCCCACAGAAGTGTTCTGGGTTTCTCATGTCACAGTGCCTTTCAACTCTTAAGCCCTATATCTTTTCCCATGTCACTATTTTCCCGGGAACAGGCACCATTTCTGTAACTCTTGTATGCATTCAGTTTCCTACAGACACATTACTGTATTAGCATATTTGAACATTTTTCTCCCTATGGTATTAAGCAGGTAATTTGGACTACTTCTTCTTACTGCCCTCTTCTCATTGGTATTTGCATTAGTCAATATTTGTGATATCCTTAAATTTGAAATCAATAAGGATTTAATATTTATATTAAATATAAATAAATAATATAATAAATAAAAATATATAATAAATATATTATATTTATTATAATATATATTATTATTTATATAATATATATAATATAATATTATTATATTATATTATATTATATATATATTATGTTATGTAATAGATATATTACAAATATTATTATTTGTATATATAATATATTATATTATTATTATAAAATAATATATTATATAATATATAATATATATATAATAAATGTATTATATTTATTGCAAAAAATGCAAGTGGTACTGGTCATCACACAGCTTTACCAGAGAGCATCTAAATACAGACCTAGGCTGTAAGTGGGATAGTGACAAGATAGTTTCCATTCTGTTCCTTCGAGTGTGGAATGGAGGCAAGGCTGAAGAAGGATTTTATTTCAATCTATAGTGATAGTGTCCTAAATGTGTTTTGATTTCACAGTCTAATCAAGCCAAAAGAAATAATTTAGGAAAATAAGCATGGTTTTTCATGTTTTTATCTTATTATTTTGAAGCTATTTTCTCATGGAGACGCTGCCATCACAGAATCATTAAGGTTAGGAAAGACCTCTAAAATCATCTAGTCCAACCATTAGCCTATCCCCACCATGCCCATAAACCATGTCCTAAGGTATTGACTGTATAACAAAGTATCATATATATATTAGATATATATGATATATAGGTCTTTAAAATGAGAAACTGTCATCCATCAATGAGAAACTGTCACCCATCAATCTTGTAAATCTTGAACACAGAGAGCATGGTGATCACCTCTCCCAAGATTTTCCTTGTCCTCAAAATCATTTTGAAAGCTGCCTTCATCCAGTGGTCTTAAAAAGACTGCAAATAGCTTAGGAAGACAATGGGATTTCTCCCTTCCAGTCTTCCAGGCTGACTTGTACGACATTACAGGCAAAATCTACAGAGGAAGGCGGCTATTTGCCCACCTAACCATCATGTTTAGTTTACAGTGTTGGAGTTGGTGCATGTTTCTGTTTCTAATCCATGTCAGCTCCACCTAATCCAAACCGGGCCTTCTGCCTCATCAGCAAGTGCTCTGTGCAATCCTTTGACTTTAAATCCAAGGTTCCTAATTTAATCTTGCAAATTATACACATAAATACACTAACTGAAGTATATATCTGCCTGTTTCCCTCTTCCTCATCATCCAACTGAACTTCTCTGATTGTTTTCAAATCCTGCAGTGAAATTTTTAGCTATCGGGTTTGGGACTCAGCCTTCAGTGAATCACGAAGTGCTTTTCATGTCTTTTTGCAACACGCTTTTTTGTCATTGCAGCCTAGCACGTCCTGAGGCACCAGTAGAAGAAATCTCCTTCATAGTATCCTCATGGTATAATACTATGACACTTCATGGAGATTTGGATGAAGCTATTTTCAATCCTGCCAGCAAAGGACCCTGCAGAAGTTTAAAAGACAAAAAACTTCCTGGGGGCTACACGTCCAAATGCCTGTTTGTGAAGATTTCTCTGTCCTGGGGAGCAGAGGGGAAGTGTGGGCAGTGTGGAACTGCACACTGGTATCAGAAAGATATATAATGGTCAGATTTCAGGCAGATTGCATTTTCCTGTCTTGTTTAATCTCTGTTGAAGGAGAGAAGGGAGATTTGTGCCTGAATTGTTTGTTTTTCTCTTTGTCATTATCTATACAACACCTTAAATTCTCCCCTTCCTAATCTGAGGTGACTTACAGAGGTTCCCTGTCAAACACAGAGACTACATAACACTGTATTAGATTACACACTTTGATAGAAAATTGGCATTTTAGATACTAAATGATAGCCTGTGCTCTGCAGCCATGCTATCATTCTTGCTCTAAGATCTTGTCACAGCCTATAAATTGAGCAGGATTTGGGCCTGAAGTTACATGAAAAGGAGGGCTGTATGAAATGGAATTGCTACTTCAACTCTCAGGACTTACATTTAAGGGAAAATTCTCTCCCACCTGACAGAGGAGTTGAATATTATCCCAGCACAGTCTATTTTAACTTATGTATTCCTGAATAAGCAGCATTTTCTCAGACAATGGAGTGACAAGATGCCAACTAAATGACCACTTCTACAACCAGAAGTCTCTATATAATGGCTGTTTCCATCCATAGGAGCTGGATCTTACTGTGGTGCTACTGCACCCAAGCTATAAGAGATGCTGCCTAAGTGTGTATCGACTGAAACAATAGCCTTAACAGCTCAACTCCACAGTGCAAAAGATTATTTGAAAATATGCACCAGTACTGCTTAGACACAGCACTTGAACTACTACAGAAAGAAGAAGGATATAGTGAGCCAGCTCATGCCTCTGCTTTCACATGTACATTTTAAATCCGAAGATGTGAACTGAGGAATCCTTATAATCTAGTCCCTAGTTACTGAGGAGATGACATTGCTTGTGACTATGACAGAAACTCATCCAGAAAATAACATGAAGAACAATATTTTGTTGCAATGTTCTTGGGATCTCCTACTACTTTCATGTAGTGGTGAATATCCCACAGCAATTACACACAAAACCAAGGATGAATATCTTTTTCTCTGGCAGGCTTTACAGAAGGAAATATCTACATGTTGCCTCCACATCTGTAGAGACGTTTACTCCTGGGCTAGGTAGTATAACATACACAAAAGTCTTTGCTATCCCTAAAAACGGAGATATCCACTTTCAAGGTAATTAGTAGGCCTGCATGGTGCAGCAGCTTCAGTCAGACAAGATGTATGCAAATGAATGACTGTAGAAGGCCAGAAGTGCTGTGCTCCTAGGATATAACAGGACTCAAAGCACAGGCAGCTTTGCTACAGCCATGCTGCTTCAAGGACACAAGTGAGGCTATGCTTGTGTGTGAATAAAAACAGAAAAAACACTCAAGTCCTTCTTCAGTTCTGAAACAGAAGTAACAAGATTTCAAGTAAATAACAAATATAGAACATCTGCTTCAAGTTTAAACAAAATTGTTTTGAGTAACAAACAGACTCTTGTAGAATAGAGTGAAAAAGATGACAAAACTCCCCAATCTGGGCCAGCTGCTACAATGTCCTTCTTGTATCTGAGCAACAGCAAGGAATAGCAAGGGATAGCAGATGACAGAACAGCAGCAATATCATTCTCAGCCTTCAGCCAGATGCACTCAGGATGTACACTCTGGTTTTAAGCTTAACGCAAGGGGCTGTGCAAGTGTTCGGTTGCCCTTTGACAAGGTGGAGTTCCTTCTCACATAACACCTGGGCACGTGCTGACTCAACTCTGTCTGTGTAGATTCAGAGAAAAAAAAAGAGGGTGGAAGTAAAGCAGCATGAAAAGGCACAGGGCTGTTCTGCACTTTCCTTTAACCTTTTTGCTGCTGCCAGTTCTAAGAGAAAGCTGATGAAAGAAACAGGCAGCATCAGGTAGCACCTGCCCTGGTAATCAGCCTGCCTGGCTGGAGCATATAGTTACAGTGCTCTCTCGTGGCTGATGAAATCCTCACCGACCTTCCCAGCTATGATAATCCTGAAAAGAAAGGGATGTGCTGAGTTTTGAGCCTCTTTTCCTGGAGCCATGTGAGTGCTAGTACTAGATGATGAGGTCCAGGAGCATAAGCACCCAGAAGAGTATAGACAGGCATTTTAAAATCTGTGGAAGAACTGTGCAGATCCAACTCCAACTAAAATTCTCAGCACAGCAACCACATTTCTTTTTAATAGCTTCATGAAAAGCAAAGGCTTTTATGCTCTGCCACATGGATGCAATTTTAATATGGAAATGGTTGCCACAAGCAAAAAATAAATACTTTGCTGTCTCTAAGTGAATGCCCACACACCAGTTACACCAGTATGAAAACCTTGTGGCACAATGTAATGCAGACCAATCACTCCTGTAGCGACCATCACTTCACACAGATCTCTGATAAAGTTCAGAGCATCATAATACTCCTATTCCTGGGGTGCAGTTGTAAAGAGGCAGAAACTTGCAAATTGAAATATAGCTGCAAACACTGGGGTTTGGCCCCTGCCTTCTCTCAGTGATGCCAGACTTACAAACATAAGAAGCAAAATGCCAGACTCTTAGATTTCTTCTTATCAAGTCACCAGCTAGGAGACACGAGCGGTTTATCAGAAGAAAATCATAGAAGAGCTGAATTTGGCAGGGACCTCTGCAGATGCCCAGTCCAACCCTTCTGCTCAAGCAGACCTACCCAGAGCAGGTTGCCTGGGACCATGTTGAAATATTTTCTTTAGATTGTCAAGGATAGAGACTCCACAAGCTCTCTAGATACTCTTTCCCAGCGCTCAGTCACTCTCAAAATAGAGAAGTGCTTCCTGGTGTTCAGACAGAACATCTTGTTTTTCAGCTTGTGCCCATTACTTCTTGACCTGTCAATCATGTCCTTCCACCTTGCAAATACAAAGCAGTATTTCATACTTCATAGCACTCAAGTCTTTCCCACATCTGTACTGGTTATTGGGATGCTTTAAAGAACTTTCTACTCCTAGTTACAGAACCAGTTGACCAGCAGCCCATGAGAGTGAGTACATATCCGTCATTCTATGATCGGGGCTGCAACATACTTTGCCTTCTTTTACGCAATACAGGCAAAAAAGACTTTTCAGCAACTGAATGCAAAGTGTCTTTGCTATACAAAGGGAACATTTCTAGTATATTAGTAACCATGAGTAAGTATTCCATTTCACAGTGTTCACTCCAGCACCTCTACCAGCACCTCTACCTCTTTGCTAGCAGACCTGAGGTTACACTGATGATGCACTGAACAAGCAGGTACATGGGGCCACAAGCAGAGTATGCAAATACATGCTCAGAAGAACACCAAACTTCAGCAAGGAGGATCTTGCCTCAGGAATGCATTTGTGGGTGTTTTTTTCAGTTTGGAGATTAAACTGGTAATACCTGCCTCGAGACTTTACACTCGAGCATGTACAGAGTACAGAATCACACATTTTAAAATGAAGAAATTACTATTAGGACACAACCAACTCATCAGCTTCCGAATTCAGTTATGTAAATTTCACACCAGATGAACTCTGTTTAGCTGTAAGGCTAGCAATAGGCATAATCTGGATTCACAAACATGTAACAATGCCAAACTTGTTCTCTACCTTCAACTGTGAAGGTGAGACTGAAACAGATTTGCTGAGGAAAGAAAACAACAATAATAAAAAAAGCCTTAAGTGCTTTCTCTTTTCTATCCTCTCTCTTTTCTCTCCTATCTCCTCTCCCTCTAGTATCTAGTCCAATTCCTATTTTAAAAGCCTTGAGATTAGAATCTAAAGACTTAGGAACAGAGTCCGTTCATACTTAAGGTGCCATACAGCAATTGAGTGCTGGTGGCTGTTTAAATTCAGTCTCTCATCTCAAGGCAAATGCTTCAAATCTCAGCTTACCTCACAGACAAGAAGATTTCAGTTACTCTGAAACATTTTGTGCTTGCTGTAGGCTAAAAAAATACCTAGTCCAGCTGACCTTTGGTAACCTCAGCACATAGGTGTTTTTTTTCTCTCAGCAGGTCAATCTCCTACCCACTGAATCCCCTACAGGCGATCTAATTAAGCCAGACAAGTCATTCCATATGAGCTGTATGTTTCATTTTGCTTCCCACAAAACATACACATTTCTTCAAGTATTTTTGTAGTTTTTCTGAATACTCAATATTAAATATTGAACGTTTCATGCTGATTTCTTTTAAATAAGTCATAGTAATAAGAAAAAAAAGAAAAAGAAAAAAAAAGAAAAAAAAAGTGACAAGCAACGCAGAGCAATCTGAGAAAGAGAAAACAGAAGAAAATTGCAGTGTAAGCTATGGTCAGAAACTGTTCAATTGTTTTTACGTTCAACTCTCTAGTATTAACCTGGGAGTGATGGGGCAGGGGGGAAAAACAACGCAGAAGTGATACTTTTCACTAACTCCTTGATCCCCAGAGGTAGTATCTGCAACACTTCATGCTGTATGTTTCACAGCAGGTTTTACTGTTGCTATGGTTATTCAAAATCTTCTGTTCAGTAGGAGAGGAAAAAATTCTCCAGGTCTCTGCAATACGTAGCAACATAGCCATCTTAGCGCCAAGCTCTCCACATGGGGTTAGGTTTCAGCAGCATCACCCTAAATCTAAACATACAACATCAAATAAAGGGCACTTAAACATTTAAAAGGAATTTAAAGTGACTCCTCTTTAATTAAGAAAATGAAGTTAGTATGAGAAGAAAACAGAGGAAGGAAGGGAGGAAGGGAAGAAGGAAGGAAAGAAGGAAGAAAAGAAGGAAGGGAAGAAAGAAGGAAAGGTACACCATCTCCCATCTTTAGAAAGTGTTCTTTTATCAGTTTTGCAAATATACTGAACGGGGTACACATTTCAGGAGGTACAGAAACACATTTGAATTTTGTCACTAACTTTGTAGTGTTTTTCCAACATCTTATTTGTTAGCTCAATAAAAGTGCATTGATCAGATTGAAAGTGTGACCAGTAAAGTTGGCACTGAGCAGATCATGGTTCTCAATATATTTGCTACCACTCAGGCAACTGATTAGCAATGTAATACAATGAATTGTTTAGCTGACACATAGTTTTATTTTCCTCCACCTCTTTTTTGATGTTTTTCCCTACTCCTTGAAATAGAACATGGGCTGCTTTCATTGTTCAGCAACATTTTTGCAGTACCAGACAGTTCTGTTCATTCTTCTCCAGATGGGACTGATATTTAAGAGTAAAAATAGAAGCAACTTGCATACTACCACGTAAGCAGGTTGAAACATGGTAAGAAAGGCTCCAACTCAAACAGATCTCCAGGTGAGAACAGAGAACTTCCTTTGGTGTCTTCATTTCAGGAGGTTGTGCAGTGCAGCTTTCTCACCTCTCATAGTATAGGCTCTGCTCCCAACTCAGGGATGCAGAGCAGTCTTGGTCAAGAATCTGTAAGAGTCATAGTCTCTGCATTCCTGCTCCTATTCAATAATTTCCTGCTTATTCATCCGAGAATCACATTAGTTTTCAGTCACTGCATCACACTGAGAGCTCTCGTTCAGCCAATTAGCCACCCTGACTTCGAGTTCTTTTCAAGGTCACTGTTTCCCTGGAAGCAAGCACCCTGCTTTGTGTGTGTGTGCAATCATCTTTGCTCCCCTACAGATGACCTTGCATTTGGCTACATTAACATTTGTGCTGGTTAAACAAGACCCACTTCCCAAATGAACTAGATTGCTCTGTCAAATTGATCCAACTTTATCACTATTTACTCTTACTAATATTGTATCCTCTGCAAATTTTACAGGTACTGATTTTCTCACTTCTGAGCCATTAATAAAACCACTGAATTGTACTAGGCTAGAAAAGATCCCTGTGGAATCCTGCTGGAAGTACCCTCTGTGGATGATGATTCCTCATTTACAACTCCTTTTTTAAAATCCATCAGCCAATTTTAATCTATTTATTATGTGCTACATTAATTTTGCATAGTTCTAATTTTTTAATTGGAATGTCATGTGGTACTAAGTCAAATGTAAGTCTAAGTGCAGGTAGATGTCAGCACAGCTCCTTTTATTATCCAGCCTTGTAAAAAAACAAGTTCTGTTTGCTCCAATAGATCTGTTCTCCATAAAGTGAGATGTGCAAAAATTACTGCACAAGATTGTGCTTTGAAATAAAATGCTGCATCCAGGCAATCAATGAGTAATGAGGAACTGTAAAGACAGATTTTAAATAGGGAGCAGAGCAGCTGCATTTTCTTACTGATGAGTCTAAATGCTGAGGGAAGCTCGACTACCATTTTGAACACCAGAAGGTAGTTGTGATGATTCAGTGTGCTCCTCACAGTACAAATGCAGACTTGGAGCAGCATTTAAGGATCTTAAGGCCAGTAGAGCTACTATGTTCAAATAGTCCTGCACAGTCAAGGCTAAACCTAAAATTGATTTGCAGTGCCTTTTTATGTTAAGAGAATTAAGACTATGAGATACAATATTCTATCACCGCCTTAGGCTAGATAATTGCATCTGTATCTCTGAATCTGCCTTACAATTGGATAATAATTTTCTCTTGCATTTTCAGTATCAGTAAATAATAAGATGGGTACAGTTTATCAGAATATATACTCCTGAGTATATACTTTCTTATCAAGAGGCATCTTTTCAATAATAAATTAATCTCCATGAGCATGCATGTACTTCCTTATATCAGTCAGACCCTCCTTCACTTCTGAGATGCTAAGTTACAGATCGCAACAGAATTTGAAATCCTTCCTCTGAAATTGCTAGCCATTCTATGAAGTAGAAACAGGAAATAAAAGTAATAAAACAGCACATACAAATTTACATAAAATTAATGTTTCAGTGTTAATTAAAAGGTACTGGTTTTAAATATCAAATTTCTTTCAGTTATTTACAATTACAAAATCCTTTTCTCTGGAAAAATGCATGTTTCCTAATCTTAAAGTCAACATATAGCAAACTAACCAAAGGCACTGTAAAGTATCTAGACGTAGAAACGAATTTGTTGCTAAGTCCAATTTAACACCCTACTCATTATACAGGATACCTCACATTCACTATTACATGCTTTACATGCTATCAGTAAATAAAAGATTCTCATGAAAAGTATAGGACTTTCCTTGATTAATAAAGTTGTAACAGCCTGAATCATTCTGTCTGATTTACTGTACATAATTACATTCATATCTATGCAATCTCATTGAAATCGATAATAGTCACCATATAAATGATATCACCCATGGGCACTGTGTATAAACTGAATATAGATAATCATGACACAGAATAGATTGATACAGCATAGCAAGACGCTCCCTTTAAATTTAATGCCAGACCTAACTTAGATTTGCTTTAGTTCTGTTGGATATAATAGCAGCCTTGTGATCTCAAGCTCATGATGCTATTAACTCACTTAATACAGATTTACTCACTTTCAAGAATTTGTAATAGCTCCCTGTGGTCATTTTGGCCACCTCTTAAAATTAAGGTCTCTCTGGACATTCCTTCAAGTAATTTATGAATGGGTCAATGAAACTGTTAATAATACCAGCTGTTTTCTCTCACTCCTGCCATGTTTTAAAGAAGTAAGTTTTACTCCCTTCTTATGATAGCAACATTTCTTGCTTGGCTTGGATGAGCAACTGCTATTGTTTCTGCACAGATAAAATATGGATCTGAAACAGACTTTTCTAACACATCCTACAACATGCTACTTAAGAGAAGTAGAGGATACACTTAATGAAGCATAATTCACCAAGATTCAATCCTGTACCCCTGCACATGCCTGAATTAGCTGTGAGCTTTAGAAGAGTTTTAACTCTCTGCAAATGCAGTGTTAATATAACTGCTATTATGACTATGTGTCAAATGCTGCTTCTGTAGTTTAAGCTAACTTTTTAGGTTATAGACTTATACAATATTGTGTTTGCTAATCAACAAAATACCAGCTATGTATCACTATGAAGAAACCAGAGTTTGTGATACTCAATCTCTGATTAACTGCTGTATCAGCTCAGCTCAGAAAGTGACTGTGCAGTCAGTAATGCTGCACATCATTTCTGTGATAGTGAACTGTGAGGTTAGCTAAGCTAACAAAGAAACATATCCTTATTGCTTGGTTCACCATTTAAGAATGTGTGAAAGTGATGAGCACCTATGATGATGCAATCTGTTCATTGTTTGGAGAATATAATCACAGCAGGAAAATAGCAGAAGAACTTTAACAACCTGAGAACAAAGGTATTCGTCCAAGCTAGTTCACAGTAACTGACTTCCTAACCTAAGACAAGTATCTTGCTGATGTTCGGTTGACCTTGTAAGAGCAACAGTTTTGAAACCAGATTCATGGTTCACAGTTGGAACATAAAAAGTGTTTCAAGCTGATTTAGGACTAAAACCTTTCATTCTCACTTAGATAATGAGCAGGCATGGACGCTTATGGCCATTTTACCTAGTATTCTGTCCAAGTTCACTTACTCTGACTCTAAGCCGCTCTGATGTATGTATAGAGAGTATAATAGAAATATATACACTTTTAACTGAAATATTTGTACAAATTAGAAATGAATGTAAATTCATTGCTGCTAGCAACAGCAGAAATAGTAAAACAAGTGGTAAAAGAATAGTCTACCTTAACAACAAAGGACACTGTTCCCAGTGATATAAATGAGAAATATGCTGTTCATGTCAAGACCACAAAGTCTGCACTCTGGTAAGACCATAGCAGAAATGATTCATCAGGGGAGATCCTACACTGACAGCAGAATGGCATCAAGGTCATATTCCATCACAAATGCCATTCCTTTTCTTGTTAGCCCATAAAGAAAATGAGATATAGCAACACAGATATATATAGGTATTCCAGATATATATTACAGACAAGAAAGACAAAGAAAATGAGCACTAACCTTGTTTAAGATTTAAGGACACTAAAGCAAAATTCTGAATCAAAGGACAATCCCATAATAACTGTTCACTCCTAATTGTATAAAATATCAGCTCCCACATTACCTCAGTATCATCAAATAAGAACTCTGGAATGTGATTAGTACTCAATACCTGGGATGTTTCACATCCCCATGCGGTAAAAGTTATCCTAGCAGAACACTTGGGCACATTCATCCTAGAATTTCTGAAAATGTGGATATGCCAGTGCCATTGGATAAAATCAATTTATTTAGAGCTTCTGAAAATAAATATCAACTTACTCTTCCAGAAAGTCTTGCACTGAGTTTTGTATAGTACTTTTCTTCAAGGTCAGGTACACTGCTTCTACTACCAGCTACATGATTTTTCAGGTAGGTTATGACATGATACTCTCCTTTGTGCTAGTGCTGTGCTCAGTTTTGGATGTCACAATAAAAGAAGGACATCAAACTATTAGTGTCCAAAGGAGGGCAACAAAGGTAGCGAAGGGTCTAGCAGGCAAGAAATATGAGTAGCAGCTGAAATTACTTTGTTCAGCCTAGAGTAGAGTGAGGGGAGGTCTCATGGCAGCCTACAGCTCCTCACTGGGAATGGGAAGGCAGCACTGAGCTCTGCTCTCTGGTGACAGCAACAGGACCCAAAGGAACAGCATGGAGCTGCATCAAAGAAGGGTCAGAATGGATGTTAGGAAAAGGTTCTTCACCAGAAGGTGGTTGTAATGGAACAGGCTCCACAGTAGTCATTGCCCCAAGGAGTTTGGACAACACTCTCAGACATGGAGTTTCACTTTTGCTTGGTCCTTTGTGGAGCCTAAGGTTGGATTTGTGGGTTGATTCTTGTGGGTCACTTCTAACTGAAGACATTCTATGACTTTACAACACTGAACCATACCACACAGACATGTCCTCTAGATCATATGGTCCTGATTACTTAAATAGGAAATAAAAAACCTGCTGTCTTCTTACAAAGACAGGGAGAACAAAGCTGAGTGCATACAGGGAAAAACAGATGTACAAGCAGGTCTGAATCTGTCCTCCAGCTAATCTTTCAGTACCTGATTATGGTTTCAAATATTCCCATGCCCTTTAGATAACCACTGTAAACATGTTTGGCAATTCTCATGGTAGCTGCTTGTTAAAAAAAAAAAAAAAAAAGAAAAAAAAAGTGAAGTAGATAAATAAGGCCTAGGATAACAAAATACATCATCCACCCATTATCCCTTCAGTATATGTAGCCTGCTGGCACGGTTCAAAGTTAATTTACATGATAGATGCTTCTACTTGAGCCTAAAACAAGGCTGGTCTGCATGTCATTTCCTGTCAGGAGATGCTGAACCTCGATTACTTATTTGAGATAGATGATGAAATAAAAACACACTTTACAATTCAAAAACCACCTCTATCTATTGTTTAATGTCTTTTTTTTTTCTTTCATTTTTTCCCCCTAAGACACTAGCCAAAGTAAATATATATATATATATTCTGGTACTAAGCAACACAACAACATCTTTGCTCCTTGTAAATGACCTAGCTGCCTCAGCCATGAAGACATGAATTCTATTGAGTCCCAAATCCCCAACAAAATTTCATGCAGAGAAGAGGAGGATAAGCTGTAAAGTCTATGTCCAATGCACTAGCTGGAAAACAATACTAAAAATAGAGTGTTAAGGGACTAGGAAGAGATGTATTTCATGACAATACCAACTTAGTCATTACCTTTCTTACATTATCCAACCTGTCTATGAAATAATTGAGAGCTTCCAGAACTGGTTGATCTCAGCAAGGAATTAAAAACACCAGAAAGCCTTTTATACCTTTCATAGAACAGTGCTCAGTGAGATCAAAGGCTGTCATAACAACAAATTGAATTAGAGTCTGTCTCCTCTGTGTGCTATTTCTCAGTTCACATATGTAAGAAATGCAAATACCCCTGTGGGGTGTGGCAAAGATCAATCCATTAATGTGATGTATTTGAGAATGTAAAGTGCTATTAAGTGCTAGACTGATTATTCTAATCAGCACCATTTTTACACCATCTGCAATTCTACGGCTACAAATGTGGCTGTGGAATTATATCCCAGGTATACAGAATCTCCATCTCACTATTTATACTTTGTCATTCAAATGCTTCAGGTGAGAACACATTCAGCTGTAGAATAAAACATGAAAGAAAAAGCAATGTTATCCCAATTCCTCTGAAAAGCCCAGACCGGCATTGTCACAAAGTCACTTGAACATACGAGACATTTTTTACTGACTTAGGCTTGATATTCTTGTGTAAGAATCAGATCAGGATGAGGAAGGAGGAGATGAATGCAGGCTTTTTAATTTTCATTTTTTCTCAGATAGACGTGGTAACATACATAGAAAGCGATAAAGAAGACTTAGATGCCAGACTCTCAGTTCTGAAACAACAGAAAATCACAACTTCCTCTTCTTTTTACTTAACTGACAACGTTTTAAATATAAAGAAGACTAAATGTTTTATTAACCACACTGTTGTAACTTCAAAAAGATGAGCAAGTAGTACCAAAATTAGTGGGGAGTTTAGCAAAAAATCTGATTGTGCTTTCTCAAGAAACAACTAAGAGGTGCTAAGAAATTCTGAAATATTCTTTTTTTACACCCTTTTTTTTCTGATGTTGCCTTGATTGCTAAATAGCACAGGAACATGCTCTCTTGTTACTGCTGTGGTAAAGATTAGCTTTCCACCTTGCTACTTCAGAATTATGCTATTCTTTATAAAGCAGTCTTCCGTTTAAAAGTCAGCCCCCTCTCTTTGTTACTTTATACTCAGGAGCCAAAGGCTCATCCAATACTGAATTTATCCCTGATAGAGCTGCAAGAAGCCAGAATGAGGCCTGCATTGGCACCTGCACCATCTCCTTCTGTACAGATCTGTCACGTCATTGGAGAGGTACAGAGGACAGAGAAATAACCAACAACCAAAATATTTATGAAGCTGGACACACTAAGAAACACAGAGACACAGTAACAGAGAAGATAAAGCTCCGGCAGGAGTACAAAACCACGAGCTTCCCAGTGCAGACAAAAATATAAATAAATTAAAATGGATGAGAGTGCAAAAAAAAGATAAGAGTTATCTTCCTTCCTCCCTTCCCTTGCCTTCCCTTTCTCTTCTTCTGCCATTGGACACACCCATCAAAGTCTCTAGAGAATCATAGAATGGCTTAGGTTGGAGGAGACCTGGAAGATAATCTAGTTCCAACCCCCTGCCATAGCTAATGTTGTGAATCACAAAAACTCTGTAGCAAAAAATGGTTATAGTTTGAGTTGTTTTTCTGCATGGATATCTATATGAAGAAGGCCAGAGATTTCTGGCCAAAAATGCCAAGAAGTTAATTTGGTCCCGAATTTGTATTTGCAGTCTTGATGGGAAGCAGCCTGTGTAACCTCCATGAATTAAACACACCACAGTCAGAAACCTTTGGCACCAGTGGGGGATTAATGACCAATTGAAAAGATGATGGCTCAAAGAAAGCTGAGCCATCATTAAGTCTGTTATCTGTGCCAAGGTTATTTTCATTATAGGCTTTTTTAAAACCACAAGGAAAAACAAATATTACTGAGCAAGTAATTGCTTATATTGAGCCAGTAGTCCTCTTGATAGGAGAAGGGGGAATGGCTTTAAACTAGAATAGGGAAGATTAAGGTTAGACATTAGGAAGAAATTTTTTACTCAGTGGATGGTGGCGCTGGAACAGGTTGCCAGAGAGGTTGTGGATACCCCATTCCTGACGGCATTCAAGGCCAGCTTGGATGGGGCCTTAGGTACCATGATCTAGTGATTGGCAACCCTGGCCATGGCAGGATGGTTGAAACTAGATGATCTTTAAGGTCCCCTCCTACCTAAGCCATTCTATGATTCTATAATTTTATGATTCTGACAGGGTTTTGTGGTTTTTTTAGGGTACTGTTTTTACTTTTGAGATAGTTTCCCTTTACTCTTTAGATATCAATGTATAGCTTGCCTCATATTTTATGTAAATTGAATAACAGCTATGCACTTGGCATCTCTTCCAGCAATGCTGGAAGAAAAACCCCAGAAATGATCCAGCATCTGTTTTGGTTCTGATGGCCCACTGTAAGATACAGACAATAGGTAATGGTTAGAAAAGCAAAAGTTGTACACCCACTTTCTCATACCTGAAGATATTATTATAGTCTAGAACACCTGTTTCTAGTTTGGAATGATTGCTAAGAAGATCTGGGAGTCTGTGTAAAATTCACTAAAGCTATATATGCTGATAGGCCAAGCTTTAGTAAATGGTCCAATTTAGGCTGTGTGGACAATAGCTGGAAGACCAAAAGGAAAATACTTGGCAATTTCATGTTGCAAAAGACACAACCCTAATGTTACATCAACTTTCTGTTGGCATAAACCTAAGGTAATTACTGCTTTTTTTAGACAAATATAAATGAGAAAAACAGAGATTCTTGTGTATCTAGACTATTCTTTTCTGTAGTTGGACTGTTTATAACTGTTTATGTACTCATTTTTATGTGTGTCCTTTCCATACTCTGGAATCTTGTATGAAGTAGAACAACATAAGATGCAAGGCCAACAGAGTCTGGGGAAGTGCTGAAGAAGCCAGTGGTACATGAGCAGAACACATTCTATGAAGAATTCTCTTATTAAAAGACTGCTTTGGCTCTAAAACATTGGAATCCATTCTTATTAAACTATCATGTTGCAAGTACCTCAGTATGTCATTTTCCCTCCGTTACTCACTGTTGAGTATATTTTAGCCTCTTGCTTCACTGCTCTATTCTAAGCTTTCCCTCCATATCTTAAGAAAACCAAGATTACAGGAGAAGATTCTAACCATGTTCGTGAAACATGGAATCTCAGTCATAAAACTGGGTCTAAATATAAGTCAAGTAATGCAAATACATAAATGAAAATTAAAAAATCATCAGGTAGTAATTAAAAAACAGTCCAAACTCTTAAGTCTGAAGGAGAAATATGTAGCAATTTAAAGGACAGACATCCATCTGAGGCTCGAATATTTCCCTGCAGTGGACATAGATATTGATCTGCTTGTAAAACAGCTTATTTTTCCATTGTCAGCAATTTACTAAAAACACAGGATTACACCGACTCTTTAAGGATTCTATTTTTATTTCTTTAGGTTTTTTTTTTTTTTCTTTCCACACTCAGTCTTTCCTCCTGGCTCTTTATAGTCTTTTTCTTATATTACACGCAGTCTTCCAGACCTAAGTCAATGAATGAGAAATTATGCACCAATGATGGCTAATATGGAAAGACACACAGAAAAGCAGTAGTTAACACACATTCTGTTTCTTTGAAGCAGTTGTAGAAATACCAAAATGAGAATATTATATCAATAGACAGCTTTGTTATCCACAATTTAAAAACTGCATCAAATATGAAGAACTCAATCTATGGTTTTGATGCAGGAGAGAAAAAATTGACATGCAGCCTCATCAGACTGAAAAAGGCATCTTTTTTCTGCTTTTGGGCCTTCTAGCAGTTGTTCAAGTAACACCTCAGGTGTTGGTCTGTATAGAGCTCTCTAACAATACTCAAGTAAGGAATAACCATGTTTCAGCAGCACACGTGCTAAAATTTGAACAAAACAGGGAAGATTAGCATGGCCCCTGCACAATGATAACATTCAAATTCATGAAGTGTTCCATATTTTTTGTGTCATCCTGGCTTGTATCAGAAATAGTATAGTTTACAGGACTTGAGAGGAGACTGTCCCTCTGTACTTGACGCTGGTGAGGTTGCACCTTCAGTACTATATTCAGTTTTCAACCCCTTGCTACAAGAAAGACATCGAAAACCTGGAGAGTGTCCAGAGAAGGGCAATGAAGCCGTAAAGAGTCCGGAGCACAAGGCTTGTGAGGAGCAGCTGAGGGAACGGGGATTCTTCAGTCTGCAGAAGAGGAGGCTCAGGGGAGACCTTACTGCTCTCTACAACTATCTGAAAAGAGATTGTGGCAATGTGGGGATTGGCCACTTCTCCCAGGTAACAGCATTAAGATGAGAGATAATGGCCATAATGGCCACTTTCTGAAAAATAGTCAAAGCAATTGAATAGTCACAGAAATCATCAGAAAATTCTTGCCCAGAAAATTTTCTTTGCATATAATTTTTCTTCATCTTGGATTAAATGTGTCTGACGCAACAGAACAGCTTGAAATATTTGCTTGTGGACTGAGCAAATTACAGAATCCACTACAACCCTGCGAAGTATGCAGCTTCAACCTCAACTTCCAGACAGGAAAAATAAGGCACAGAGATGAGTTGGTGAATGAGAGAAAGTCAGTAGCTAAGACAAGAGAAGAACCAAGCAATTCCTACTTCTAGATTTCTGCTGCAGGCACCAGAAAAATATGCCAAGTACTCAGTAATCAATATAATAATTACTTTACAATCTCAGCCCCCAAGATCCATCCTAAAAAACCTTTGCTGTCATTTCATCCACTCCTTATTCTCTGTATTCACTGAGCTTCCATAGAAATCTACACAGACCAATTTGTCTTGCTTTCCATTTCTGATTTTCTATTAGATACATTTGTTAGCTAACAGTGAAAGCTTTTTCAATGTGATGTTATAACAGACAAATAATACCATCTTTACACGACAGGAGAAACCAGCACTAGTAATACAGGACTGTAGCTCTTCAATTTTCTTCCCTTTTTCTTCCTTTCCCCTTCTCTGTGCTGTGCCCACTAAGAAGCTCATCTAGTTCTATCATGATTCCAGTTACAGTCACCTCTCCTATTAACATTTTTTCATATATTTACTCCTCTTTTACATGAAATTGCATTATGTGAAACTGCGCTCCCAAGTTACTCATTTCAGATGATGTTTCTGTGCTTCCTGCTAGTAACAGAAAATTGTCTTCCTTGCATTATGCACTGGAGCATGCATTCCATAATTTAAATTAGTTCAAGTGAGGGTCACCTTAAAATTCTCATTGTTCCAATTGGAAAAGATAATAGATCTGATCACATCTCAACCATATAACTCAAGCCTTTGTGATTTGGTGTCATTCTCAAACCCTCATGTTGTCTGCTATAGAGCAATTTCTTCCAGTTGTAGCTGTGCAGGCTTACACCATCCTGTACTAAGTAATATTGATAACAATATTCGCCTGGGGAAAAACTTCAGATATCCTATCTGGAGGAAAAACTCTCTCAGAAACAGAGATAAATCCACTTGATTACAAAACACTTATATAAAGTTATCTAAAACATATATCAGAGAAACAAAAGAAAGCATAGTTCTCCTTTACTCTTCCAGAAATCAGGCAGGATGGTTATCAGAGAAAGAAAAAAGAGAGAAAAAGGCAGAAATAATATTAAAAAAAAAAAAAAAAAAAAAAAAAAAAAAAAAAAAAGCAGGCTTTCGGTAGGATAATAATAAAATAAATTTTGTTCAGGCATGAAAATGGGTGCTATTTTACTTTTCCTTCTATCTCACTAATTCTGAAAGTCTCTTCAATTTGAAGGTGCTCTGAAGACTTCCATGAATAGAGTTACTCACTGACAGTGAGCACTGCTGGAGGTGAAAACATGAGGAAAACCATCAGATATGAAAGCTTCACATGTAAAATAGCAGTTGATGTATGACTTGAAAAAATGCAACATTTTTTTTTCTGGGGTCAATAGGAACCTTCACCCTTACAGCATTCCTTCCAGGATCAATGAATCCACAGGGCAGAAAGGTAGTTTATCAGTACATTATCTCCCCTAAGAATAAAGTAAAGCAACTATTAAATTAATATATATCATATATGTATAGTATTGTACTATTATATACTCTAGGCAAATGTTCAAGATTAGAGCCCATAGCATCTAAGATTTTATCACAAGAAATTTAGCAGAAAATGTCTGAACTTCTCTAGCCTGTATCCTATTGCCAACTTCAGCTACTTCTGCAAATGGCGTGAAATCTGGTGCTACTGACCACCTGGAACTCATGGAGAAACATTGTGGAAATCCTGCACAGCAGTAAAAGGTGATTCAGCCATAGGAAAAATCTCGTCCAACAGCATTAGATTTTCTCAGTAGACATTCAAATTCAGGTATTAGACACACACACATAATGTACATATGTAGCATATTGAATTCCAGAGCTAGGAAAGGGAAGATGAAATGAAACCCTTTAAAAAACGAATAGAGCCAGAGCATACAAAATATTCAAGCAATAGTATCCTGTTGATCAGTTTATAAGAGACCTGTCACTCACTGACACAAGGTAGAGCTCCCAAAGCAGAGCCATTCTTTACATGATATCATCACTCCTGTCCTTCACAGTTCAATGCAAAATGAAGGTCATAATACTGCTTTAATATTTGCTGCTTTTAGCCCATTTGTACCGTGGGCTAGCTTAACTAAACCATACTATGCTAGATATAGAATAGATGAAATAATCAATTATAAAGAGTATGAGCATTTTAATTATTTGTTTGCTTTCATTTCTAACATTAATATTAATAAACAGAGTAATAAAATTCACTGCAAGGGGACAGTAAAGTACACAAAATGTTTTACTGTTTATAACAGTAAATAATGTGTGGCATCCATCTCCACCAGACAGGAAATAATACCTGATGATAACTCATCATTTCAGAAGAAAAATGTCATATGAAATTTGAGCTATTTTATATATTTCCTAATAGATCAAAAGGAGGAAAGAGAGATCACAAGGAGAAATCTTCCGCAAGTAAAGGTTAATCCTCTCAAAACTGACTGATCAAAACATGTTTAAATTAGAGTGAGACTTGTTTTTAATCTCAGGAGACCAGGGAAGGATTGGAAAAATAGGAATGATGATTTTCTCCTTAACTAAGAGCTAAAAAAATTTGTTTTGTGCTTTTCTAATTTTTATATTGAAGAGTATCTGTGAAATACATTGAACAAAAATAGCTACAGAGTCACTTCCTTCACTAAAAGCAATTTACAAAGAAAGTTTGCCAGCACAGCAGAATCATGAGAATGAAGTGGGGCAATTATTTGTAGAAAACATTAAATCTGACTATTATCTTTTTCACAAATTGCCCTTGACCGATCAGCTCTCTCTTATCTGAAGAAATGTGTGGGCTGGCATAAGGGTACTAATCATCAGAAGAAACAATGAGCTTTTACAACAAAATTAAAGATAAAAAAAGTGCCAGAAAAAAAAAAAAAGAAAAGCTACTTCCAAGAAGTAGTTGATAATCATTTGAAATGGCAGTGGGTAGCATTAGATGTCCTCCACCCACGATGCACCTTCCAGTCTCATATTCACATTCATTCACCTCTAGCATATTTACCAGACATCCAGACATCAGATGTCTCTCTGTTCAGGGTAGAGGACTAGACAGCATATGGTTCCTACTTAATAAAGAGAACAACGTTCTGTTTAGAATATTAGTATTTATAGCTGTTAATTTCTTTAATAAATCCTATCCACTTAAGAAAAGTATTATTCACTTACCACTCCAAAATGTAATAATAAAGAAGAAATACGTTCACAGACCACCTACAGTTATCTATGATTTATTCTGTTTAGGTTTTGTTTGTTTGTTTGTTTTTAAAATAATATATTTGCTAAATCTAGTACAAATTCCAGGGAAAAAATACAAAATATTTCAGAATGCTAATCAAAGACAAATTGTCCCCACACTTCTAAGGTATTTTATTCACGCAGAAAACCTCTTTCAGACTTTTTTTTTTTTTTCTAATACCAGTCTCTAAAATCTTTAATGAGTGAAAAATGTTGTTGACTTTAACAGAGGTTCACCTCACTAAATAAGGATCTCTGACCCTGTCTCTGAGACTCTGAAATATTTTCTGCTTGTATTTTATAATGGTCTTCTGAACTTTGACACTGCATTCACATGACAACTTCTTATTTAGATGTTGAACTGGAAACCCCCAGTTTCCATGAAATATTCCTTAATTATCTTAGTCAAAGCATACAAATTTTAGAGGTTAATTTGATTTAACAGATTACTATGTCTTTGATACAAGAGGTATCTACTAGTCTTTGATCAACATTAAACACAGTAATGTCTTAAATATTTTTTCTTCTTCATGTGTTGATTTAAGAGATTAATGAGATTATTCTAAATTGACTTTGAGAGTCTGCCAAAAATCAGAGAGCCTAGAAAAAGCACAAGACATAAGCTATTAACTGGACTAGCCAATTAGCCAGAGACAAGGCAAATAACCTATGTACAATACAGTTTTTAAAACTCAGATCATATTGCTTCTTTTCAGAACTTTATGGTAACAACTAACAGGCATATCAGAAAGAGATGCATGTGTATCTCCAATCTACTTCAGCAATGATTCTGTTAGCTTTTAGGTCTTATTGGCTTTCCTTTTGTATGATATTGACAAAATTGTTCACAGTAACTGAATGGCCTTTAAACCCTTAAGCTTTTTTCCCCAGTCCACATAACTAACATCCTTTCTTATGATAAGGCCTGACAGCTATCTAGTGGACCCATCTAAGTAAAGAAAATTCCACTCTGTCACTCTTTGGTATTTTGTTGAAAGAGTTACAAGTTAAGAACTGAATTACTGGATAAAAATCAACAATTCTCTCATTTCTGTAAACACTACCTTTGCCTGAAAGGAACAACATCTTTACAAAGACATCTATTTTGTAGGTTATTCTAAATACCTAATTGTGGCACTTTGAGGAAGTAGTTTCCACTGCCATACTGCAGAGACAGGATAGTAGCTGTTGGCTCTGAAATGTCAAACTAAGTCCTTTGGAGAAAACATCTGAACTTTCTCTCTGTGAAAAACAAAAGAAGTAGGATAAAAAACAGTGATAACTTTTGATCAATACAGAAGTGTTGAGAAATCTAGAATTTTAGAGAAAAAATCCAGAGCTTTATTATTTAAGCAGTCTTTTAAGCCAAAGGCTTTATGAATAAAATGAAAGCTTTAAAGGAAGATACAGTGTACGATAAACAAGTGGATACATAGCAACATCTACATTGACTAATAGAATCAACACAGAATGGTTTGGGTTGGAAGGGACCTTAAGGATCACCCAGTTCTAACCCTCTGCGAGGAGCAGGGTTGCCAGCCACTAGACTGGGATGACAAGGGGCCCGTCCAACCTGACCTTGAAGACCTCCAGGGATGGGGCATCCACAGTTTCTTTGCACAGCCTGTGCCAGGGCCTTACCACCCTCTGATTAGAGAATTTCCTTATCTAAATCTCCCGTTCTAGCTTAAAACCATTTTCTCTTGTTCTATTACTATCAGACTCTATAAATACAATCATCAAATCTCTTTAGAATTGAAAGGACTTTACAGGTCTTCTAGTCTAACTCCCTGCAATGAACAGGGACATTCATAGCTAAATCAGGTTGCCCGGGGCCTAATTTGAAAGTCTGCAGGGACAGGGCATCAACAACATCTCTGGTTAACCTTGTCCTGTGCTTCACCAATCTCACTCTAAAAGACTTTTTCTTTATATCTAATCTAAATCTACCCTCTTTAAGCTTGAAACCATTTCCCTTTTTCCCCTTCGTCCATCAGAACAGACCCTGCCAAAGAGTGTCTCCTTCCTCCCTGTAATAATAGACTCCTGTTTTTTTGTTTGTTTTTTACTTTTATACACTAGTTTTCTTACATTAGAGACACTGAAAACAGAAGATCTTGAGTGAGTATTTCTATGTGTACTCCATGGTCTTTAATATTGCAGGCTTAGATGTCACAAGAAAACATTTCCCACACAGGATCACAAGTGTTTGGTATAGATTTGCCCTGGTTCTTGTTTTACCTTCAAGCACTCACAAAAGACCATCAACACAGGCAACAAAGGTAGTGAGTACTAGTGAGCTATTCTGCAGGAACCTGCCAAGAACAAGAGAGGGCACATAGTGCTTTAATCTGTTATCTTGGCAGCAGCAGAAAATCCTAAAGGGAAAGCACTCACATAGGCCAGCTGTCCTCTTACAGTTGAGCTATATGTCATAAGATTTCAAGCTTTGTTACAAAGTTCACTTTGTGAATGTACCTAAAAACAAATAAACAAGCAAACAAAAAATACAAGCTCTGAGCAAACACACAGTTACAAAAAATAACAAGGACCTACAGCTATAAATACATTAAGTACAGTGAAAATGATGCTTTAATACCCTACTGTTTTTCATAGCAAAGTTTTCTAAGGCTGGATGTTTTTCACAATATATCACAATCTCAAGCTTTAAAGAGGAAAAAGAGCCTTTCAGGAGAAAATAGCCACAGGAAATAGAGCCTGGGGGACTTTTTTTTTTTTTTTTTTTTAATATAAAAAAGCCCCCAGTCTGTGGAAAAAAAATATTCTTCATTAAAAACTAAGTGCACTTGCATTCCATTTTCTTGTTAAGGAATTTAAAAAGAAAAAATATAGCCTTTTCTTATCATCAGCTTTGATTGAAGTCTATTGAACAAGGGTCCCATGCCAAAACTATGAGCAATCAGAACAGTTCAGGTTTGCTCTAGAAGAAAGTTGATATCATAATTACTGGCACTTTTTGCCTTTTATATTTCAATTTCAGAACAGGTGATACCATAGTCTTTCACTGGTACAGCCACACCTAAACAAATTTATTCACAACACAGTGTAACTGCAGTCTTGCAACAAGCACAATTCTTGCTGGTCCATTTTCAAATATAGGCTTATCCAGAACAAATTTTTGAAGCCTGCTGAAAGCAAGGAAACAGCTTCTTTCAACAGCTTTTTAATTCAACTAGTTTGTTGTGGAAAAAGCTTTGTAACCATCATCTTACCTCTGCATTGTCACACTATGTAATTAGGAAAATATTCTCCTTCTCTTCCTATTAATATAATCATCATTTGGATATTTTGGTTGTTGCTTTTATTAGTATTATTAAATAAAATAATCCTAAGAGCTGGTATTCCAAAAATGATCTAAGAGCATTAAACAGCACTGTTGACCATTAAGGACTGATCTGGATCAATGCATGAAAGTTATTGTAGTAATAAACCCACATAGTTTTCCAAGTGATTCCATTTAATTCCACAGCAAAAACAAATCACTTGTCCTGCAGAGTACTTTACATTATTAATCCACTGCTGATGGTCTTTCTGACCAGAGAAGTCATCACAGTCATCCCTCACTTACTCTTCCATGCAGGTATATCAAATTGCACCACTTTGAAAACAGGCAGGCAGTGTGCCCCAGCAGTCCTAGAGGATCACCTGGAGAACAAGTATATGCTCAGAGCACTTGGGAACATTCCTCTAAAAATATATGTTTGTAACCATGCAAGGAGACCTGGGACAGAGTTCAGTGACTGGATATAAGCACTGCCCTGGATAAACAAAGCGGTACAACAATTTTATAAATACCATTATTCTCATTTTACTGACAGGGACATTGAAGCACAGCTGCTTACATAATTGTTCTTGTATTTTGTGGCAAGTCTGAATCACAGTAGGAGGTTTCTACACTCAAGAAATGAAACTGTGAGTTCAACACAGTGATGTGTGGACTGGATACTGGGACATTATCCAGGAAAATTTATTGTGACCATTTGCTTGTCCCAAACCATATGGACAAGCCTGGACTTCCCAGAAATTGCTGTGCCACAGAATATATCTACAAATTCATATGCCTTAATTGTTCTATACCATATTATTTATAACTCGAGATTCACTGTCTAGAGCAGCACTAGCCACATGTCTGATAAACATAGTACAATGGGAAGAATTATATAATAAAAATAAACCTAAGTATTGCTGTAGTATTAGCATCTATATTTAATACAGAATGATGTTTTGGCATTATTGTGCTTGGGAGGAACAGTCTTTAAAAGACTATTTATTTATAATATGATGAAAATAATTTTATAGGAAAGATTTGTTTCATTTTTTGAGCTAAAGCCTATGGGTAGCTGCAGTCTGGTTTGAGCAGAGGAATATGTTTGCACTGTACAGCTTTTCATTTGAGATAATAAACTATGCCCTTCGTACTACATGAAAGTATGGCTTTGATTTTTCAGTCACTAATTCTGTTATATATATATGGACAGAGAGAGGTTCTTTTGGAAGACTACTCCTGAGGAACTTTCTCTGACGAAAGTGAGTTTTTGTGAAGCAGCACCATGCCTGGGGAGAAGTGACTTGCCTTAAGGTTACGTGTCAGTGCCAGAGGCAACTCAGGAGCGCTAAGGCTTTCTGTCCAGTCTCTTATTCTATGGAGTGGTCCCAAGATTCTGGAAGCCAGTTGGTCTCTGTCTGTCACAAATGCTTTCATCCTTTTACGCATCAATATCTTGTTCTTAAAATAATAAGCATGGTTGGAGTAGAGTTAGTAATTGAAATTTATGACTTATGTACCCTATTTTAACACTTTTCCGAAGACTCATTAAATCTCTTTTATGTGTATTTTTTCTTGCCTCACAGTTTCATTAGCTGGAAAAGGGAGAATAAAGTCCCATTTACAACAGTACTAATGCTATGCAAGGTCCTTGCTTGACTGATGTTCTAATGAATTATATGTATTGTAAACAAGTACTGCAAGCCAGCCCAAGGTCTTCTCCATTAATTTTTCATTAATGAAATGCACCACTTAGCCTGTTTGACACTTAAGTGATTCCCATAAGCTTAAAATAGAGGTCACCATAATGAACGTATTTGAAAGTGTCATTGAGGGAACAAGCTAATCAACTATTCATTCCTCCCCAAATACTTATAAATTCACAAGCTAGTCAGTTGTAAAATTTGAAAACCAGTAATATTTTAATTCTTAAAGAAGCTGCCAAGATTTAATGAAAAAATAAAAACTCTAATAAGTGAGATTTTTGCTTGGGGGCTTTTTCTTCTCTACTGCTTTTACATTCCATGGCAGGCAAGTTCTGATGCCTTATTTATCTTAGTATATGATAAAAAAAGAATACTTATATAGGACAGGAGCAAATGAAAGAGTGGAGTTAACCCCTGATACTCTGTATTGATTGACTGTAACTGATGGGGAATGTCAAGCCACATTAATAGACAATCCCTCTTCCATGTTCCAAAAAGAGGAAAGCTCAGTCATGAATCTTTAATGCTACCCTCTGCCAAGAAAACTCTGCAATACAAGCCTTGATCCAGCCAACATTTTCTGCTAGTCAGCAACCTAAATTCTAAACAATAGTTTATCCTAGATGTATTGGACAAGGCATTTTGTGATTTAGTCATAACAATTGTCTGCAACAATCAGGTAACAGCTGAATTGCATCCTTTGGGCTTGAAGATGAAGATGGGATATTGATAGTTCTTCCAAACTCTGTCAATCAGAGTTCAAATCAAAATCTGTCTATATAGAAGAATGAATTAGAAAGAAGAAAAAAAAAAGAAGAAGAAGAAGAAATGGAGGAGAGCTCTAGAACTAAGTAGAAATTCTTTTGACTGCTCAAGGCTCTTGATGACTTAATTTGCTGTATACTTTGCTTTGAGAGACAGACTACAGGCAGCCAACAGGCAGTCTGAAAATGCCCCTGAGGCAAGCTCAATGCAAGGAAGGCAGCTGTGTGGCAGGCATGCTACGTCTTCAGCAACTTGGTGCTTCTGTGGCCATGCAGAGACCTCCCCCAGAAAGCAAGACAAAGAGGGGAATTTCACTCAGCTCCTTTGTGCTTCCACTGAGCACTGGCTTTGGTACAACTACATGTGATGGATGAAGCAAAAAATGCCATGGTTATCCTCATGGTTTTTTTTATAAGAACAAAATAGAGATATATAACTAGACTAAATTAATAAAGAAAACTGAAGGAATATATTTTAGGCCTCTCTAACATTGGGCAGCACTAAAAGTTTCTGAAACTTTGGCTATATTAAATGTATAATGAAGAAACAGAGATCTGTGGTATCCTTTATTTTGCCTGGCATAGCTACTGGATTTAAAAGGTACTGAATTGCTGGAAGCATTCTTTGTCAAGTGTTGTAAAATCAAGATCTCAGATCATTTGAGAGATCATGTACACTGGATCATATACTAATCCGTGAAGAATAGTGTTCTTCAAAGCATCCCAATAACGTACAGCCTACAAAAAACTTCCGCTAGTTTCTTCATTTTCCTTACTGTTTTCAAATTGTTCAGTCTCTATGCAAAACCCATCTTTTCAGTCATTATTGAGTGTTGTTTAATTTTTTGGTCTTCCACCTCACAGATATCCATCTTATTGCAGAGTTCAATTAATGGTAGTGAGATTTAAAAACTCTGAAATTAGTTTTTATAGTGTAACAGACACAACATGATCTATAGAGGATGAAAAAATGGGATGAAAACATATCCAAATTTTATTCAGTTCACATGGTTTATTACCTATTTTCTCTTATTTTGGTTAGGTCTATTACAGAATTTGCAGTTCATATATGTTTAACATATTGTCCTACAATTTGGAACCATTCCTCTCTTTTTAGACACATGAAATATTGAGAGATAAGAAAGATCAGAAAGCAGCAAATCTTTACTTACTCATACTTCAGTTTTCAAATTATCTTATTAACTTTTAGAAAATCCAACACAATCCAAAGGAATTTTGGTCACTAGTGGCCAAAAACGAATGCCTTAAGACAACTGTCTTAGGGTTGGGTCACAGGCACAAAAAGCAATGACTTTGTTTTTGCCAAAAGACTAAAATAGTAAAAGTGCAGTCAGCTCTCTGGGGAGGTATAAATTACATCTACCTGAAATTCTGATGCATGAGTTCAGGCTAATATAAAAAGAAATACAGTGGGATTGACTGCCTCACATTTAGTTGTCACATTAGAACCTATCTTAGGTCATCGGTAAAAAGTAATTGAAATACAGTAAAGTGATGGATAATTTCAGTGGGCCATGCAAAAGCAGCTCCTTACTCACGAGGTGCTTTCTTTGGATGGACATCCACCAGAAACAGAAACAGTGAGACTGAAATGCTAATTAGTTTTTTGGTTTTTTTTCCCTCAGATGGTCATGGAATAAATGCATGAGAAGATGAAAGCATTCTCCAATTAAAGTATTCACACTTTCAGACATTCAGTGCAGGATTGAGGCTTACTCATTACATGGATGGCAGTAAAATGGTCTTGTGCTCTTTTTCTTCTAGGGTTAGTAAATGAAAGCATTCATAGCCCTGAGGGACACTTTTGCACCAGCAAGAAATTCTGAAGGCAGTTTAGAAATGGTAATGAATATTATCATGCCTACCACTCTCACCATATGTGCGAAGCAGGATAATGAAGGTTAATCATCATCACCATCATCATCATCATCAGCTAGTAGTCCAAGGCCCTGAGTGAAATGAGCAAGTAGGTCCTGGACTTTCTGAGGGCTGAACAGGTGCCGCCATAAAAACAGAACACGCCACAGGCTAATTGGCTCTCTTGTTGGCACTTATAGTCAAGAGACCAGCTAATGAGCAGGAATTAATGCTGAAATTCTTAAAAACAGCTGCCTTGCTAAGGCCTAGACAGGAACAACAGATAAGAAGCATACAGAAAAAACTTGACCTGGTCATTTCTGTACACTAATTAAAACAAACGGCCTTCTCCTTTAGGGTTTCCCTCATTGACATTAAAGGATTTGAAACAACTCAATAACAAATTAGGAGGACTGATATTTGCCCCTCATGATTGCATCCAGGTTGCTACTTGCATACAGGTTACATGTAGACATCAAGAAAGCTTAGAAATACCAATGTTAAATTAGATGATATTCTTCCCACTTGATGTTTATGTCAGCATAGGCAGAAGCTATTAGTGGCTATTCAAATCCGCCTATGATTTTTCTGTCTGGTAAGATTAGAAGTTATGGAAGTGGTGACGTTGCTGGCATGTGGGCAAAAAAGGGATATAGAAGTTTGTTTAAAGTTGCACCTTAATACAGCTGGGGAAATAAACAAATAACACTAAATATTTAAGTACACATTCTTTCCCTGTCCATTTACCTTCAAGTTTTATAATACATCTTTCATCACTGCATGAATGTCTATTTACAGCATTCTAAATCTATAGCACTTAAAAGCAACATTACCTTGGGAAAGCATGCAATACAAATCACAGTATTCCTTCTCACAGCTCACTGCACAGACTTAAGGAGAGACATCTATTGATGAATGTCTCATATTATTTCATTTAATGTTAATGATATTCAACCTGCATATCTGACAGAAGACTACAGAGCAACAGATGATTTAGGCAAATGCTATTGGCATATGAAATCTCGCATATTAGGTCTCTAACAAAGTGTGCACAGCCAGCTGGAAGATAGTTACCATACTATTTAAGTTAGGGAATGTTCATACTGAATGGTAATATCTTCAGTCAGATTAACTGACATAGTGAAAAAACAGCAGATGAGTTTTTGGTACACCAGGCCTCCTTCTGTATCTTTGCAATTACTATGTACCAAACTTATTTAGGGAGTTTCTGCTTTCATCTCCCCTAAAACACACCAACTCAAGACATATGATGAAAGAACATCAAACACACATAGTTGTATCTTCTTCCCCCAAAATAGATCACAGGTCATATGACCTAAAGTTACTTTTAAAGCAGGTCTTAAGACTTCTTTGTAGATTCAATATGCCCTGAGAAGTAGCTTCTTGTTACAGCTTGTTACAGCTATCTTCCATTTGTAAAAAAAGAATATTCCTCTTCACGGATGTCAATGCAACATCTTTCTGCCAATTTCAAATTCATCATCACGAAAAAATACATATTCTATATTAAGAAAAAAAAAAAAAAAAAAAGAGGAAAAAGAAAAGATGACAATTCCCTGCAGATTTGGGAACAACGTGAAGGAGTTGAAAGGTAGTGTGCTGCCCAGAACCACCTTGAAGATAAAGAATAAGAACATGGAATTTCTCACACTGAAATGAGCACACACTTATATGCTACAGTGGATCATGCATCAAAGCAGCTGACAATGCCTCTGAAAACTATAGGGATTATTCTCAGTACTTGAAAGCAATACAACTTGCCTGACTACAAAGAAGGAAAAAGCATTGACAGAGCTGAGAGGCAAGGTCTGGTTCTAAACACACAATGCTTTAGCCTGCAGATTTTCTTGAAGCAAGCCTCTTCCTCTCTGAAATACAAAAGACAGCTAACAATAAGCTGGAAAGAGAACCAAGTTTTACAGTTTAATGAATTCAATTCATTCTATAATTGGGTCACATCAGCAAAAATATATGCAAATTTATGGGCTTTCAATGAGCTTGGCAGTAACGAATGCCTAATAAATCATTTTGTAAAAAACAATGGTTCTGTATTCTTCCCCCTAAGCCCCCATCATGTCATTACACAACCCTACAAATGCCCTGCTGAGGACTGATTCAAGTATGCACAGTAGACATGCAGGATGTAGCTCAAGATTGTTTTTCTTAGAGCTGTATTCATGACAGAAGGTGAGGACATAAACTCTTAATTGAAAAGATAACAAAATAAGTACTTGAGGAAGTAGTGACTTGGTAGGTTGATAACAATCAGTAAAAAACTCCTGAAAACATATGGATTATGTGGGTTTTTCTTCTAGTTACATAACATTGTAAAATATATCCCGGTCCAACCAGCATTTCACAAAGAGGAATAAATTGCTGAAAGCCCCTTCCCTCCCCCCCCCCCCCCCTTTTTTTTTTTTTTTTTTTTGAATATAGAAAGGAAACCACTTTCTCTAAAGGCTTTGGAATGTAGATCTCAATGAAGCAGAAAGTGTTTTCTAAAATGATTCAATTACTTACAAAAATGTTGGTAATTTAACAGGAATTCAAAGTACTAAATGTGGAAGTCTCCTTTTCTTCCACACATTTAAATAGAAACTGAACCTTGTGTTTGAATTTATTCCACTAGTCCTTTTCTGAAGGCTCCAGTGTTTTCATTAGCACATTGGTATTGGTCTAAGCATTTCTTACAAGAGCACAATGTCTGGATCAAAGAGCTGAGTCAGACTAATACTCCCTGTTGGTGAATTTGCTGCAGCAGCATGCTGCCATATTCTGAGCAAGGGTGACCTTTGCCAGTCTCCTCTCTGTTGACAGCATCAGAAATATCTGTCAGGGACGATCAGGGAGATCAAATGAAGTCCCAGTCCCCACCACTGGCCTCCTATATGTCGATTCACTCCAGTAACACTTTGTCCAAGTCTGTATAAACACGGTAATGCTGCTGATACCCTTCCTAAAACATTCCAAAACCTACTCATGAAATGTATCCAGAGACATAAATATTACCACATTCTAAGAGAAAATTCACATGCAGAGTCAAGCCAGAAGTTTCCAGGAGTAAGACCAGTAAGAATTCTATTAAGGACTATTTAAATGCTATGTATTCAGGGACCGTGCTATTTTCATTACCCTGTCAGTCAAACATCAAGCATCTTTCAGGTATAATCACTGAAAGTTATGATACAATGAATGACAGGAAGTTATCATATTCATTCAGATGTATATACATAATTTAAACACATATATGCAGGTTGCCCTGAAAGAAATGTATCCTAGTTCCACTGAAACTACAAAGAGCAAAATAACACTACTTGATAGAGCAAGTTTTCAGTTACAAAGCACCATTTTCAACATAGTCATCATCATTAGCTATGCTTTTTCACTGGAGATGAACAAGAGCATGCATATATATAACTAGTTTTGCTCTTAAGAGCTGTCTTCATGATGCATGTGCTTATACACTTACAAACCTATGCTTCAAATTTCATTTGATTTAGTTTTCCCAAGAAATTCCAGAGGATTCTGAATAGGAAGGAGGGGGAAAAAAAGTATCAAAGAATTTCCACAATATTTCCACAGTTAGAAGAATCCCTTCACTGTATTATCTGTAATACATCCAGAAGTAGACTTCCAGTTCTCATCAATTATAATTTGTTTGTGGCATGGTTGAAAATTACTTGTGCAGACCAGCTTTCTCTTGAACTATATATCTGCAATTTTAGTAACCTTTGTCAAATGACCTTCCAGTCAAGATCCATAAATGAAGCACCATTAAATCAGTATTAGTCTCCTTAAATGTTATAAATAGTTGAAGTCCAGTTTTATGGACAAACTAAAACTCATCACCAAGGAGCCTGGCACTGTTTAGCTTTAGATTAGCCATTCAAGATTAGCATACATAAAGAAGAAGCAAGAAAATCCAAAGGAACACTGATAAAACCAAGACATTAAAGAAGAGAAAATTTACAAGTTTAACATCTCTTTAGAAGATAGCTAAGGTCTAAGAAAATGAAACAGATGAGTTACATAGAAAAAGTTTTACTTCTGATTAAAAAAACCATGTAGTTTATAACTGTGGCATTCCTATTATGCTGTGAATTGTATCTGTTTACAAGTTCAAATATGTGTATATAAATATATATACTTTCATGCATACATGCCTATATAAATGCACTTACTGAGATGAAGCTGATCAACTTCAAGAGAGAAGGCAAGATCCATTCGAAAACACTCATAATTTGATGTTCATTCAATTTAGGACGAAAACAGAATTAGTGTGCTTTATAAAGGAAGAACAAACCAAACAATGAAAACTGCTAGGTATTTCCTGTAAAACTTCCAACTCAGACCCAAAAATAATTTAACTGCTGATATTCTTGGAGTCCATACAGCCCATTTCAAGAGTCACTTACAATTGTTCTGGAGGATAAAAAAGATCTTGCATTCACAATTGTTTTACGTCAGGGGACTCAAGTTAAGAAAATCTTAAAGAGGAGTCCTGTATCTTATGTTACTACTATTCCTTGGCCTTTGGAGGAGCCAGTTCCCTCCAGCTGAAGTAATTTTTAAAGAAGGATTAATCCTGCTGTCACATCTAAAACAAGTCTGCAGAAGCGAGTAGTACAGAGGATTAGTAAAATCCTTCTGCTAATGTGAAATGAGTTCTCTGATGCATTACTTGCATTTATTCCTCAGTCTGTACAATATGAACTTCTCTAAATCACAAAAATGCTTTGCTATCCCCAACTTCCAGTGCAAATTAATATTTACACAGGTTATTTACTTTGCTCTGGACTGTATGACTGTAATACATATTTTCCACTGTTTCAGCAGAGTCATATTTTAACAGGGCCTTGGGGTTGTGCTCCTTGCTTTAAACCTGATTTGCTATGTCACTGGAGAGTAGTCATTTAACCTTTCTCTGCCTGTGTTTAACATAAATGTAAAATGAACTGATATTATAAACTTGCCTGAAGTGTTTCCATCCCAGGTGTGCTGTAAGGCTTAATTGGTGTCTGTCAAGCTCTTAGTGTGAAAGACAATATATACTGAGACACTATGACTGTTTATGGTGTTTACTAATGCTTCACAGTGCCATAAAACCACTTAGAAAAACATATTTTCCTGTGTGTTTTAGTATCCTAGTTGGGAGAGATTTTCCATAGGGAAATTGATATACACAAGGCATTCTTCATTTCAGATCTCTGTCTCAGCTGTGGAAGATCTCCTTTCATGCACAGGCTCCTCAGCCTGCACTTATGGATCTTGACTGCATCTAAAAATGCCTGGTACATGAATGTGAACAGAATCCAGGGGCTGTCTATGGCCAGATATCAAAGTACTTTCACAGGAAGCTACTTAGATTACCTAGAAAGATGCTAGCCTCCAGCACTTTAACGCTATTTCAGGCAGGTATCTCTTCCAGGAAGATGGATGGTTTGAATTCACAAGTGTGCATGTCAGGGCATGAACATGGTTTGCTGTAGTATCTACCACTCAAATACAGAAACAATTACTCAAAGAAAATCTTTCATGGACTTCTTTGCTTCATTAATGTAGTTGAATTCAATGGTTTGCACACTAAAGCAGTTGCATTCACTGGTCATTAAAATTACATTTTTCAACAAGAGGGCAGTGCGACAGATTGCCCTGAAAGGTTTTTCAGTATACATCTACAGGTGCTTAAAACATCAGAATGGACAAAAACCCTGAAAACTTTGACTGGCTTTCTGCCCAAGCTTCATCTGTTCAAGCTTATATTTTCCCTTATAGCATTCCCAGTATGAATGAAACCTCTCCAGTATGCTTATGGCTCAGTCACTGCAGTTAACATGACTTTTTTGGATCTGAACAAGTAGAGGCATCCTGGGCAGTTCCCTGCTGGAGATGATTTCACATCCTCACAGAAGCTATCCATGGTACATTTTTATAAATAACTATGCAAAATCCACAGGAATTAACATGAGGTATATAGTCTTCCTAATATCATCTCAGACCTATCATATTTTTTTTAGATATCAGATATAACAAACTTCCATTATTTTCTTTTCTGTTCCCTAATCTATTCTACAGATCATATAATTTTACTTAGTGCAGTAAACAAACTTAGAAGAAAAAAGAACATTAAAGTACTTAAAATTAGATCATAAACTATGGAGTACACATAACTATAGAGTTCTATTCACTGAAGAATCAGAGATTTAAAGTAGTAATAATTCTGGTATGCAGTGTATATAGATTTAAAAGAAATGTTTTGCACAAACGAATTGTCTACAGTCATTAAATATTCACCAGGTATCTGTAGACATATTTATTCTAGAACTACAGAAATACTTCAAGGAGTTTACGAATTCTTACTAAAGTTGTAATATGTACAATGTTACTTTTTACCTAAACAAGTTCAAATGTTCTAACAGGGCAACCATTTAGGATACAAAAAACAGAACCCTAAAAAAAAAAAAAAAAAAACTATGTTGAAATTTTCAGTCATTGCTACTAAACAAAAAACAGTTTGAGTTTACGTATATGGAGGCATAGAGCATCTCATTGACTTTGTTCTTTTATTTTGAAGTAAATGAGAATTCAAATGTGAACATGTGTTTATTCCAGAGTCAGCATGTTAGAGCAGGTTTAAAAAAAGCAATAATCCACCTAACACTGCTTGTCACCTCCACGTTTATTTCACCTAAAATTGACACAACATTGCTCCACCAAGATAACGAGTACTTTAGCTATTGGCTTCAGTAGGAACAAACTCAGTCTTTTCAGTGATACATGATCAGAGTAGAAGTTCCCCAAAATAATCTATAATTAGTAAAGATTAGTAAATTATTTATATGACAAATACCTTCAAAATACTTTAACCAAGCTAATACTATTCTATTCATCCAGAGTTTTGAAAAGATTTTCTTTTTTTTAAGTCTTCTTCCAAACTTCAGATAAGATTAACACTTAATATGTTAAAAGACTAAGTATCTGCAGTCATCTAACAAACAGCTGCCATATGAAATCTGGGAAGAAAACTCTCTAACACCAATGTTGCGTTAGAAAAGGCATTCCTTTATTCCTCAAGATATGTACAAGGTGACCTGAAAAATTTCAGAGTTCACATTCCACATTTAAATACTTAAGACATATATATGCAATATATTGGCATACATATTCCAATACATATTTTCCAATAACTTGTTAATATATGCTAGTTTCCTTCAGGGCATGTATGTTGGGGTTATGTGCTGGTCTTAGACTACTTACTTTCTCCTCATTTTTTCATCATCAGCTTCACCAGTGTGACTTTAGGCCAACATTTAGCTGAGCAACTTTCTATCTTAGTGCACAACACAATATATGTGAAATCCAAGGAAGAAGTCCTTGCATGTGGTGGATGCAAAGATAAAAGTAGTCTATTCTGACTCCAGTGTTCCTATGAAGCAGGATCACTGAGAAAAACAAGGCCATTCAAACATGCTAAAAAAAGCTAAACTGGAAAGTTTTAGAACTAGCACTTTTGCTAAACTAATGCATTGGTCCTTAAACTAACATACTTAATACACTGATCTCTACTGCTAAACCAGCCTATATTAGCAATGGCAATTCAGCCCCTGTGGATTACTGTGTGTTTGTATATGCACAAATGTACTGACCATGTAAATGGACACAGTCACAGCTGATAATCACCATTATACCAATGTCTAAGCCACGAGAAACCCAGAAATCCTGATCTGCAATTCATACTCCAAGTACAAACAGAACTAATACCAGGAAATCATCAAGCACCCTTTGAAGGTCATTGGATTAAATGTTATTCAATTATTCAATAAAAAGTGGTTTATTTATGTGGTCAATTGCTTTGTAATATTCAAAAGTAGCCTGGATAAAACTAGCAAACACATAGTAGGTTACAGTACAGCATTAGCATTGAATGACCTATGAACACAACATCCATTTTTATGGAACTAATTCTCAAAACAATCAAATTTCAGAGCACCCAGGAGTGCTGCACCAGTTTCTGCAGAAAAAGAAAAGCAGTATTCTTTTAGTTTGTTATAATTATTATTATTGGATTTTTTAATTTGTTTTTAAAAAATCTGTAAAATGAAAGGCTTTTCCTTTTTACAGAATATCAGCCTGCTTCCTGTTATCATTCAAACTCCTGCTCAGCATTAACAAAAAGATACTTTGCTATGAAAGTGAACAGAATGAATCAGTTAACACTCCTCAAGTATTCACTGAAGTTCAAATAGAAGTTGCCATCTCTAACAGTGAGTATGAGCTATGGTATTATTAATGATATCTAGTGAAGACTGGGATTTTAAGAAATGAGTTTTGGTATTACTTAGAGTTAAGCTACAACTGTAGTTGTCTACGAGTAACAATGTTAAGGACATACAACCTCTGAGCTTGCTAGTGTACACAGCATAACAAATGACCTGAAGAATTACTAAAAAATAATTCTACAGGGAGATTTTGATGACATCCTTAACCATACTGAACTCTATCTATACACAGTTTCTAAATATTCATAATCACCCAAGGAGATTAATGCTACTCAAATCTTGCAAATCTCTACAGAGAATTTATTTTGCCGGAAATTATTATATTGGAATAAGGAACTCTAATTTTGTAATGTGAATGTATGAAAATGAAAGCATTAATTATTCAAACAAATAAAATGAGAAAATTCATATACACTGTATACTACAGTTCCAGTACAATACAATCTAATGCCTTCTTCCAGGGTCACAGAAGCTGCTGCTTTTGCAGCCAACTGTGCAAAATATCCACACAAAGCTAGGAACTTCTCAAGCTGTGAAAATTTTCTCAATAATGCAAGAATTGGATGTAGGGCTTCATGAGTACAAAACTGTTCAATTCATTTTCTGCATAGACCAACTGTACAAGACCAACCTGCTCCTATTCTTCTTGGTCTTCATCCTATTCTATTTAGAAATTTATGTCAAAAGCCTGACCCCAACTGTAACATTTTAAATGAAAACAAGATTTGTAACATTATTAAAGCTTGCAGTTTTACCACAGCCTCCAGTAGTATCTGAGGCATATGGAAAGTATGTAATTACATAAGAATTTTCAAGTTGAAAAGGAAAAATCAGAACTAAAAGGATAAATTTCTATTCTTAACAGAAATAAAATTAAATACCCCTCACTCACATAAAAGCATCTTCGTTTCTCTGCCCACTGAGATTTTGATCCCAACAATTTAAAACCTGTTTTAATAATCTAATTGCTTGCAATAGGCAATACTGGATTAATCCCTGTAAAAGTCAGACACGAGCTTAAGTGTCCTATTTCCTGCATGTTTTTTTTTTTCTAAATTTAATGATGGCGTTATGTACTCTGCATGATCTAGACAGACATTTCCAGTTTGAAGGAGAGAAAGTCAAGCCCTTACCTCTAGCTCCAATTCTGAATGGCTTACACCTCTGTCTACTGCAGGGAGGCAAGCAAGTCAGAAAATTGTCTAAGACCCTAGAATGGCTTCACTACACAGCACTGAAAATCCTTAGCTTGTACATAGGATGAAGAGGGACCCTCAACAGAGGATTTCATCAACATGTTGATTGCCTTCTCATGGCCTTACAAGCATTAGACGCAATGCTCCTGAAAACATTTTCTCCTGCATTTATCATTTTGATCCCTGGGCAGATTCAGAACAAAATTACAAAGCCTTTTGCCAAATCCTGATTGTGGCTCAAGTCCTAAGGTGTCAGCTGTGTTTTAATGAACTGATTCCTGCTACAAGTTGCTCAGCAAAGCCAGTGTGTAAGGGGAAAAGCACTGGATCAGTGATGGTGGCATCATAGCTTGCAAGTGACTGATCACTCACTACTGTCACATCCTTACATTATTTCTAATGAATTTACCTTTTCTCCAGAAGAGTGACATTTCACAGAGCACCAGCAGTGCTCAGGGAGTCCTAAAAACAATTCAGGTGGTTATCCCAGTTGCAGACATCTGTTATTGTCTGACATGGGCTCCGATTAATACATTTCTGATTCTGTTACAGCAGGTCCCCTCAGATGGAAGGGACACCAAGTTCAAGTCACTGACGTGAGAGGATGTAGCTGTAAGTGGAACAGAGCAGATGCTCTGCTTTTGCATCTGAAAATTCTAACCAATGCTGCTACCATGAGTAGTGCTCCATTAAACAGGACTACTACCAGTCTGCTTGGAACACTTCATTGCAGTACCATAACCAAGTTTCCTCCGCAATCAATGAAAAGGTTTTCAATCATTTTTTACTAATAGATCATAACTGTTTTCCAGTAGAAAGACGTGGATTTGCCATCCAATGGCAGTTTTATTTAAACTAGCTCTAGTACTTTGCTTTTGCCCTCATCCCTGAATTGTTCTTCATGTAGTGTACAAACATTTATGTAAACAAGCTACAAATCAGAGCGAGAATCTGATCTATCAGAGTTGGAAATTACTATTACTGCTGCTTTTTACTGTTTTTCTTTCTCAAATGGGTCGATTTCCTGGTCCAATTTAAAGAATGACTGCACAAATGTAGATGAGAGCCAGCATAGAGCCAGGAAAGTGTAGCAGAATAACAACAACCTAAGACACAATTCCAGATGAAAAGCAGTGCATTGAGCTATCCTTTTGGGAGGTTACAGTCTAAAAGCTATAGCTGCACACATGAATACCACACCTTCTAATGTAGCCTGGTGAAAATCTCATGGGGAAAAAAAACAAAAACCAATCACTTGAACTTGCTGACATTCATGCTGCATGCATCCATTGACTTGAAGCTTGACATAACAGAAAAAACAACATGCATGATTTAAACACTTCTTGATATCCACTATGGGCTCCCTGTTCAGTAAGAGAAAAGAAATAGAAAAGAGAAGGAAAGAGAGAGAAGAACAATCTCTAACTTTTGTTCTATTTTGTTTAATTAAAATTATTTTACCCTATGCACATGGCTGTGATTTTCAACACAGGGAGCTACAGATTTTTAATTCCTTAAGACATCAATGTGTTCTCAAGAGCTTAAGACCAGTATTGTGGGTCCTCAATAAATGCAAGGAATTGAAGTCTTCTGTTGTACTGCTGCATGCTAAGTAAGCTTCCAACTAGTTGAGCTGTTAATTTTTTTGTTTTCTATATCTCGCCTCTGTTAAACTGATCTGTTCAGTCATGCTGAATGGTCACATCACCTCTGCTGTAAAGTGCCATGATTGCTTTGGATGGTGATTTCTTTGTCACATTCCATTCACAGCACTTTTAACAGTGGGGTACAATTCACTTTGTAGTATTTTTTACATTTTACTTGCTTCTAGAAATATGAATACAACTGAAATTGTTGGTTGAATAGATTCCAGCTTTCTGCCACCTTTCCTCTAACCTTCTTGTGCTGCCCCCAGGAGAAAAGGACTTCATTAAAAAACCCTGTAATACTGAATAGAAAATGAAACTCTACCTCTGACCTCTCCTGTGACTTTTAATAAACATACTGGCTACTGGCTGTAGATGTTCCCTTCCCAATAGGCTTCTGATTAGGCACTGAAAACAGACAGTTCTCTGTATCAGTTTATTTGAGACAGGCTCTTTGGGGCCAGAGCTGTAAATAAACATAGGTACCTTAGGTTAAAACTAATTTAACAGAATAGTATTGTCCTTAACCAAAATAATAATAATGATAATAATAATAATAATAATAATAATGATAATAATATCTAAAAAAATGTGAATGGCACATGTTTGCTTCTTTTCTAAAAGCTTATGGAGTCTCTTGCATCACAAAAGACTTCAGCAAAATGGCATGCTGACATGAAGGAAAACCAAAACAGGGCAATTTTCACTTCAGTTCTTGCAACTCCAGCACTCGCATAGATAGGTGAGCATTATTAAAGGAAAACATGACTCAGAGAGTACAGTGCTATGGAAGTGACCAACCTCCACTAAAACTGTTAATCTCTCTCATCAGTCATCCCACCAGGTTCACTGTGTTTCCACATAAAACACTCATGCAATGTAACCAGTATTATTTCTGTCACTGTAAGAGCATACCCTTGTTACAGTTTGCTTCTCAGAGGGGGCATAAGTCTCAATTTCTCACACAAACAATCTGGTACTTAAATCTTTCACTTTGAAGTCTAAGGTTTCATTTTAAACACAAAGATAAACCTATTCCTACTCGCTAAGCATGTACTTAAATATTTCTAGGTATTACACACAGCCATCAGTTCATACATGCCTGTGTGTTTGACTCATGTCTAGAAACTCAGTTATATCACAATCCAGCACCACGCTTCTGCTGATTTCTGCAGCCTTTACTTTCTTGCTTCAGCTTTTCATGTGACTCATTACTACAAATCCACTAGCTCCTTACAATAAGAGTACTGTATTACTGTTGGATTTATTCATAGAGTTCATCCTGTGATCATCACAAAATCGTAGAATCATAGAATGGTTTGGGTTGGAAGGGACCTCATGGATCATCAAGCTCCAAACCCCTGCCACAGGCAGGGCTGCCATTCTCCATATCTAATGCTAGACCAGGCTGCCCAGCGTCCCATTCAACCTGGCCTTGAACAACCCCAGGGTCAGTGCATCCACGACCCCTCCGGGCAGCCTGTTTCAGCACCTCACCACTCTCTTGGTAATATTGGGCTGAACATTACTAAAGTCAAGCTCAGGTAAAGCTGATCTATTGCTGCTGTTCTCCCATCCCATGTGAAACACTCTGCAACTTGCTACAACTTCAACCTGACCTACCTTTTTTTTTTTTTTTCCCAATGCCATAATGCCATGTCATTCCTCTCCCTTACATACCCTTGGACAACTTTAAGTAATTCCCTTCACTACCTGACTTGTCTACCTGCCAAGTTCTTGCATTCATTCAATAATGTATATGAAAGTGCACAGTCTTCTGATAATAGTTTACCACATTTAATTTCTGGGGAATGTCAGCTTCCATTGAATGATGCACAAACTGCACATTAATCGATAAATTTCTTGCCTATAGGGGCCTGAGTGTATCTACCTCATGAATATGCAAGCAGCCCTGTTTCTTTGAGTAAGATACAAACATATTTCTTGTCAGACAGGAAGTGTTGTTATGTGTATATATTTTCTTCCTTCTTGTTCTTTTTGCATAAAGCAGATGAGATTCAGTGTTTGCCAGAGCAGACATATTTTTTTTTCTAGGGTACAAGAGCAGCCTAGTGCTAGATCATAAAAGCTTTGTCTGCCAACCATATAATGCAATTGCTGTTTGACTATTCAGGACCCTGTATTTCTATGCTGCACTTCACAAGCATGCTGCTGAAGTCACAGACAGGGTGATAAATGTTAACAATTTATTCAGTGTTTAAAAAGACTGAGAACAAGCTATCACCCTTTGTCTGCTTTCAGTCAGATGCATAAGGACAGAAAGGACCACCAGATCACCTTGTCTAATCTATGTACCACAAGCCCTCAAATTTTATTTTCACCTGCATACTGAGCTCAATGCTTTTTTTCTCTTCTCTTTTTTTCTTTTTTTTTTTTACTAAAATATATCTTCTAAAAATATACATTTCAATGTCCTGACTTTATGTTCAGGCTAACTTCTCAGTAGTTATTTTAGTGATTAATTAATCTTAGTCCAAGAAATGAGGCACCAATTTTCAATTTGAATTTGTCTGGCTGAAACATTCATTTATTAGTTTGCATCCTTTTCCTGCTAGATTAAAGAAATCTGCATTAGTTTTGACTTCAGTATTTAATGACATCTTGTATTATAGTCTCCTCTCAGTGCTTTTCTGGGTAGGCTAAACAGACCAAGCTTTTTAAGCTCTTTCTGCAATGAATTTCCCAGCCCCTGAGCCTTATCATGGTAAAGATTTTTCTTAAACAGTGTCTAATCTAGGGAATTAACCTTTTAAAAAGAGCTGTCCTGTTACTCACCAATGTAATGCTCTCCTACTTCAGGAACACATATATTCAGAGTTGGTGCCTGTACAAAAGCTTTACTCAGCACATAGTTACGTCACTGGTAGGCATTCTTCTAAGAACAGAGCTTTCCATGTTAGGAATACTTCTTTAGTTATAAACAATGGTAACACATTCATATTGTGGATTCATTATACAATTTGACTATAAAGTAGAGGAAAGTAAAGGACAGAATAATTAAGTACCTTTTCTAAATTTAAAATCAAAGCTAGGAAGAAGTAGGCTTTGGACACAGTAGGTACCAGTCTTTTAAACTACTTGCCTTCCCTAAACCCTATCTGCTCTTCCAAAAATAATATTTTAAATGCATTCTGTGATACAAAAAATCCTGCAGTCCGAAGCCTACTTCTGGTATTTAATGTCCACAGATTTGTGGGGGCTAAAATACCATAAATTTTTGCAAATTTTCTGCAATCATATCCCAGCATCCAGTGCTCCAAAGAAAGAATTTCCTAAAGGTGCTGGAAAACATTATGCCCCTTAGACTATACAGTCTTTAACCTCTTTAACTGAGATGCCAAGCAGGTATTTAATATCATTAGCAAATGGTATATAGCTAACATCACTGCAACAAACAAAACAAACAAAAATCCAGTTCCATTGCTCGTGAGATGCCAAATGGCATGGTATTGTGAGCAGGTGCCATTTCTCCAGCCATGGATGCTGTGGAGCTGGATGCTACTGCTCCAAAGTGCAGTCCACAACTTTGCCCGCAGGGAAGCAAGACTGTGAGTTTCCATGGCTGTGCAGCAGCAAGAAACAAACTCCTCATCATCCTCATGAGCAACAGATAAGGACTACTGCAAGGCCATATCCTGCCTCGATGGGAGAGGACAACATGCAGCTCCCATCTGCTACTGTGTTCCAAGCATGGTAAAAATTCCTGGCTCTGCCTAACCTCTGGGTCAGCAATAGCTCCTCTGTTGCCACTGGAGATGCAGCAGGTCCAAGACAGTGTTTTGCTGATGTGCAAAGAAAAACATTTACCTACCTACCTCACAGGGGTCTTGTGAGTAGTATTACATTCCCCTGCAATCTTTTAGGTGTAAGTTGGATAACTGACAAGACCATTTTTTAAAATTATTTATTTTTTTGAAGAGGTGTAGAAAGGGATCCTGCCTGTAAGACAATGACTGAGAGAAACAGCGTAACTTTTGGTTTAATCTTTATGGAAACAGGAAGTCTTTGCCTGTCCACGAGCTTTAAAAACAATAATAAATTATTCTCTCTGCTATGGCTAATTCTGTTTTCATAGCAAACTGACTAGCCCAGAACTACAGTAAGGCAATGCTTGCACATGTACATCTACTATTTGCATCTGCATTGTCACAGAACACATTCAACTAATACTCAGTATAGAAATGCTCCTTAGTGGATACCTATTTTTCTATCAGAGAAAACAATCCTAAACTGAAAGAGAACTAATTTATTTAATTTGTTAATTTTGTTGGTTAAGTCCTGACTCTAATACTAAAAAGAGAGCTCAAAATGAAATCCTTATATGCAGTTAAGCAAATAAAGAGGTTTATATGTGTTCCAACCCAGCCCAAAGAAATTCCATAATGGATAACTAATGATAGAGTTCAGACAGCAACTTTGACCTGAGGTCTGTTCTCTGAATACCAGGTTTTGCTAAGCAGGCTGAGAAACAGTTTTGCTTATTTGGCATTTTCTTTAATCACGGGCCTTGATCCTCGACAGAGAATGTTCAGTTAAACCTTACTGTCCCAAAGGAGTTAATACAAGATAAATTTTTAGCTTGTGGGTTTGAAGAGTGTCCTTTGGCAAATTCAGAGCTCATGTTCAGTCCTCATACAAAAAAAACCACCTTTCTTCTCAGCTGCATTTGGACAGCTGAATATCTTGTTATTTCCACTGCAATAACAGCATTTTTTTTTCTCTTTTTCATTGTTTGTATTATGTAGGCATGTCTAGTTTCACTAGCTCTGCACTACATGGTGCTACCATCATCAAAGGAAAGAGCTGTAAAATAAGTCTTCATCTCACTAGGTGAATTTATTGCTGTCATAAAAATAAAGGCCCCCAAGGTTCACTGAGTCCACTGTACTGAAGACACAGAGTGCAAGCTTGGGGAATTTACTATAGTATACCACTGGGTCATTGTACCTATCTGAAAACTTGGTTCAGCTGACATCTAGAAGCATTAATAAAGAAAATGCAACCTAAGGGGAAAGAACCAGGGCAGTTGAAAGAAAAATGTGCATTATTACAATGTTGGAAAGCAAGTCATAAGCTAGAGTTTGTATTTTACACAGTGAAGATGTTAGCTGGATTTTATTAATGTTTTCATAAATTATTTCCTGAAACAGAACACCCTACACTAACTACATACTAATCTTATTTGGGAGTTTGCCCTGTATAATAAATACTTGAAATTTGCAGAAATTTGCAAACAGTTGCACTGCTTGTTTTTTTAATGGCTGTTAGTCAGAAAGTGGCAGTAAAGGCTGTTTTCTTCTGTGAGTCTATCAGTGGCTGAGACTCCAGAGTGCCCTTAGCAAGACAATGAGATGGAAGGCAGCGCATTTCAGCTGAGGTGGTGAAGTGCTTTAGGACCTACAGCAAACAGTCTTTGCCAGAGATGTTACAAGACTGGATATGCTTGCTTGTGAAAACGAGTTCATAAGGAATGCTCAGTCCAGGCTGCTCTGTAGATGATGTAATTATACGGCCCAGCAGAGGATAAAAGACCCAACTCCAGTAACTGCTGTAAGATTCCAGAAATACTCAGAGTCCTGAAGAAACTATAGCCTAACTAAATTGGGAAAGAATTTTAGGGAAATAGGAGCAAGCAGGATAAAATTAATCTCCCAAGATTGTACAAGCTGTCAGTGCTACACCTGGAAAAACAGCCAAATCATACACAATCAAATCCATTCCCAGTACAATGCAATCCTGTACTATTCATTAACAGCAGTCTCCTTTGGAGAATTAATTCTCTTCTTGAGGATTGACCTGATCTAATTTAAATACCTATTTCTGAAATAGTAGTTTAACCTGCCTTTACAAGCAAAGAAAAAATTGCAACATAACCTCCCCTTAGTTTTAATGTGTGTTTGGCTAGGAGAAAGCACAGTACAGGATTCACCCAGTTTTCTAAACGCAATGTGAAAAAAACACCCAACACAACTACTAAAATCACTACTGGAATCATCATATTTAAGTTGTGGTTGAACATGAAAACAAACAAACAACAAAAACAGCCACAAAGAAACTTTCTGATTCCAAAAAGAAAAGTCAAAGAGAAAGAGCTTTAAAGTAAGACATGATATAATCTGCTGGTAGTGACAAATTGTACATGCTGTTCAGAGAAAAGCGCTAATTCTCAATGGCTTCACATAACTACATGTACTATCAACAAACAAAAATTAAGAGATCTCAGTGAAGGCGCTGGAAAATTTCCCTCATGGCTTTAATGTAAACAGAGTCCTACTGTATGTTCTCAAAATAAACCTAAAATTGACAGATCATATTGCATGAGGATGTAGCATTCAAACGCTTAACAGTTTCAGACATTCCTTGCACGAGTGATTTCTGGGGTGGGAATGGGGAGATAGCTTTCCTATTGTTCTGCATTTCTTGTAGAAATGCAGCCTAACCAGTGAGGGGATTATACAATATCCTGTGTTGAGAATATGTAAGAGAATATTTTCTATTTTTCAATATATCACCTTTCATTTTGGCAGAATCTGTATTAAGCATTTATTTACTTTAAGTTACACAATTTCTAAATCTGAACATGCAGTGATTAATTCATTCTTCTTTCCTTTTTTTCTCCTCTGCTTGTCCATCACTACAGAAGGAAGCTTTCAAAGAACGTTTCCCACATTATTCCATATCTAAAAGGAACTACTTTGAAACCTTCAAAACTAACAGAAAATATTCAGAGACTAAGATACAGATTTTTTGTGCTGTGATCGTCAGTGTATACAGCACATAGATGAAGCCACACAGATGAAGCCACGACTCAGAGATGCATGTGTGCAGAAAGTGCATGAGTAAGTAATGCTATCTAATGGAACTGATTGCATTATGTTTCTCCTTGCTATAAAAGGTGATCCTAGCCGTCATGTGAAAATCACACAAACAAAGCTGGTTAGCTTTGCAAACAGCTCTAGAAAGTCTATGAGTTTCCAGAGCAAAAGAAGACGTGCACATTGCCCAACACCTCCCTGGGGCCGAAGAGAGGGCTAAAAGCATGACCATGGAAAGCCTTACTTGAGTTGTGATGGTTCTGGACTCTTGGCCATTCTTTGCATAGCAGGATGGAACTAGAGTGACTGCTTACAAGGTGAATATAAATGACAAATCACTTAAAAGGTTTCAGATTTTAAACGTACATCTTCATAAAGTTAATTCAAGATGGCATGAAAGTTACCTCTGGAGAGAAGCCTGGTAAAAAAGCAGAGATAAATGCCAAGTATGTTAGCTGTTTTTCATTGCTAATTTGGTGGTAAATCAGGGGAAGTCTGTACCAATTCAGTTCCAAATGCCACGAACCAAAAGGATTATTAACACTGCTCTCACACTGCAGATCATACATCACATTTTTTGCTTCTCCTTCCCTTCATTTGGTCAGGACAGAGAGGATTAAGGCTGGGGTTTGAAGTTTGGTGTGCTACAAAAGCAGGTTATGATGAGCACTGCAGAAAACAGGAGAGGACAGGAAGACGACAACACGAATATTTTCACCACTAGGTAGTAAAAAGTACTTAAAACGTTTGTGTCCAGAAAGGTCCTACCAGGTAGGCTGTGAAGCCTTTTTCTATTATAAATCTGTTCTTCAAAGTGCTGTAAAATCTGCATGTTTTTTCAAAATGCAATTATTTTGCTTTGGTTTCAGCAATAACATAGTTTTAATGCATCTCTGCCACCTTCTTGCCCACCATCTCCATTTGCCTGACATTGATGCCAACTTCAGACTGGCTTTGCTGCTTACAAGCTAAATTCTATCAGAAGAAATAAAATCAGTAGTACAGCTCCATATATACTCCAGTATTTAATCAGGATATAGAGTCATGAAAGCACCCCTGCACCAAAATACTGCAAAATCATCCAGTGGTTATCTAACACCCATACAGCACTGTAATGGTTTTGATCTCTCGAAAGATCCTGTCATGTTCCAGAGCAGTTCACATTTTCCGTAAGGACAAGATGAAGTATTCCCACCTAGCATCAACCATCAGCCCTCTCCTGGATCTTTATTCTAACTGATCTTATCAATGACTTTTTCCTCTGAAGACAATAAATTTAACAACTTTGCGCAGCTTTACCTAATCAACATTTTGCTGCCATATCCCTTTCTGAGTCTCTTGTTTTTATTTTTATTTTCCCTTTCCTTTTTGTTTCTTTCAATTCCTTCAGCACATTGACACCTAGTTCTTTCTCCCAGAAAATTCAAAGTGGCATAATTTGGAGAAAATGACCTCCCAACTGGTGCGTTGAGGAAATAACCTTAATTACAAAATTTGCTTCAAGTCTGGCAAGATTTTCTTAGGAGTTAGGTTTTTATAACATCAGTATCAGAATAGCGCAAATCTCCTACGTACCACTAGGTAAGATGACTGCCGATCAATACTCACCCACATTGAAAAAAAAAAAAAAAAGTGAAGCCAGAAAGACAAGTAACACACTTCAAATTGACAAAATATCCCCATTTGTTGGTAGCAAAGCACTGAAATCACATCTCCATTGATTTTTTCTTTTCTCAGCTTTCCCAAGTTATCACAGAAAGTCAACAGCAAGAGTGGGACATCCAGATTGTTTTGACCACTCCCATCCTTGCACCAAAAGTAATGGCTTGTTCTGACTCCCAGAATTGGCAGGATTAGGAAGAGCTATAGTGAGGTTTAAAAGAATGTAGAGTGTGCTTCTAGAATGTCTTCTGTGTGCATGCAGGACGTCCATCTCTTATCTGAAAGTGACCTGTAAGATTTGGCAGTAGTTTTGCCATGAACATTCACTTGTTTTCCCATCCATTTTATTTCATTGGTAGGGCAAATACCTTTTACTTATGCTTTTTTTTTTTTTTTTTTTTTTTTTTTTTTTTTGGGAACAGCAGTCCTGCTGGTTTTTCCAATCACTGGAGAAGAAGATAATTTATTTATCTAAAAGAAACCAGCAAGATGCATAAAGTCTTTAAAGATGCGTGAGAATGACTGATCATATCTTGGGATAGAGCAGAAATTATAGGATACCACTCTGGCTCTCCTAAACCCAGTTCCCATGTTCTTAGGCACCCAAGACTACAGGACACAGTGCTATTTTCCCATTCAGAGGTCTGTCAGACCACAGCATAGTGCCAGTGCTGATTTGTATTGATTACCTGGATAACACCTGGAAGACACATAGAGTAATGTGAATGTGCGTCCATGATTAAGGCATAGCAAGAGCTGCACATCAGCACACATAATAGAAATGGTACTGACAGTCTTTTCTCTTTAATACCTGCATCATTAATTACATGTCCACTCAACAGAGGCACCCCAATACAGAGTGACAAGAGTCATCCCTCAGGTAAGTCCCATGAACTCCGTTTCAGGATTGGAGCTAAGATTCAGTTAGAATATTTTAGCTATATCTCTTGGTTGTCAATTGTTTGTGATTTAAAGAGTCTTCAGTTTATTTCCTGATTTCCACGAGTGTAGGTTTTGCTGAATCTGACATGTTAAAAGAAAGTACACACTACTTGGTAACTATAATTTTATACTGACAATTTTTTTGAGCAACATTTAGAAAAATGCTCATAACTATCAAGAATACTGAACTGAGTGCATTTTGTCATTATCAGTATTACTAATGATTTGCACTGCTAAGAAAGAAGAGAGTTTTATAGTGTAGCCTAGGCTCTTAGTATGAAATTTTTCTAAGAAACAGGTCTAGATAGCTCCATTTATCAGTAGCAAGTGCTTCTAAAACCAAGAAAGGAAAAATAATAGAGGATATATTCAGGAAATACTCCAAAAGAAGCCACACAGCAATAGGGTTTATGTGAAAAGAAAACATTTACAAAAGTACAAACAACTTCAGCAGACATAATTTCATTAAGTATATTTTTAAAAGTAAAAGCAAAATAAAAAGAAATGATAAGCAAAATAAGATGGATAAGACACTCAGATTTTTCCAAGAAACACTGGGGGTTGAAGCAAATCCATTTAGCACACCTTGCAAGATCTTCTCTTGAACACTGTGAAAAAGAAGAGGGATAAAATGCAGTGAAATGAAGGCACTATGAAGAGATAAATGAAGAAAGGAAAGCGAGTTTTGTCATAACCAAAAGTCAGGTGCTCACAAGCAGCAGGGGGAAATGATTATACAAATGAGAACTCTGATTATTTCTGAACAAGCAGAAAGGACTTTCAATTAAATAAAGACAGCAGCACCTAGAGAGCATGCCAAAACATTCTACAGCCCTAGAAGACATCTGGCAGGCAATTCCACTGCATTTGAGACAGAAACCAAAGACATTACAATACCAATAACAGTCATTGCATACATTAGGAGACAAGGGGCTAGCAGAGATACAAGTCACATAGAAGCATTTTGACAGTGATTGAATTTCAGCAAACTACTCTGTGTAAAAATAAAAAGCCCAGGCAGTTTAATATCCCAGGCAGAGAATCAGTGTCTAACCTAGCATAGCTAGATTTAAGGCAGTAATACAGCACTTGTAGGTGGCACATGGAGACAGAAAACAGCAGGGCACTGAGAACAGGAAATATTTTGGGCCAAGTACAGTCAAATGAGGTCCACAATGGAAAGATGTTTTATTACACTGTCTCCTCTCATTCATTCCCCACTTCACAATCCATTCTGCAAGCGTCATCTAACCATGATTTTGATGACAATGGAGTCTATCTTATATGAAGGAATACAAGTAGGAAAGTATAGAGGATTGGAACTACTCAGCATTCAAGATTGGCTCCTTAAGAAATAATTCCCACCTGTGAGTGCTAATGAATGATAGCAGCATTTAAGGACAAGCTAGAAGAGACAAAGTGTACATTTATTATTAATGTGCCAGGAGTACATTATGTACCATAGATATACAGGACAGGAAGGCTGTACCAAAACTGCAGTACTGTAGATGTGGTTTTCACCTAGCCAAGCTTCTTTCATTCGTTTATCCTCCAGCTGTCACTCAGTGGTGTTACCTAATCAGTACATGAAATTCATATTAGAAGTACATTAGCATCCACTGCATCCACATTCTACTTGTACATAAGCAGTTTGTGATCAAAAGCGATATGGCTGAAGACAGAGCTCAAAACCTTTAGAAAAGTAACTTAGTACTTGCTTTTGAGTCTGGAACTGGGTAGTAAAGTGTTCTTACATGTGTTTTAGCAATCAGGAGACATACTCTCCCTATTCCAAAAACCAAAGAAGTAATTATTTTTTCTTTCCCAGGGTTAATGCTATTCTTGTGAGGGAAATAATGAAAGCGTGGCAACAAGCACGTGGCTGGCTACATACTTGTGTGGCATTTCAGCCTGTAATACTAAATAGGTTGGATGATTCTTGCAGAACCCCTTACAACCTTTTGCCAAGTGTGCTAGTTAAGCTGTCAGATTTATTCTTCGTGTAGCATGCGGCTGCTGCAGCACTTCAGAAATATGTGAAGTAATCATGCCTTTCTTCTCCTACTGGATAAACACTTGATAAACTGATTTTCCTTTTCCTTCCAGGAACCACGTATATTCCTTAACCCAGCATAGAATTGTTTGCATTCAGTCCAGGATGATCTAGTTGCATGTTTCATATGTTGATGGATTTGAAAGATTTGAAAGCAATTCCAAGAATAACAAAGGGAAGAACTAAAAAAATATATATATCTGTGTTTAGGTTGTGGAAAAGCAACTGAAGGTTTGGTCAATAAGGTGAGATCTCTACACCTTGAATTTTCTACACTACATTGGAGATGTTTTGAGAAGCAACAACTTTGCACAAGAATCTTCCTTGCATTTATCTGTTCTTTAAAAACCAGAAGCATGAATCATCTTTAAGATTTTACTTCGAGTTTTCATCTACAAATGGAATAAGAATTCTTCAAAATTTTCTATAGAGTTTCCACTTCCACCTTTACATGCCTCAAACAGCTATTTGGAATTATTTATTATCAGCCTGCCTTGGCAACTCTTAATTTAATAAGCTTTAAATACTGGTAAGTTTACTTACTGTGTTACACCAGGAAGTTAACAAAAGTTTGTATGTTGCCATACAAACCAGAACTAAGAACAGCAGGTTGTTTACACATGGTTTACAGTCCTTCATTGGGAACTTTCGGTCATTCCTTTTTAATCTTGCATTATAGAAAAAAAGAAATTTATCTGTGCAGCCTTGAACACTTTGAGAAACTTCTCACATACTCCACTTGCCTATATAATGATGCACATATTCTTCATTGCTCTAAAAAAGAACCAAAACCCTGACCTCTGAAACAGGCAACCTTCTCCCTTGTCATATATCCAAACATCAGTAAGACATCTTTTTTACTGGACCACCTCATCTACGCCAGCCTGGAGCCAATAACAGATTGCATTGTGCCTTTTGAAGACCTTCCCCAGATGACTTGTTTATATATATAATGTATCTTCAGTTTCAGATGTAAGCAGCTGAACACTTCAAAAGCTGTTAACACCTGTTTACAGATTCTGATTTGACAGTGCTTCCAAGCAAATCTGAACTGGTTTTTAAGCATTTCTTGGCTGAAGGTAGAGCCAGTGAAATGTGTCTGATTAATAGCCTTCTTACTACAAAGAAACATCAGGATGGGAATGGCTCTGCAATCATTTTGTTATAAAGAATACCCTATAAAGAGTGAAGTAGAGGCTGTACTTTTTGATTGGTATTAAGTCTTTTCTGGAAAAAGACATTTAAAATTTTTTTGTTGCCAGTATCAGACTACTCATTCTGGATTTGACACAAGTCCCCTTTTTCACACAGGTCATTGAAAGGCTGTCATGTAGCAACATTTGGGCGCCAAAGTGGATTTATAGAAACAACTTATACTCTGGAAAACTTCACACTCCGTTTCCAAACTAGTGGGCTCCTTTGGGCATCCATCACATATGGATGTGGCCAAAAGCAAAAAAGCTCAGAAAATGATGGATCTCAGTGAAAAAAACAAAAACAAAACAAAACAAAACAAAAAAAATCCCACAAGCGTGTAATTTCTGATAAACTTGACTTTTATATCAACTCTGGAAACAAGGAAAAAACTGTCCATGTCAAAATTAATGAGATCACATTACAGACCTTAAATCTGTCTCAATCAGATCTTTTTACAGACTACTTCGTCTTTGCCTGCTGGTGACTCTGCAATTTGTGGCTGGAGGAATGAGGGAAAAGGAAATTTGGGATTTTATTTCTAATAGAACACATCACTTGAATCTATCAGCTTTGCTTAGCATTTGAAAGGTAAACTGCATATAGAAGAGCCCACCTAACCCACATCACATCAAGGAAGATAGAAAAAAATGTTCCTTACAATAATGTTTTCAACATTAAGATACATCAATAGTTTTTTTGTATGCAACATAGATTAGTGTGTCATAATATTAAACCTGCTTATTCAGGGTCAAACAACCTATATTAATTCATATTAAATGTTAGACATAATAAAAATAATAGGACAAACTCCATGTTCTTGAACCTTAAGCAGAGCTTCCATCAGATGAGAAATATAGGTAAGGGTCAGGCTTTGTAGGTCCTACACATTAAAATTAAATAAAATGTATGGCCCTGGGACACCTGGAGTATTTTTGCATTGAAAAATAGTTTGATGAGTTTTTTCTGTTTGCAAATGCTAGGACTTTCAAACCTGAATAAGCTTGAAACTATATACTAGAATACCAGTTCAGAAAAAGCTAACATAATAGAAGGAGGGCAACAATACAACTTTCTTGGGCAAGTCTCTCTCCCTGTTGTCATTCAGGTTTGCTTTTGTTTTCTCACTTTGCAAGAATAGCTTCGAAAGCTTTCTCTGAGGCAAAATGACATATTTGTCTGAAATTCCTTAAACTCAAAACTGAAGAGCTGACTGCTCCTTCAGGGCTCCTAGAATCATTCTGCATTTCACTGCATGTGCTGATTATAGTTACAAATGCCAGTAGACATTGAAAGAAGACAGCAGAGGGAATGGTTGAGTACAACACAATGGTAACCAGCAAGATGCACAGATGCGATGCAGGACTTGGTGAAAGTAAGCAACATACTATTGAAAATACATACAGAAAAGGATGGCCTGAATTGCTACAGAGTTGGTTATTAGGAAATACTTATTCTCAGAAAGAATGGTAAGGCACAGGCAAAGGGAAGTGGTGGATTTACCACCCCTGGAGGTGTTCAAGAACTTTGTGGATGTGGCACTGAGAGACATGGCTAGTGGGCACAGTGGGGTTGGGCTGATCTTAGAGGTCTTCTCTAACCTTAATGATTTTAAGATTTATTATTTATATGTGTCAGAACTCAGATTTCAGCCTTCTTATCTCTTTGATGTAACCTGATGTGCACTGGGGGAAACAGGAGGCATTCTGACATCATACATGAAGACTTGTAGTGAAGATGATGTTAGTATAGCTAATCTGAAGCTGTCTTGTGATGAGTGGATCTCTTTTGTAGACCTTTTACATCTTAATAAATGCAGCCAGGTTGGCTATGGGTACATGATTTGATTAACTGCCTCAAGGACTCTGCCTATTTTCAATTTTCAACTGAAACTGAAATAAAAGTTCTATTTTAGAATATAACTTTACTGATTTTTCTTTGTTGTCGTTGTTTCCTCACTAAGAAATTTCAAACACTGGAATATGTTGGCAATTGCCAAAGTAGAATCATTCCGTTGCGTAGAACAGAGATCAATAGATCAATTTAACATAAACATACCTCAAGATAACAACCATACTTCCTTCACCTAAGAAATCACCTAACAAACTCTCGCTCAAAATAATAATTCCTTGGCCTATAGCCCTCATCACTGAGTTAGAAGTAACAGTATGTTATTGGCTGGTGAGCTGACCAACATTAGCCTAAAATTAGTCATTGCATCCTAGAACTGCTAAAAGACAGGTAGCAAGAGCCTACGCAGCCAAGAACAGAACAGTAAGACCTTGCAAAATACATGGATAAAATAATGGATAACTGTACTGTAATATGTTTTTTCCCTTGGATTCATTCAGTCGGGTTTTCTTTATTTTTCTTTTTGTTGTTGACTGGAACAATAAAGAAGATGGAACATATAATGCAAGCCTGAGGGGTATAGTAATAAACGCACAGATATTAATGGTCTGCCCTGGTTCTAAAAATGAGACCCTGACAGCTGTCAAGTTTCAACACATCAAACGCCTGTTGAGAAATGTAGTGAGAATATCTGAGCCTGTTATGATTCTCGGTGTTGCATATGTTTAGCCTTGGGAAGTCTGACAGGCTCTTTGGAATTATGTGTCATGCATGAATATGAAAGAATTTTTATAGAGAAGGAAAGATCATGGGATTTGTGTCCTTTCTGGCTGTGGAGCCTTCAGCTTTATGGTGACCACGCGTTTGCACATGAGGTACCAAGGCTATCTTCAGGATCCAGGTTTAGGATATTTATGGTACATTTAGTCCCAAATGGAGGGATATTATCTACCCACCTGACTGGAATACAGTAAGAGAGCAAAAGGAGTGTGTAACCAACTGTAAAAGGACCTTATTCTGCAAGATTTTCCATGTATTTGGAAAGCAGCAAGTACTATAAATTTCAATTTATTACAGAACTGCTTAAGCACCAGGCTCCTGTCTCATGAAGGATACATGAGGGTGACCAGGGTAGAAGTAAAGTGCTTTTTAAGCACACACTGCAGGAAACTATGAGGTAGACCTTGAGGTAAGCAAATCCACCTAACAGTTAGGAAAAAAAGCAGAACTTCAGAATGAGGCAACTGTATGATCATTTCTTCTTGGAATATTTTGGGCACATTTGGGATTGGCAAGGAGAAATGGTAATTTAAATTTCAGCCAAGCCAGCACAACGATCAAGGGCCAGATTTGGAAGGCCCTAATTAATATCCTGCTTAAGTAAGCATAGAGGGAAATGGTGCGAATAGAATTTGATTTGGTGAAACTGTGTAAGAAACACACACACGCACCAAATCACAAGACTTTAGAGAAGGAAAATTTCTATATGTGACAGGACCAGTCACATACAGCAATTCCTTCTCATCACTGATTTTTTTCTACTGATCATACTAGGCATTATGTATTACACCTCAGCTTCCAACATCCCTCAGAATTCTTTTTACTTGTCAATTTACTTGTAAATATGATATCATACTTGCAAGTATGATTTCTGTACAAAGGAAACTGTTAAGCTCTTGTGAAATGATTACTATGAATACAGACTCTAGGTTCCAAAATACAGGAAGGCCAGTCTTTCCATCCTTCTAATGCAGCAGTGAAGGGAATTAACAAAAAAATCAACAAAGACAAGACTGAAAATTAGTATCCAATCTAGAGAAGCACTTTCTATGAAGTGCAAAAGGGGTTGTTCCACTGCTGGAAAAAGCAGTTTGGGCAGAATCCCTGGAAATTCACATATCTGCGTCAGTTCATACTGAAAGTCACTTTCAGTGCTTACTGCATATACCTCATGGTTATTAAGGTTATCAAGAAAACAAATATAGTTTACTCTAAAATACTCCTTTCCATTGTTAAGCTGTCCGTTACGAAAGATCTAACTACAAGCTTTGTCAAATCTCAAAATCTTTTTGACCTATGTGCAGTACTTGGTAAAGTGTAATTCCTGTCAGTGTTTTCAGTTTATCATAGGTCCTAGTTTAAAGCTGACAACAGACAGTAATAAAAGTATAGGCAACCCCAAAGAAAAGTAGAACCTCTGCTTCAGCTGAGCAAATGGAATAATCCAGAAAAATGAAATAGATTATTTATACTGGCAAACAAACAAACAAACAAACAAATTAGACTATTAAGAGCTGAAAATAATAACCTAAGCAATGTAAGTAGGAAAGAAATTTTAAATGTTCATGATTCGTAACGTCATGACTAACTTAGGCTACAGCAAATCACTTCTGTTCATGTGGGAAATAAAATAAAATGTAATAAGATTATTAATGCATTTGTTTGCTATATATTTGTGAATGATGCATTATGCTAATTTGTAAAAAGTAACAGAACTTTAAATAAATTGTGTAAGTTAGGAGGTGTGTTTAAATACAAATGGATTAATGAGCAGATTCCAGTAAAGATGTATTTTGCGGATATTCTCAACAATCACTGGGAGGTGAGAGTTTCATATATTACAGTTAGACTGGATTCTTTAGTAATAAAACCAAAGCTGTTCGAGTATATGGAGCATATAAAGAAATTTGTGTTCTTCTCAGACTTGCGAATATTATTGTTTAGTGTCAAAATGTCAAGACAAAGTCAGAGAGAGACTAGAAGAGCTTTTTCTTTTTTTATATATAAAAAAAAGAATAATATATTGAAATAATATATATACTATTGAATACATATGCAATATACTGTATGGAAAACAACAACAGAAAACAGAAATCCATCAGTAGCAAATCAAGTATGTCACAGTGAATTGTCTAAAGACAAAGCCTAAGCAGTCTAAAACAGGAAATGTTCACTTCAGACTGAGAATACACTTGAAAAAGAAAATAGTAGGATGAGGGAGAAATGACCTAGGTAAGGGTGTGCAGAGAAATCAGAAGGATGGGAACTTGAAAGAAGACCCTAAACGTCTCCTGAAACAATGGCCCAGAATAATATTCATCACCTAATTTTAGAACACATTTGTAGAAAACTTCTGTCACCAGTATTTGACTAGATCAAACAAGCTTGACCCCTTCCTCTCCATGTGAGAAGCAAGTTAAATGGTACTGGCATCTGCTTGTTTTACACACAGTACTGCAAACTTAATCCTTCCCCTGCAATCACAGTGAATGTAGACCTGCTACCCTTCTATTTACCTAGAAGTAACGCATTTACAGTGAACTCAGTTTCACCTCTGCTCAGTTATTTGTTTCAGAGAAATAGCTTGAAATGCATGAGAATAGAATGCATGAACACTCCTCAGAACTAGTGCATTCAATGTTTGCCCTAGAGATGGGAAAGATGAGTTCAAGTCTCATCAGGTGGAGGAGAGACAAAAATAGACCTCCCTCTGCTGGATGAGTACTTTTGCCACAGAACTGCTGGATAAACTTTCTCAACTGTTCTGTGTAAAGTCCAGTACTTGAGCTAAGCAGGAGAACAACTCCTGTCTGAATAACCAAAAAAAAGGGCACGTATAAAGAAAACTGTACGGTCTTGTCATAACTAGGAAGCTTCTCAATATGAGAAATTCTATTAAAGATGAAATACTTCCAAGAAATCCATAAGGAGTTAGATATACTCAAGGTTAGGTAAAAGGTCACAAATACTTCTGGTGACTTAGATTTTGCATTTTTAACCAACACTGCCAGTAGCTTCTTCCTGAATGAAATCTTTTATGTACTGATTATGCACCAGTGATTACAGAGGATAAGTCCCACAAACTGAAATGGCATTTAGGAGACTAATTCTCATCAGCATTTCTGAAAATCAGTCTGGATTTTCTTTTTCTCTGGAGTATTTCTTTTTACTAGATAATTCTGGACCACAGTTTATCCATCAAATCAAGAGTACCAGAACATATGCACCCTCTGCACTTCTGCTTCCACCCACTTGCATACAAGCAATGACCTTAATTAGTTAAATTAAAACAGCAAGACACACACAATCATTCCTTTTTAGACCAAACCAGTTCCTAAAATGACAACTGATGCAAAATTAATTAAACCAAGGCAGATGTAGGGGAGGAAAATGAGAAATTATATATCTGGAAGTTGAAGAGAAGTAATTAGTTTTGGCAGGTTATTTATTTATGTAAATTGAAAAATTAGCTGTACTATGCACAGGCAGCAGAAACAGTATCTGCTTTATTGCCTACTTGCAACAAAAGAAGAAGTTTTGGTAAAATATCCAATTGCATTTCAAAGTTTGCAGTACTTCCTCTGGCAGTATGTAGTAGAGTTTCCCACATGGAAACATCCACAGCTAACTACAGACAGAAGACAGTATGCCAAAAGACAAACCTAGTAATCTTAAGGTTTAGGATTTTTGTTTCCATGCATTATCTGAAAGCAGACTGTGGTGAGGCAGGGGTTGGCCTCTTCTCCTATGATTGAGACAGGATCAAATACCAAGAATGATCCTGCCATTTCTCAACAGAGAGAATCTTTTCACTCAGAGATTACAAAGTGAGTTCCAGAAAGCACAAGCTTCTGATTTTAGTAACACTGACAAGTAAGGCCAGAGACACACTTGTATATCTCCCTCAGTGGTTCCTATGACCTTGAATGACAACATGTAACATTAATAGGAAGGCATAAGCATCCATGGCCAGGCATCAAGTGGGAAGATATGTCCTCTTAACAGTCCTACAATTTGAGAACGTGTGGAGAGGAAAAGATTACAGTATTTCAGCTGCATTTCAGAGGCAACCAAGGCAAAGAAAAGAGTTGTGTGGAAGAGGATCTCAGAGTCCTCAGCTACAACTTTGTTTTCATTGGAGTTTTTCACTTTGAAATGGCTTATGATCAAGGGTGGCATGCAGTAAACAAGGCCCCACAAGGTAACAGCCACTCTTAAATACTGATTTTCAAAGTATTCTTCAAAGACGGAAAAAGCATTATCAGCTCTTGTAAAGGGAGCCTTGAAAGTTTTCCCTCCATAACCAAAGCTTAATATCTGTTTTTGGTCACTATGCAGTGAAAGATTAATGTGTCTTTGTCAATTTTCTCCTATTAAACGTAGTAGAAAGATTATAGCATGAGGTTCAAAAAACAATTCTGAGCCTTTCTTTCACAGACTAAGGTGCATGATGGTAATTGGTTTAGGCAAAACACGCTGCTAGTATTTCAGCTTTATACCTAAGCCTAAGCATAAACACCACATAACCTTTGCAGAACATGGAAAAGGGGCTATTCAGCAACTTCTAACCTTGCTAGCCCTAGGAGTAGAAAAGGCTTATTTCAAATACATACACAGATAGATGTTGGCATCCTGGTCACCAACATGGACACACTTACATGATTAGCATGAGACAGTAAAAGAATGGCCTGGCATTTAGAGAATTCTATCACAATTATAACGGAGGCTTATGTGGTAGTAACTAGAAGTTATGGGTTTGGTTTATGTACCTGGGACAGAAGGTCAGTAAATGTCTAATTACTCAGTGGCAACTAACGTAAACTGGCAGCTATCTTTAACAACAGGAAAGAAATCAATATTCTTGTATAACTATCCACTGACCTCCAAGATTAGCTTTGAGTAACATTCATCTAAGACCTAAAGATTTACACAGATTACAACAGAAATATTTGAGCAGCACCTTCAGATAGATTTAAGGACTTCAGTTCTGCTTAGTTCTGCTTCAGGCATCACAGTCTCTTAGGAGATATGGCCTGCCACCTCTGCACTTGTTTCTTGATTTCCAGACCTATCAAACAATTAAGTCATACTTAACGTCTAGCACTGTCCAAGAAAATCATCAGCCCGAAGGCAAAGCTTGAGGTATAAGGTAACCAAAAATAGCAGTTATCACCACTATTCACATTCATTGTTCAACTCAGAAAGCATTACAACCTTTGAAGCACCTGAGCTGCATTTTAGGTATTGCATTCCACTTTTTCTGCTTGGAAGCAAAAAATAACAGGCAGTAGGACTATAAACTGCTTTGAGGTGTTATAAATACAAATAAACCTCATCCTTTTGTTCACTGGCATTAGAAAGATCTAATCATTTATAAAATGCACAGCCACAGATGATCATGCTGTCAGAGGGATTCTATCTTTAGACACTGAAATGTCCCTTTGACTTAAATAATGCAGGTGAAAAGGAACAATGCTTTAATTGTGTCGTGATCATTGCAATGCAGAGGCTATCATGTCCAAAAATTACAATCAAAAATAACTTAACACTTCAGAAATTCCCCTGTAAGCAAAAAGACACAAACAGTAAAACAAGATTTAATACACCTGTGTGTATACTTGCTCAGCAAAACAGAGGAGGATTTTATACTAAGTTGCGCTGATTATTTGGAATATTACTTTGAAGGAATCTCTGGTTCGTTCCTTCATTTTCGGATTTAGACAATTCAAGACTTATTGGTGCCCCACTGAATGAGATTCATCTCCTTTATGGAGAAAAGCAGATGCCTCAGGTTAGATATAACACATACCTTGCTTCAAGCAGAAGGGAGGTATCATAAATCACACGTTATCTGTCTACATTTAAGAATATCTCTTAATTAATTAGTTAATTAATTAGTTAATTCAATTTGTTCATCAGGATGCATATTCAGCTCCCAGTAGCACAGTCTTGAACCTATCCTTTTCAGTCCACACTTTTCTGATCGTTTACTTATGCATTCAAATTAGCATATTTACCACTCCTGCAAAAAATTTCCCCAGACAACAGCATGGGATTTTAAATCTTCATTTGCAACTAATATGATGGTTAAATAAATCTAATTTAAATGAACTACACAGTTCTTGGCCTTCAAGAACCAAAGTTACAACATAGAGGAATTACCTTGTTTACTCTCAGGTCTTATTTCCTTTTTAAAAGCCTGACATTTCAACATACTTTTCAATTCAGAAGATATTTAAAATCTTTCTCTTGGACTGTTTGATAAAGGTTATGGTTTAAGAGTTAGTCCTAGAAATGGTGCTACCCCAGAAGACTGAATTTTTTAAAAAGTGCAAAGTGGGTGGCATAATATCATGGATTTTCATGGAGATTGTCAGCCAGGATATGTGGTCCCCACATGTGATAACACCACTGCCAAGTGGTCTTAAAGAAATCAATATTTAAAGGAAAGTCCTTCTCTTTTTACTTCCCCAGTGTAAAATAGTTATCACAAAGTTTAACTGTTTTGAAATTGAGGTGAGTTGATTGAGTTCTAAGATGTGCCAAGCCATTACATTCTGGCTTAGATTAGGAATTAGAAACTTAACTGCTATTTCGATGCCATGATCTGGCTCTGTACTGATGTCTTGTGTTTTTACTGAATTAAATTTTCTTTAATGCTTTTAATTAATATAAATGAACAACAACAAAAAAGTTAGTGGTCCAAAAATAAAGGCTCTACATCAGCATTTTACTTCTTTTCTGTTCTACCATTTTGTCAGGATCTCTGCTGCAGTCTACACAGTGTACAATCATATTAAAGTTAGACAAGACTTGGGGAAAAAAAAAAAAAGGAATCTGTAGCATTGAAATATGATTAATAACTCAAAATGATTCCTTTAGAAAGCAAGTTCAATTATCATTCAAGTTTTTTGACTAACTTATGTCAATACTGTCAGAAAGAGCTACATATGCACAGACAGCAAGCCTCTTAGGAGTCATCACTGACACACTGGTATAGTTTCAAGAGCATATTTATTTTTCTGGTTTGATAAATTAAACAAACCTGAAACACCTTGATATCTTATGACAGAAAGAAACATCCAAAAGGACATATTTTTCCTATAATATCTTCTTCACAGTCCTAGTGGTGCATACAGCTAGTAGTAAGCTTGAGAAGGTCAACAAGGAGGTGCTAAGAAATCACGAAAAATGTAGGGAGAAGCATGCTACTTTGGCACCAAGCCTCCCTTAACAGAGCTATGACGATCTATAAGCAACATCACAGGTGTGGGTAGAGACTACTAGTTCCCATATGGACGCTGGCTTCAATGGAGCTTCCTCATTTGGTCAGGTGCCAGTTGCAGCCTATGAACATTTAGCATCTTTACTGCTTCCTTTTGTGAACAACCAAACCTCATGAAAAGAGAATGTTAAACTCCCACTGAAACTCCACCAGTCTTTGCTGAGCCCATAGACTCAGTAACTTTCTCCTAAGGTTTCGTCAGACAGATGTTTTGTTCAACTTTTAAATTATTTATTTTCAGCCTCCTGAATCTAAACGAGGTAAGAATTAAAAAAAAAAATAAATTAAGAGTCCTTTAGTAATTGCTAAGAAATAAGAAAACTGCCCAACAGAATTCCAAGCAAATCACTGATTTGGGTTCCCAGAATAAAGAACTTAGTTAACTATGACCGTTTGAGAATCAATGAATACCATAAACATTTAAAAAGGAAGTACAAGGAATAGAGACTGAGATACAGTATATTGTAAAATCTTGTAGCTAGGATATTCCTGTGTCTGAAGTTACTAACTAAAAAGTGGGGATGGACAGTAAAGTGGTAACCAGAAATCTAATGTACGTTGGTTCCAGTCCCTGAATTGCTGAAGTGTTCATTCAGAAGTCAGTATTCCAAGCTCATTCAATATTCAGCAGTGAATTTCCCCCAGTATAGTTTCCATATCTTTTCCTTGCAAACTATCATTCACTAGCCCTTCAGTAAAATTACTGTCTCCAAAGTCATTCTAAAACTAAAAACAAGCAAACAAACAAATTTATCCCTTATTCATTCATCAAAACCAATCTTTTCATTTATTAGATGCAAGTAATTTGCTTTGCATCACCTAGAATGATAGGACCATTTTCTTGGACAGAATTCTGCTTCCATAACCAAGAAACTGTAATTTATGTTGATTTTCTTTTCCCTGCTGTCTCATATCTCACTTGCCAGATACATTCAAGTATCTTTGAGGTTTTACAACAAAAAATACTGTTATATAGGTTGTTTTATGAATGACACTGAAACAAAATGATGGAAAAAAAAAAAAAAAAAAAAAAAACCACAACAAAACTAAGTTTTAAGATCATTCCTCTGGTAGTAAAATGCACCTAGTCAAGGGTACTGAATTGCACAGGCAAATTAAACCAATTCATTCCTCACTTACTTAGTGATTGTGAGTCTTAACCAAGCATCTATATGTAGACCAGAAGTTGTTCACAACATTTCAAACTTAAAATCACAGATTTTAAGGCCCTGATTATTAGCACACAGGGATATTCTTACTGTGGACATAGGAGTTAGATGCAAATTTCTAGTCAGAATCTTTAGATGTGTAAAGACTATCCTATAGCCAAATATTAAGTTCATCCTTCAAAGCAGGATGGCATTTAGCAACTAGCCAAATACATTTTTCCCTGTGCTTACTGTCAAAAATATTGAGTCATTTAGGAAAATGTATTCAAGAAGTGTATCTGCACCAAGCTGACATTCAGCATGGAAACTTCTGGAGCCAAGTGGTTAATTCTGGCAACTGAAAAATGGGATATTTTGAAGAAAATAACCTTTAAATATTGCATGGTTCTCAAGTATTGAGAAGCTCCTATAATTGGCAGTCTAATCAGGCCCTCCCACAATTAGCTAATGTTTAACAGAAATTGGAAACAGTTAATTCTGTCCTTTGCTTTCTGTTTCATTATGCTTTAAACTGCTATCACTGAATACATATATTTTTAAAAGAAAAGCAAACTTGAATATTAAGCATCAGTGAGAAAATGAAACAGGAATCTGAGGCATAAAGCCTGTACATCTCATGTATACTACTGAAAAAGGCCAATTTGTCTCTAGGTTACTTGTGCCAGCCTAAGCAGAACTTTATGTAAAAAGTCTGATGATTTGATGAGCAGTATCATGCTGCTGACTACAAATTATTCCTACTTCAAAGGATGATCGCATCCTTTTTAATAATTACACAGAGGGATTGAGAGAAGTAGGGGGGAGGCGAATGAAAAACGGAGGGCAAAGAAAAAGGAAGATGGCTTTTCTGGAATGATTTCCACTATATTAGGATCACCTCTAAATTTTGAGGCAAATTTTAAAATGCCATCTTTCCATCTGTAGGGAAAATTCCTCTAATATTCCATTCTAGAGAGAGCATTTGTTTAAAGAAAAAGAGAGAAGTTTTGTTTTAAAAAGTTTTCAAAGGTTGAAAGTTCAAGCCACAGCTTATGTCCATGCCCTGTCAGGATCCAAATCTATGCCAGAATGTTGCCCAGTCAAGCACGCATACAGCAGTTTCTTCCATGAAAGGCCAGCCAGTAGCAACCGTGAAAACTGCTAATCCGAAAGTCTGAGCTCTGACCTGATGGTTTTTAACCTGTAAAAAGGTTTGACACAGTGTTTGTTCCAGTCCGAGGAGGGTTTCCATACTACAGTTGTCTTGTGTCCTAATAAAAAGCTGTAGAAGATAATGCAAGGGCTAGGATTGGAAAAAACAGATGTTTTCTAGGCAGAAACGCCGTGTTTACAAAGCAGTGTTAGCAAGGTTACGGAGGAGTAAGCTGTTCCTCAAGAGGTACCTTTGGTAAAAGGAGGAAGGAGTTTCAAAAGCAACTGTGAGCAACCCTACAGCATTTGCCTGAGATCAGGAAGGCAGTGCCACACATCACAGCCTCACAGGCACTTATTGTCTTCCTCCACAGCTTGCACCCAGAGAGAGCTTCTTCTCATTAATCTCTCTCTACTGTAACAAATTATAGAGCACCAGCTAGAGATGAAGCTCAGCAAACTCCAAAAAGCTATTATGAGGAAATTGCAAAGTATTGAACATAGCTCAGGATTGTGAGGCCCTTAAATGATAGTAGCATCTGTTTTGGGACATTTGCTGGAAATGTTAGTATATTTATTAAGAAATCTTCTAAATAAGATACATAATTTAGCTCCTTCTCAGCATAATGATGGCCAGCTGCCAACTCCAGACTCAGGCTTGACTCCATCTCAGAGCTACCTGCTGGTCTGGTACAAATAGACTCATTAAAAAACCATTGCTGCTGTGGGCTCAGGCTGTATTTCTTCCACTAATGGCTCAGTTTATGCCTCCCTCTCTTGAACAAATAGAGGAACAGCCTCCAGAGAGGAAGATATTCCTCTTTACACACATTCCACACATATGAATGCAGGCAACATACTGTGAGGTGAGAGAAAGCAGAGGAGAAAAAGTTTCCCCCATGCAGGAAAGGCAAGGTACATTCAAGCCTGTTGTATCACACAAAATGGGTGCAGAGTGATCGCATTATTTATTGATTGGATCAGAAAAAAGAATGAAGCCTAGAGTATGCCATCTTTATATTAGACATATTCAGACACAGATCCATGTGCAGAGCCTGACATCTAAACAAGCAACAGTCAAATCTGGGAGGAAGAAAAAGACGCTGAAGGAGGCAGTTAAGCAAGAACAATGTGACTGTTTTCAAGTCCCATTAAGCCTTGTTTCTTTTCTTGATTCAGCTGGGATTGTGACTATCGCTTAGTGTAACAGAGCTTCTCAGCAGGTAATTGTTTTCGGTTCTCCTTTATAGAATTTCCTTTCAGATTTGATTTCTTGTTGTTAGTGAAAGTAGTAGCATAGGTACAAACGGCTTTTTGAATCACTGGTATTGGGAGAGCAAGAAAATCTCTCATGTTTCCACCTGGACCTCTTGAAATGTCTAATAACACTACTGCACTTCTTTGACTTAAAGCTTTTTTCTGTCGTAAGGGCTGACAAAAGGCTAATCCTTGCACTGGAGAGCACAACATCAAAGGACATTAGCAATAAATATTATCAGAGGTGGCAAAAAATACATAGTTTAAAAAGGAATATAAAAGCATAGGCCTAAAAACACCTTTGTCTACTCACCAAAACCAAACACTGGTAACAGCACAGAACAACATTTCTGTGAAACTTCACAAGCATTGGTAACTCCTGAAATGACTCTAAAGCAATCCAGTTCATACTCAGGAAAGGAGCAATAGAAGGCAGGCCTCCAAGCTTACGCGTTGTGAAGACTGAACAGCTACTAAGGTCTGTTCATTATTTGAGGGATTCAGGTACCTGATAAATCAGGATACTACACATTCATATAACTAATAGGCTCTACAAATAAAGTACTGTTCCCACATCTAACTCAATAGCTGAATTTTACATGATTTGATCAGGTTTCTAACTGTAAGGTTAGAGAAAGTTGATATCTCAACCACCTCTAGCCCAGTGAATTGTCTTCTTTCCTACATTATGCTTCAACAACAGTCAGAAGAACATGCTGCGTCTTCCCACATCGCTTCCTCCTGATGTGGACTGTACCCTCATACTTCGTCCACATCAGTACTTAATTTCAATCATCCTCTACTCAAGCATTTCTTGCAAGATATTGGTAAGGTTATTAGAATTTATATGACTACTGTAACTAGCTATTTGCAATATAATACAATAATGCAAGAGCTCAAGTTTCACAGAGTTTGCAATAATGCAATGCTATAATTATCAAGGTATTCACACCTAATAGTCCCTGCAGCCAATATTTACTGCGTTTTTAAACCCAACAATCATGCTGCATATAATATCACCCCATGAGAAACAGGAACCAGATCCACAAAGTCTCCACTCCTTCACTATTAGTGATTCAGCCCCCTCCAGTGCATGCTTTCTTTCTTAAGTCTCCATTTTCAGTACAGCAAAACAACTTCAGTAAACTTAATACCCTATCCCCTCCCAAAGCCTCCTGGTCACACATTTTCACAAGAGATTAAATCTCAGTTTAAACTACCTCAGGTTAGGTCAGACCTATAATTCAAATTTCATACCACCATTAGACTAATCCTAAGAAAAGGCAATCAGGTGAAATGAAAATCATGTTTTATTTTTCAAAAGAGGAACTTCTTCTCAGATAAGAACACTGAAGCAGAAACCAAAATACCTGGCCCTCAAATTTTGGGCCTGCCCTAGTATTTAGTATTTCCTACTTACTTGATGTGGACTACCATCTGTAACCTGGACTGTAACCCAAGGTGCCTAACTTTCTTAGAGATCACTGTAAAGTCTCTAGGCACACAAGCCAGGCTTGTGCCAGAACCCACCATACTCCTGGCCTTTTTGGATGCTATTTATGATGTGAGACATAGAATCAGCAATTCTTATACACCCTTGCTCTGCAAAAGCCTGCAGTGATAGTCCGTCATGCTAAAATTCAGAGATAGAATTTTACAAAACCACAGATACCTTCCAAAAAACTTATAATTTATATCTACCACCTGATTCGCCACACTATTAATTTTGCTCTGAGAGCATTACAACCCCGCTAAACCAAGTTAACACAGAACAGAATGAGCCCCTACAGTTTTAGATTATTTTCTTGTCTGACCATACACCTCACAGGTGTATACTGTTTATTTACAGACAAACTTGAGGTCTCTAGATAGCCCATTGGCAATCATTTTTCATTACTTCTCCCAAACTTCCCTTTCAAGTCTCAGAGCTAAATCTTTGCTATAAACATACTCTTTAAAATACCTATATTTCCTTAACATAAGAAAACCAGCCCCATTTCAAAGGGAGCTGAACTGGCATACCTGCTAATCATTAGCATTTTTCAATTACACCTGACCTTCTCTTGTTCTTAAAGAGCCTTAGCCACATCTAGTCTATTTAGAAAATAAAAAACAAAACAGCAATATATTATTAGTGTAGCTAATAATGGCTGTAGGGAGATGCTAGTTATAGTATGGAATAGTGTAAACTATAATTGTGAAGGTTTAGAAATGTAGTTTGGAGGAAAGATAAGTGAATATATTAAACAGGGAATACCTTCTGTAACATGTTCAGTATGTACTGAAATATTTTTGCCAGCTCCATACAAATAAAAAAGAAAAACTTCTTCAAAACTGTAATAACAGTTTATTAGAACTGGTTTGGTACCCAAGTGAATTGAAGAAATCTAGATTAAGTTTAATTAAAAGACGTTGTCTCTTAAAGCACATGTACAAACTCTTCAGACTATGTTTCAGTGCCATAGGACAAGCTAGCTTTTCCTCTACTGGTGTAGACTAGTTTATTTACCTTTCTTTACATAATCAAAAATACTCAAAACTATAAGCAATTCCATGTAAAGTGAGCATTTGGTTCTTGCATAGCTCAAAAAATTCTATGGTTACTGTAGTTCAGTCATCACAAAAGTTTTCACGCGTACTGTCAGGTACCAGTTCTTCATTTTAAAACATTAAGATAATTAAGTACATTATTTCCCAGTTAGACACTACAATAAAATCAATGGACTCCTTCTTCGCAGCAAGACACTAAAGCAGTGTTCCAAAGCCTCACTGATCTTAAGAGGGCTTCGCTAGCTCAGAAGGACCTACTACTAAAGTAAAATCTTTGTAGGAAGTGAGGGTGGATTTTCAAAAAAATCTCAAAGGAAGTGGCTTTCCTCTAAGGGTTACATGCATTTATAAGACTGCAAAGGATGCTATGTGGTTGAAGTATTACATCTGCTGCTTTCTTATCCTGTTTGTCACTGGGAATTAAAAGCCTTATCAACACAAATGCAAGGAGTTTCATAACTGGGATCTCAAAGGTGAGCATAAAAAAAGCAAAGGCTTATCTGATGTGTGCCCAAATGTTCCCAGCTCTCAATATGCTAAACCTGCTGCCCTCACTCTCTGTCCTCCAAAGGATGTACATTCTGAGTCAAATTGTAGAAAATTTTCTCTTGTTCAAGATGTAGCAAATTATCCACAGTGATTCTGAGAAGAAAAAATGATATTTCTGCTTTGCCAGCATCTGGAGAGCAGCCCGCTTGGCAAGACTGAAGAACAGTCTTTCTAATTGCATGTTCAAATACTTTAACATTGCCATTCCGTATGGATTAATCATTTGGTTCAAAGCAAACTGCAAAAATAATCCACGATAAGGATGTTGGAAAAAACATCCTTTAACAATGTCAAGATACTGAAGCTAAAAATGCCTGAAGTTTGAAAGCCTCTGGTGTTAAAAATCTTTCAGATCCAAACAGGTTGAGTTCAAACAAAAAGAAACAAATACATTGCAAAACTGAACCAGTGGTTTAATAAGCTACATGTGCTTACACTGATTAGCTGAATAGACTGAGCAGTTCCAATACACATAATGTTATGCACTCAAGTATTCATACAAATAATTCATAGCCACAAAACCTTTTAAAGCTTTTTCATTACAAGGGCATCCTGGGACAACTCCTAAGAGGGGAGTGCAAGCGCAAGGCACTTTACTTTGCCAAGTACTGCAGAATTGTCATAGGAAATCAGGAGTTGTATAGCTTAAATATCCCTCAGCATACCCTGAACTCTGATTAGTAGAAAATGAATGGCAGCAGTGGAGCTACTCAGTTTAATTATCAGTTTTGCTGCATTTCTAATAAGCTCTTAAAGTGTAATTTTGGAAGAGGGAGCTTTGTCCCCTGTAGGGAAAGGTGATAGAAATGAGCAAAATTCCGGTTTGTCAAGCCTGGCCATTTCTCTAGAAGTTAAGTTTGCTGTAAATTGATAGGAGTGCAGCAGAGCAGCATTTGTGTAAATGCTAATGTACTTTACTACTAGTATTTTACACTTTTCTGAGGATGCAAACCATGTTGAATCACGGCTCTGCCAATCCCAAGCAGCCCTACTGAGGCTGGGGTATCAATAGTATGGATATCCATGGTTTCATGGACGTCCATTAGGAAATAAGATCATCAATTAATTTCAGGCAGCCACTGTGGTAACTGTTTTCAGCCAATGACTGTGTTGTAAAGATTGGAGCTTGACTTCACTACCAAATTAATGCTTCATTAAGTTACAGGAACTATTCAGTCACTGTTTTAAATATGCATATGTAATTAGATTTGCTGTAGCAACAGAAACTAGGATTTTGTTTTCTCTCAGCTCTAGCTACCCTTCCCTCATGCTCTACTTTATCACTGCGCTAGCAAGAAAAGGCACTAAAAGCCTTTCCTCTGGCCAAAAGAATGTCTTGGGAAGACGTATCTGAGGACACAAACCAGTTAATGAATCCTGGTATGGACTAATTTCTGAAAGATATGTGCAGAAGTAATTCCCTTGTAAAAATGGTAATTCATTAAAAAGAAACCTAGGATTCCATGACCAAAGACAAGGTGGAGTAGCTGGCTCTTTCCAGTACATACCTATTTTCCTTGTCTTATTTGAACATAGGAGATCAAAAAGCTGTTAATGTTCTGTGTTTGTTACTCAAATCCAAGTGCAAGCAAGGCATGGGAGAAAGGAGAAGAGAGTAAGAAAGTCTTAAAAATCTCCCCTTTGTTTTTCCCATTCCCTCCTCTGTATTTCATAAAACTCAACATCCCATGAAGTACAGTTCTAAGATGGCAGCCCTGGTGTTAAGGAGGCACTGTTTACCTTGATATATGTGCTTCTCAAAAGGAATCACATTATAACAAGAGAATAAAGTCACTAGAATAGGTAAAACCAATGCATAAAATTCACTAATTAACATTTTTGTATGCACTTGCTTATCTTTCCTCCTTTCAGGGAAGAACTTTATTCAGTGTAACTGTGCAAGACAAGCTGCACCAGGCCGTTCTTGATGTCTTACAGTAAGTGGCATTTTTGGATGAAAGACTTAGCCATGCAGCAGAATTCTGACAAACTGAGCTTGTGTGTAAGTTACACTACATATATTTCCTCATTTATGGGAGTAATTTCCCATATAATTAGAATTGAGTAGGGAGAGCAACTGCAACTCAGAAAAAAAATGCTGAGATTACAAAATATTTTCTCTTCCAAAATATGTAATTTTGGTAACTTCAAATGATCCTTTGTACTTCACAATAATTATAATTTAAATTTACAAATGGAATAAGCATTTAGAGAGTAAAATAAAAACCTTTTCATTTGAAAACACTATATAGGGTACTCAAATTTTCTCTTATCTATTTTTAGAAACAAAGGAACAAGAACAGGCAATTTCCTCTTTTTAAGTCTCAAATTGCCATTTTAAGAATGTCTTCATTCTTCAAGGGACAGGACAGAAGCAGAGACAGAAGAATCTGTCCGAAGAATTAAATCTATCTGAATTCAAACTATCTCTAAAAAAAAAATTTTTCAAAGCTTCTCTTGGTAGATATTAAATATCTCACTTGCCTTTGCATTGGAAGGCAAAGAGCATATAGAGATGTCTCTCTCCTTCCTCTAGCTCACTGCCATTTTGAAGTCAATATCAGATAAAAGGAGTTGCTACAGGATCAGCCTATCCAGTCTGCATCCTATATCTTTGTAGCCCTGAGGAGCAAGATGACTACTTTCTCATTGTTCTTCTCTTCTATGTGGTGCAATGGAAGCAATGTAGCTGATTCTGCCTCCCGGTGGGATTATTAGTCTGATGTCTCCAGTCTGTCAACAGAAGCAAGAGAGCTATATTAAAGACTCTTGGTGAAGAGGACTTGTTGTCTACTGAAAACAATTTTTTTTTATTTTATACATAAATCAATATTATAATTATCTTGTCTCATCATTCTGCCTTAAAAAAAAAGAAAAAAAAAAACTATTCAGATTTTTGGGTGCTTCCCCAAATCAAAGCTCCAAACCATCCAAGCTTCATCTTTAGCTAATTTCATCCTTTCACAACACTTTAGTATTATTTTATTTAGTGTTCTAATATTGCAGGAAGCTAAAGCACTGTGATACTTTGATGTTTCTAAAGGCTTTGAAGTTCTTGTTTCCTATTACTGCTGTCTTCCCTTCACTCTATACTCACAGCCAAACTATCTCTTGTACAGTTCCCTTTGAAATACAGCACAGGCACTCACTGACAGCTTATCTTACCAGGAACAGAAAGGGATAGAGAACGAGGGCAGAGGAGAAAGTGAAAATTAACGAGTTATTTTTCAGCCTGTTCTGAGCTTGCAGTATTCCATCATATGCAAAAATAAAGCTGCATAGCTAAAAACAAAATCTGCCTACTTCTTTTCTCCTCTTTTATAATCTTAGATTGGTTTGGACCAGAAGGAACATTAAAAGATCATCTAGTCCAAACCTCCTGCCACTGGCAGGGACTAAATCATGTTGTTCAAGTTCCCATCCAACCTGACTTTGAATGCTTCCAGACATGGGTCTTCCAAAACTTCTGTGTTCCACCGAATTAACACTGTCATTGTAGAATATTCTTTTCCTTATACTAAATCCAAATCTACTCAGTTTCAATTTAGATCTATTGCCCTTTGTCCTATCCAGACCCAGGAATACAGTCTTTCTCCATGTTTATTATAAGGTACTTTAACATATTAAAAGGCTGTAATGAGGTCTCCCCAGAGTCTCCTCCAGGCTGAGGGAGCTGAGCTCCCTCAGCCTGTCTTTGCAGGAGAAATGCTTCAGCTTTCTGATCATCTTCATGGACTTCTCTGGACCTGCTCCAACAGCTCTACATCTTTCCTCTGCTAGGGGCCCTGGGCCTGGACAAAGTACTCCAAACAGGGCCTCACGAGGGCAGAGTGAAGGGGAATAATCACCTCCCTTGCCATGCTGGCTATGCTTCTTTTTATGCAGAACATTCCTATTTATGCAGCAATCATATACCTCATCTCATACTTTTGAAACATTACAGATGAAACACTTAAAAACCTAAGCTAAGCTATGAAATAACAGTTGAGAGCAGCACTAGAAAAAATGAAGTGGCTGAATAACTTGGGAATCAGAAATTAAGAGAAGCTTAGTGAAATATGAAGATGAAAAACTATATTTACACTGTACTTTTCTGCATTAATTTGTTCTAGAAGATATTGACTAGTAGTTCAGGTACGTATCTTGATTTTCTGTATACTGAGGCCCAATCATTCTTCTGAATGATCCAAAAAGAGGACAGTGGCATTCAAACCATTCTTCCTTTTTAATACCTACGTAAATCTAGGCATTACATTCAAGGCCCTGGGTAGTGAGTCTGGTCAAGCTATAGAGCAGCCATCTCAAAAATCATATCCTATTTGACATGAATGCAGTTTGTAACTGTTCACAGTTTACATTAAGCACATCTGAGAATGTCCACCAAAGCCAAAGATTAAAGTGATGCCTACTTCATGAAATCACATTACACTTGGTGTTAATCTGCTCATTTCTCTCCTGACTATAGCACTTTTAGGCATGAAAAGTACAATATCAAATGCCTGGGGAACTGATAAGAGAAATATGTCTTGAATTAAAAGACTTCTTAAATTAAATGTCTGCAAAATATGATTTTCAAGATTGGAAGTTTTATATTAACTTTTATCTTGATGCCTCAGTCCTCTACTAGACGTTCATACTTGCAAAATACTATTTATTATCCACTCTGTCGTGGATAAGAAAAAAGATTTAATAAGGATGACAGCACTATGCTAGTAAACAAGAGAAGGACTAGAAGCAGTTATTCTGTCTTTGTTTAAAACCACTTCTGCCTATGCAGCTGATTAATGTACTTCTCAGGTTAGCTGGAAGCAAGGAATGCATTCACCTAAACTGCAAATTAATCAACACCGCAACAGAGTTCTCTATGCTACATAGATTAATTATGCTACATAATTAATGTAGATTTAATCTATCTGATGGATTTGGGTAGGATAGCAGTCCTGAAACGTGTTTTACAAAATTGAGGAATGTTCTACAGTCACTTAAATTTTCAAAAGATTCCACAGGATTCTTTCTCTTGGAGAAATTCTTCACCAATAATTAGAAAACCTGTTTATCCTCACTGTGGTATTTTAAAGCAGTATTTCAGTGGTCTTATTTAGGAATTATTATCACAGCTGATTAGTTCAAAAAAATACTATGAGATACATAGTATAAGAAAGAAAGGGCTCTCTGCTGTTTATCAGGCTATTCACTCTAACTCACTGTAAGTTTAATTTTACTTCACATTGTTTCACAGAGAATAATTTTTTTCCAAGAAAAGCAACAAGAAATCTTTACATCTTCTTTTGTTATTTCTTATTTGTTGGGGTTTTTTTGTTTATTTTTTATTTTTAACAGACATGCAGGCTTCTGTACACCTCATCTCAGGTACACCAAAACAGCTGTGCATTTTCTACATGAAATGTGGGTCCCCTACTGAATGAGGTGCGTGCCTTTGTAACAGGGGATCCTGAGAAGACAGAGATTCCAAATGCCTTCTTTGTTTCAGTCTTTAATGCCAAGACTAGCCTTCAGGAATCCCAGACCCTGAAGGTAAGAGAATTTGGGTAGAGGAAGACTTCCCATTGGTTGAGGAAGATCTGGTCAGAGAACATCTAGGCAAAAACCAATATGCACAAACCAATGGGCCTTGATAGGATCCATCAACACTTGCAGAGAGATCTGGAGAGTGACTGCAGAGCTAATCTTTATCATCCCTGAAACGTCCTGGCAAATGGGAGAGATGCCTGAAGATTGGAGGATGGCCAGTATCACTCCAGTCCTCAAGAAAGGCAAGAAAGAGGATCCAGGAAACTACAGGCCACTCAGACTCACTAGAATGGTGATGGAACAACTTATTCTGGATACCCTCTCCAAGCAACTGGAAGAGAAGGTTTTCAAGAGTAGCCAACGTGGATTCACCAAGGGGAAATCATGCTTGACTAACTTGACATGCTTGACTAATTTGACATGCTTGACTAACAGAATTCTATTCTGTCATCACTGGCTGGAAAGATATGGGGAGAACAGGGGATGTTGTGTGCCTTGACTTCAGCAATATATTTCACACTGTCTCACACAACATCCTTGTCATGAAACTTAGAAAGTGCTGGGTCCAGTCTTGTTTAGTGTTATCCCAATGACCTGAATGAAGGGATAGAGTGCACCCTCAGCAAGTTTGGGTGATACCAATCTGGAAGGTTTAGATGACATGCCTGATAGTTGCACTACCACTCAACAAGATCTGGACAGACTGGTGAATTGGGCAGGAAGGAACTGATGAGGTTTAGCAAGAGCAAGTGTCGAGTCCGGTAATGGGGAAGAATAACCACACGCATCAGTACAGGTTAGGGGATGATGTGCTGGAGATGAGCTCTGTGGAGAAGGAACTTCAGGTCCTGGTGGACACGAGTCAGTAGTGTGCCCTTGTGACAAAGAAATGGATGAGGCCAGGCTCTTCTCAGGGATGTGTAGTGATAGGACAACAAGTAATGGCCTAAAATTTGAATGTAGGAAGTTTCATACTAACATATGGAAGAACTTCTCTATGGTAAGTGTGACAGAGCACTGAAACAGGTTGCCCAGAGAGGATGTGGAGTGTCCTTCGATGGAGACATTCAAGATCTGGATGAACACCTACCAGCACAATCTAATGCAGGGTACCCATTTTAGCAGTCGGGGATTGGACTCTATGATCTCTTGAGGTCCGTCCCTTTCAATTCTCATGATTCTGTGATAAAATAAACTGTGACTTTAATAATAATTTCAGTTTCTCCTGCCATTAAATTAGTGTTTTTTCAGCCAGCACATCAAAATTAATGCTGATTTTTTACTAAGGACTCTCCATTTGACCAGTCAGCAGTCTATAGTCTGTTCATTAATAAATTACAAGAAGGACTAAGATGAAAGGAAGGAAATGCAAATTGTGCTAAGGTCTTTGTTTAAATAAGATTTGCAATAGTGATTTTCTGACTAATATAAGCAAGACTATAAACAATCAAACAAAAAAGAAAGGACAGTTAAAATCAGCAAAATAATGACCTGAATCTAAACTCCATTCAACTCTTAAGTAACTCTGCCTGTAAAAAAAGCAGCACACTGAAAGGAATAGAAAATATCCTTTTCTAGAACTGCATGGTAGCTCTCACGCCTTTTACCTTGTTCTCCTTCCAGTCTAATTCCTGCTCTGTACCTCACTTTTTGATAGATGAGCCAGAGTTCTAAGTTAACAATCAATAATTTATCACCTGTACAGACAGCTCCATTTTTGTCTGTTATATGCAACAAATTTACAACTATCTTATCAGTTGACCAGTAGACCAGTAGTCATTTGTGGGTTCACAATGACAGTTCAATTCCTCCTGCTTCAGGAAGCCAATTCCTGAAATTCTACATTCTCTCTAACAGGGACTCAGGAAACACAAACCTTTTTTGATTAAATCAATAGTTATGCTGATGTACTTGCATTTGAATGTATATATTTAAGCGTACACATTCTTTTCAACTGTCCCTTAAGAAAATTCTTTAAGTAAGAAAGGAAATTTAGGATATCAGATGCTTTCAAGAGAAATGAAAATTCGTAACTTCTTTGTTCAGACCTTTTTCAGTCTTTGCTGAGAAAGCTTCTCCCTATACTACTGAGTAATGAGAGAACCTTCATAACAGTTCCTAAACTACATTGTGAAGGTGGCAAACTGCAACAAAATTCACAAAATAGCTGAAAATGAGCCCCTAATCACTTGGAAATGTATTTTCCCATAGTAGACTCTCTATTTGCAATCATTGGGTTGTGGCAGTTGTGGCAGCTGGAATGAAAAAAACAAGAACGAAGGAAAGGGAAGGGAAGGGAAGGGAAAGGAGAAAGGAGAAAGGAGAAAGGAGAAAGGAGAAAGGAGAAAGGAGAAAGGAGAAAGGAGAAAGGAGAAAGGAGAAAGGAGAAAGGAGAAAGGAAAGGATATGTATGCAGAAGTTTCCTATTATAGATTAAGCAGTCAACAGCTTCTCTCTCTGCTGTTTCAGTGAAATCACATCAAGAGTATGGCATTTAGTTTTAGATTTCTTAGTAACACAAAAGAACTGAAAGAACAAAGGGAACCTAGGAAAAAATGAAAACATGAAGAGAGAAATTTAAAGACAAAGAATTGATGAATGAACTAATATCAGCATTAAAATTCTTGGAGCTACTTAATTATGTATCAGTCACAGGCAAAAATGCCTCAAAGAATATGCTGACGTACTCCTTTTCTGACTTGACAAGCAAATCATGATTTTGTTGAATTAATTTGCTATTCAAACTTATTTGCCCGATAAATTTAGTGGCTCATCCACAAGTACTTAGCACTTAGCTGTAAGGATTTGCTATTTGAAAATGCAGCTGTGCTGTTCATATTTGATAGGCTACAGAAAACACTTGGTGTGCATTTGTTCCCAAGAGGATGCATGTAACATCTTCATTGGCAAGACTGCCTGCTAAAATATTTTTGGAAAACATACACAAAAGGGACAAAAAGAGCCACAGAACATTTTTTTCAGAAACACAAGGTGTGTTTTCAAGGAATGGTTCCATTTCCTAGACTCATCTTCAAGAAGAAAACATATTTCAGGTCAGAGCATGTCAGATAACCAGCACAGTGAACAAAGGGATCTGAATTCTGACCTGCTAATAGAAGAAAGATCCATGCAGCTGTGATGTAAAGCATAACAGGTACTGATTACAGAGTTATCAGCCATATGGCAACCCATTCAAAAGAAGACATCACATGTAAAACAGTAATAAGCATTAAATGCATAGAAATAAAAACTGAACCTAAGCAAAGGAAAACTAAATGAAATAGCAGGAATAATTTACAAATCAACTGTATAATGGGAAATACAATGGCACAAGCATTTTGAAATGAAAGAAAAAAGGCAAAAGTGCCATCACATCAGAAACTAAGACTGGACAAGTATATGCAAAGAAGTACTCCCATTTTTATCATTGTGAGAGAGACAACAAAATACTTCTGTGCCAGATTTGCATTCAGGTATGCAGATAAAATGATACTTACAGGTTTTGCTTCATCTCTACCCTTATTACTAAAGGAGAGGAATCTGCATGCAGTGAACACATCGCAAAGACTTGCTCCTCATTTCCATTTAGAATATCTGTTTAAATACTGCTTTGACCACTGGCTGTATTTGGTGCTGGGTAATACATTTAGAATTACTCCCCAGAATTCTGTTTGTGAAGCACAAGTTGAAAGAAACATATTATATCTGCTTGAATTTGTTGCCTGCTTGTGTTATTTTCTCCTTCAGGTTACCTAAGAAAGGACATAAGCAACTACAATGCTATGTTATGGAAAACAGAGCAGTAACAGCGAGGTGGTGCAATCCTACGCTGTAACTACTGAGGACAAGCCCAAACACAGCATCTGCAGACATGCAAACAAAGGAAAAATACTTCTTACCTGTGGAAGACCACAAGTAGACAGGAATCTCCAGCAAAATACCCTTGCCTCCCATGCCAACCCTAAAGGAGGTCTGGTGCATGCTCCTGAGCTCCTCTGGGTTGGCCCTGCCTTCCCACCAGGTGCTCAATCACTGTTTCAGGCCATGACTTCGCATTTTTGCTGCAGCAACAAAGGCAAAGAAGAACTGGAATATTTACAACAGAAAAGTAGAGAAAATAAGGTTGGGTATTACTCATTTCATCATGTAAAAAAGGTTGGTTTTTATCATTGTCCCAGAATGTGGAACTCCAATTGGTGCTTAGGTACCATGCTGATGAGCTGCTTCAAATATTTTGCTTGACAAAATAAATACATTGTTAAATAGCTCTGATCTAAATTAAGATTTATTACAACTAAATGAGATGTATTGTTTCTTTCTTAATTGTCTGTAGTAAAACCTTGGGAAAGATCTCTTGTTTTCCTAATGTTGACTTCACTGTAATCCTGAAATCCGTAACTCTGCAACAGGAGATGATGGATAAGGAGCTGCGAGATATGGTTTAGTGTTTGTGGTAGCAATGGTAATGGGAGGACGGTTGGACTAGATGATCTTGCAGGTCATTTCCAACCTTACGATTCTGTGAGTGATTATGCCCTCGTACAACAAATGAAATTTTGTGAGATGTTTACCTCATGCAAAATAAATAGTATATTTTTTTCTATGTGTGTGCTTTCTTTTTGTATTCTCCCTAATTTATATTTCTCCATTATCAAGATATTTGTACCTATCTTGCTGTATGATGGCACAGATATGACAGCGTCTCTATGCTGTCCAGTGCTAAATACAGAACTGTGTAATATGGAGAAAAAAAAAAAAAAAGAAGAAGAAAAGAAGAAAAGAAGAAAAAAAAAAAAGCTTCTCACTTATGTTTAAGTTCAAAATTAATCAAGGGAACTTCTGCTTCTGATTTTGCAAAATACATAATTGAATTCCATAACCAGAAAAAAACACACATTTAAGGTAAATTAATGTTCCAACCTCTTTAGACCCATACTTACCAGAATTTCTTGATTTAAAGATCCACAAGTAAAAATTAGGGGTTTTGATGAGTGGCTATCCAAAAGGAAAGGAGTTCAGCATATCAGTGTATGTTCCACTTCAACGATATCTTCAGCATATTGTTGATAAACTGCAATCTACCTCTGTTTGTAACATTTTTTATCAGACAAGCGTCTCCACTCATACCAAAGGAGAATAAATCACTGTAGCACAATCCTACCTCTGTAAGTGAGGTGGAATTGAATTTAGTAATATAGTAGCATACTGTTTATCATTGTTCTTTTGTTTTGTTTTGTTTTGTTAAAGCTACGTAAGGAGAGTAAAAGTGCTGTTGTATATCAAAGTCATAGTTCTTATGGAAGTTAAAAATTTACATTTTCTAGGCAGAAGTGAAATTGATGTAGACGTACTCTTTTGTCTGTAAAGATTGGAAGATACATTAAAAGCGCATATTCAAAACATTCTAAATGAGTGTGAGTGTCTTAGGCTTTACAATACTCCACTTACAAGCTTAGTTGAGTCATAAAGGTTCTATGCCTATAGGAATCAACACCTTCATTCAGAACTGGAACTCAATTGCAATTTTTTTTATTTATGAGGCAAGTCATTAATCTTTGCCAGATCACTACTTCCAGAGGTAATTAATAGTGATCTTATAGGAGAACCAACTAACAAAGTAAGAACTTGAAAAATAATATAATGTGGTTTATCTTCCAACTCAGGGACACATATCCCCAGAGAAAGCAAGATGCTATGGACTTAAAGAAAGGCAGGTGAAGCAATAGAGGATTATTTTGATCAAACAAACCATCAAGAATTGGTGAATCTAAAATCATCTGTGTTGTTAGAGTCAATATTTCATCTTGATATAAAGTATACTCCAGGTTGTATTAATTAGACCATAAAAGGATTCTGTTCCATTAGACAATAATTCAGTTAGACAGTAAAACTTTTCACCAATGACTCAGTAACTAACCTGTCCAAAACCTGAAGAAATATGAATTTGTCCAGTTACAGAAGAAAATTAAAGCCCTAACATAAGAAGCTAATGCTTATGACAAATCTATTGACTTTAGCATTCACTTCAATTACTTTCCTCTTTTACTCATCTCTAAAATATGTACAAAAATATTGAAAAAGTTTTTCAGGGGGGTTGTGAAGATAGAAGAGTACAGCACATTTAGTACAGTTTATATTCTCTCTCAAGTCCTGGCAATTGAAGGTTTTTTATCAAGCTGCAGAAAATAACCATAACTTTATCACTCTGTATAATCCTCTTTCACATCATTTATAAGAATCTAGTAATATGTCATATTGATTCATGCTATAAGCCCATAAACAATCAAGTAAAACAAAGCAAATTAAAATCAATACTTATCAATGTCACAACAGGTTAGGCAACTCATTTCTGACAGTAGATGAGAAGACTTGTCTTCAAAACTTTCCCAATGCTCTGTTTCTTTAATAGTATTTTAGTATTTACTATAGTTTCAACTCAAGAAAATATCAAAGATGTAGTTTGACAGGTTCTGGTGCTTGAGATTGTTCACATGTGCAAATTCTTTAAACTGGGGCTCACTGATTTGTTGAGCAGCTAATTGTTCTGATAAACTATGTGAGACATTTATTCCCAAACAGGATAAATACTTTTATCCTGATACTTTTGGATCAAACATTTGTATTAAAAATCCTTTTCTAAATTTTATGCGTGATACCACAGTACCTTCATACCAGTCAGCTAAATCTCTCGGGCACTCACAGAAAGCTATGTAAGAAGAACATAAACAAGAGAAAAGTGAGTCCATTTGAAATATGAGCAAATATTGGCAGAAATATCTTGCAGTATCTTGATCTTATTTATATGGGGGAAAAATATGTAGTCAAAGGGAAAGATTGGTCTGAGGCATCACAAGAGAAAAGAAAATATAAAGTGCTGCAGAGCTATGATGATGGACAAGAAACAGAATATCCTGATCAAATAAGACTAATAGTCAAAAGGGAGATGCACATGTATATTGAACACGTAAAGCTAGATCAGAACAGACAGCAAATCTAAAAATCAAGGAGACCAGTACTGAAAAAGTTCAGCTGATGGTAATCTTTAGAAGTGGCCTTGAAAGTCACTGAATTTGCAAATTTGCAATTGACCTGAATAACTTTCCACGTCTAGCCTCTCCCATTTTTAAGTATCCCCTCCCTATCAATCTGCCAAATTGCTTTGTTTTACTCCTAGAATTAGATTCAATGTTATATCAACAGGTAGTAAGTATATAGTTAAGAGTTCAATTAGTGTCAACATTGAGATATATAAGTTCACTAATGGTAAAAAGCAGCTAATTTTATGAATATGGAATTAGAATGGGAACTAAACACAGTTTAAGAGAGAATAGTAGAAAGGCTGGAAGGAAGCTCAAGGGGCTTCCTTGTCATGGTCATTATTCAACTTCCAATGAAAGGAAACTGTTTTCCCACTCACAAAATTATGTAAGAAATTTTCATCTGAACTTCTAATTTTATATTTATGATGACATCAGGATCCTCAAAATTCTCTCTCTGATGCAACCCAAGATTTGCTGAGCTGAAACAATTTAAGACATCCACTAACAATCAGATTAATTATTTACTTCGATCAAGTCCATCAACACCCCAACTCCGCATATGTTCAATTCCACTGTTAACGCTTTGTATTTTGTGCTAGAATAGTCAAATTGTGGTACAGAGTCAGTTGAGAAAATTTAGTTTGATATCAAGTCTGACTTGATGAAATGAAAGTTTTTTTTCTGGTCCCTACATATTCAGGAGAAAAAACATCAGAGACTTAAAAGGGACTGTACACAACGCTTTGCACTGTCTAATAACTACAGGACAAAAGCATCCCTCTAGTTGACAGGATGTAAAATACACATTACTCCATCATCATCAATGTTTCAGAGCTAACAGCCAACATGAAAACTGGGTTGTACAAAGTACACAAACCACTGTCCCCACACAATAACTTGTTCATTCTAAACATTGCAGACTTTTCTTGGGAAAAGTGCACAACGCACACCTAACCTAAATATAATCCCTACCCATCAAGACCACTACTTCAACAAATCATAATCCAAAAACCTTAACATGTACCACCCTACTCTGCAACATCTTTAGAAATTATTCCTGAAACTAGAAACTGCTCTGGAAGAAGATCTTAAGTTGAATATCTTTTTCTCTCCTCTTTAAATAAAGCTTTCTTTTTGAAACTGCTCAGAAACGAATGTCTGTACACCCACTCATGCTGTATAGAATCAGGCTATGCCTAAGTAGCAAATGCAACACCTTGCAATGTATTTCTCACACCCACAGCAAAGTATGTTCAGTTCGCCCCCATCTCAAAGCTCTCCCACAGTGTAACACTCTTTATTCAGTGCAGTACATGCCATCACAGAAGCTCTCTGATGGTAACAACTGCTTATATAGCAGAGAAAACTTTGTGCAATCAATAAGTCAGAAATACCCACTTAACAGGAGGAAAACATTCCTTCACGTTAGTCATTTCATCTCACCTTTCAGATTAGATCTACCACAAATACCTACAAAACTCCCTCAAAAGACAAGACTGGCAACAAAAATTCACAACTACCGGTGCTTGTACACCATGTCTTTCAATCACAGTTTTGAATTCCCTACCTTGGTCCATTACCAAAGGCAACTGTACATAGTGATGAGGTAAACAGTTCAATCCCCATAATAGAATGCTATAATGTAAAAATCTCTCAACAGAAATATAGAGAGCTTCAAGGAAGACAAACAAAACTCCTCAGATAAAACTTCTGCTTTCTTTAACTTTTACTAGGTTGGTTGTTTTTCCACAACACTTCTTTAGCACTGTAAGGTATTGTAATGTTTTGTTTTTTAAGTCTCACTTTCAGAAGTAATCTTAACATTGTAACAAATTAAAAAAAAAACATCCCAAGAAAGTTGGATTTGCCTTTGATACCTCTGAGAAGAAGAAATGCAAAAATATCCTTTGTGGAGGCAACAGACAAACATGAAGAATCTCAACCAAAGCTCACTGATCAAGAATAATAAAGGGATTTTTTCTCTATTTTGGAAGACAAAGCATTATATTCTTCATTTTCATTTCTTGCACATTTTTTCAGGTGATATAGTCACTGATACAGCCGGTGATATAGTCACCTCAGCATTGTTCTTTCTTTTTTTAAAAAGAAAGTGGAGTGTGGAAGGTGTTCCTCAGAGGTACACAATAGAGACATTTGTTTCAGAGACATTCAGACTCCAGCTGTATAGCACACTATCATAATATATCCTCTACATAGTATACAACTCAGGTAGGCTAGAATTCAGACTAGTAAGCTGCAATAAATGTTTTATAGTAAAACTTCTAGAGAAGGAGATAGATAGCACTGTTGAGTGAGAAAGAAGTGACTAAAAAGCCACACTCATTCCATCAATAAGGAAGGTCACGCAGGGGAGGTAAGCTGTGTCTCACCAGTGGTCTACCTACTTCAATATCCTGTTTTGGGAAAAAGCCCACATTTACTACTTCAAGAGAATGAAAAGCTATTGACTGAGTCCATCACTGTATGACAGAAAATTCTTTTTTGATCTGTACAAACAACATTCTTACAGATGCTTGCTGTTCTCAGCATGAATGAAGGGCAAAGTTCAAAATATTTCAGGAGTCCCTTGATCAGACTTAATGACATTGCTCTCTTTTACGCTTTCTGTTCTTACCATTTTTCAGATATCTATAAGCTCATTATATGAGGCACTGTAGCAAATGACTACTGACCTTACTGAAAAAAATATAAAGTTTTAGCAATCAGAAACTTCTACAGGTTAGTTGGTGTTCTCTGTTGTTAGCTATATTGCTCTTGGCATGCAAGTTAGCACACTCTAAACTGCAAGCTTGCTCTTGTCAACATACAGAACTAGAGTGCTAATCATTAATAACTCATTCTTAGATAATATTGACAACTGCTTTGCTTTATTATCAATGCCATCTGTGCCTAGCTCCCCAACTTTTCCTTTCTAATCCTCCCAAGCTTGCACTCTGAATGTTTCACAGGCTTCAACAAGCAGAATGGAAATAACAGCTTGAGCTTCTTGAGAAATATCACCAGCCAACTCAGGAAGCCCAGAAAAGAAGGAATAGTATGACTGTAGAATCCCACTGAGTTTTCAGCATGTCAGCTTTATGAATGACATGCTGCCAGATGCTACTTCCTTGTAGTGATACACTGTTGTGAGAAACCAATGTAATACATGCAAAATGATGAACTGGTCTTACTCTATTTCGAGCAGCACTAAAGCCTCAGTAAGACTGATTAGCAGATAACAGTACCTGTAGCATATTAACACACAACAAGAAGCTGGGCTGACTGAAAGCTGAAGTGAACAAACATTATTTAAAAAGTAGCTCTCAGTCATCTGATGCAAATACTTTCCATGCGTGAATTGTCAAGGTGTTTGCATTTCAATACAGCATTGATAATGAGAAAAACACTTGTCCTCACTAACTGAACTGCATTCCTGTGAACAAGTGAAAAAATTCAGTTGTCAAACAAACATTTAGCATAACTCATTGATGAGAAGTAAATTTTAAACAGACTTAACTAGCAAAACTAATACATATTAAGATAATTATAAAAAAAAAAACCATGATGGTTTCAATTCAAGCCTCATTTCCGGATTAACTCAGTTCTGATGAAAATGCAAAGATAAACTGTACAAATAGACTTGAGATTTGATTGTTCTGTGTTAGTGTTTTTGGAAGAAGAAGTGAAAACCAGGAAGATTTTCAAAATGAAAATCAAAAATATGGCTTTTTTAAGTAAACGTACCTTTGATTTTTCAGTATTTCTATACACAATAGACGTGGAAAAATCCTCAAAGTCTACTGTTTCCTCTGGAGGAAAAAAAAAAACAAAAACACAACTACCTTGTTTCTAAATGAATTTGATCACTCGCAATTTCGCAATTTTTAATTCAAGGAAACTGTGATTTCTTCACATGAGCTCATCTGAATGCAAAAATTAAAATGCAAATTCTGTTCAAAGCAGAAAGGTCTGGAACAGATTGCAGAAAGTCTTCTGAATGTCAGTTGAAAAGAAGCTGACAGCAGCAGACAGTGATATCGTCAGCAAATAATAAAGGGAAAGGAGGAGTTTAGGTTGCTTGTTAAGAGTACTTGTCAGGAAAAGAAGGGAGTACATCATGGCCAAAGAAGATAATGTTCTAATAATAAAGGAAGAGACCAGGAGCTCAGAAAGCTTGCCTGCTTTTCCCAAACACATCACTGATTTAAGACAGTATCATCACAAAACTTGCCTCTATTGTATTCCTAGACAATCATAGGTTCAGCAACCTCACTTCTACCATTAAAGAGACACAATTCAGCATAAGGCATCCTTCAGAAGGATGATTAGAGGCTGTCACTTCAAGGCAAGCATTTTGCAGATCTTTGGTGTCCAGGCTGAAAACGGTGACATAGGACAGGAATTACTGCAAGTTCAATGTTTGCAATTATGTCACACAGATGACTGACCAGGGCTGATAACATTCTAGCAAATCCACCATGGAATTTTTTTTTAGCGTGAATAGTGGAGGTTTGCACCAGTGGTGTTCAGTTCTTACCGAACAACCAAGCCTTTTATTTAGTTATTGTTCATCATGCTTCCTTAGCACACTTCACTCTTGACTGTACCCATTAACAGTGTGAAGAAAATAAGCCAATCAGAATAACTCTGACTGCTGGGGTATCACAGAACAAACCTCAAAAGAAGGAAGACTTGTAGGAGGGATAAAATGCTTTGGAAACTGGATTTTGTGTCTCCACCCTTCTGTAACAAGACAGAATCCTGCAAAATCAATGTCTGCTTCATGCTATCCAGACTCTCTAGCCCAGAATAGGAGATGTAATGAAGAAAGAACACACAACAAGAAGCTGGGCTGACAAGAGCTAACGCTGTAACAAGGCACAAAGCACGCCCAGGAGCTACTTCTCTCTGACCCTCATTTAGGACTCTGTGTGAGACTGCAGATGCGTGCTAACAGTGTGAGATCTGACAGGTCTTCTTTGAAAACAGAAGAAAAGACGGGCTCTTTTTTTTTGTTTGGTCATTACTCAGTCTGTCTGTAAAACACTGCTTCTCTAGATCATGTTTTCAATACACACACAAAGTCATCGATAGAACTTGTTAGTTTTTATAGGTTAAGCAGTGGGAATACTTGATTTTATCTCTCAATTCTCAATCTCTTTTTGCTATTCAGAGAACTAAGAAAATTAAAAGCCAGCTCAGTCTCTCCAGCAACTAGAAGCATGAAATATATAATTAATTGATGACTTTTTTATAATGCTGAAAACATGAGTAAGATCTTTTTTTAAATGGAATTATAATTACAATATTTATGTACCTGTTAACGATCAGGTAGAAATCTTTAGGAATGGTCTTTTTTATTGTTATCATTGCTTTGGTGTATTTTAAATAAAAGGAGCTTTATTTATAAATTCTAGTAGTTTCTGACACGCATATTTACATTTTTACTTTACATTTCCACTAAGCAATCCCTCTATCCCTCTATTACATGACATTTGCAGTCCCAAGTAAAATTATTATTTCCTCCCTCTAGGCACACTTTTAATATAAAAAAGAAAGGCTTTAGCAATACCATACAAATCTTTAAACATATACCAAGGCTTCTTAAATCATACTGGATGACATATGTAGAAAAGGAAGTGTTGACTACATCTTTATCTGGTCTAGCCCAAATGATGTTTACACATGTTTACCGTGCTTGGAATTTGCAAAGCACAGAGACTGACATAAGTCCAAAACCAGAAGTCAAATAAAACAACAAGCTGGACTGCAAAGATGGAAAAGTGGTATTTTTTTATTCTCATCTTAATGAAAAACCTAAAGCTTTTTAACACGATCAAATATTTATCTCAGAAACAGCAACTGAAAACACAGCCAGCTTTTGCCGAAGGTAATCTGAAGAGGTTAGTGAAAGTCAGATTGCCTTGGTTAACAAAATACAGACCAGATATTGACTGAATCATCACCTCCAAGTCATTACAAGGAATCTTTTCCCTATCTACAGAAGGGCTTTTAAGTGTAAAGAAGAGCTGAATATAGGCAAATTGATCTTGCATCAATACACAATAGATCTGAAATGTATAGACCTGACCCACTCCAGGGAAGCCCCCAGACCTGACATTTTTGTCTATAGTGTCTTGGAGGCAACTTGGCAGTGTTCAGAGTGCTTAGAAACTTCTCTATCCTTGTAGCTGCTTATGCCGAGGACTCTTCTAGGAAAGTACTCAGTACCATCTGGCCTGCTGGCTATTAGCCATCCACTATGAGAGCAGATGGACTTATCGGAAGCTGCTCATCAAGACAGAGTCCTGGAGCTTATATGTACAACAGCCAAGTGCACCCTCAAGCGGCATGCCCTCAGAGTTTGTTCTGGCTTTGTCCAGAGACAGCCCTGACAGTATATCCAGCAACAAATTCAGTAACAAATTACATGGATGGTCAATCAATATGAGTGTTTCGCCTTAGGGCCAGGAAAGTGTCGATGCAGAGACTCAGACTGCAAATAAGTCACAGAAAATTCTCTAGTTCACCCAGCAGTTCTGACTTGCTGGAATCTCCTTGGCTGTTTCATGTAAGTGAATGAAAAGAAAATAATGGTAAAAAACAGGTCTGTAAGAAACCCCAAACATGGATTTATCCAAAGCAGGATCAACTCATGATTTCAATTATAAAAATTTCACAATTACTATTCCCGTGCTTCATTTTCCCTAACTTTTAAAAATAGAAATGCTCTCAGAAAATTAAAGTTCTTCCTATTTTTAATTTTCCCAAGTGAATTTTATCTCAGATTAGAACCTTTTTTCAAGTGACTGAACAGAACTGGAAAAAGTAAATACACTCCACATCTAAAAACACTCAGTGGATCTTTTGAAGGACAAAATGAATATCTGAAAGTCACAATATTTTTTCTACCTCAGCTTTGATTTCTGTGGAATTCTTCTGATTACAGCCATGCATCACAAACCACTTTATACTGTACAAAACACTGTACCAAATAACAATGCTAATGGCTTTCTGTTTGCCTTCATTAGCCAGAGCACCTCTCATTTGCAGCTCATATTATAATATGCTTTGAAATTCCTTATCTATAAAAGGTTCTAGGATCATCTTTCCCATAGTCTATGCTACCAACGCTCTATCAAAAAACTGCCAATTAAAAAAAAAGCTTAGCAGAAATGCTCATATTTTCCATTGTCAAGATTCCGTATTGTCAAGATCTGTGTGGAAAATAAAAAAATAAACAACAGAGGCTAAAAGGACAGGATGCATGTTATCAACTTACATGTTTTGGTATTTAAATCTTATAAAACATATTTTTCCTACATACATAGGTGCCTAAACATCTATGCACAAGCTTTTAAGCTGTTTTTAATACAAAGACTTACAACTAGAGATATCCACAATACTAAGCTGATTAAAATCTAAGAAACAATGAATGGCAAACTTTGGTTTCTCTTCATTCTTTGGAAACGGTAGAAGCCAATGTCACCTAAGATTGAAAGCATGTTTTTTTTCTCTCTCTCTCTTTTTTATTTTTTTTAAACTTGCAAGTCAGCAAAATATTTGGAAAACGCTATTAGCACAGAGCAGTACATCCACGTAATAGGATTTCACTCACGTTAACAGACACCACCTTATGTTTCAGTAGTGAATCCCCTACATTGTTTCTTGATTCTGACCTAATTTCACCCACAACCTGTGAATCTTGATGAATCTCTTACATTCATCTAATTGAAAATCAGTCTTGCCTGACTTGTCATTGCTTATATACCAACCCTACCAATGCAATTCCACCTTGTAACAGTTCTATTACTAGTCTCAAAGGCAGTTAACTGCCGTCCGTCACAAATCTGGTATCACTGATGATTTTGAAGTCTACCAAAATGTGCGGTAAGTGGTCTGGTCTTCCAGCTATTCCCTTTATTCATTTTAAAGGCTGTAACAACTGAAATTAGATATCTCATAATGCACTGTCACCGAATATCCACCTTTCCCATGTGCTGGAGAAAAGCACTCTTCAGAAGAGTTGTAATAACAAAATGTGTATCTGTGTCTCAGAGAGTCTAGTTCAGTCTGGAGTAGTGGCTTACACTATTAGAAAGATCTTTCGCTTTTACTCATTAGCAATAGTAGCAAAACGTTCTGGAGGATTACATTATGAAATATAATATTTAATGCAATACATAGCACAATGCAGTTAGAGCTGACCAGTAGCAGCAGCAGCATGCATTTCATTCCCATTACCTTCTTACAACTTCATCCTCCAGAGGCTATTATAACAGAGCAGTGAACTGTCTGAGACTGAGATATGCAGTCCCAATTCACATTCAAGTTTATGTTTAGCAGCTGAAATTTCTCAAGACTAGCTCTATATCAGCTGATACTCATATAAGAATAGTGGGTTCTAGTTACAATCTGACATAACAATGGAGACACTACTGTATACTATGTCCTACTAACTACACTCATCTTTGCTAATGTTTGATTACTGCCTGATGGTAAAATAATGGACACTACTGAGGCTGGATGCAGTTAAGCAGGAAACTAGGAATATGCAAGTCCAGATATCAAGCATTTGCCTATCCAATATGTATCCACCTAGAGAAGTTGATCAATTCTCTGTGCTAAGGCTTCAATCCAAAAAAATTTATGTATTTTCTGAAAGTAAATCCATCCCAAGTGAAAAAAAAAAAATCTTTATTGTGAAAATGCTGTTGAATGAATGGAAAGATATTAAAAAGAAACAGATTTTAACAGAAAACACACAGAAAGATGAAAAAATGATTACATATTTCCATGCCAAAATTTTCCACTTATTTCCATTGGCATAATGTCCTTATTGGTCAGGATGCCAAATCTACTACAATCAGCAGATTTAAGGGCTCTCAGCATAAGTCTGGATCCTAATTGTTGCAAATTTAGTTAATGCAAAGGGGGACCGACAAGCATCAGGATTTGAGCCTTTGCCCCAGCAGAGCAGCACAAATAAAATCCATATTCATTAGATGGTTGACAGGAGAATACTGAGCACTGGACTGTACAGCAGAATGTCTGCAAATTTGATGAATTGAAAAAAAAAAAAAAATAATGAGCTTAGGGTTCAAAAGGTTTCCTTTAATGTGCATCAAGCATTTGCATGAAATACACGTAAGTACACAGAATTGCTATTTAGCAATAATGGGTCATGTCAGAACTGAGTATCTCTTGATCTCCTGTCGAGATGACAGCATGCACCATGAACCAGTCTTCTGCTGACATGAAATGAGTACTAGCAGATTTACCTTTAATGAGCTCATCACACTGAAGTACCAGTTAAAGGGAGCGGGTCATATATTATGTTTGTTTAGTTGCCCTGATGTGTCTTGCTTGTTAATTCAATGAGCAAATGTAGTGTTCTGGATAGGAAGCATCCTAAATCCACTGTGCCTGATCAACCTCTACACTGACACTTAGAAACTTTATCTTTGCTAGAACTAGGGTAAATCTACACAACTCCAGGGTGTGCAGTTGAATAGATTTAATTTGTGCCAGTTTGGGATATGGCCTTGCACATCTGCACTTCCTCCTCTCACTATCATTTCTGTCCTATTTTTCTATTGAAAAAGTGCTAAGCTAAGCGAAGTTCTGGGCAAAGGGGCAGTTTCTGCCCCTGTTATACTGGTATTTCCAAATTTTTTTACTGTTTTGCATTTCCCCTTCTGCTGCATGTTTATATGTGATAGAAGTCACATCTGTGTAATCCTTGTGGATCCAATGATGTTTAGAGCATAACAGGAAAAGTAGGAATGAGGATAGGGATAAGCAGACATCCCTATCATGCACTGATAGCACAAAATCTGCAGAAAGATGCTTATTATGTTCTTTTCAAGGTATTTGAGAAAACTGGGATCAGCCAGTGGGCATTACCACATCACATAATAGCATGCACACCACACTATAGCAGATAATAAGATACAGAGAACCTTTATTTCCTTTTCCACAGGATGAACTCATGCTTACCTTTTGCTATAACATCTTCTACACTGCAGAACATGCTTTATGTGATTTCCTAGACAAGAAAGCTCTTCAAGATCCAACAAGGAAGATCTTCGGGATCCTAAGGCTCTGCCACATCTTCATATTCCATTGTATGGAAATTAGTTCGACTGTTTTCTCCATGACAATCAATCCTCTGTTGGAAAATACTTGAGATGTCATCTGAAGTCTTAATCTCTTTTTCCTGTATGTGAAGACAGTGTTCAGTACCATAATAAAAGTCATAAGGTAAAAATCAAACGTTATATAAACCTTGTATATACATACCATTAACATTTTTCCAAATTCATCTTCTCTGTTGCTATTCTTCTAACATCAAGATCACCTTAAACACTCTGTCTTGGACTTCACAGAAAAAGCAGAATGTGATATAGCTGTATGAACATTTCACAGCAAATGTTATTTTCACTGAAATTCATTTAGGGTTATAGCCTATCTGGTATTTCAAGGCAATGCATCATTTGAAAGTGTTTTTGTAAGGCATATAGATCACACAGTAGAATCTTCTCTTCTTAAAGGTAATCTCAAGCTGTGACTTTGATGGTGAGGATAACTAAAAGGGCTCCTATTACAGTCTTCAGTTTTGTTCACAGAGTTGTTTGGGAAACCACATTACAAATCAATTATTTGAAATAATTCAGCTAAAAGATAACCCTTTCTCTTTTACATTAAGAGCAACTGAATCCTGAATGCACAGGTGTAACCATACTGACAGTTTAGCTGGTATAAAGAAAGGGTAAAATGGTGTTGCATGACAGTACTAACAAGCAATACATCAAAAGTTTTCTAAGCAATATTTACTTATTTAGTGTTTGAAGACTTTTTTTTTTCTTTTAACTCTACACTTACTTGAAAACTAGTTCAATCGATTACTAGTTTTCTTGATTCAAAGTATATTCTGCCAAACAAGCTGCTTCCCTAAAGTTTGTCACTTGAGATTCTGAAAGGATATATGAAAGGATTTTGCATCACCTTTAGACTAAATTATATTCCATAACCAGCAATTATTTGCAAAGCAGGTAAAACACAAGAAACATTTACAAAGTAATGGCATCAAAGCTTGCTTCCTTCTGAAAGCAAGGAAGTGAAGACAAATGAATCGGACTTACTGATAAATGATAAACTTCACCCTAACAAAAAAAGCATTTAACTTATGGAAAAAAAGGCAACAGTCATCTAACACACTTGCAGAACAGGTTATGTTGGCTACACAGGTTTCCACAAGACAGAGTTCAGTAATATTAAGAATAGACCAACAGGAATACCAGCATCATGCAAGCTCTTAAGATAAAGGGTATTAACAGTCTCACGTGGAAGCACATGTTGTACATAAAAGCTGTTTTGAGTATAAGGTTGTTGGGTTGGTTGTTTTGTTTGTTTGTTTTTGAGATGAGAAAGTTCTACTGACAATATTACTTACCAACTCTCTTCTCTCTCTTCTCTGTTTCAAGTAAGATGGCCGGATCCAAGCACCCCCTTGCAGTCTTCACTTTAGACACTGAAAGAGAATTCATTACTCATTTCCAGAGCCTTCATCATGGCTATCTCTACAAGCATTTACCTCCTCACTTGCCCCAGAATCAATTGGTTTTGCACTTGAAAGGTATCACTCTTTTGCAGCAATCAGTATGCTTTCTTGTACTGTTACTTCAAACACCGCAGAATAAGTTCACTACCTCTCCTCTTCCCACCTGTCTTAGCCGTGTTCATATTTTTGTTTAATTTCAAGGAATGAATAAAAGAAGAAAAAAAAAAAGAAAAAGAAGCATCCACTGTTTCTTTCTCTCTTTTGCTTAACAGAAAGTACAAATAGGGAGGTTAAGTACGTGCTTTAACAAATACCACTGACAAAATTCTAGGGATTTGTTCTGTTCTTACCCATACACAAACAAAAAGAAATTTGGCTAGAGTAGAGTAAAAACTGAGAATTAAATTCTGTTTCACTCACTGAGTTCCAATAGTTCAATTTATTCCGAGCTACTACTGAACAGTACAAGAGTACAGGACTTTGGATCCAAGAAAAAATGACAGAACTGGTTCACAGTGCAGGAAGTTCTGTTGAGATCCATGAGAAATAGACTCTGGGGAAGTACTAGATAGTATCTTGTCATTTATTTCATGAATTTAGCTACCCCCAGTTGCCTCAGAATACATAGCTTTTGATGTAATTCTTTAAGGCAACAACCCTTAGAAGTATTTTTTCAAACATATCTTCCTTAGCTTCTGCATACTTGTTACCAAAATCAATATCCAAGTAATTAATCCTACAATCAAAGCCTTAGGCCTTCTTACTGTCTTTTATCTGTAAATTCATCTCCCAGTCCTCTCCTTTTTCTAATTGCTCCAAAGATCTCCAGGGAGACATCATCCAACTTATTTCAATGCCCTTAACTTCTACTGAAACTGAGTTAGTTGTAAAGTTATGCTGTTTCTCCTTACTAACTCAGTAATTAGCCCTATTCAGAATATGCCATCCTTTCTTCTCCTTTATTTCTTGTTTTTGGCAACTCCTGTATTCTGCTTAAGCTGTTGATGCTTTCCAGGATTGTCTGTGATTCTGTATGAATACAGTGTATATCTTCAAAATAGGTAACCTCTTTCTTCTGTAGTTTAATGCTATATCCATCAAGAATTTGTTTGGAATATCTCTACCTTGTACTTCAAAATCTAAGGGTATTGTAAGATACAAACTTGAAAACTGACCACAGGAAACTAAGAACAAAAAGCAAATCTGTACAAGAGATGATCTGGACTAGGATTCAGAAGATCTGAGATTACTTCAGTGCTGTGACTGGTTTTGTCCAACATCTTCATGAGCTACTTGGAAAAAGAGGTGGAATGCAGCCTCAGCAAGTTTGCTGATGATGCAAAGCTGGGGGGAGTGGCTGACACATCTGAAGGCTGTGCTGCCATTCAGTGAGACCTGGGCATGCTGGAAAGTTGGGCAGAGAGGAACCTGATGAGGTTCAACAAGGTCAAGTATAGAATCCTATTCCTAGGGAGGAATAACCACTCCCATCAATACAGGTGAGGGGCTGACCTGTTGGAGAGGAACTCTATGGAGAAGGACTTTGGTGACCTGGTGGACAAAAGATTGACCAGGAGCCAGCAGTGTGTTTTTGTGGCAAAGAAGGCCAATGGTATCCTGGAACGCATTAAAAGGAGCGTGGCCAGTGGGTCAAGCGAGGTTATCCTTCCCCTCTACTCTGCCCTGGTGAAGCCATCTGGTAATACTGTGTCCAGTTTCGGGGTGCTCAGTTCAAGAAAGACAGAGATCTTCTAGAGATAGTCCAGCAGAGAATCATAAATATGATTAGGGGCCTGAAGTATTTCCTTTACAAGGAGAGGTTGAGAGACTTGGGGATGTTCAGCCTGGAAAAGACTGAGAGAAGACCTTATCAGTACTTACTTATAAGTAATGAACAGGATTCAAGTGAATGGTGCCAGGCTCTTTTCAACAGTGTCCCAGCAAAGAAACAAGTTTTACAATGGGCACAAACAAGAACATAGGAATTTCCATATAAGCATAAGAAAAACCTCTTCACTTTGAAGGTAACAGAAGACTTAAAACCTTGCCCAGAAAGATTGTGGAGTCTCCTTCTCCTTCTATTTAAAACCTGCCTGTATTCCTTCATGTGCAACCTACTCTAGGGAACCTGCTTCAGCAGGAGGGTTGGACTAGGTGATCGTCGGGGGTCCCTTCCAGTCCTTGTGATTCTGTGATTAACCGTTGAGAGAATAATTTACTATAGGCACAAAATGCTTAGTGACTGTTACAATATACATGCTAGTAACAGTAATTAGGATTATGCAAAGTCTTTGAACAAATACCTTATATTCTTCACAAATTCAATAAAATTTCAGTAAGAAAAAAAATTGCCTTTGCCTTTTAATATCTTCAGTACAAATTTAGAGTCTTTCATTTTAAGAAACCTTTTTGTCATGAAGATTCCTCACCTGTGTGTCAACAGAAGAACAAGGAAAACAATTTCTAAGAAAATTTCTACAGTGCTGGCATTATGCATTCCTAAAATGCTTTCAATTTACCTTATAAGTAAAATGAATCTACAAAATTATAGATTTTGTAATGTTCTTAGCTGACATCAGTCAACTGCTTGGGTTTTTTGCAGTCACTCTATGGCATATCCTAGTTTTCCTTAGATTTGTGCTGTGCATTGTTCGAATTTATTAAATATCCTTAGAGCTTCGTTGATGCCAAAAAAAACAGTTACACAAGTATAAACACAAACAAATGCAGGCTGCTCTGGACAAGTCCTTACCACGACAGCAACACAGCAGGAGACACTAGTGATCTGTTGGAGAAAATCATCAGTATTCAAACAAAATAAAATCAGAGCCTCTTCAGCCATTTCCAGGTAGAGGAAACAGAAACTAAACAAGTCCCTTGAGGCACACTGGAACTCTTGATTCCTCTGTAGTCCTCTGGCAATTAATGCAGTGGATCTGAGCCTTTGGATACTTTCTTTTGGTTCCCATCAGAGTCACCGCAAAATGCCCCATCACCAAGGACTCAGAGTTAAGGCAGACAGGGGGATCTGGGTTACTGGAATTAATTTCAACAGTCATTGTAATTAAATTAAATTGATTGATTTAATTAATTGATTAGTTGAATTAATTTAAATGTCATTAATCACTTCATTTCTCCAATGACAGAATCTGTGGGAGCCAAAGCATCGCAAAGAAAACAGGCAATCTATCCATGCTAAATGCAAGGCAGTTAAAGATAAATTAATGGTGCAAACATGTCACATCATTATATTACAAGGTCAAGGCTACCCTGTCAGACCATGACTGCAGCCTCCTTCACTGTTTCCAACATTTTGTAAGGGATAAGCTTCCTGACGTGGTCAGAATTTGGCAGACACACATTATGACTGAATTTAACTGTTAAATTCAAAGCAAGAAACACTTTTTTCAGCAGTGTGTACAGCTTTATCTTAGAATGGACCAACTGATAGCTCCATAAAGATGGTTTAGCATGCAGTCATCCTCATTTACCCTGGGCTTCCTGACTCTGCCCAGGACCTCATGTGAGCCCCAGGGCTGTCAGTTCTGATCCAAGGAGATTGTAAAAAGGGCCAGGTTTCAGCTCCCCATAGTCCTGCCCTATCTGGCCATGGGTCCCGCCTAGTCAGGTTCAGCAACATCCTGGTCTGGTCCATTTTCATGGCCCTGTCTGGTCAGGCTAGGACTGTGTCTACCTTCTATTTCCCTCATAGAGCCTGATTCCAATTTGCATTCCCAGCTTTACCCTAGACCATGAACTTCTTCAACGATCTGGACTCTGGGCTGATCCTGACTACCATCCCCAGTGCTACTGCCTGATGCTTTGTGCTGAAGCTGAATCATAGGAGGAAAGAAAGTTACCTTATAGCTACAGTCACTATCACTGCTCCTGGTCAATCTTTTGTCCACCAGCCAGGGGCCAGTGAAGACAGCCAGCAAGTTTTAGGGTAGTTTTGTTTATTTATTTATTTATTTTTCTCTCAGACTTTCTAAAGCCTCGCAATTCCACAGTTACGATCTAGGTGCTACTGTTCTGTCACCATATGAAGGATCACAGGCAACTGAGGATAAGCTGGGAGAATGTTCTACACTGAATGTGTTAAAATCAATTGAAACTAACTTTTCATCATATTCCATCAAAGCTGCACATTCACATTGTATATTTCAATTTACTTCTGTGACTTGATCTTTGTCCCTTTGTTATTTCCAACACTCTGTAAATCAAGCTGTTCATTTAATTCTTCCATTATGTCCTTCATATGATCTACTTCAGTTTCCAGTCTATGGAATGAACTGTGTTGATTTTCACAACACAAGTATGCCCATTCGATTTTATTATTTATTTTTTTTTAAGATGTATGAACTGTACCTGTCAGAGAAACTTGGTAACGGTGTTTATTTAACATCCAAATCTTAGCATTGAGTTACTTCACATCTTCCCCCATGAAAGTAATTTTCTGAATTCAACTAAATACAATTACAACTGTATTTTGAATACACGATACTCTTTTCTCTTATTCACCCAAATCTTTGCCTTGCAGTTGTCATTACCAAGTGAATCACATTATCTTAATTCCTTGTGCCCAGTAATAATTTGAATACATTTATGTGCAGATATCTCAGGCTGGTGCCACTGTTATTCAGAGTAGAGTCACACTTCAAAGCTTTGGACATAAATACAGGGATCTTTTTTTCTTTAGTGGATGGTCAGAAATGTCACACTTAATGCTTACAGAGGACTATGTTTTCACATATAATTTATCATTTGTTTGGATTGAATTCCAAATATAGTTCGGGAACTACACTATGTTGAAAAGTGAACTAGGTGATTCCTGTGTGGCTTGTAGCCTACAACCTCATATTAACTTTAATTACGAAAACAACTATGCGGTTGTTTTCAGCACTTCTGTAAAGCACACCTTATTACTTTATAATCTAATGTGACATTTTCACAGAAAATAAAAGCGGAAGCAATTTTGCTCTCCTCTTTCATCTTCTTTTATTTTTGTCGAAACTATACTACCTGGTTTGAATTGAAATTCTACCAGGGGACAGCCAACTAGAAATAGGTGCTTAGCATTTTCTTTAACTAGAACAAAACCTGAAAACTGTATAGAGCTATACTTTGCAGAAGTGGAAATATATTCTAATTACTACAAAGTTAAAAGAAAGTTAAGGTTTGGGTATGAAGACAAAGGAATAATTTCAGTATCTGTGTAAGACCTAGGCTTGGTTACCGAATGCTTCCATACCTAGCATTAGTGATATGATAGCAATATCTTACAACTCATTGAAAGACAGTGAAATTGCATTTGACAAAATACGCGGGGGGTGGAAATCTCAAGTTCAAGTTTGCTTAACAAAACTGATGTCAAAGGAGTGACATATTTCAGTTTGACGATATCATGTTGTCCATTCAGACACAATTTTGAAAATTGCATGTTTCCAGAGGCTAAAATGACCTGTTTGAAGGAAGCAAGGAGAAATTTCAAGCTTGTGAGAGTTTAAATCCTCCAGAACTGCAGAAAATTAGAAAATATTCAAACAGTTGTGTATTCTCCAGCTGTAAGCAATGCATAAAACAATAAAAAATAAATAAACTTAGTGCATATTCTGCATGACAATCAGTAATCCTTGAATCATTTGATATGCTTTTAGCAGCTTTAAGTGAGCTCAAGCACAGGAAACCATGCAGTTCTATTACAGAAATTTGGATGGATTCCACGTAAAATGAAACACAGAGACTACAAAAACTCATGAGAGTACAGCAGATTTTGCAACTTATAGGAAGCTCAAGCTTGTTACCGTGGGGACTTAGCACTAAGGAAAGATCAACTCAATAGTGATTGCACACAGACACAATTCTGACTGAGGCACAATCCGCTACTGATAAAAAAATTGGAATTTACCCAGTAAAAATAGTCACTTGGTTGATAATGTTTTAAGATACAGTAGCATTCTGGCAATGTAAGCAAAAGAAGAACTTTACAACAGAGAGCAAGCAAGAAAACAAGGAAGCTCAGCACAGTAAGATGCACACAATATTTGGAAAAGATACTTGTTTTTTTCATCAAAGAAAATAACAATCCCCACCCCCTTCCACCCCCTTTCCAGAGCTGAAAAACTGTTTAATTTCTTGTCTCACTGGAAAATTAGAAATTCAAAGCAATTAAGAAAAAGTCTCAGGAAGTTTCCATAAAACATTAAGTAGCCTTATCAACCAGAGCCTTCATTAATAAATTAGTAATTTTTCAAGTTCTTAAAATTAAAGTGCTTTTTAAAAATCTCCACTGAATTTCTCTAAGGCTTTAATAAATGGTATTTGTGAGGGAAGCACAGATGCACGAGAATAATAAAACATATTTTTATTGTTATGCCCTGAAACATTTATCTAAATTCTCACAATAAATAAAGAACCTAGGAGTTAACCATACACGTGAAGTCTCTTTAAGGAATCAGATGAAGAATCCATAAAGACAGCTGAAAATGTGTGTGTGGCATGTTTCACCAGGGTAGTTCATGATCATTTATGTCACATACTTTGACTAACAAAAAAAGTCACCATCAAGCAGAAATCATGACTCAGATCCCACAAGCCCACTCAAAGTTTGAGGATGATTTTTCATCTTTTACACTGTTTACTTTGTACCTTTCAGTCATGTTGAAATACAACAGTGGGTTGATCTTGCCCTGCCCACAATACAGATGGCAAGAATCAGCAGCTAAAATTCAAATTACACTTTGTAGACAATAGGATGTACTAGAGGTGATTAGGGCATCCTTTTGCTGAAATAATTATAATTCTGACTTCTTAGAAAAGTTTATCACTTCTTTATTTCTAAGGGAAAATTATTCCCAAACGATTTATTGATTTCTCAAACACTTCCACCTTGACTTACTCCATTTTCTAGCATCCACCAATAAAGTCTATCTCAGTATATTGAGTATGGCACTGATTCTGAGTACTGAAGAGCTCAGAATATGTGTCATTGCTGAAAATATGCTTGACAGGAATTATACTTTTGCAGTGAGGCACAGTTGAACAGAATCAGGATGAGTAGATAGCAATTCTGGAAATAACTTCACTGACATCAATGAGGAAAACAAAACATTTCCCTCTACCTCAAAAAAGATATTTTGGATTAGAGAAGTTGAAAACTTTAAGGATAGATTAACAGGACAGACACCAAACCTTACTGCTGTAGAAGGAGCAACAGAAACACATTCCTGGATGGGTATGGGGAATCACTGGCTAAGCTTTTACTATAACCTCAATCGAAACACTGCTTATGACAAAAGAAGACAAGTTGGTTTTTTTCATCTAATTAATAATTCACTGTAAAGCTGCAGAAGTATTCAATCAGATGATTATATGGAAACTGTTTTGATCAGGGTAGCAAGCAAACACCAGCCAGTCTCCATGCATGAACTCTTACAGTGGTGTTTCATAAGTTGATAGCTGTTTCTTGCATTTTCATCCTCTGCTTTACCCTCTTCTGTAGCATTTAAGAAAAAAAAGGTTATTTCCTCTTTTTCCCTTCTCCTTTTTATTACAGTGGTAAAGGTTAAGTAAAGATAAGAAAGACAATTAAAATGGATGTCACACAGTGGTTATTCTGACACAATAAGCTGACACTCTAAGACAGTAATTGAAATTTGTTGTCACAGACAGCTTGCAACTAGTTTGATGATTGTCATTACACATTCTTCTGAATAAAGCAAAGATGAATGCATATTAAACTAGAAAACCTGTTAGCAGGAAACATCACTGCTTTCCTCATTCAGCACTGCATGGCAGCACTGTTCACTAGAATTATAAAAAATAATGGGTTAAGTTTCAAATACTATCAAAGTAGCTGACATCTCTTCCAGATGCTTTCTAGTACCTCTGAGCAATCTCTTTTTTAATTGTAGCATTTATTTTACCTTTTCCTGACAAAAAGATATTTTGCATCATTCAGCTTCCCCACTGGATAAGCCAATAAACAAGTTCAAATTAAACCTATATCCATTCCAATTTCTCTACGCAATTTGAAAAGCCAACTTCAGCTGGAGACCAGGACATGAAGGGTAAAAGACATGCTCTACCACTATTGAAGCCCTACTGCACAAAGAGTAGAAGTTTAGTCAGGCACTCAGAACAATAAAAATAATCATGATAAGAAAAGATGATAAATGAGAGGGCAGGAACATCTCCCTTGGATGCTGCATCACACCTAAGTATTTTATGTAAGTGCTAGTGTTGTACATGCTGTATCTGTGTTTTCCTGACTGACGCATATAGAGTGTTTATGATGGCAGTTTTTCCAGTGTGAGAGATTATGAAGAAAAAAAAAAAGTTCCAGCCTTCAGGTTGCTCAGAATGGCAGTGTAGGAGCCCCCACTGTCACCTTTAAGAGTGATCATCCATGTGGCTTCTCTGAAAATCTGTACTATACAGCTTTCTGCATATTACAGATCTCTGTAGAATCAGGGAAGGATCAAAAGAGAAAAAAAATGCAAAATTATGCGTTCAAAATTCAGTGTTGCTGTAATCTTCCTAAATTAAATAGCTTTTTTGGGAAAAATTTGAAAATTCAACGTACAAAATCTGAATGCTGAAGTTCTTCATTTCTCATGCTTTTTTTTTTTTTTCTAATAATAACACTGAAGAAACACAGTATTCTGTGAATCAGCTGTAGTGCCAAAAAAGTATGGAACAACTGCTAACATTTTCACATTTCATTGATGTGTAATTGTGTGAAATGAAATGACAAATGCTTTCACATGAAACTCCACAAAGGAGAGATTGTGTACAGCTACATCCAAGATTGTCTTCTAAGTTACTGAATGGCGTCATTGGTTCAAAGAATAGAGTCACAAAAAGAAATTGAGAGATTGGTTTGTTTGTTTGCTTGTTTTTTATAAGTGTTTTCTACTGTTTGCTAACTTGTTACAATTTCTTTGCCAAGACCCAGTTATGAAGAAAAGCAGCTGCTGAACGAACAGTGCAAAAGAACTTACATTGTAGGAAGAGCTTACAGAGAAGCACAAATCTGAGCCATTTGTGCTCTAAACTACTCTTCACAGAGCTGTAAAAAAAGACTGGACAAGAGTGAGTTTCAGTCTCATTCTCCAGTGAACACACTCTAAAGACAATACCAGAAGTATCATTTTCTTTTTTTTTTCTTCTTTTTTTTTTTTTTTTAACTTATGAATGACTTAATTCCTTGGCTTAACAGCCCAAGAAAGCAACATCCTCTGTGTGCTGTAGTACCAACAACTGGTGGTATGAGTTCAAGCCAATAAATAGAATAAGCATTTAGAGTCCGTCTATGGAAACTATCCTTAGGTCCATCCCAACACCATGTATCTGCACAGATAATCAAAAGATAAATGGCTGCATAAATCACAAAGATCTGCCTACATTTCAGTCAAAAGCACTCTGACATACAGCCTTGGAGTCTTTTCTGTATTTCATGATCAAACATACAGTGCTTCTCCTGGCAAATGACCGTTTTTACCCATTTGGCAGAATATGAATCAAAATCAATCAGAAGTATAGCCCAACTCTTATGAATTTAAGACAAGTCAAAGATACAGCATTAAATGAGGCTTTCATAATTCTCCAGGCAGATCTGGTCTGCTAGGATGTAAGTTCAAGCTCACATGTACTACAAGTAGTCTTAAACATTGCTACAGAGCATTCTAGCACTCCTGAACTTGTAAGCAGTTAGTGAAGGGCAGTGACTATGGAAAGCAGAATGGAAAAATCACTGAGTCTATAAAGTAAGATGAAGCCTCCATTTGTTTCTTTAAAGCCGAAGTTGGCCACAAATTAATAAAATAGCATTTCCATGTTAACCATGGTTTTTATGGATTGCAATTAGATCCAAATGTAAAAAATCAGTTCACTCATAAACAAAGAAACTGTGAAGGTTCCCACTGGCTTTAACCATATAGAGTTGGCTGCTACAATATGTATCACAGATGAGCAGCAGATAACAGTATCTTTTTCAACTATCTTAAACAGAAAACAATGACTTTACAGCTTTTAAAGACTTCAAATCCCATAAAAACTGAGTAACAGCACAGGCTTTGTAAAAATTGTAGATAGGAAAGAAATTGGCCTATCATTGTACTGTATATTTGCTTGGTGCCTTAAATACTAATTTAACTTCAGTACAGTTGGAAAACTATGATATTGATGCAAATAATGTCAGCCAGTATAGGTGTTCAAGCATACATTTTTAAATTAATGAAAAGTACTCTTAGCTTAAGGAAATACGGATGTCAAAAATTAAATACCACATCTGAATTATGTGTATTAATAACATTCAGCAATGACAAATTCAAACTGCATTTATTACACTGCAATTACACATTAATTAATGTTTACAGAGTATTTTGGAGAGATACCTTGCTTCTATTTGGAGCAGACTTTGGCAACAGCAGGGAACACAATAACAAAAAAAATACAGAGCTGGAGAATAGTGGTCAAAGTCCAAATTTCCTTTACTGGAATATTCAGGTTGAAATTATATCTTACCGCTATTACTATATGCATGGAACTACTACTGAATACACAGTTTGACTGACAGTAATGTTTTAAAGATCTTATTTCTTAAAAAGAAAGACAGTTTACTATCACATCCTTAACAGGATGTTTCCTTAAAGTCCTAAATGAGAATAGGATGAAAAGGTTTGGGACCAAGGGAGTCTTCAAAGATTAAAATCAATAATTTGGAAGGTGGAAATATTTATATAACAAAATATGTATATAACAAAAAGAAGACATAGTTTGGTGTATTTAGTACTGAGGGACCGGTACTATTCCGAAACTATCTAGGGTGCAGAACAACCAGGGAATCAACCCCAGCCAGCACGGGTTCATGAAAGGCAGGTCCTGCTTGACCAACCTGATCTCCTTCCAGGACCAGGTGACCCACGTAGCAGATGAGGGAAAGGCTGTTGATGTAAACTTCAGCAAAGTCTTTGCCACTGCCTACCACAGTATTTTCCTGGGGAAGCTGGCAGCCTGTGCTCAGGAGAGGTACATTCTTCACTGGATAAAGAACTGGCTGGAGGGCTGGGTGCAGAGAGTTGTAGTGAATGGAGTTAAATCCAGCTGGCAGCCAGTCATGAGAGGTGTTCCCCAGGGGTCAGTACTGGGGCCCACCAATATTCTTACTGATAATATGGATGAGGGTTTCAAGTGTACCCTCAGTAAATTTGCAGACGACATCAAGTTGGGAGGAAGTGTTGATCTGCCTGGGGGTAGGAAGGTCCTTCAGAGGGATTTGGATCTGGATCACTGGGCTGAGGCCAGTGCAATCAGGCTGGGGCTGAGTGGCTGGAAGATTATGTAAAGGAAAAGGACCTGGAAGTATTGGTTGATGCTTACTGCCCTCTACAACTATCTGAGAAGGTTGCACAAAGGGAGGATCAGGCTGGATAACAGGAAAAATAGAAGAGTAATCAGGAACTGGTATGGGCTGCCCAGGAAGGTGGTTAAATCACAAATTATGGAAGTGTTCAAGAAACGTGTAGACGTGGTACTGAGGAACACGGTTTAGTGGGAAATATTGGTGGTAGGTTGACAGGCGGAATAGGTGATCTTAGAGGTCTTTTACAAGCCTAACGATTCTATGATTTTAGGGAAAAATCAAAGTGGAACCTTATTTATCTAAGTTGTAATAAATTCCTAAAACTAGTATTCAGTAGGAAACTGGTCATGGCCTTGAAAGGAAAATAAGTTTTGATTCTACAAGACTGCCATTGGGACTTATATGCCTAGGTGAACTGCAAATTCTGAGCCCAGAAAACTTTAGTTACTTCTTTACTTACCCAAGGGGCTGGGGTCCTACTGCCTTATTCAGTATTTACTTCCTTTTCCAACCAACAACATGATCAAGCTCATAGCTTAATCACACTCTCTCTACAGATTTATTTTTTTTTCTTTTTCTCAGAAGATTGAAAAGAGGTGGACTTATGTGTGGATTTTCAATAATTAATACTTCAATTTTACCTTTTCCAATGAAACAGCTTATACTTTATCTGAATATATTAGTGACATTGTTCATTGTTGCACAGTGCCTCAGCTTTAATTCTAAACTCATGTATTTCCTAGGATCAGAACAACCTTATTCTTCAATCCAGAAGGCTGTATTTCCAAGTTTTAAAAGTCTATTAAAAATTTATAACTTAGGTATTTTTAATACAGTGTGTGTGCAGATATAGCCTCATACAGGGTGCAAATATCAAGGATCCATACAAAGAACATAAAATATACAGATTGCTAAAATCCTTTTATTCTCTCCAAGGTTTTCAAAATAAAGCTTTACAACTTTCTCATAGTATATACAACAACTAGCTGAACTTCCTTACTGCCTTGTTTGCAGATTATTATTTTTTAGGCTACATTTTTGCTTTATGAGGTACCTTTTCCAGTTGCAAGCAACTGAAGGGCAGAAAAGATACCCAGAGGAGCAAGGAGGGCTCACTGAATAGAGTCATAGCAAAACCGAATCCTTTTAAAGGACTTGTCTTTAGCAGAGGAAGCCTGAAAGATAGATGGAAGCAAACAAAGTTGTTTCAATGTGAAGTGTTCCATTAAATGCTTGAATGGCCCTCACTAATGCATAAAGCTCTCCAGAATGGTGCTGTGAGTCAGTAAAGCAGGTGCTAGGCTGAGGGGCAGACACTGGAATGCAAGTGCCAGTTAGGCTGCCTTTTTCTGCCTGTTCAGGATAATCACTTCAGTGCCCATAATGCATCTTTGTGAGAGTTACTGCCACAAATCAAGAGTTTAAAACCCTTTAGCAACAGCTAAAACTGTTCAATTTGGAGACAGGATGGAGAACACTGAGGAAATACAAATAGCAGAACAGAAGCAATTCAGTTCTGCTGCAGCCTTTGTGAGAAATAAATGTACTGACCTGGATTAACGGGGCTAATAACACTACACAGTGCTTTGTTCTTTAGTAGTTTCCATCTGAGCCTCTCAACATTTGCTTGAGAGAGAGAAGTATTTATTTCTCTCCTCTGTTTGGGGAGCAGAAGAAATGAAAGTGATTTGTCCAAAGCTGCACAAGTTTTAAAATGAGCTGAAGTCATAACCCCAAAGCCTGACTTCCCTTTTTTAAGCTCACCAACACTTTCAAAAAGGCAGCATGAGGTACAGAAGGTTTTCAATACCACATAAACAGCTCAATTCGGGGAAAAAAAGAAAAAAAAAAAAAAAAAGAAGAAAAAAAAAAAAAGAAGAAAAAAAGAAAAAGAAAAAAAAAGTGGTTGATTGTCTTAAGCAAAGCAAATAACCATAGAAATTTGCAAGAAAGAGACAGAGTTTTACATAATAAAAACTAACTAAAAGTTCTAACTTAATGTAGACATTTATACTGTCTATATCATAGTTGGTTTGTGAGGTTTATAATTGTTTAAACAAAAGAAATGAAGCAGCTGTTTCCACTGAAACAAAATGAAAAGTAGATTTTAATTAAAACCACATTCTGTGCATAAAATTTCATTTGTAATTTCTTGCAACAACAACAAAAACTCAGTATCTCACAGAAACTGATGCCTCTGTCTGTAAAATTTTCTTCAACTACATTTTTTTAAAATAAGTAAGTTTGCATCATGATAACTGACAATGACTTGTACCATTTGTTCATTGTTCTGATCCATGATACCAGTAGCTTAATTTTCTACCAAAAGCGCTATGATAATCAAGTCCAGCTAAGACTCTCAAGCATTTCAGAGTGCTGAAGAAAGAAATAAAAATGGAGACCCTTTGTTATATACCTAGTGATTTCCAGAAATAATTTACCTACCAAAAATCCCTCCAGAACAAAGCTTCCATTGAAACAAACTGCCCCTTGTCCTAACACTGGACTGTGCCTGTCCAAACTACATAAGAACAGTAATGGTGAACTGCAAGCCACAAGACTTGTCTGGTTTTCAAATACACAAATATACAGAATGTGTTTTCCACATACCTTGCTGAAGTCTTTAAAACTTCTGCTCTGCAGTTTTCTTTTGAAAAGAAAATTAATATGAATCCATGCAAATTAGAATGAAAGACTGAAGTTTCTGGTAATCCCTGGTAAGACTATTCAGCAGGATTTGAATACTGTCTTCAGGTTAATCATTAATCATCCAGGAATCAGCTGATACTTTTTTGTTTTGTTTATATTAGGAATGGTTCCACTGCAGCTCCTTGGGGAAACAACAAAAATTTCTCTAATGCAGTTCAAATGAAGAAGTGTAGAACTCTCTAAGAATTTAGATACTATATCCGAACTCCTCCTGTGATATGGGAAAAAATAATTTTACAATGAATTTCCATTTATAAATCTCCAAAATGCAAACAATAATTTTGATTTTGTACCTTGCATGGAATTACCAGTTTTCAGAATTCTTTGGGGAAACTGACAGTAAGGATCTGTTACTAAAATACATGTCACTACACTAAAACCTTTTGAGCACTAATTTTATAACCGCAAAACGACTTGTACTCACTGGTCTAAATCACATGATGTGCACAACCCTTCTGAGCCTGATCAGATCACTGCACCTATACACCATCTTCATGATATCAACAATTCAGTTAGACCAGATAGTTTCTTAAATGATCATTTTCTCATGAGCTGCTATTCCTCTCTTATCTAACACCCTGCTGTGTGCACTAATGATAGTTACTGGTCTTCTAAGTTGGCACCTCAATGCTCTTCAGACATGATGGAACAACATCTGTCCCAGGTTTCTTTTCAAGCTCAAGGTGGCTATTTCATCTGAGCCAAAATCTTTGAATGTTCTTAAAAATAAATAATATCCTTGAAAATGAAGAAAGTACAGCAATGATCAGTGATTCCCAGTGTGGGATTTTTAAACACTTCATTTTCATCTTACCTGAAGTATTTTATGTCTTTGAAATAAAGAAGATAATATGAGATGAACTGCCTTTCTGTCTAGCAGCAGTGTGTCTTGCATTAATGATCAATTACACCTACCTACATCTAAGAACAGATTTGTGCTAAGAAAAGTATTACGGTTTGAACTTGAAATTATGATGAATAGAACTGTAGCACTTTCTCATCTCTTTCTACTTCTATGAGAAGATTCCAAGAGAAATATAATAATTCTATTTTTAACGCAAAGTAACAGTTTTACAAGAAAATATACCAAATAACATTTTCCAAACACATGAGAGGTTAATTCTTAACATGCATCAACTAGGGAACCAAAGAAACCGGGTCTGGGGGCTTCTGAGTTCACTTTTTCCTGTCTCACACCAACTTCCTAATGTCACTTTGACTATGCCTCTTTTCTCCTCTGCAGAAAGGGGACACTACTTTATCTTTGTCAGTGCTACAAAGCCTACTCAATAGTATCTGTAAATAACATTCAGTACCTTCAAGTACAAGACACTCAGAAAGCTTTGGCCAGTAGTTTGCTGCTGCACAGAAGAAAGGTACACTCCACTCCTAACTATCCTTTAAGATGTATAGATTCTAGTGATTTTTCTCCCCCACTAAATCTCTAAGTATAATTCAGGCTTAAACATTTAGAACAGAGTGTCTGTGTAAACACAATTGAAGTCTTTATTCCTATTTAATGCAACAACACTTGTCCTCTGTTTCACAATAATTTGAAAGAAAAAAATGCTAGGGATAGGCTTCCCTAAGAAGGTAAGGACACAGATAAGAACTGCAAAAGCAAGACTGGGGAAAAAAGGGTTTTCAGAAATGTTTCTTCTATGAAACTAAACATATCAAACACTTATTACCAGAATAACACAAGTAATTTGATTTTTTTCATATGTATTTCTATAGAAAGATGGCATTTTCTACTATAGAAGTCTTAAAGTCTAATCAAAAGACAAAACAAGAAGCAACTGCTAGAAATTAAAACCAAAATAAATGAACACAATAAGAAGCTTTTTTAAACAGTGTAAATGGAAAATCTTCAAACAAACTACCCAAAGAAGCAGCAGATTGCCAATATCTGGACGAGCAATTTTTTGAGAAGGTAAGCTTCAGTCTAGTACAAGGTCTACTTTGTACTAGACAGAATGAAATAAAAACTGTGAGTCTATTTGATCCACGCCATGCACAACACTAGACTGAAAGATCTTTTCTGACAAGGAAAACTGTGATTACTCAATATCTCTAGAATAATGCACAGATTCAGGGCAACATCCTTCCTAAAAACTCAATCAGATGTGACTCCTTTGTATTTTAATGAAATTCTTAATTCAAAGAAAAATTCACAATGGCAGATCACTTGACAATACTCTCACAATGACTGATCCATGATTCCACAGCTTCTGGACTTCCCCTTGAAAAAAAGTCATCTCCTATTCCCATGCTGTCAAATTAATGATGGAATACTTTTTCAGGCAAAACTCCAGCTTTTCTCATGGAATAAGTCTTGAATGGGGAAAATGACACATAGCCTTTCTTTGAACAAACTAATATCTACATTTTTTTCTTGAAATAGCACTCTGCACTATATAAACTAGATTAAATAAGGTGGAGCCAACAGTGCTGCCTACCATTACAGTAAAAATCCTCAAGCAATCCTAGAGGCTGCAATACCACATCACTAATGTAACCTGAATTTAGGTTTCCATGACAGGTATCTACCAGGCTGTTAACCATTAATACTGTTTAACAAGGGAAAATAAATTGACAAAAGCCATTCAGCTCTATCTGAGAATATACTCAGAGAAAAGTACTTAGTTGCATTAAGATAGTATTGAGACATTCTTCTCTGAAATGTGTTATTAGCTTGGTTTGAATCAATCACTGCAGTTTGGCAGGGAAATTCAGCGGTTTCATTTTGTAATCAGAAACGCGGCCTCATGTATATTGAGAAAACTTCTCCTTTGGTTAATAAGTATCTGAAAAACTACAGCTCTCAAGCTCAGCAGGGACATATTTTAGCTATTTAAAAGCTCCAAAGGCCCCAGTTACAATGATAATTTTCCATGCACTTGGATGTTTTCTTGCTGAGATTCTGCACACACAACAGCACACTTACTAAGTAGAGTCTGAAGGAGTCTTAGGTTACATAGAAGCATTTTATGTACCTGATGAAGGTAGCTCTATGTGTCCATTCACTATTACTTTTATAATCTTTCAGCGATATGTTGCCATGCTTAGATTCCTATCATTTTTCCTCTATTCACAAGGAAAAATAAGGTGGTATTTAATGTCAGAAATCACCAGGGTTCCCAAAAAATGGCTGTATTAGAACTGTGAGACCATGGCCTGAACCAGCGATTGAGCACCTAATAAAGAGGCAGAAATTTCTAAACTAGCCTCTACTACAATACAACCATCATTAAGACAGCAGATGTATTCAACTGTCATACACAATGACAAAAATCATTCATTAATTCACTGAATAATGGCTGCTTGTTGACTAACTTGGACCAAAAAAACAAATATACACATTCAAAATTGTTTGTGGGATTCCATGGAAGAGCTCCAAAATTATATACCACGGAGCTCAGCATGAGAGAGGCCATTTATGAGGATGCCTTTGAAGGTCTGGATTTAGTCAAATTTACTGGAGGGATGAGAGATTTAATACTTCAACAAGCTCCCCTACATCAATATGGGACATTAATATAAATTCAAAATCCTTTAGTGGATTCCAAGGCCACAATTCATCAGGCCACTCAATTAGTGGCTGATTTAGGAGAAACAGAGCACCTAAGATCTAGGTGCAATATTCATACGGTACAGAAAAGGGAATTACATCTTCAGGAATTCTAAGCCTGAAGACCCACTTGGAGGGCTACACAATCAGGACCTCTGACAGTTTCCCACAGGCACATGTGGAATGATTTGATACAGGCTGGGGTACAGTTTAGTAAAACTGACAAACAACCAAATCATGTTCTCCTAAGTCTACGGAGACAGCTAAATGAAAAGCAACATTTTACACCATCCCCAATGAAGAGAGAAAGTATCAGAATTATAGATAACATTCCTTCACAGGTGTAAAGGCTAGAAGACGTACTGATACTGTCTGAAAAAACATCAGCCACCCCAGGTGATCTGGGCAGCTATGGCTGGGCCTCCAGAGAAACAAAACTTGGGAATTTCTCAGCTTATGGTGTGAAGGGGAACCCAAGGTCCCCAGAGGATTAGAGATGCCAGAGGGGACTGGAGGACTTGTGTAGAACTAACCATATATTTGTCCCAAGGAAATATTCAAAAAGTAATGGCCCTGATAGATACAGGTTTTGGGTGCCTACCTCCTCAGGAAGACAAAATGTCCATTGCACCAATCCAGGAGTATATATTGGGCATGGACATACGTGGGGACAGACTTTCCAAGCCAATATTGGAAAGCTCAGGTTATGAACTAGGAGTACAAGTGTTCAGGAGGTGCAATTGATTCTGCAGGGCTATACAAAGTATGAGTCCAAGCGAGCGCCCCAGTTGTGCAAGATTTACTAATATGAAACAGTATAGACTGCTGGGAGGTCAGGAGGAAAACACAACAATACAAGAATGGGAAAAGGTAGGGATCATAAGACCAACAAACAGCCCTACAACTCCCCTGTGTGGCCAGTTGAATAGAAAATTAGAAGCCTACCATTGGGTCCCAGAGTTACCAATACATTCTTTAGAATTCCCACTGTTAATGAATCACAAGACCAATTTCCATTCACAATGGAGTGTAGGCAGTGGACCTTCCAGGTTCAACCCTAAGGGTCCATACATTCACCAACCTTTTGTCATAATTTGTGGCCTGTAACTTGGTGGGGTGGAATAAACCAGATAACGTCAAATTATACCATATACCAATGACTTAATTCTAACTTCTGCCTTTCTAGAAAAGCTTGAAAAGGCAGTAGGCTTATTATCAACCTACCTACAAGAGAAAGGGTGGGCTATCAACCCATAAAATGTTCAAGGGCCCAGATTATCAGCAAAATTTCTGGAAGGGGAAGATGAAAGTCTGACCTAATACCATTACTGATAAAATACAGGCATTTCTAGTGCCAACTATGACAAAACAACCATAAGAATTTCTGGGCATTTTGGAAGACTGGAAGGCATTTATATCCCACCTTGCACAGATCCCGAGGCCTCTATGTAAACTACCTAAGAAAGGCCAATTATGGGACTGGGGACAAATAGAACAGGAAGCTTTCTAACAAGTAAAGATAGCTGTTAAACAAGCACCAGTGCTTAACACATTTTATCCTACTCTCCTGACTGAGCTAGATGTACCTGTACCCAGGAAGGATTTGGCTGGGGATTGTGGCAACCAGAGTTCTGTTGAACCCCAAATGAGTTCTAGTCTTAGTTTTTGTGTAGAGCAGAACAACAACATAGCGTGATTGAAAAACAAACATTGGCTATATACTCTGCTTTGCAGACAGTAATGCCAAAAACATAAACAGCAGTGGCAGGAGTAAAGACAACACTACCTGTTCAAGAATGGGTAAAAGATCTCATGCATTCTCCTAAGACAGAGGTGGCCCAGGCCCAAACAGTGGCACACTGGGTTGCCTATCTGTGGCAACACAGCCACTTGTCTCCCTCACCATTAAATGAACTACAAAAAATACTTGGCCCAGTAATGTACCATAGTGATGCTCCTGGAGAAACTACTCCTAAAGAGGAGTGCTGTACAGGAAGGAAAATACCCTTTTCCAGAAAATATCTGGTACCCAGATGGGTCCAGCAAGAGGAGTCTAAGTAAGTGATAAGTAATTGCATACCATCCCTTACCTGAGATCATCTGAGTTGAAGAAAGGGATGGGCAGAGTAGCTAGTGGGCTGAACTAAGAGCGGTGTGGATGGCCATAACCCAGGAATCAGGTAACAGTGCGCTGAATATCTGCATGGATAGCTGGGCAGTCTACCAGGGACTTATGCTTTGGGTTGCACAGTGGGCTGCTCAGGATTAGACTATCCAGTCCCAATCAATCTGAGGCAGAGACGTGTGGTTGGATATATGGAATGTGGTTAGGCACAGAACATTATATGCGTACCACATATCGGGACAGCAGCCCATGCAGTCACCAGGGAATCACGAAGCTGACACATTAGCTCAGATAAGATGGCTGTTCACCAGCAGAGAACACTGCCCAAAGGATACATAACAAGTTGTGACATGCTGGACAAAAGATAACATAGGCAGCGGAAAAAGCATGGGGGCTGCCTGTTCAGATGTCAGATCCTGTCCAGTCAAAGCAAGAGCAGAGCCATTTCAGTAATATTCGCTTCATAAGCAGCATTTTCTGTTTAGGGACAGTACATTTTAGATATTAATCCAGTTCCTGACTCAGGCTTAGATTTTAAAGAACCCCAAAGACACAGTTGCAGATTTTATTTTTATCTTTTTTTTTTTTTTTTTTTTTCCTATCAGAGCCAACAAGCTTAATATACTAGGAAGCTAACTGCTTCTCTGTAAGATGAGAACTATATATTCCTTCTAAAAATAGCATTTTTAGTAGTCTAATTTCTCATCACTCTCTTCAACTACCAGAAAGGAGCTGCAACCAGGACAGCATTGGTCCCTTTCTCAGGTAACAAGTGATAGAACATGAAGAAATGGTCTCAAGTTCTGCCAGGGGAGATTTGGACATTAGGAAGAATTTCTTCATGGGGAGAATGATCAAGCATTGGAATGGGCTGCCCAAGTGTTCTGAATATTCAGACAAAAAAAAAGCCTTCATATTTAGAGGTAGTGATAATGGCTGAGACCAACAATGGACTGTAGCTATATATGTTCCTGCTTGGTATTTTCTGTGTGGTGAAACATCACCCAATAAATCTTAACAATGAGTCTCAGTTTGAGTATCATGGTAGGGCCACAGCCTTCAAAATTCTTAAAGGTCAGCTATTGGACCCTGAACTCAACTTAATGGGCTGTAAATTAATAAACATAGTGATGGTGAAAGTAAGGAGACCAGAAAATTAGGCAGGCACTACAATTCCAAAACAGCCTTTAGAGATCAGAGAGGAGGATGAGGATCAGAAGGAAGAAAAAAAAAAAAAAAAAAAAGAAAAAAGAAAAAAGAAAAAAAAGTTAGTTTAATATTCAATGTTATTGAAAGTATCATGTAGAAGACAATGAATCCTGGATCATACTAAAATTCACACTACTTTTTTTTAGGTAACAAAGAAATGAATGATTCACAGTACACTTCAAAGTTCAAAACTACCACCTCTTCCCCAGACATAGTCATCGAACGGGCAGTAGTGAGCTAACAAGAGGACAAGCAATCACAATGCCTTACACAGTTCAAAACATTGTTCTTATAGTTTCAAGATTTCTCTAGTTGTGCTGTCAGAATGAGATCTGAGACATGTCAACAGCCACTGTCCTCAGACACACATACACTTATCCCAGCTTTGCTTCCGTTCAAGTATGTAGAAGTCAACCACAACACTGACATGACATGGCAGTAATAGAGTTTATAAAACATTTCAAGGTATCTTCATGAGAGACAGGAGGGTGAATTATATCAGATTCAGAACAGGGGGATACACAGACTAAGGGGTTTGACCCTGCAAACCAGTATGTTAATCTCAAAATCACTCCAAGCAAACAAATGTGAGCACAGAATTCTAATAAAAAGGAACTAGCTAAGCAATAAAAATAATAATTGTTTCAGAAGCAAAAGCCTCAATTCCTGTAATTTCTTTATCCACTAAAGAGAAAATGTATATTTGGAAGATCTATTATGTTTCACAATTGTTGTGAGATTTATCTAAGGTCAGAATTAAAGTACCATGGGACTCCAGGAAAAATTATTTTATGAATATTTTAGTCTAGACTTAAAAGTCTAGGTCACTGGATAAGGACGAGATTTCCAGATAAACATTTATACAAGTTAGATGGGGGAAGTTCTGACTTAATCTAACATACAACACTGCAAATCACTTTCATGAAGAAGGAAGGATACAGAGTTAAGTAGAAGGTGACATCCGAGATTAATTAGCTGATCAATTTATCTTGTACAATAATGCCTACTTTCAGGTTTGTTCTCCTCCTTCAGCACTGTTTTAACTTTTCAACCTAAAGAAAACCATACTCTAGTCTTCTCAATCATTCCAAAGGACAAAGAGATCACCCATGTCTGAATTTATTCCTCCCCATTTGTGTGATAACCATCTTTTCATTGTTTACTCGTTAGCAGAATTTTCAAGGACAAACTCAGACCCAAAATAAACAGGGGCAACACCTACTAAATTGTGCCCAACTGTTACATTTGGTCCATATAAATATGGTTTTCTAAATCTAGATAACTCTATTTTACATTAATCCCTTGCACAGAATTGCCGGAAAGGCCAAGTAGCAAAATTTTAATACTAGGAAGAATACAATGTGATTCATCTATCCTCAATTATTCAGCAGCTGCTAATCTGCTACAATGTAGATGGTGCAGAAGACCTAGGACAGTGATTAAGAACCAACTAATCAACAAACAAACAAACAAACAAAGGCAATGTAACATGTTAAAGAATATTTCCCTATAGACCACAGGATTGGTTCCAGTGCTGAAGGTCCTGATTTATTTTATTTTTTTTTTTGGTAAATAGAGGTCCTGTTATTTTCACAAAATGCTAATTTGTACCTACTGCACTCTATATTTATTAAACAGATGATTTATTTTTAATAAATTTTCTGCTGCTGACATGAGGAGTGATGACATGAAGAATCACTGAAACAGAGACCATGTAGGTTCTTCATTTGTCCACATGTAAATTTTAGCCAGCGTTTTTTGGAAAAGCTCATCCTTCTTATCTCCAACTAAAGGCACACCAAGAATATTCCAAGAATATTACCACTGTTAATATCTAAAAGTGGAGCTCGATCATGAAGCTAGATTTAAAAATATATATATAAAAAAATTAAAAAATATATTCTAAAACAAAAACTCTCATGTGTGCATTTGTATGAGCAGATGGAACGGGCATCCACTTTAGTTCAACCATTGATCTCATTTTAAAGCAATTAAACATTCCTGCAAAGCATATGTGACGCAAGCAGTGGAGCTATATGCAAGTGAATAAAAACTGGAAATTAGAAACAGTGATTAACTAACAAGCTCACTATCTCCATTGCCCAAGCTGAGAGATTTGGAAGACAGAAATATTTATTAGATAAAGGATTTCTTAACCATATCCTATTACAAAAAAGAAGATACATTATAAATTCATAATAAGTAAATATAACTGTATAAGCAGGAATGAATCAACATAAACTTACAGAAATGTTTCCTAATGCATAACTGTCCCAACATTATATGTAACAATTTGAGCCTTAGTGGCACTCCCAAGAGTACTATAAAATTCCAGTCCTCAGAGACGAGCTAGACAGACAAAACTCTCATTCCTTTTCTCTAAGAGGATCAGACATTCTCCACGTACAGAAAGCGCTCAGGATCTGCATCTGATACACTGCCATCTCTGGCATTATGTAACTCTCTATAAAACAGAAGCACTGTCAGTCTGCCAACACATTGACTAAACAAAGTTTGTAAGTGTGAGGTGAAATTTTATTTTCTCTGAGATCTTAGAAACCAGGTAATGACAGTGTCAAAAAGGCACACAGGCTAGAAAGAGAACTACACAAGCAAATATAATCTTACCACCTCCATTTTTTCCTTAGTCTTGCTTTCCAGAACCATTTTTCCACAACTAACACCCCCTTACAGCACCAAGAATTAACAATTCTTATCTTTTTCTTATTATGACCATTATCTCTAAAACATTATCTCTGAAACAGGCCATTATACAAGTTTTTGATATATTTAGCAGAGTATAATCCATCTCCTCAGATAATTAATAGTGCCAGAAGAGATCCTTGCAAAAGCATGTCTGCTTCTTTTGGTGAATGTAGTTTTTCCTCAGCACACTCTTGCAAAGAGTATGTTGAGCATTAAATGAGTTTCTGATCACTCAGGACAAGGTCATTGAGGCCATCACTGCTGTCCAAAGCAGAATAATGGAGCTATAAATAACATTTAGATCAGGGTTAATAAGAGGAAGATAATGAGTGAAATAGGAGGTCACATTGCAATGTACTGTAAACTGTTTGGCTTATAAAGATGTTCTACAGAGAGTCTGGAGCTTTTTCTGTCTTATCCATAGGGAAAACAAAACAAAACAAAACAAAACAAAACAAAAAAAAAAAAAAAAAACAAAAAAACCTGTCTTTTACTGTTTTTACTACATTTAGACTGATTTTGTCTTCATCAAATGTTCATTTTCCTGTTGGCTTCAGCCAAATAAGAACCAAATCCTGCTGTGTAACTGAGTTCCTGCACTTTAGGAAAATAAAAAATATAAGGTCAGAACTGAGTGAAGAGTATTGTTGTACAGAAATGGATAGCATTGTCCCACATTCCACTAATTAAGGACAATGAGATAAAAAATATCTAACTTTTGTTACTCAGTGCATTGGACAAGCACACTTGTTTCATCCTCACAGCTTGGCAATGATTCTGATTCATGGGGTTAGCTTATCTTGCAGGTCATGATAGACTGTGGCAAGGGTATCACTCTATAGTCCTCCGATAACTCAACATCTACCACTTTTTTCCCCTCCCTGAATATAGGAATGAATAAAACATTAGATTGTGCTTACCATCTACATACTCTAAAAAGCAACCACCTCTGTGGAAGAAACAAGTAAATTCCCGAGTCTTGAGCCCAAGAATATGGAGCATTTTCAGCTCTCTGAGCCCAGCAGCCCAATCCAACTCACCCTAATAGAGCAGTGACAGCAGCATGCCTATCTCTGCTCTGCAGTTCCTTACACTCCAGGAACGTAAGTGCTGCTCTGCAAGAGCACTGGAGAGACTTGCGAAGTACCCTGGAAGCCTTGCACCTTACCCTAAGCTCAGGTCCAGCCTCCAAGTGTTGCTGGCAAGCCCACTGGCTGCAACCTGAACTGAAGCTAAAATGTTTATATGGATGGACTGACATACTGTAATATCTGGCAGTCTGTATATGCATTGAATCTTTCAATAAAAGATTTCTTTTCCAAGTGTTTCAACTGTTTAGCCTCTGAATGCTGAAATGCTTAACCTAATACCAACTACTGGGCTGGCTAGGGTGAGCTTTGCTGGGTTAATTCAATCCTGCTAGCAGTTTACCTGCAGAGTTTCTCCAGCTTCTGCCTTAGCCCTTTTAGGCCTTTAGATACATCCTGTGCTTTAAGCTCTAACCGTCATTTAAAACTGACTGGCTGACTCAGCAGCAGCTCCACTTCACGAGAAATCTCTCACAATTGACACCAACCCTGTTAATGCATCAGTCTGCTGTAGAGACCACTGACTCCCGAGCTCCAGGTCAGATCCCAAGCTGATGTGAAAAATTCCCTTCCTGCATTACTGGATGGGAGAAGGAATCCAAAAGCATTATACAGACTGTAGGAATGATCACAGCTGAGACAGAACTGTTAAGATGGCCTTTCTCATCTCTAATTACTGAGAGTATCTGTCTTGTCAAAATCTACAAACTTTGTGAGCAATGTATGAAACTAAAAAGAAACAAACAAACAAAAATTACATATTTTATACCTATCAGCACTCAGGAAGTGTGCTTTGCAACCAACACAGCATATCTGGACAGAATTCAAAAGCTCCACATGCTGTTCCCTACCTTGCTTTTATTTTGTTGCCTGGTGCAGCTAACCACGTCTCTTTATTCTGAACAACGTGATTATGCTGAGGTCTCAAAATATTGCTGAGGTTAATCAGAGTTATACATTTGGAAAACACTTCAATAAAAAGAGTTGCACACCATAAAGATGTAGAGTGAAATAAACTGTTACAAGGCTGTTTTTCACCTAGGTAAAAAAAAAAAAAAAAAAAAGCTTATAAAAAATGGTCAATCATGTCTCCTCTCATGAGGCACTATAAGACTCTCATGTGAATGAACATTTCACCACACTTAATGACTACTGAGCACTTTCAATTTCTTATATGTCACTATTCATGGCAACTTCAGTCCAATAGGATGGAACAAGGGCTTCTTCCCCTACTTCCACATAACCCCACATTTTTCTGCTACCAGTGTCACTGTCAGTATCAGCATTCCCTAAGATCTGCTCTTTGGAGTTGTGTCTATCTCAATTCAGTGTATTCAGGCAATGAAACATCTGTTCTCAACAGGGAGCTGTTTTTTTTCAGCTTCCCCAATGTTGTATACTTGCATAAAGAACAGCAAGAACTTCACCAAAAAGTTATTTAGGCAGGTCAGTCTCAACACTGCCCTGTTTACTGTACTCCTCAATCTCCCACAGACTTACATCTGCTGCTTGCCAGCCAGTGTAGAGGCAACAGGAATCCAGAAATGAAAACAAATGTTGGCAGTTGATTTACTGGTGTGGAGGATGGAACAAAACCTAAGAAAGTGATAAATACAAAAAAGACAGCATTCTCTTCCCCTTAGGTATACATGCTTACTCATACACATCCATAGGTAACACGTGGCTGCTTTTCACATAAGAGCAAATCACTACTACCTTTGCAGAAATGTTTTAATGAACACGGGTAGCATTTAGCTTTGTAAAATTATCTATAGTGTTGATAAACATATATTTCCTGGAATGTCTTTAACTCAACCCAAATCTGCGTGGTGAAGAGGCTGCTGGTGTTCTGCTCACTTGAATGTTTGCTAGCTAGCTTTCCTGATTCTCTTGCATCTTGATAATTATTTACATTACTTACCACATCCATTTGACAGCTAAAACTTATCCTCTCCTGTTTTTACACTATATAACAACATACTGGGTTGTTTGTTGTTTTTTGGGTTTTTTTTTTTTTGGGGGGGGGGGGGAGGGACAGGGAAGGGGGGCGAGCATGTGGTCAGAAACACCAGCAGCATTTTTCAGGATCTATCTTCAGTAAAATCCCCACTCTTGGGAAGAAATGTACCTGGCTAACTAATTCTTTCAATAGCTACCAAATTAAAACAAATACTTCACAGCTAAGCAAACCACAGAGAAGATTCTCCATTATAATGAGGTAAGTTTCAGTGCAACAACATGAACGTCAACAGAAACTGTATAGCCTCCTCTGGCCTCACCATCTTCATATTGGAAGCTAAGGTGCAAAAAAAAAAAAAAAAAAAAAACATAGGAGGCTACACAAAACTGTTTCCTAGAAGATTTGCAGTCCAGATACCACTGTAGAATACACAGTGAATAGTCCAAACTAGAAGGGAAATTGATAGACTTTTCCTTCCTTCCTACTTTTAAGGCAAGAGTCTTAGCTTTATTTAATCACTAAAAAAAATTCTCATAAAAATATAATGACATGTTTGGTCACATTGCATCTCATTTCTCAAAAATGCTCTCTGAAAATATTGCACCACACATTTTAAAAGTAACAAGACTACTAACGGAGTACACACAAGCAGATATTTGCACGTACAATCCAACATGCCATCTCCAAAATGTAATCCCAGAATGAACATTGCATCTTTGTTTCTATTCTCTTTAATGTTTTTGTTGTTGTTGTTAATCTTTCTTTTGCTGCTGTTAGTTTTTGGATGTCTTTGTTTTTGTGGGGTTTTTTTTGTTTTTTTTGTTTTTTAACACTTTGGTATTTTAGCATTGCCAGAGGATTATAACACCTCTCCCCAATATCTCTCAATTCTGCTTTTCTCTTCCACTCAAAGAAAAGCTCAGTCTTCAATATGCTGCTTTCTTGGATTTCATTCTGAAAGTGGTTTTACCTCAAAAGCGATCTCCTAAGCAAGTCTACTTGCCCCAGCTTGCATGGTTTTTGTACTGCATCATCTTTGGCCTTTCACCAGGCTTGTACAGATAATCAATGGACCTTTCAATCATCCATCTCCTTCCTTCTTTCTACACTAGCCTGGCTGAGTTAGAGTGACAGCCTGCCTGGCCCCTGGGAAATTAAATTGTCAATCCTAATCCTGTAGAGCTGTAAGAGGCCACTTCTCCACCAACCCTCTCCCTGGTGCTGTCTACACAGCTGGAATCTCTGCTCAGAAGAGAATGAAGAGCAATCAATAGTGTCTCTGAAGAAGATGCCACCAGCAGCACAGTAGCAGTTAACCGCTGCAGTGAACCACACGCTCCTGATTAAGATGCCCAGACAGGGGTCGATTGATTTGTCTGACTGCACAGCATACTAACCGTGTGCCTTAAACTCAGCAGTTTTCCTGTCCCACTCCTCCCTCCTTCCTCACTCTTCTCCTCAGAAAGAAGAGCGCATGGTGCTGAACACTGTGCTTAAATCCACAGATTGGCAGAAGCAGCACTGTTTGCAGATAGCACCCTGTGAACAGCTACCAAAGTAATGAAACACATGGTTAGAACTGCTAGAGACACACAGGGAGGAGATAAAAGGCCTGTTAGATTACACTTAGCTGTTTCCCTGGAGATGAGTACAAAATAGAATATTTTTTTAGGGCTGCGTTCAATCCACTTCAAAATGACTGAAGCAGTTCCTCAGGAGACAATTCCAGAACCTAGTAGACTTTGCTGCTGCTAATTGTGTTTTTTTTTTCCTCTCAGTGCTATTCAATTCAATCTTTTCTGAGTTTTGTTCACATTATTCCATGTAAGATCCCCTTCATTAGATCATTCAAAGCCTTTCCTCTCTTATAGTCCTTTCTGATGTTTGCTGTTTCAGACATTTGCCACAGGAATGATTCTTATTGCTATCAGCTATTATCAAACAATGCCACTGTATCACAAATACCATGCAAATGTAACCTTTAAGATGCTCTCTAACACAGCAATTTCAAGAAGAAATAGGAATAGTAATAACATAGAAGGGTTGGAGATTTATTATACACTGTACAGCTGTACTAAAGAACAGAGCCTGTTAAGGAATCTGGTTTGGGGAAGACACTGTTAAGTTCTGGGAGGACATTTCCTGTCTGTTACTAGCACAGAAAAATCTCTACAAGGGCTATCACTAATTACTATAGCCTTGTATCAAGACTCTAATCCTTCTTAGCAGTTCATACAATTTAAGTACAGTCTTTTGCAAGAACTAGGCAAAGTCAACTATGAGTAGTCAGCAAGCAGCCAACAGATCAAAAAGGCATTCTGCTTACTTTGCCCAAGCAGGTTGCTGTTACAGACACCACCAATTTCAAAAACTTAAGGATACAGAAGCAGTAGTTCTGGAGCAGCAATCAATACAGGATTGATTCCCAACATCAATTACTCACAGGAGCAGCAAGCCTGACCCTTTACAACTGTCTTCCAGCACAGCACAAGTTTTGTTTTTTTCTCCCTCCCCCTCTTCTTCCTGATGACAGGAGTAGCTCAGCCACAACCATCTCCCAACCACTCATCAATCCTGGAATCACATCTTCCTGACAGCCCAAAGGAAACAAAAGGTCCCCTTGCAGGAAAACGGGAAACGATTTTAAGTTGAGGGAGGGGAGATTTAGGTTTGATGTCAGGGGGAAATTCTTTACCCAGAGAGTGGTGAAGTATTGGAACAGGCTGCCCAGAGAGGCTGTGGATGCCCCGTCCCTGAAGGTGTTCAAGGCCAGATTGGATGGGGCCGTGGGCAGCCTGGTCTGGTATTAAATGGGGAGGTTGGTGGCCCTGCATGTGGCAGGGGGGATGGAGATTCATGATCCTTGAGGTCCCTTCCAACCCTGGCCATTCTGTGATTCTGTGATACTTCCTTGCATCATGTCTATGCCAAATCCACAGTAAACTCTCCCCATACAAACAGCCACTGTATCCACCTGAAAAGAACTGAAGTCCTTAGAGAAGTGCTTAAACAAAACCTAGTTATAAGTCTTTGGCCCGCTATCTGCTCTGTTCCTTGACAAGTAGTTTCAGCATGTATGTTTCCAAATCCTCTAATCTCAGAATCAGATGCAATTTCAAATGCAACATACTACTAGGCATATTTTTTGGCATTTCACTTTTACAAGGATTTGCATCTCTAAAAGAATGTGTTTGATCTTTTCCTACTGTGTGCATCAGAATTTCTTTACAGGGTAACTATGTTTTTTTCCACTCACATGTTGGCAAGATAGTTGTCTAAAAGTGATGGACTCTGTGGAGGCTCCTTTTAAAGAGACCTGCTGTTTCATGCCTAGTAAATGATTTCATGCCTATTCATTGTACCTGTCTAGCAAATTTTCCTCTTGTAGGCCAGCAAAGATAGCTGAATATGTATATGCTCTCTCTCTTTTTTCTTTTAACACTTGAGATTTTCCTGTTTTGCCTTGGTATTCTCCCAAAAAATACTGGAGGATGGGCTTTCTGTCAATTATTTGGGTATATTTTAATATTCTGTTATTAGTAGCACAGATTTCAACGAAAAGGTGTTTCATTCAGCTCATGTCTCAATGTAAAACCAAGTTAGTGCAGCACTAAACACTTTACCCTTCATTTTCACCCTTTCTGTTCTCTGCTCCTTCAATCAAACATCTATCCAGAGTTCCATAACCCTGTGCTCATACATATGTCTAATTCATACTTGAAATTGGCTTTTCAGGCCAACAATAAAGTGAAAATGCAAAGCAAAATAATGCCACTGATTTCTGTAACCCATAACATTAACTAAATTCAGAGGTACATCTCTATAAGCAGTACCACTAGAATATTAAAAAGCAGCATATATTATACCCTCGGGATCCATCTCACATCTCAACTACCAGGTGGGAATTTCAACCCATTATATGTTCCATTAAGTAGGCAATAGCCTAAATGGTGTGGAAAGATGAATGTATTTTCACTTGATGTAGTCTCTCAGACTGAAGAGATTCCAGTGGCAGGCAGGAAAAATATCTTACCATCAGGGAGGAGAGCTGATCTTTTAACAAAGGTAGGATAGTTTTAATTCTTTTGTGTGGCTATGCTAGAGTTCACTCACACACAGATAAAATTTCTAGCTTTTCTATCTGAGAACTACAAATTACATGAAACTTGGAATTGACAAGTGAAATCTTCATCTCACCGAAGTTAAAAGGAATCTAACTTCCATTCAATCAAGATTTTTGTTCATAAGGATGTGAAGAGAAAACTCTCGAGAAACAAAAGCCGCTTGTCAGCCACTTGCCAAACTAACTCTGTTGTATCACACTGGTTTTGAAATGATTACATAAATCTCCCCTGAACCTCAACATTTTCTTTGTAAACACCATATACCCTGAAGTTTCTGACACCTCTCTTCAATTCTGGTGATGCTTGTCTTCATCTCTGCAGCAGAACTCCTAGATCTGGCACTGAGTAAGACCGTATATCTTCTTTGACAAGCCACATGAAGGAGTGACTCCTTCTTCCTCTAAATCATTAATTCTTAAACTTCACGCACAGCATAACAAAATAACTGAAGACAAGCTCCTTAGGGAAGCTTATATGGCAGCACTGAATTATTCTATATTGCAGTGCCTTGTCCACCTTTGCTTTGAGTCCTTTTCAACTGACAGATGGATATTAAAAGCTAAGAGTCCAATTTAGCTTTGCACTGTGCTCACTAGTGTTGATGAGTTAAGATGCTTAAGATTACAAAAAACCAATTATTTCTCTCTTGGTTTATAAAGGGTACTGACAATCAATCTACTTCTGAATTCTGAGTGTTTCATATTCAAACTGTATGTTTCAATACCACAAAGAGGAAGAAGTTAGGTTTTAAAATGCAAAGCAATGTTCCTGTTTCCAAATACTCTAAATCATTGATACTTAAGTTAAAGCATTTACTTGACCTGTGTTCACCTTCCTACTTTAAATTCTTCAGCTGCCTGGAAGGGAATAATTAACATATCTATTCCACATCAGCATTTTTATTCAGCCTTACAGAAGTTGCATGAGTATAATAGTATTTACAGAATTCCCAGTCCTGGACTTCTTACTCTGATGCTACCTCCTTTCTGCATAGGTTACAATGATATAGAGAACCACTTCCCTGAGCGGGTCCTTCTGTAAGAGTTTAGAAGAAGCCTCCAGAAGCCTCCAGACAAAGTAGTCAAACGTCCTCCAGGGTTTGCTTAACTCATCTGCTGAACAAAACTCAGAGATGACACGTCCAAATGCAATTAAAAAATACTATTGCTCTTATTTCAATGTGAAACCTTTACGGTGTGATTTCTCTCTACGATTAAATCTATGGCAATCCAAAATCCTGGAGAACATTCTGACGGAAATTCCTTACACCTACAGATGGAAGGGTATAAGTAAATTAATTTCTTTTCAATGCTATTTTTTGAACAGGAAAGAGAATATATTTGTGTAATGAGGCTATTTTCAACATCTCAGCAATTACAGATGAATCATTCTACATTTCCCAGAGTGTTCCAGATCAAGTTTGTCAAGCAGAAAATTTGTCTAAAAAGCTGTCCTGTGGTAGTGATTATCATTTTCTACAGATGCTGGAATATCAGGGAGCCAGGCTGGAGTGGTTTGTTTTCCCCACAGGAAGGACTCACGCATCAGGAGGGACAGAATCCCATGGGAGGAATCTCACACAGGAGCAGAGGAAGAGTATGAGGACTGACCACAATTCCCACTGTCCTTCCTGCTGCTGCTTGAGCTGGAGACAGAACAGTTGGGAATGCAGTGAAGTTATCAGAGCCTGGGAAGACAGGCATAATAAAGGAAAGTATTTTGAGTTTTGACTATGTTTCTCATCATCTCAATTTACTTTTAACTAGCATTCAATTAAATAATTTTTTCTAATTGTTTAGCAGGATGTCAGCTACCATTGCAGAAGTTCCATCACACTGCCAGCAAACCAATAGAGCACCCATCAAAGCTGCTGCTCTGTTACAGCCACTATATCCCAGTCAGCTAATCTGTGACTAAACTCCTTGCATAAATACTTCTGTGTGACACGTAGCTGAAGGATGGGTAGCAGCATGGCTCTAGCAGAACGTGCCAACCTGACAGCCCAGACACAACAGGAACATGGTGAAAATTAAACCACCCACATTAAAGCATCTAGTGTATAAATGAGGGATCTTGCTATTGGTTAGTGTCAACTGCAAATAATACTCTCTTTAGAAAACATGGAAAAGCCTCTTAAACAGAATCAAGAATTATGAAAGCTTTTGGCAAAGAGGTCAGCAACTGGGATGACAGTATCAGGGCAACTGCTTGAAACAGTTCTTACTAGATTCACCGAAAATTATGCTTTTAGCACAAAATGTGTTATAAACGTATTCAACTTCAGATAGATTATATTACCTTTTTCATATCAGTGACAAATATGGTCACTTCAGTAGGGAAAAACCATGTCAGTGCTTCCAGAAAGCTTGACACTGACAGCTGTACAAAAGAATTGATGCAGCAAGCACCAGGCCAATAAACAAAGGAAAGATCACACTGTATTCACTGATTGGCAAGAGTTTGCCAAATGATATATCATAATTGTCTCGCCTGCTGATCAGAAGTGTACGTTATTCACTTATTAAAATGAGAACTTTAAAGCAGGATCATGCTTCTCGATAACTTTATCTGTCTCTCCTTCATGTTGTCATGTATGAGGTTTTAAAAACTAGTATAAGAAAATGCCTTTTGACAAATGGACTCCCACTTCAAACTTCACAGGCAGATGCTAATATGTAAGCCCTTACTTCAAGAAGTTTTTGATTCCTTTTGACAATCTCCTTAGACCTCGGCTCTGCTCTCAGTAATCTTTTCTCCAGAGAGATTATGAAAACCTTATACAGGGAGTTCTGTATTTCATCCTACTACAAAGAATTAATGATGATTCTCCTACTCATCAATGTATATACAGTATACTATAGATGTAGGAAATCTATCTGCAGTAAGTACATAAACTTTATGTGCTTCATATGCTACATGTATATATACTACAGAGAGAGTTTTTGACAGTCTAGGTCATTGTAAAATTTATTCCAACAAATCAAGTCACGCCTGTGCAAGGTTATGATTACCACATTCCTGAGAGAAGAATTACCACTGCTTAAGGAAAAATAGTTTTATCTTTAAATGCTCACAGAAATCCTCTATAACAATAGAGAACACATTAAGGTACATAAGGAAGGCTTAAGTAAACAAGAAAAATGTTATACAAGTGTGAAGAACAACAAAATACAATTATTTTAACTACTTTTCCTCTTCTACATTGTTAAAGAATTTTAGCATATAGTTGACATTCTAGGTGTTTTAATACAATGCTCCCTGCACTGCTGCTAGTAGCACAAGATGAGCTCTTTAGTCAGATCACTGTTTTCATGCCCATACCTCCATGCTTCATAAAGACACCATCATCATTATTTAGGTTATAATGGCACTGACTAAAGTCTGGAGGGCACAACAAACTAAATTGTGCATAACTGTTAACAAGAGAACCCTGTACTATCTAGAGATAAAACACACCTGCTGGTGCATCTTCTAGAACAGACTTATTTTCTTTTTAATTTTCACACAGTACAAGGCTTTCTGACTTACAAGGCAGGTACTGAAGATGTATGTATGTCTATCTTCCACCTGTTATAAAGGAAACATTGAATTTCCTTTTATCCATACAATTCTAACTCAAATGTCAGACATCTCTGCAGCACAAAGTAGCAAGCTGTTTTATCAAATTTTCTTAAATCTTTCAGAAAATAGTGTTCACTTCCACAGTCTGGACCTGACCTGCTGGAGTTCTGTTTTCTCTCTTTGCAGAAAAAACCCTTCCTTGACCTTACTGGCAACAGGACTCCAGGTCTGTTTTGTTCTTTGTATTCATTTTACTCTATTAAATTAAAACTGATAAGAAGAAAGTACAGCAAATTTTAGTGACAGTATGTTTTAAATCCCCCCGTCAGCTGCTTCATCAGCCATTGCTTGAGAGAGCTTTCTATTCTTCAGAATTTTCTTGTTTTTTTTTTTTTTTACCACCTTTTAGGGACATCCAATTTTGTGTCTCATCAAGTGAATGTTTCCTGTTAAGATATTCAAAGATCTTTCTCAAATGGTTGCTATTCAGTCAACTGAGAGCAAATTGAAGCTTCCTCTGTTAAGAGAGAAAAGCCTGGATGAGTTGTTTTAAGAATGGTATATTCCTTTTCACACAGCTAGACATGTTTCTCTTCAGTAGACTAAGGCTTTAGAAGTCTCTATTTCTATACATTCATTTTATACTTACCAGTAGCTTTTTTTAATACACAGACCACTGGCGAATGTGAAGGAAGAGCTCTTCTCTCAGTCTACAAACTTCTGGCATTAAGGACATCTAAATCCAGCAGCAATTACAACAATGTTTTGAGGAACGTTTTTAAAATCTCCTGGAAGAACTAAATGCTATCAAGCACGTGTTTGTTTGTAGCTGTAATTTTCACCTTCCCCCAGGAGTTTTTAAAAAATAAACATGCAGTTTGTGTTCAAGTTAATGCTGAAAACTTCTTTATGTCTCTTTTTTCTCTCCTGAGGACAATGTTCTGAACTACCCACCTGCTATCCAGTTTCCTGCGGTGTACATACTTTATAAAGATTTTCTCAGTTTCATTACCTTCATAACAGACTACAGCAAATCATTTACAATAACTCATACATATTTCATGATTAGAGAATGACTGACTAATGAGAACAAAAGATAAACCCACTACATTATAAATAAAAGCATAAAGAAAATCTTTATACAGAGGTTGCCAAGTGTTACGCTATTGCATTCTACTCTATTCTCAGACCTAGCAATGCTCACTTGGCATTAGTCAGCAATCCTTTTTCATACAATAACTTTCACCAAAGTTGGTGGTCCCTGAAAATTTATAGAAGAGGGATATTTCCAATGAACATGGATTTCTAAAAGCCATCACACTGTGATTTAACTTTTAGATTTTAATTCTTTCATGAAGATTTCTGAGCTAAGGTTTTATATTAAGTTGCCTTTCCTTCTATTGTCTGTAGTGTTCCTCTTAACATCAGACACCCGCAGTGACTCTCTAGATTTTTTTTGCTTTTTTTTTTTTTTTTAAAGTTTGATGCCCTTAACAGTTGCACCACCATTTAAGAATGCATAGTCCAGAACCACTAAAATTGTTCTTCCTCCACTCAGAGCAGCCCTTCTGCCTTTTACACAATCCTTTCTTCCTGACATTTAACCATAATTTTTGGCCCTTAACAATGCTATGTGATGTGTTGATTTTCTGGGATCTCATTCCAGAAACTCTCATAGTGAGTTTTCTTAAATAATCACTCACTAGTTGGTTTCATTCTCCTTTGTGATTCATGAATGTTGAATCATCTGTCAAGGTATTGGCAATGATCTTGTTTTTATATTTAAAAAAGTGCTAAGTGATCGTAAGCAGGGGTGAAATGGTCTATGAAAATGTTTTTACTACTAATGTGTAACTGTCTTTGGCATGCTTCAAAGACAGACAAACCATTTCATCATATCTATGGTTGCATAATGACCCTGGTAATTACTGGGAGGGAGAATAGTAGAAGCATTTACCAGGATCAAAGACAGCCCTGAAGAAGAAAAGGCTTATGCTTCAGCCAAATTTACTACATGAAGAATTTTAGAACAATTTAGTAATCTGGCACTTAGTAAGGCTCTCTGATTATTTTTTTTAATTAAATTCATCTACCATTCTGATCATGCAAGTGGAAAGAGATGCTTCACATTTTAATGTTGTCAATTCCCAAAACAACTGATAGAAGAAAATAACGTCACAGAATCACAGAATGGCCAGGGTTGGAAGGGACCTCAAGGATCATGAATCACCAACCCCTCTGCCACATGCAGGGCCACCAACCTCCCTATTTAATACTAAACCAGGCTATGCCATAAAAAGTTTTGAGATATCCAATATAACATTGCTTGATTTTGCTTATAGAAAAAACAGTGTATCAACACAACAGGAATAGAGGTCATCACTAGCTTAATATCTGTGGCACAAAAGGATAAAATTACTAATTTTTTCAGATGGTACTAAGGGGCATTAAGGGATGTGACAGCCATGTTTTCTATAGAGATAATCCCCAGTCTGCAATTCAAGTTACAGCCATTTCATTCTTCTTGAGCTTCTAATGCATCCTATTGGCACATTCTCATCTTCTGAGACTATTTGAATTTGTGAGTATCTCATAATAAGAAAAAGTATTACCTTACACTCCCTAAAACTTTTCACTTCATTTTAGAGTAAGAGGAGACATAGGCACAGAAAAATATGTATATGTTAAAAGAAATGCTGTGAATTTCCTTTCCATTTATATCATGACCATCTCAAAAGAAGGACTCTCTTACAATTCCTCAACCCGAAATCCGTACTTCAGTATTTTCTTTGTCTTCAACATACTGTGGCCAATGGATAGAAGCCAATTAATACCTGTCTGCTATTTCTGATTTGAGGAAGAATCACTATGATGCTTTAAGAACATAAGGTTCATAAATAGCCATAAAGACAGATCCCTGGGATATGCACTGAAAACAATTATTATCTTACTAGTACAAATTTTTAGCTCCTTCTTATGAGGAACTTGCATACTAAAAAGACAGCTCTTTATGCAAGTCAGAAGTCTTATTCCTACACACAAGAAATTCCACCTTTTCTCTCCAGAATATCGATGCCAATTCTTAATAGCTCAGGTTCTTTCCAAGCACTGACAGCAGATCCACAATACCTTGGACAGGGTAAAGGATCAACCTAACACTGACTTTATTTAATTTTAAGTCATCCATCTACAGTACCACCCCATTTATCTCTGAAATCCCATCATAAAGGCAGCCTGCAAAGTTTCACCTGTGGAATTCAGAGTTTCTAAACAAAGCACTTAGAACCTCTGCTTTTTTGCATACCAGATCTTCTGAGGGTTTCACACCTTTCAGCACCTTTCCAACAGTGAAGGAAACAGGTGAGTTTTAATGCATGCACTATGAAAGTGTGCATCTCTGGAGCTCTGGGTTCAGAAAAGTTCTCATACAGGGCAAAACGTGTTGCCTGTCTTCTGCCCACAATTGAGTCATCAAGAATATTCCTTTACACTAAATTGTTTCAAATAATCTGCCCAGATGAGTTATGACTGATGATAACAATTCCCTTTGCAGTGATGGCTTCATAAGGAAAATGACAGGACTTCTAACCTGTTTATCAGACACTGAAACTCATGTGCATGTGTATAACATAATTAGTTACCCACAGGGTTCGATGAAACAGACCTATGGTGCTTCCATGATCTATGCTCAAACAAATGGCACTGGAACCTGCACATGTAGTTACAGTCACACAGTTGTATGTGTTTGACATGACTCTCACATTTTACTTCAAATAACTTTTTTCACATCCAAACTGCCATAGTTACAATTATCATGTATCTCGCCTGTACAAATCTTGGGCTATAAAAAACTCCCTTTTACAGAACCATGACAACATTTGATCTGTTAATATTTTCTAAATGCAGCTATGTTGCTGACTGCATTTTCAGTCTGACTGCTCCGGTGTCCTGACTACTTCTGCAGTTTTTTTCCCACTGCTGTTTTGCTGCTATTTTTGCATCTATTGGGACACCAACCAGCACAAAAGACACAGGTCACTAAAAATGTTATTTAGATTTGCTATATGCTACCTTCTTTTGTGGATTAATGTTCTACAGGGAATAAGATTTACAACTCTGCAGCCTCAACTACAAACAGATATAATTTTAGGCTGAGTTGAATTCCTCTGTTCTTCTAAAGCAGCTTACTGATCCAATTGAAGAAATCAATGTCAAAAAATCCCTTTCATTTATTTTCAATAAAAGATCAGTCAACCTATCAAACAGTAAATAAGACTGTAGAAAATAACCTTCCAATCATACATTTCACTAACAAACTGTGAAACCATTTAGTCTAGGGCTTCAAAAGGAAGTTGGTTCAGTAGGTCTCACACCAACAAAACCATAGACATCACAATGTATCCTACCTCTTGCCACAAATCACAGTTATGCTCACTTCCTACATGCTTTTCATTCTTCACCAGTACTTCTGGTATGGCCACTCATCAACCTCACCGAAGCTTTTCTATAACCTGCAAGGGGCTGGATCTCCTCTGGCCAAAAGACTTCTGTGTCTCCCCTCCTCAGCCAGTTCTCTGCCTTTATTAGCAATGAAGGAGACGCAATGAGGGATTTGCAGAGCATCCCCTCCTCAGCTTCCCTCAGAGCAAACTAACCTAACATATTTACCTAATATGTCATCTTCAGAGCCTTTCCTAGTGTTTCATTGTGATGTTATTGTTCATCGGCAAATATCCCTTAGCTTTACTCTCCCTCGCAGTTAAAGCTCCTACTTCTTTATTCTTCCTAGAAAAGAGTTTGCATCCTGAGGTCACCATCAACAGCATTTAGTCTGTTTTTAACAGACTAAATTTTAAGACTTTTAACAGACATCATTTAACAAATGATGAAACAAATTTCAAACTGAAGCTTCTAGACTTGCTTGAGTTGAACAGGTTGGGTCACCCCATTCAGTTATTCCTACTCATTTTGCCTAAAATTTTTGTGTTCCTTTCTTGTCCTTTACCCATACTTGTGCGTATCTTTTACACAAAGCGCAAGCTGTACAGTCTGCCTCACTGAAGCTCTGTTGCTACTACGAATATGATTTGATGGCCCTGATCATATTTTTTTTCTTCAAATTTTTAACAGAGTATGTCTCAACAAGTATTACAGCAAAAATCATGTTGCATATATAACCTTTTATTTCGCAGCACCTGCTAAGCTAGGAGTCTTGGGAATCTTAATTGCAGCCCTGAAATGTATGTGTAGAAACGTGAAATCCTGAAAAACTTAACACACAAATGCAGAAATATCTACTATTTATCATGAAGTCCTGAAATATCTTTTAAAAAAAGCCTGAAATCAAGCATGTCTAAAATAAATCTACTTCAGGTCTTTTGATTATTTGTCCACAAAAGTTGACACTTCTCCCTTTGTGATACCTCATTCTACTTCTTCTGTGCTTACTAAGGAGTTTTGGTTTAACCAGAACTGTTACTATTAAGACTTTTATTACAGAACTATAATAGATGAGTAAACCATAAGATGTACAATATGGTAAGCATTTGTCTTGAATATTTATTGATTTTTATAATATTCAGAGTTAGGTGAGATAAAATAGAGGATACAAACAAAAAATGCAGTGTAACAGACTCACAACCTCCACCAAACGTTCTCCTGCAAGTGTTTAGAAATTTCATTTCCTACTCCAGTCTTAGCCACAGGTAGTCCCTGGCATTCCAGAAAAATGTCTGTGTTTCTTGATTAACGAGCAAATAACATGCTAGTATGGAGTCCTATATGAAAAATAGAAAAAATGACCCCAACACTGCTAAGCCACATACTGTTCCAGAGAAAAGTATTGCAAAATATTAATTGTAGCATTGCTAAGGGCAACTCTACCTTGCCTAATGAATTACTCAAAGATTCCTTTATTCTACCGCTACAGAGAAAAGCCTTAAAGCAAGATATAAGAAATGATTAGTGAAGGAAGCTACACAGCATTTTTCTATCTGAACACATATAACCATAATTGTAAAAATAGTTGTAACTCTCTTACTGCAGTAGTCATTTCAGGAGATCTTCAAATAGAAACTTGTAGACAAATTTGAGGGAGATGTTCTCCTATTTTAAAGTAAATTAAGTCACACTGCAAACAGTGTGAAAATGTGAGAACTTCCCAGAATGTTTTTTGAACTATTATTAGTTAGCGCCATTATCCCTCACCCCACTGCAAGAAGATTTTACTATGAAACTTGCATTTTTTTTCCATCTTAGCAACAGCATATGCATTTCTCAAAAAATAAACATTTCTGTAATTAAAGGATGTGACTGTGTTACTCTTACAAAGAAAAAAAACCCATACTTTTCTCTTCCAGCCAAGGACTGTAAATGTAAAGTTGTTAAATGAGAACAGAGGCTCAGAAAACCAGAATAGAAGAAAACACCGTTGTCTCTATCTGAAATCTCACTATATTTGTGACAGAAGTAGGAATAGCTGATAGCTCATTAATAATTACTATTCCTAGACAGAGGTAGCTGTTGTTTCATGATTGTCAATGGTATACTATATATTTCTAACCTCACATCAGAGCCTTGTTTTTTTCCTGCTCTCGACAAATTGCGTATCTCAATTTACATATTTTTTAATCTGCTTTTGGCAAAGCCAGAACCCCCTCTGAGTGCACATTCCTGGCCTGGGCCAACAGACTTTATTTTATGAACCTTTAACAAATACAGTGTTTGAGAGCTGCTCAATATCTAATAAAACGACTGTCACTACAAATGTTGTCTGCATTCACAGATAAGACAAGTGCAAAGGGATAAGGTAATATGTTCTAGAAAGCTGTGAGGCAGACACTTGAAACCAGATCTCCTGAGTGATAGACTTTATCTGATTTCTTCTCATTGTTATGGTACTCTTAAGAGCTTCACTGTCACACTGGAACCAACATCATCTCTGGCATGCAAAAACATCAGTAAATTCATTTAGTCTGATAACCTGGATATCCTCAGGGAAGTATGTATGAGCCACAAGTTTTAACATAAGCCACCTCACAAGTTTTGGTAGTAGAAGGCATTTAGAGTGAACTACTAACATTCATAAAGTTCTCTGAGATCTTTAAGTCCAAATATTTTGTTTCTTCCTCTGGCATGTAATGATCTCAGACTTTAGGGCAGTCAGTGGAACAAGCAGGGGAGAGCTGTTACAACTGCAACCACTGCTGATCCTGCTGCAGCATCGCTTTCCCCTGATTCTATGTAATTGAGACAAAGGTCATTCTCTCACGCTGAATTTTATATATATATATATATATATATATATATATATATATATATATATATATATATTCCGTTATTTCTCTTTAGAGACACATCATTTCTGAGCAGAAAGTACCAGCGAAACAATGGTTTGCAAGCTCATGAGTATACAGTTCCATCCTGAGCCTTTTAACTGTCAGTCACACCTATGACACTCTTGAAACAGTAATGTGTTTGGAGAGTTCACTTGAGTGAGCTATCCACTGAAAAACAGCATCAAAAAGAGACAGACTCATCCCATTGAATCACAAAGGCCATGGATCTGATGCTGTTTACTGCATCTCTCCATTTCTTTCTTCAAACTACCAATACTACTGCCACAAAACAGATAACGAATCAAAGTCCACGGTTGCTGTCTTCTACCTCTCTTTATCCAGTAAAAAAAAAAAAAAAAAAAAAGGAGCTGAAGAGATTTCAGCTCTCCAGGTCTCTGTTATCATGATCAACTTATAAGCTGCAAAGAGAAGTCAGCTCAGTGCTGTATCCTTGTTGTAGCTCTCCTAGTCAGCTTCATCTCTGAGACTCAAAAACAGTGCAAAAGCAACAGGAGGAAAATTTGCATGGAATGAAAAATGGCATAAGAGGTTTGGGTTAAATTCCTTGACAAGATTGGACCTTCCCCTTGTCCTGCCTATCTAAAGTTAGCTGTTCCTCAATTGCCAGGCAAACTACTCTAATGTAGCACTATTTAAAGGGATGGCAAAGTGCAGTTCTCCCTTTATCCCTTGCTTGCAGTCACAGGTACTAATTCCTTCATCTGATTTCACTTCCCACTATGAGCACTGTGCCTCCTCACATACTGTCATACATTTAAAATATTTTTCTGGAGCTTATCTGCCAACCTGCCTCTCTCCCTGCTACCCTAGAGTCTTTCTGAACAAAACTGTTGTCAGGTGTCTTGCCTTATATTTGCCTTGCCTTATCTTAAAATTACCTGCTCCTTCGGGCAGGTAATATGTCTCTTTCTATGTGTCTAAAATGTGTGTGATTTGATTCCACTCTATAAATGTTTCAGTGTAACAATAGTACCGGAGGATGTTCACGTATCTCAAGTGTCAGGCCAAATAAAAGACGAACATTTCACATTCTAAATATTAGCTATCAGAGTCTCTCTTCCTTGTAACATAATTGAAAGACATTATTGTAATTGGTTAGCAAAGCCACCAAAGTTTCAGCACAGGACTTTGCAAAATGAAAATGAATGAAGTAGTTAGGGAAATGACATCTTAATAAGAATAATGAAATTCAACCTCCCAGTGCAAGTACAGTGAATAATCCATTACATAGGGATCAGATGAGATACAAATACCTCAAGGATATAAGATTATTGGTCTAGCATCATCTGGTTTTGTGACCGCAGAACAACAAACAGGCATCTAGATGATGTGCAGTACCTAACTAGAGATTTTGCATGGAGAGTAAGAAGAGAATGTAACCTGCATTGTCAGGCAAGATCTCATCCTACTTTGGATGCAGTTTGTTGTGATTGTTGTTTTTGGTTTATGTTATTCTTCCTGTTAACACAGAAGTTACTGTTACGGTCTGAATCGATTTTTAATTAATTCACTGAATCTGAAACTCAGTTCAGCTGGATGTTAGTTTAATTCCCAGTCCAGGCACAGTGTTAGCCTCTTTAAAACTCAGTTGCTTGCTTCTGAGAACAAGTTACAAAGCTTCTCTTTACCACACATGCTGAGAAGGCATTTGTTAATCTTCATGACATGCTAAAACACAGTATCACTGCTGAGTATTGATATTTTCAGACAAAATATCAAAGATATAGGAAAAGAAAGAATCCCATCCAGAGGATGGGAGCTGAGGAAGGGCTGAATCCTCGAGGACTCTACTCCTTCCAGGGAACATGGCTGAAAAGGCACAGAGTTTTCAGTAGATTGCCTCTTAGTTGTAGAGAAATTCCCCATGTCTCACTGACTTTGAATTGAAAACTAACAGAATTAATAGGAGTCCTGATTCCTCTTTGTTTAGCTAGTAAGAAACTCTCAGCCAAACTACCAATACTACTGCCACAAAACAGATAACGAATCAAAGTCCATGGTTGCTGTCTTCCACCTCTCTTTATCCAGTAAAAAAAGAAAAAAAAAGAAAAAAAAAAAAAAAAAAAAAAAAAAAAAAGAGCTGAAGAGATTTCAGCTTTGCAGATCTCTGATATCATGATCAACTTATATTCAGGAGAAATTATCTATCATAAAGACTGCAACATCCCTGATTCTGCCATATTCCAGCATCTTAACAGTATGAGCCGGAATCAAGCAGGGAGGCAGGGCAACACAAAGGCAACACAGGGAGCCAAGAATTCAAAGAGGGACAGAAGTCAGGGATTGTTTATCTCCTTTTATGGAAACTTCAGTGCTTCCCTGAAACACTAGTCAACATGCAACAGAACTGGATTTTGAACCCACATGTCACACTGGACTGATTTTCTGGATTTCACCCAAACAATCCAGTAACCCCAACAGTGGACAGTAGAGAAGGTGCTCTGCAGACACATTGAGTTATAGATACCTTATGGTTATGACAATGACATATTAAGTGTAGCTAAATTGAAGGGCAGCAAGTAACGTGATGCTACTACTAAACATTTATCGTAACCGTATTTATCCTATAGCAGACCTGCTAATGGTACCTGTAACACATGCAGCAATGCTGTATTTTGAGTGAAGTCCCTGTGTTTCTAGATAGTAAGCACAGCTGGGGAAAAAAGCTGCCCATATACACATATAGCTTCATTATCAAAAGTACATGATTGGTCATTGTCAGTCTGAGCATGCCATCACATATCTTGTAAGATTTTGGTAGATTTCTGTCATCTGACCTTCATAACAAGTCAGACAAAGGCTCCTGATCAGACAGGCCATTGGTCACACACACAGCAAAAGTCTTCACGACAGCCAAAATAATTAATTGAATGTGGATAACAGTGTACACATGATATACTTCAGATAAATACAGATGCAGAGTACTTAGCTGAAATAATCAGTAACATAAACTCTGAAATCCACACTCCCTCCCTTGCTCAGCAGTAGATAAACCCCTTGGTGTCACAGTCCAAGCCTCCTTTACTCATAATGACTTCAACAGCAGATTTTAACCATAGAGTAACTGCAGCAGCTAACCTGCTGCTCATGCAGGCTGTGCATTGTTGTCTTGCTCTGGCCAGCACAGACAACTTGCTACTGGAAACCACAGCTCTCCACGTATTAACAGCCACAGCCAGAGAAAACTGTCTTTATCTAGGCAAGCTATCAAGATATCCACAGTACATACACATGGGAATAATGAACAATATAGAGAGCACTGGACATCTATAATCCTATGTATTAATCTTTTTCAATAGGAAAAGTACCTTTAGATTAAGCTCTTTAAATACTGAAAAGAAAAAGGTAAGACCTGAAGAGAATTTGCTTAATTCTATCACCAACTCATTGCTCAAACCTTGGTGAAAAGAGGAATATTATTCTTTCCACTTATTGTAACTGGTGGCACTGTTTACTTCTGAGCTAGAAGCTGACTGCAGAAGACCAAATCCAGAGCAGATATGAAATGATTTTGAGCCTTTCACCTCCTCTGCAATAAAATAATCACAGGCAATGAAAACTCAGGAGACACTTGCTAGTCCAAGAGCAGTATTATGGCAGTTTCACATATAGATATGTGGAAAATTGACTTTCTAAGGACCAAGAGTTTTGCTTTGAAGGGAATATTCATGAGTATCAGTTCTATATATGCTCTCTATTTAATGGTTGGGATATTTTCCTTTTCATTAAACAGGAGAGGGTTAGAGATGCTTTATAAAACATAGAAAAATCAATTTGTGGGAAAATTTGTACAAATTTAAACAGGTTATACTTTAAGGGAAGAAAGGGAACTTCTTATTTTCCTACAGTATTTCTAACTTCAAGCCTCAGCTGCTGCACAGTATCCTTCCACAATCACTGGAAAAGTGGTCAGCATTATAGCAGAAGCAGCCTGCTACATCCATATTTGCTTTTAGGCAACACTGCTTCCTGAGGTTTCTGTTTGCCTGATCTACTGCCATCCACCATGAATGTTACCCAGATGAATCATCTCCATCTTCTGCAGAACCCTTCTTTATGTTACACATTTTAGTTAGTTCCCACTTAAGCCATGTGCCTTTCATATAGATTACATTAATGTCTGAGTCATTATATTTGTTCAGCAGTTAATGGGAAACATTAAATGGACTGGAATAAATAAGACTAAGTGAAAGAGACTTTAACTTCACTTTAAGTAGCTTCACTCATCCAGCCACAACCCCTCACTTTCCATATGTCTGCAGGTATTGCAGAAAACAAGCTGAAGAGAGGGAAGGCTTGAACAGGAAGATAACAGGGGGCACCACTCCAAGGTAGCCAGAGGCTTCCCCCAACTGCCAGTGCAGGCAGCAGCAGTGCTATTTGCAGTCCTGCAGTGGGACAGCTCTGACCCTAAAGTGGCTGCAGGCTGCTACCTCTAACAAATACAACAGTTTGGAAACTACTTCTCTATTCTAAAGATTAAGAAGAAATTGTTAAACTTGGGTTCCTTTTTTGGCTCTGATATTGGGTTATCTCTATATCTTAAATATTCATACTTCCTTTCTAAAATTATTTTAACCTCTCTACCCTTTTTTTCTGCCTTCTCCACTGAGATTGTTGCTAACTGAACACAACCTGTACCCTCTACATACCTGCAAGCTTCCTTAATGGGCATCCTTTTGCATACAGTTAAGTACTGTAAGGCATGAAATATGAGTATTCAAGTTCTGTAATATCTTTCATGTTTAACCTGACTGAACACTGTACACCACAAGCAGTCTCAGAAGAGCTACTTGCCAACTCTGCTCCTGTCTGCTCCAAAATTTACATTGCTACTGTATTACTCTGCACTCTTGAATCTAACTAAGGTAATCTGAAGGCAGTGAGTCACTGAGGAAAAAAAAAAAAAAAAGAAGACTTCACAAAATATAATTACCATCAGGAGAAAAAGATCTCCTTGTGAATTCAACTCTTTCTCTCTGGTTTAAATACCACAGCATCCTCTTCTCATGTTCCCTACAGCTGCATCAGCTTACAGCACCTGGAAACTGTTCAGCACGTCAAGACAGAGCTATGCTGGATCCGTTTTTATACCTTTCACTTCCATGCTGTTGCTATTTTTTTTTCTTTTTTTCTGTTGTTGTTTTGATACTTCTAAATACCAGATTCAAACAGTGGGCTCAATTCAACAGCCAGAGTTGCTTGAGGGACCAAGAAGAGAAGCTGGTGTGCCCCTTTGAATTCCAGTCTCACTCCCTTTGACCATCTTCAGGGCCTTCCTCTTGACCCACTCCAACAGCTCAGAGTCCTTCTTTTAATTAAAGCAGATAATTAAAAGCATTATCCACCATTTTGTTTTCGTTGGTTTTTCAAGTTGCTTTTTTTGTTATTGCTGTGTTTTGTTGGTTTTGCTTTTTTTTTGCATCCAGCATTCTTGGTACAGATCCCCAGAGCATCAGTGTAGCCACTTGAATACAAGTGCTTCAAGAATGACATCTGTATTTCTACTGTTAAATAAATATGGTTCATAACAAGACTCTCTCAAGGCTGTTCAGACCTATCTCGCATACAGGCACATTGCCATGTGCATCAAGCCACCAATACCACAATGCTGGTATCAGCATCTCAGCTCCTTGAGTCACTTGCCACTTAATTCTGCAAAACACGCTCAAAGTTACTACTATTCTGTAATGTCTTCACAACAGAGCATTTTTTTCTTATTACACTGTTAGTGATTACTTGCCAGCTTGAAAGAGAGAACTGATGTTGCTTTTCAGTGCTGATTACAGATGAACAGGCATTCTGTAAGAGTGTTTTCCTAGCAGCTCCAGCCACAGTATTTTCCTTCAAACATGGTTTTATCCCATTTCCAATTCCCTTACACATCTTTAGTTATGCTTTTAGTTAATATTTTTACTAACATATATTGTTCACACTGAATTTACTTCCTTTTTCACTGTACTATTTCCAATCTTTCCCGGTTTTGGACTGAAACACAGGCTACAAGCCTTCAGCATATTTTCCTGCAGTACCTCAACCAAACAATTTCATACTCTCGAGTTTTGTTATTAAGTGACTACAATTTTTGCCATTTTCATCTCTATACCTCTAATAACATTTTCATGTACCCCTGATTTCAACATTTATACAAAAAACTAAGCTTTGAGTTTGTTCTGTCCCATATCTTTCTAAATGTTTGAAGAATCCATTGCTGTCCTGTGCAATATCTAGCTCAGCTTGACTTCTCCAATTTCCATTTTTCCCTATGCTTACCAGCTTGTTTTGCTGATTGACTTTTTTTTCCACTCAATTCCAGAAACTCTGAGACATATTTATTTATATTCTTCTCATTTCTTCTTATCCTAATCTGCTCTCTCTTCCTCGACATAAAATATTGAAAATTCATGTCTAAAATCTTCAGATAGTCACTACTGGCCAACATTTTGTCCAATCACAATGTCTAAACCTTATTTTCCATTCCTGAAAAATAAATCAGCTATTGTTATTGAGAAAGCCAGATCCTCTAGCGACAGAGATCCTTACTTTTTTGTAAATGAGAGTTATTTAAGAAAAGAAGGCTATTGTTTTATTTCTGCAGTGGAAGTAGCTGTACAGATCTCGGAGATTTTCTCAATACAATTTTTGCTACCTAGCCAGACTTTATCTTTCATCTTCTTTCCAGATTCAGCTATCTTTTGTCACATTCTTTTGTACTTCTTTGTATTTATCATTTTCTAAATGTTCCTCCTGGGAGAGAACAATATAGTGCTGTCAAGTTTGTGTTATATATCTGTAAACCAATCTCAGATACAACAAGGAAAGTTCCAGGCTTTTTTTTTTTTTTTTTTTTTTTTTTTGCATATTTTAAAACACTTCTTAACCCTTTTTTTCCCCCTTTAAATTTCCACACAGCAAGAAAACTCAATATTAAGAATTGCTATTATTTTAATTATGTAAATTAGGAATTTCATGGGTGAATTGATGAATTGTCTGGACTAATGTCTTAGAATGGAAATAGCCATTGCTAGAGGGTTAATTTTATTCTTTACATTCAAGCTGATCAGTAAAATCTATGCAGATATTACTTTTACTTCTCACAGACTTCTTCAAAGTGTGTATTAATAGATCTTTTTACCTGTGAGAGATAGTTAGGATAATGAAGATGTGTGGCTATTAATGGCGGCTGTCCAGCCATTGTGTTTAGAATAGTGAAGTTAAATTTGCTGATTATTCTGCCTTAAGGAACATTTTAGATTCCTTAATCTTTAATGTTACTTTCAAATCCCCTTCAAAGTTGTTTCTAATAATCCTTCTGGAAACTTTTAACTACAACCAGAATGCTTTATCACTTGGCAGTAGAATCACAGAATGGCTTGGGTTGGAAGGGAACTTTACAATCAACCTGTCTGCTACAGACAGAGATACCTCCCTTTAGATCAGGATGCTCAAAGCCCCATCCAGCCTGGCTATAAGAGAGCATTCAGGGTAACCTGTTCCAGTGTCTCACCACCATCACAGTAAAGAATTTCTTCCTAATATCTACACAAAATCTACCCTCTTCCAGTTTAAAGCCATTTCCTCTCATCCTGTTGAAACATCCCCTTATAAAAAGTTGCTCCCCCACTTTCCTGTAGGTCCCCTCCAGTTCAGAGCCTGTTCTTCTCCAGGCTGCAGAGCACTAACTCTCTCAGTCTGTTCCTCAAGGGAACGTGCACTAGCCCTTTGATCATCTTCAGGGCCCTCCTCCAGACCCACCCAACAGCTCAACATCCTTCTTGTGTTGGAGGCCCCAGAGCTGGATGCAGTACTCCAGGTGGGGTCTCATGAGAACAGAAGGGTAGAATCACCTCTCTTGACCTGCTGGCCAGGCTTCTCTTGATGTAACCCAAGTGAAAGCTGGCCTTCAGGGCTGCAAGCACACGATTCAACTCATGTTGAATCTTTCATCAACCGACACCCCAAATCCTTCTCCTAAGGACTGATCTCTGCCATTCTCCACTCAGCCTTGTAGACAACAGATAAGTGTTTCCAATTACTGACCTGACACAACCATCAAAACATACACCAAGCTGTGCATCTTTGTTCACTACAGTAAGCTTGTGAATGACAAACTGTACACCCTTAGTTAATGGTAGCAGCTGAAGACCATAATTTCTAGTGAATTCAAAACCAGTAGTAATGTACAGAGACGGAACAGTTCCAGGCTCCTGTCAAGCTTTGCAACCATTAGATGTAATCCAGAACAAGTTTCATCATTTCTATCACCTCCCATGTGTCAGTTACACATTTCAGGGAAAGAGAAAAGATCTCAAGGCAAATAATTCTAAGCATGGACATTAATTTCCTCATTTCTGGATCCCAGTTAAATCAATCTGTGAAAGGTGACTACTATCTTTTGAAAGTACCCTGTCCATGAAGTCAGACTTCCAACACTCAAGGTGGCAAAAATCCTACCAATTGATGTCACTGTAGATCAAGTATAAACTACAGCCTGAACCGTAGGTTAGACTATAAATTGCGCATGGTTTGTTCTAGCTGTGCTTCACTATGTAAGCCAAGAAAAACTCAAGCCATCAAATCCTTTTGTCACGTAACAATTGGTTATAATCTCTAGTCTTATCATCCAGTTCTTAGCAACACTTCTTATCTTTCATTCAACGTAAGCCACAGAAATGACAAAAATGTACTCAGCTTGCTCTTTCTTTCCCACATCACAGCTCAGAATTCAAATATGTCTCCCAAGGCTGGCATGTAATTATCCTCCAGTGTCAAAAATAGTATTCTTTCTAATCATTAATAGGATATTGTTGTCAACCAATAACCAAATAACAACCAATGTCAAACAACAACCAAATATTGTTGTCACTGTTGCTATCATTTAATTATCATTTTAATTGTTCTATCAGGGTCTGCATCTAACTTTGCTGCCTGCCTAAATTTAAGGTAGCCTGAGAGGAACACGTGAAAACAACAGGAGAAAACAGCACTTGAAAGGTAATGGTATGGCAGGCAGAAACACAGGGAATGGAAGTATACAAACACACACACTTTCTATGACCACAATAGGGAATCTTTTGTGCAGTTTATGAATTGTCTGTGAAATAATGAACTCCATGTCCTTGTTCTTGAAAAGCTGGAGACTCCATTTTCTATATGAAGTGTAGTCCTCTATCTCACTGCTTCTGTCTGAAACAAACATTTCTAAAGCTTAAAAAGAAAGTGTCAGTAATTTATGCAGCTCTCTTTTTAGGCATACAAGCTCTAAATAGCAAGTTGGATTACACTTCAAAGTAGTAATTTTTTTATTTATTTATTTTACTACAAAGTCAGCTGCAAAGTTCTGTAACTATATGAGGCAAGTGATGCAGGAGTCACTACCTGGAGAACAGAAACTCTCCTGCCTTAAGGAGTTGTTTTCATAAGCTAAATGCTCTGCAGTTGATAAGGGCAAGGGAATTAGACCAGGATTACCCTACCTTCCCACTCAGAAGTAGAAGGATAAGATTGGAGGGCCTTCCAGTTACTTTATTAAAGACCCTTCAGTTTTGTTTGCTGGGTTACATACTGCTACTTCCAAGCCTTCTGGTCCCATATTCTGTGTCTACCACGGACTCACTGTAGCTGTTGCATACACCTGACTTGAAAAGATCTTTATCTACAGGTTGCTTTTGGGGAGAGATGTTAGCTGTAACAGAAGAGTGTGAACAAGTAAGTTCTTAACCTGGAAAAGAGGACACTGTGAGCTTCAGACCCATTGGGGCGAGTACCTCAGACAACTCCCTGCTGGCCTCAAGCCTGGAGCAAGGGCCAAACTAACTTCCAGAGGAAACATGCATTCAGTAGGTTCAAGGGTTGAATTCTTTCTCACTCACAAAGCATACTCATCATACTTCTAAACCTATTAGCTTGAAAGCACATCATTTTGTCTGCGGGACTGTACATCCTGATATAAACAAATAAAAACATTTTTTCCCTTCATTATAAGCCACACTACTGAGATTGTAATTAAAACTAAAGGGATGTTCATAAGGAAGAAAAGCAGCTTCTCCGGGTTTCTCTGCTCTAATACAGAAGAGCAGTTTTAGAGGCATAAAAACCCAAGTGTATGATTTACCTTGGTTTATGAGTGAGTATGTGGGGAGTGAGGTGTTAGACAGACCAAGAATAAATCTGAGCATTGTATTTTTCAAAGAAATTCTCTTCTTGCTTATGTTTTGAGAGGTAAGCAGCCAAGGCTTCTATTAATCACTCATGTGGAAGCATAACAGCAAACAAAATGAAAAGCCCTTCTGGATAATTATTACAGAGCATGCAGGTGAAGTGGGGGGAGAAAAAAAAAAAAAAAGAACCAGAGATGTGCTGGGAAGAAAAAGAAGAAAAAAAAAAAGCAAGCAAGAAAGAAAGAAAGCAAGAAAGAAAATATGTTTAACATGCCAACATCATGTGAGCCTCTCGGTTTCCTATAGCTCTGGCTCCCACCATGGACTGCTGCTGCCACCTACTGTCATCTGCCGCACCAGAAGCCAAGCTTCCTCACGATCTTGGCAAGGGGACAGGGTGGAAAGAGATGCCAGGATGTGAAATATTTTTTGTACAGTGAAGGAAAGATAGCTCCAGGAGAGAAAGGGATTAGAGAAAGTATCACAACTAAGATTAAAAGCTCCAAAACAGCTTTGTCCATTGGATTTACAATATAAAAAGGCCACACTCGGGATGGAGGCATAAATGAAAATGCTTTTTCTTTCAAAAGCAAAGTGAAACATGCACCTGGATCCAGCTCCCTGTCATGCAGTGGCCTAAACCTATTCCTAAGACCTTTAAGGTTACTGGTTTAAGTGATATGACCAATAGCTATGGTAAGATCCCATTGGACAATGAAATGACCTGCACAGGAGGAAACTTAAGGAATGAAAATAAGCATAAGTAAATTCTCGCTGCTTAATTCTGTTACATCTCATATGGGAATGAGAGCTTTAGAAACTGCTGATATAAATCCTGCACTTGATCCCAGTTTTAAATTCACATGGGGGAAAGGCTTGGAAAACAAAGGAGGCTTCAGTTATTGTAGATATTTCTAAAGAAAATCAGAAGAAAAACATGTTTTTACAATGTGTACTAAAAGACAGACTATAGAAAGAAAAGAAAAACTATTGACAGTAGAATGATAGCATGTCTGTTATAACCCAGCATGAGATATGCTGGATTTCATGACCCCTGAATTTCACACTCCTTATTGCAGGTGGCAGCAAAAGAAAGTCAGACCCAGATCTTCCTGATCTCAGCTCATATTTCTTCTCTGCTAATTGACATTAACAGATAGCTGTCTTCATTATCACTACTTATTTACACAACACTTACAAAGGGCTGAGAAGCAATTATAAATTATCCTCTTCCCTCCTCTGTACAGCTCTTTGCAAGATTGTCTAAGCCAGCTTAGGTTAGTAGCCTGCTGTTACTACCTGTTCAGTAATGGTTGGAGAATTTTAAGTTGATTTAGCTAAGCCAATGCTAAGGTCACTTTTTTGTTCCTTATATCATCTACATAGCTACACTACACCACATGGACACTTTCTATAAAGCTTCACATACCAAGAGAAATGTGTTAATGAGTGACAGTGGGCCAAACTCAGCCACACTGGTGAACCACTCAGAATCTGAAGTCCAATCCAGTGCTTCTTTGCAGAAGGCAGGATAAATCCAGCATCAGAGAGACTGCATAAATAAAGATAGGCAAAGTACTGTAAAAAGGGCAAAGCCTCTTTTTACAGGTAAGAAATAAACACAATTACGTCCTCTGCCATTCCTTAGAAACACCTGCACTGCATGGCGGGTCACAGCGCAATCCTAAAGAGCAATGGCAGATTATAGAATCATAGACTCACTCAGGTTGGAAAAGACTTTAAGGATCACTGAGTCCAACCACGACCTAACCTTACTACCCTAACGCAAACAACCCTCCACTAAATCATGTCCCTGAGCACCACATCCAAATGAATTTTAAACACATCCAGGGATGGTGACTCAACAGTTTGAGTTTCTGTGTTTGCTTGCATCTGAGAACTGAAATAAGTGCTCACCATTTAAAAAAAAAAGAGAGAGAGAGAGAGAGAGAGAGAGAGAGAGAGAAAGAGAGAGAAGCTTCCCCTGCTCTCTCTTCTAAAATCTGGCAGATACAGTTGCAGGAAAAAAAAAAAAAACAACTGTTTACATGCCCTATACTATTACCCCACTGCATAACCACTAGACCATCACATGTGCCATGAAAAATGAAACAAAATAAGGGGCATTGAACACTCTGAAATGTAACAATAACAACAAATCAGCAGAGAAAGTTTCTTGTAGGTGTTTCTAGAACTATGACACACAGGGCAAGTCAGTGTGATCAAAATCTCATGGCTACCAATTTTAAGCTGTGGTAAAAGAAAAAGTAAGTATGCTTGAACATAAACAAAATATTGAGGGCACTCAGAATCTTCAGACAGGATTTATTCACTCTGCTTTTGCTGTCAGCTTACATTTTTGTGTGTCTTTTCCCCTCCCTTCCCTTCCCTTCCCCCCCCCCCCACTGCGTTTACATAAAAGTGGATGTGCTTAGAAAAGAACAGAGGTGAAAAAGGAAGGCTGATGTCATATAGAATAGATCTACTTCTGCCTCTCCCCTGTTACACAGTTATGGCTTTTTCAAAGCTGTCTCTCATATGAATTGATTTCAGGAATAATGAATTTATGATTTTATATATTAGATAAAGGTCATATTCTTCCAAGTTGGTAACAGTTGGATTATAAGGTGCACTCTGCTGCTACGCTCTGATCACTCACAGTGTTTCACAATGATGCTTTTCTTAGAAATAAATGGCTATCTCCAATATATTAATTTGTTCTTACTGCCACTCTTTCTGTTGCTTTTTCAAGAGCTTATGACAAGCTCTTGATCTTATCTCATGCTATTTCTTAGAATTGCTGTATTCAGAAAAGTACCTCTGTGTTTCTCTCCAGAAATGGATGCAATTCATTGATGACTGAAATGATCCTTTAACACATACAATAAATCAATATTTCTGCCTTTCAGTGTCAACAAAGACTGCCAAAACTTTGAACACTTTCTATGTAAGGTGCACAGTAAGTTCAAACAAATGCTAAAAATAGAAACAAAAATGGAATAATCTCTTTCCCTTCCCCCAAAATTGTTCCTTACTCAGAGCTGAAGATGGTCATTGGCTGTGTGATTATTTTGCTCCTGGAATGGGGCCATAGGCAATTTATTTTTTAGCACTTATCTGAACTTTATTTCATTCTAAATATCATTCCAGAGTTCTCCAGTTCTAAGAGGTACTAGCTTCCCTATTTAGAAAACTTACTTGTATTTTTATCAGTCAGTTTTCCTCTAATCTGCAACAAATGTAAAGGAGTGGGAAGAGGAAGTGGGGGAAAAAAAAAAAAATAAATAAAATGCAAAAGGCAGCCTAATTATTCTGCATCCTACAAAGGAACAGATGTTTTAAAGGGTCAGAACTGGATCTGTTCCCCTGTAAGCAAGGTGCACTCTAGAACAAAAGTATTGCCTCCTTAAGCAAAGATGTACAGCAATCCAGCACCATTACACTTCATTTCTAGCCTGATTATGGACTCAGAGGGAAAAGTACCCTGTTTCAAATAGGAGAAAGATTTCCTGGAGAATTCTCAGACTTCTTTACAGATTTGCACTTCCACTACTGATCAAATCCTATTCCTCAGATCAGACCTGTGTGTGAATGTATGTACTGAAAAAAAGTCCAGGCTGTTAACATCGTGAACATCTGCACTACAAACATCAAACAAGTTTTACACACACAGAAGTCTAGGACAGATTCTCTGCTTTAAATGAAGACATCTCTATTCCATGAGCTGAAAGAGGAATTTCACAGGCTCTCAGGTATATATCTTTTTTTTTTTTTTTTTTTACAACTGCTCCAAGTTCACTGATTTTAAATGGACTCTCCTAACAACAGAGACAAACGTATGTACTGGGAATTTATGGGTTCAGATCCTTATCGATCATCTCTCTTTTCTGTTGGCAATTAACATTGTTCAGACCTCCTGTCATGTTTGGTTACAAGTAGGTCATAGCTCTAAAGTTAAATATATAAAAATATCAATATCTGAAACACAACCATGAAAAAACATCAGTGACTCCTTTTTTGGTCAAGCTTTTCCTCATCTGTAGATAGCTCCCATGAGTCTGCTACAACCAAGTAAACACTTATGTTTACACAAGTTTGTTAAGGTGTTTTTTGTTGCTGTCCATGCTATCTCATTATGCCCTGTGCAGCAGAAATTTGGGGGTTATCTTATGTGCCCAGTACCACGGGTGTTCAACCTTTCGGCTTGCCTGGGCTGCACTGAGTGAAAAAGAATTGTCATGGGCTACATATTCATAAGTTACTCTAAAAGTAATTATTATTCCCATGGAAACTATAGCAGAGAAAAAGGGCACAATAACACTGTTTGGTCAAGCAAATTCTCAGCTACAACATACCATTTTTCAATACAGTCACCACCATTAGTGCCTGCATGCTGTACTCGTGTTGGTCTGTACCAGGGGAGGTGAATCATTGTCACTATTATCACTGCTAAAATTCACCACCCACCAATTTGTTGTGCACACATCCACTGGCTGGTCTCTAAAACATTCAAGCAAGTGCTGATGAATGCCAATCAGTGCATTTTTTCTACATGGAGAAATTCAGTGACACAGCTTTGCTTCATTCACACTTCCATGCCAGATGCCATTTCACCAGACTGCCTCTCTGCTGCCATCTGTCGCATGACAACAAACGGAATGGAATATTGGTGAGAAGGTTCAACCTCCACTGCCATACCATCAACATTTGCCCCTGCTATCACAGGCCAACATCATAAAGTAGGACGCATAATTTTCAGAGAAGCCCTCTTAAAATATACATAATATAGCTAATGAATATCAAATAATAAAGCCTATTTTAATTTTTATGGTTTTTCAATAAAACATAAAAATGAGAACAAGAAAAATCATAAAACTAGTGGGATACACAAAATTGTTTTTGTGAAACTAACAATTCAGTCTGGTTTGATGGCAGTGTTTGCAATTCTTAGCGATTTCTCAAGGTATTCATAGACATTTTGGATGAAATTTTACTCCTTCTGTACTTCATCCTTCACAACAGTCATTCACAGATGTATACACTACCAAAAAGCAATGACACAAGGCATGACTGTGAGGTAATGGTAAGAAAGATCTTATAAACGTCTGATAAAGGGGCATGATCAAACTTTCGATTGCAACTCAACACATTCCATTTGAAAATCCACAAATAATGTAATGTTGACTGAAAAACAAGTTGCAAATTAAAAAATTGATTTTTTCAGCAATCTTGAAACCTACTCTCAAATTCCTTTGTCAAAATGGGAAGCACTACAGTGTATTTCTTGCTATTTACAGGACTGTGTTTAGCCAATGTGTCAAAATCCATAAACTTATTTAACACAACTTAAGACAGCATATCACTGCTTCCTGTGCCCTGGTTTTAGCCCACATAGGGTTAATAGTGCACTGATTTGCTGTTGGCACTGCGGGGCCAGGCTGCGCTGCTTGGTGAGGCAGAGCCACCACTAAGATAGTATGGCAGGGGGGTGAGCTGCATTGTGAGTTGTGCTGGGATGCATGCAACCCGTATGCTGCAGGTTGGACATGCCTGACCAGTACTGCAGACAACAAAAATTCTGATGTGACTACATTAGTGTAACACAGTTGTCCAATTTAATATGTATTTGATGTAACCACTCTCAAATACTGAGCTAAATGTACACAACACTAGGTTTTAATGGAAGTCTGGAATGCTGAATCCCACTGTCATCTTATTTATACAGGCTAAGCACTCTTACTCTGTTATTCATCTAAAGGAGCCTTCCAGAAGTCATTACAGTAAGTTCAAAATTACTAAAAAGTGATGTTGAGCAGAACACATTGTCTTGCTGTAAAGCCTGCAAATGCAACTTTTATTCTAAGATAAATGAAGATAGATACTGTATTCTATTTTCCATCATATCATGCCTTACAAAAGCAACCAAATATGAAGAAAGTGTATCACAACATAAATAATAGTCTATCTCCACTTGTCAACTTCTTCCTGCTGGCAAATCAATAAAAACACTTAAATTATTTTTTTAAACAGTGGCATTGTCGTGTTGAAACCTTGCAGTTATCTGCTGTGTGTACCAAAACCTATATTTACTTCAGTCAAGATGGGAAAACACTGTTAAGGTTAATATGTGGAAAGAAGAGAGTGCTGCCTCACCACACAGTATGCCTTAGTGGGTAGTCCTCGAAGGTTCTATTCCAAAAAAGACCAATAAAGGCTTCAGTTCTGACCACTGGTGTTTCCACAATCGTATGAAGTAACTCAAATATCAGTAGTGCACTACAGCCCACCTAAGCAACGGGTTGGGAAGCAGGAGGGGAAAGCTATTGTCAATTCAGAATAAAATCCTAACATCACTGTTATGGACAAACTAGCAAGTGCAGTCCAAATCTTTGTGCAGCCATCCCTGGAGCTTTAAAGACTTTCAAAAAGTCTTGAGATCATCCACTTCTTAAACAAAATGTTTTTAACAGCTATACTGATGAGAGAAATCCTCATTTCTATCTCAGTGTTTCTTTATAGCCTATTTAGTTGGATACGATATTCATGAGACAGCAGCTGAAAAAAATTTTAAACTAATTTTATCACAAACCTTTTCAAAAGGTTTTCCCATTCTCTGGAGCATGCCACTGCTCTCCCTCAGACCCTTCTCTTATCAATGGGAAAAAAGTCACATTGCAAACAAAGTGCTTTAAATTAGCTTCTAGTACGATAGCTTCTAGCACAGAAAATGCCTACTGAGTACCATTATCACAATCATTAATCATAAGCAGTGATTAATGCGCAATGCAAAATGGGTAGAGAGATAGTAAGGTGGTGGTCTAGTAGCACCAATTCCAATCTTTCCTTATTTATTTTGCAGAAAAGTCACTTGAAAGCATAAAAATCTTTCATTACTTCTGACTTTACAAATTTCTGTTCAGTGTATATTGTTACCTACTACCTCATCTAGCCCTATGCTGCCCAAGATGTAGAATTTACCACAGTTTTATCAAGGGACAAAAATATCCACTTACACTTAGATGAGAAAGGAATGTAATGCCTTATGTTTATGGACTAAGTGGCATAGAAAAATTTAACCTTCATTTCACATTTAACTGATTTAACTATCGGTACTCATTGTGAGGTGGAGGGGAATCTGCTATTCTGAAGAATATGCAAGACAGACATCTTTCTGCAGGATGTCTAATAGCTGACCTTTTGAGATGGCACAGCACAGTACTATTTCTATTTCATTTACAATTCAGCACCTTTCTTTTCATGTTATGGTACATAAAATAGAGATCATAATTTTAATATTGTCCCTTCTCTGCAATGGAGCTTTTAATTAGATAGCCATGATTATACGTACGTGTAAAAAGTATATTATATTTATGAAAACATCAGCATTTATCACAGGGAAGCAGATAGCTTTACAGCAAGATCCTCTCTATCAGACACAGAAAGACATTAAAGAGGTACAGAAAACATATATAAAACTTTTATTTATAGAATATTAAGATGATGCATTTTAAAGCTTTAATGCAGAGAAACACGAAAATCATCAAAACCTTATCCAGCTACTTGAGTGTCCAGCCACTGCCACTGACTGGCACCAAATGCCCCACATGAAGCCTCGCACAAAACGATTGTCTCAAACATAAAGACTGTGGTGAAAGGCCGAAACCTCAAATTGTTCCAGGTTCTGAGAAGGCTTACATAGCATGTCACAGCAAGACAGGACAGGATAACATGCTTCTTTACTCATGTCAGCCTTCATTTCAAGCTTTAACTGTTCGGGCCTTGAGGAAAAACTTTCAGGAATATTTCTCCCCTAGTAGAAGTGAGCCTGGTGGTACATATGAAAATGTTTTGTTACTTAAATGAACATTCTTCTCTCATTTGAGAAGCTATTGCCCTTCACCTGCCACAGCCATTTGCATAGTCTAATCACTAGTGTGAAAAACAATCACCTTCGCTTTGAATTTTGAATTTCTCAGCATACTTCCTTATGAACTTTCAGGTACATTTTTCTCCTGTAGAAAGATGTTAATATTAGTAAAATTGCAAAGAAATGACAAACAAGGAAAAAAAATGTGCACTAAAGAGGAATGCTTCTATAGGGTATATGCTTTTCCCAGAGAGATTATTCAACAGCCTTGAATTCTAGAAAGAGATACAAAGATTCCTATATCTCCCCACCTGCTCATCTCTTACTGTACCTATTACTTTTATCATCTTAACCTGTCTTAATCTCTGTTTACTCACACAAATAGTAACGAATGAAAAGATGAGCTTTATTTCTTGGGGTTGCCTCTCTTTTCATCAGGAAGAAGGGTAAAGCTCGTCTACATACGTACAGAAATACAGATGAAAAGAGAGGCAATTCAAATTGCACAGGAGACCTATACTTGTACTCTCCCACCACAGAAATGAAAGACCAGGAAAGTAACTTTATTTTTTTTTTTTAATGGCTGAATGTTTAGCTTTATTTGAGGTCAAATTAAAAGATTTCTCATTATGCTAATGCTTGATAGCCAACTGCAGCACTTAACACTGCAGTTGGTATTAGCTGCTTCTCATCTCAACACCAAAAAAAGCATCTGCAGCAGAGCAGATCTTTGAACTGTTCTCTACGAGGCAGAAAGGCTTCAGCTCCTTCTGATGTAGTTATATTTAAGCTACAAAGAAAAGAGAAGCAAAATCTTCATTATAATCAGCTATGACATGAAGAAACTAAAAGAACAGATAAGATGTAGTGGAAAATATTGCTTTATAGTCACTTCCATGATTATTACGGTACTTAAGCTCCTTCTATAATGTTTTAATGTTAATGCTAAAGATTACTATGATAAACCTGTTTCGCTGCAAGTTAAAAGACAGTAAGGCTTATATCAACAGTGAATAGAAAAACTGTAGTAGGTAACAGGCCTGGAAGATTATTCAAATGCATTCAAGCTAATAAATATGAGTATTAAAATTTATAACAAAGATGAAGTTCATTTCCTTATTGCACACATATGCCCACTTGTACACACATTATACACAGATACACACAAGCTCACAACTGATTTTCCAAGATGTGAGACAAATGCATGGGCAGCATCTCCTCTGTCTAAGCAGGGAGGGCCACTTCTCTCCTCCTGTAAATTCACTGAAGACAAGCATATCACACCAGGGAGAAGCTTGACCCAGAATGTCAACAGTTTTGAGAAATAAGAGCTTTTATTTATTACACAATTATTCACACAGAAGGATTTGCTTTTCTCTTTCAAAAGGATGTGTCATTCAGTTTGACATCTAATGCTTCTTTTGCAGAAGCTGCTTTCTCAATTTGGGTGATGGCAGAACAAGCAGTGTCAGGCCATACATATTTGATTTGCCTATGTTTGCAGTAGGAAAATAAAGTTCTCAAGCCAGCCATATCAAGATACATTGCATATCCAGGGAACAGTGAGAAGATGGGATTCCTCCTGGCTGAGTGAAAAAAGATTGAGATGAATTGTGATTATCTCCTGATCACCTACCTGTTTCCTGGTCTTTTTAGATCTCATTCCTTCCTTTTCTTCCCCATTTAGTAATATTTCAATTCCATTGGCTAGCACCAGCACACCTTCCTCAAAACTTCAAAGGCAGGTGAGAAGATTCACCTAAGCCAAGTCGCCTCAGAACTGCATTATTTACAGAAGGTATCTGTATTTTTCTTCTAACATCGTATATGACAAAAGAATACTATTTGAGCATACCAGCTGAAACCTAAAACTAAGAGAAAAAGCAGACCAAGCAGAAATAACCATATTCCCACCATGTCTCTCAAGTCTTAATAGCAGATAGTGACTGACGCTGGATCTCTCTACTGGCAAATCCTTTCTTTGGAGTCGAAATTCAGGCCTCATATAAACTACTAAAGCAAACTCTTTCCAAGTCTCTATGCAGCTACTTTCTACAGGAACTTCACTCTGTGTATTTATCACCCACCTGACAAATCAGAAATTTAGATATAACTGTTAAGTCTACAACTTCAAAAAACTGACAAAAAAAAAAAAAAAAATTCAGAGACTGAATACTGAGTGGGACCAAATCCCCCTGTAGGCACTCTCTTCCTTTCCAGATGTCATCTTCCTATTTCTCCTTCAAAGAATGCAGTTACTTAAAAAACAGCAAAAGACAGGACAAAAACAAACCACAAACATAAGACAGAGATTCACTGTGTCAATACCTCTCACTGTGCCCCTCATTGACGGTCACAAAGCAAAGCATAATTCTAATTTAAACTACACTGATTTCCAATCTAAAGAGTTTGTATGGGGACCACACAAAAAAAGAAATAATGAATGCAATGTTTTTGGGATTCAAGAAAAACCAATACAGAATAGTCCCCAAGAAAATCCCATCTAACTTCCACAAAAAAATTACATTGACTTGGAGTTAAATCAGTATCTTCGAAATTAAATCAAATTGACTGACTGCTGAATTCATAGTTATGTAAGTATACACCGTCTTCCCTGTGTAAACTGAGAAACAACAAAAAGATTATTTACAACTGGTGAATCAGTTTATCAGCATATAGTGCATATAAGTGACTTTTTTTTTGGTTTTGTGGATATGTGAGCTTCCTCCTACTATATGGGATACTTTTGTCTGTGTCTGCCTATGTGAAGAAAAAAAAAAAAAAAAAAAAAAAAAAAGGGCTTTTATCATTATGTAAGGGGAATCTTAAAAGCATCTCGGTCTTAAAGCATAAGCACTACAGTGTGCCAACAACCAGCTGAGGTTAGGAGGAAAATGTTTACAGAAATGCTGGGATGAAGTTATTTTTCTTATGTAGCGTCTCTGGAACATACACCACACAAACTGTTCGCCTGTATTGTCAGTTTCTGGCTTTTAACACAACATCTTATATAATCCTTTGAACTGCATGGCACACAAATCAATCTGCACACAACACATACCAATCATTGTGGTCACTGACGAAGACAACAAAAATAACTGAAAGAAAAATAGTTTTCTATATGTAGTACTGGATTTATACAATGGCAGTGTCTTAGAAAAACTTCCCATATAGAGAATTATGGCTGACAGCAGAGTATTTCTGTCAACTTGAATAAAGAAATAAATAAATCTTGGAACATGTAAATAGTCACCCTGATCAAATTCATTTAAAATTCATCTCATAATTAAAGATTTTAAAAGAAAAAGATATAGATTTTGTCCAGTATAATATTAAAGCATAACGGGATCCCTTAGGTCCCAATTAGGAAATTGATTAGAAAATGTTTGAGTTATAAAAGCTGCAGGTAAGGAGAACTGCTCTCTGCTGCCTTGAATTAGCATACCAATGGGACCCCAGCTTTAGTTTGATGGAAAGGCAGAGACCCAGCACGTTTTTTGCCAGACAAATATAGGGGGTATTTTGAGCTCTAGTGCTAGAAAGAATTACTTACGCAGGCAGGCATGACCAGCAACAGTGAAAAAAAGTTACAATACTGAAATGCATTGCATGAAGTATTTCTTAGTAACAATGCTGGAGAAAAAGATACTATGAGTGGAGCAATGTGAAAAAGAACAAAACAAATCAGTGCCCAGTAGGTTTCTGACTTCGATACGGTAGGACCTTCATCTACAGCATTGATCCATAACAGAGCTATGGCCTCAGTTTCATCATATGACAATGTTCTGTTGCAAACTTAAAGTTGTATTACAACAGCCCTAGAAAACTGGGTTAATTTCTATCGCGTTGAAAAACGAGGACTACTGGTTGCAGCTGATTTTAAAATGGAGCACACAACACAGTTTTGGTTGGATATTTTGCTCAGAGCTTTCTAAATTTAAGCTGACAACACCTAACTGCTTTGATCCTGAAAGTAAGTTATCAGACCAGTCAGATATGTACTGAACCCTAAAGCTGTTTGTCACTTCTGCAGAACTTGCCAGTGGACTAAAAGGCATCTCCCACCTCCTCAGTCACAGCCACCACACCTGCCTCAGCTCACTGCTGCCTGCATGCCCATGTTCGCAAATCCTGCCTTTCCACCTATTCCCCCTGATCTAACACACCATCCTTCAGGCAGGAGCAAAGGGAAAACCTGTAGGATATACTTTTAGAAGCTGGTAGCAAAATAGCTAAAATAAGATGCTTGGGAGATGCTGTATGAAGTGTGCTGTATGAAGTACATGACTCCGAGGGATTGTGAAAAGAGTACAGAAGCTTCCACAATGATGAACATTACATGAAAAGAGGATGAAAGAGATTCATGTTTGGTGGCAATGGTGTATTTTGTGTCAAGTGTACCACTACTATTCATTTGTCAGGAGGCTGGAGAGTTTGCACATTATCAGGGATTACTGTAGAGGATAAGGTTTAAGCAATCATGGCACTGAGATTCCTGATGACAGATGACAGGTAAGAGGAAAATAATTGCTTTTTATGGCTTTTTTAGTATCTTGTTCTACTGCTAATAAAAACTGCTAATAAAAAATAGCACTGAAGTAGAAACCTAGTTTGTTGATTTTGTTGTTTGTGTTTTGTTGTTTTTTTTTAATCCTCGGCAACTATGAAGTCTAGAGGCTCATAATGGCAGAGATAAATACTCAAATGGGGAGAAAATCTTCCCTGTTTTTAATCTGAGGACTCCCTTGTCTCTGTAGCTTCTCAGATTATAATATTTCCCTTTCACACATATGCTTTTCTTGCAAAAAGATTTTCCTTGGGTTCTGAAACAGCTCTTCTCCCAAAATGTATGCATGAAGAATGAAAATGTAAAGAAAAAACCAAAAAAGTCACAGTTATAGCTCCCACAGCACACATCTCAGCTCTCCAGAGCGTGTAGAGTATTCTGTAATACTGAATTTGCTGCTAAACTTATCCTTTGATTGCACTATATGTACAATACATTACAGTGCTTTTGACTAGTCAGCTTGCTGTAGTCTGTAGGGAACAATTTTCCATCTGCTGTTTATCACACCATTAGTCTGGCCACACTCTGGTCTCTTTCATGACCTATCACAGGCTCTGGAGTAGCCTTTAATGGAAAAGAGCATTCTGATGATGGAAGAACGGACTAATGCTTTCTCAGTACTTCCCTGCACAGAATTCTGCTAGGGAATGGTTGTATGAAAGAGAATACATGCTCAAGAAAGAATACATAAGTCGTCACTCAGCTGTGAATACAGTGACCTCACACTGTGCAGCTAGTACTACTCTCTGGTCTGGTGTAGCATAGTCACAGGAACAGGAGCCATTGATGCTCGTCTCTCATTAATTTCAAATCCTCACTGAAGGTTTTAGAACTTTTCCCCTTCTCTGAACTCCCTTTAGCAGATCTCTTGAGGAACCAATCAATGATAAAACTACATTAGTTCTTCCCACTTTCCAAAGCAAGGGACAACATCCCATCTTCATGAAACAGTTGGAGGAGGTTGTGCAGCTAAGGAATACCACACCAGATTTGAGCTAAAACAAAGCATTTTCTCTAGTACCATGACTATGAATCACTAGGCTTGTCAACACATACTCAACGGCATTCACAGACTACCTAAAGCCAATACCCATCATTACTTTCTTTAGAAATGTCACCTAAAAATATCAGATAATGCCTGCATCCTAAACCCAAATTCTGAATGATTCTGTGTCTCAGCTGCCCTGCATACAAGGCACATGTGCCAGAATTCTTCTTCCATGCATGGTTCTCCAAGGGCAACAAAAGAACCCACACCTTGTATCTCTGAGTGCAAGATAAAAAGACATAGCATTACCTATGTCGGCCACACGTAGGAAATGTAACATGAGACTCCTCACGCAGCAGTGAACATTCAGGAAGATTCCCCACAGAGAAAAGCTTTGTGGAAATCCCTGCAGTATCATTAACTTCTAAAACTGGATATACATTAAATGAAGACACACACAAACATCCATCCTGGACAGACAAAAGGTTAGTCTAATTCAGTATTATCTCTTCTGGGATATAGTAAACACATAGGGAGCAGTATAAAATTAGGGCAAGCATATAGCAATACTTCCCTTAATTTTTGCTTATGCACCAGATACTTGTAGCTTCAAAACTGTGCCTTTAAAATATGCAATCCATCCCTCAATGGGAATTCAGGTCATGAAAGGAGAACAAAAAGAAAGCAGTTGCTAAGAATGGATGCACACATTGCCACAGCAACATCAGTGAAGATCTTGAATTTATGCACAGGGGAGTCGTTGTTTTGCAGTTGGAGGAGAGGATATGCTCTCACGCTGACCTTGTACAGACCCTCATGTTTAGATAAGCCAACAGTAGTCCTTGCCTATCTTCTTTATACCTAACAAAAGTTTATGGAATTAGGTGATCTCTTATGTAGATTGACCACAGTGAGGCAAAGAACAGTTTTCTTCTCAAACGGCTTATATTCGCCTATAGTTTTTTTATTTTGAATGAAATGCATTTGTGTCTAAAGTGTATCAATCTTTACTGCACCGTGAACTAAGATTCTGTTGACTTCTTAAAATCCCTACAATCCATGACATTGGTCAGAAGAGAAATTATCACAAATATTTTGCTGTATCATATTAATCTAAAATTTCTACAGCTTCTCTTTTTCTGCTGCTTCAAAACATTTTGTTTAGTATTGCATCTTTTTTCTGCTACAATTTTGTAAGCAAACTTTTTACTCCAACCCAAACAGAAAACTATATTGAAATAGTTTGTATTTATGATGCAAATCATGCAGTTATCTTCTTTTTCAAAGTTTCAGTGAAAATATATATATTTGGAGAACAGGAAAAAAAAATGATGATTTGTCTTCAATGTTACTTCCTTTGATGTTATTAAATTGCAAGAATCAAGTGACAGCAGCTATGTTTCCATGAAGCTTATTATAAGCACAGTAGAGAAATGCACATGCTTATGCAATTAAATAAGCCCCCAGACCTGTGTCCATTTATTTTATCAAATTTTGTAAAAAGCAAAAAGGAAAATACATTGAGATCAGGGGGGAAACAGAAGAAATCAGAGCTTATTCAATCAGTTCTTCATAGCTGTTCAAAAACAGTTCTAGAGAACAAATCTCAGGGAAGGCAAGCTCATATTTTGCTATGCTACCTCACTCAAATTTATATTTCATTAATCCTACGTGGACTGAAATGTCCAGAGTGCAAAGTGGCATATATAGTATCATCTGTATTACTGAAAATTAGTACTCCAGTTAGTGATGTTTTGAAGCTGAAATATGTTGTTTGCACAAATCTCCTCTAATTCTGCTTTTCTAGTAGTAAAGTGAGTCAGTATCAAGTGATATTACTATTGATCTATCATCATAAAGATGGCAGTACTTCTAAAAATCACTTACGAAGGCACACAGGAAACCATCACCTCTGCAGCACTGCGTCTAACCACTGCTGCAACACTGACTCACAGGGAAGACCATCACATATGTTGCTGAAATGTAGTGCTAATCCACATGGCACCCTACGGCACACATAACTGAAAGCAAAATTAAATATGTTAAGTAGGACGTTAGAGAATTTTGAAAACCAAAGCACTACAAGTGGGTTTTTCCTGGGCTGATCTCTAAACAGCCTTATAACAAGCCCTATGTCACCCTATGAAATGCACTGAGGAGGAGCTTCAGAAAAGGCAGCTAATTGCTCTGCCTGAAGAAAGAACACAAAGGAAGAATAAGGAAAAGGTATCAGATTATTCTTGCGTGAAGTAGAGACACTTTCTTGGAAATACTCCATTTATATAAATCCACTATCATAGTTTATTTCCTGCACATAAGCAGTGTTTATCTTGTAAGACTACCTGGGGAGGAACAGTCAACTCTGCCCACAGACTTGTATTTTAACAGCGTTTCCTAAGACTAAGGCCAGAAGAGCACATTCTGTCAACTAATGCTACTCAGCTGGACAGATCTACTCTCCTTACCCGCACTGACAATCATCTGCTTCTATGAAAACCTGCCCTCAATTATATGCAAAGATAGACAGAGGGAGCCTAGAGAATTGCCTTATCACTGGACTGTTTCCCTTTTCTTTCTCACAACTTGCTTCTTTGTTGTTTTGCATTTTTTGAGATCTTACACAATGCAATAACAAGTACTCTGTACTTTAGAGTAGCATATTTGTTTCTTAGGCCACTGCTTCAAGCAGCAATAAACTCATTTTTTTGCCCAGCTAGTTCTGTTGCCCTCAATAGCCTACTTAAGATGCATATTCCCTCTATGTCACATCCCCAGACACAAGTAGAGCCTGTTCCCTGTCCAGATGCAATAAACTGACTGCTACTGTCAACTTATTCAAAATTTTGCAATGGCAGCATTGCTCCTAGCAGCTTGTTCTATTAGTTCCTAATTTATATTAATTCTATATGATGCAGTATATTAATATCTCTCTTCTCCCTTGCTTTTCAAAATAAAAAATGTATGTGATTTATCAGTGGCATTTTTATGCTGCCAGTATGTAATTGCACATAGGTGAATTGTTAAGTTCTGAGGGAGCTTTATGAAGGGATCAATCCTTTTATTGCTGTAGTAATGAGCTTCTAACGGCCGGCTGAATAGATCTCCTAGCCTTCCCATGGAAGCAAGTTTTAGCCATCCCCTTTCTATCTATCCATTAATCATTGGTCTCCATGAACAAGTGCAACCAACAAAACTGCGCTACTGAAAATAGCAAAAAATGAGAATCACTGCATCTCATTAGCACCACTACAATATGAGGACTGCTGTGAAAATAATGTCTCCTATTTAAGACGCTGGCCCATGACAGAGACAGATGTTGGTGTATGGCAGAAGTTGAAACTTTCTGGCAATATTCCATTGCACATTGTTAGCATATGACAGACGGCAGCACAGGGGCAGTCTGACAGAACAGAATCTTACATGGAAGTACATATGAATCAAAAATGTGTCACAGAATTCCCCTACACAGGAAAAAAAAAAAAAGTGCACCCACTGGCATTCATCAATGCTTGCTGAAATGTTTGTGAAGACCAAACAGTGGATACAAGCGCAGTGAGTGACGTGTCAGCAGTTGCAACAAAGACAGTGGGACACCTCCACTGGTACAGTTTTTTTTAAAGGGCATAGCATGCAGGCTGTTGGTTGCTGAAGAAAATGAAGAGCTGATACTGGTGACAAAGCTAAACAAAAGCACTTTGCAGCTGAGAATGCACTCTACTAAATAGCATTGTGGTACGCTTTATATTTGCTGTATTTTCCATGGTAACAAATAGGAGGTATTACTTTCAAAGTGGTCTAAGTAGAAATATATTAACAGTATGCAATTCTATAACGTGGTGGAAAGTACAGTGATTATAACAGGGCAAAGTCTTTGGCTGCAGCAAACGAGAACAAGCCCAAACGCAGCAGTCATAGATACAAAAAACAAAGGGAAAAAGTGGCTTACCTTTGGAAGGCCTCAGGTAGGCAGGTATCTCCAGCAAGATATTCTTGCCTCCACTGCCAATCTTTAAATGAGGTCTGTGAAAAGGTGGATCCTGGCTCCACCCATTCCAGTCACTCAGGTGCACTACATTCACCTAACCTCACCTGGGTTGGCCCTGCCTTCCCACCAGTTGCTCAATCACTGTTTCAGGCTGTGGCTTAGCATTTCTGCTATGCAGTACAAAAAATTTCCTTACGTAGCTTGAAAAGAAAACATGGAAAACTGAGGGCCATGGTAGAGACATTAAGCTCATCTTCTGCACGTCGCTGACTCACATCTAGGACATAATAATATTGACCTACAGTCATAAAAAAATACCAGCATATTTAAAACCTCACTCTGGGGAACCAACTGGACTTTGCTGTTTGCTGTAACTCCTACAGTTGGTCACTGGAGAGCAATAGCAAGTTCCTTCTGCCAGCCAGAGAGCAAACCTGCTGATATAACTATGTTCCTAATACTGGAAAAAAAATGAATGAAATTTTATGCCAAAGAGTGTTCTGTGTTGAATAAAAATGTCAGGACAAGCGAAAAGTAGCTGAGACTGCTTTGTTCAGGTGTAGGAGCTTAACATTTATTAACTGTGTTACCTGTAACAGAAAAATGATGGGTTTGTTGTCCAGTATGGTCTGTCCTGCCCTCCATTACAACTCTGGTAAACTGAGAGATAAGCAGCAGATACCTCTTTGGGACTCCATTAGTATCACCAGTAAGACTTTGCGGTATCTTAAATGTCCTAACACACTTACTACACCTCCCACTGTAGGGGTGACAGAAATGGCTCCCACTAACTTAAACAGGCATAAATTGTCACAAATCTGTGTTTCCTCATCGGAGGATGAAGTCTCTTACATTTGGCATCAGAATGCCACCCAGATTCACCTAGATATCCAGTACTTAGGCAACTGAGAAGCCATCTTCCCTCCCTACTATAATACAGTGGCTTATGGAGAAAATTGACTCTAACTTCAGGCATACAGCTGGAGATTCTTGGCCATATTTGGTGAATATGTCACTTTTCACAGGATAAAAAAAGACTTCTTTTTTCCTTTGGTATATTTTAGACCACACCTTCATAATAATACCTCTTTTTAGTTTTAGTTTAGTTTAGTTTTTAGTTCTTTTAGTTTTTAGACTGCAAGAGGCTTCCCATACTGCCAAGAGAACAACTCACGGAGTCAGCAGAAAACAGTGATCAAGTGAGCTACTCTCCTTGGGCCTCAGGGTGGACAGGAAATGAAGCAGGTGGACACACACTGAAAAATCACCAATCAAACTGCATATTGTGTTCCAAGGCATGTGCACAGTATGGTCCAGCCAGGATGTTACCTACAAATTAAACAGGTCTCTTTTATCCCTGAGGTATCAACTATGAGATGAGTCTGTGATTCAGTTCCTGTTCGGGCAACATGTTTATTTTCCCTTTGCAAGAATCTGTACACTATCTTATAGGCAGCAGCAGCACTAGATTAGTAGAAGGTTGCACACAATACTCACATGGTCATAACACCATAGGGCAGGCTAAATAACAGTAGGCGTACTGCACGTAAAGTAAATGATACCATCAGGTCACAAATTACTTCTAACCAAATATGAAGATTTGGATGACAGTAACTGAGAAGTTCAGAGTGTTGAGGACCTAAACTTGAGGGAAGCATGTAGAAATCTGGCTGTTCAATAAGCAGAAGCAACATCTCATTTCCTGGCAAAAAACAGGTTGTTATAACCTACATTTTCAGCATGAAATCTCATCATCAAAAGCAAAGAATGTTCTAACTACTGCAGAATAGGAAAGAATTGGATAATTAGTAATCAAATCAAATGGTTCCTTATTGAAAGGTTTACATTTAGAGAAACAAACAGTAGAGGAGAATTCCTACTCTCACATGCTTCAATTGATCTCTTGATGTCAGCTCCATAAATTTGCCTTTGCATCTGACACACATTCCCTCCAAATTCTCAAGTTACCAATAGCCAAACATCTAATACAAGAGAAGGCAGAATTCTTAGAAAAAATTTTCTGAACATTGCAACTTGCATGTACCCCATTGCTCATGGAGGCTTACACCCAGTTCCTGAGATTCTTCTTCAAACAGGGCAGGGGTGAAAATATTAGGCGAAGTGCCATCAGCACAGTGATGACACAGCAGTCCAGTCTGCCATTTCAGAGGCTCTACTTTGCATGGGAAAGTGCAAGAAAAATCCTAAACATGCAAATTCCTTTATCTTCTTTGTAATCAGTTTCTCCATAAAATGAAGAGAGTAGATGACAGCTCTGGAATTACACATTTACTTTTAATTTCTGCATCGAGATTTTCAATTTCTTTGATGATGTACAAAATAATTTTCTCTACTTTTGGTATGTAGAAAAAAGCAAATGATACATATGAGTAAACAAGAATATGCAGTATTTAATTTTGCTTTCATTCACATATCTGAGAGCAACAGTAGTCAAACACTTCTGTCAGCGTTACTACTTTGACATTAGACTACTGCTTTTAGCGGTAACCCCCTGCTTACCTATTTTTGCAATAGTCTGCTTGCTTTCCTTAGCAATGGCCACAGTGTCTACACTATACTCTGGATTTACTGTTCTTGTAATGAAGAGCCAGTCTATACAGGAGATACATGGCCTGTCTGATAGTGTACAGTTACTCCAGCATGCCTGAAGCACGTGAGTGCACAGATCAGTACTGCCTTCTTTAGTGGAAATACAGATTGTACCAACCAATGGATACAGATGCTGGAAAACATATATTTGACAACTTTCCACAGATTATGTGTTGGGAGTCCTATGCATTCCCTTGCATTTGTGGTAGAAGCTGTACTCATGATGACCTCAGTACCGACTTACCTTCAAGACAAGGTTTTTAAATAGATAGCCATTCAGGAGCTACACAGAGCAGCACATAGTTTCTGTTGATTTCCCATTCATTTTATTTCTATTGTTAACCAGTCAGAAAAAAAAAAAAAAAAAAAAAAGTTTCTTCAAACAGAAATGTAAGACTTTGACACTGGTAAACGAGATTAATAAACAATTTTTGCTTTAATCTTTCAATACGCTTTCTCATTCAAATTAGAATGAGAACTGGCAAATGCAAAATTTTCCTTTCTGTACTTTGATTAACAGAAAGAGATTTCTTTGTAATTGCAAATCAAACAGAAACATCTGACAGGTTACTTCATATAAAGACTCTTCTGTTCTTATTTCTACACTTCTTGATGTGCATACAGTTGTGCTGTTGGGTTACCAACTTGTGTCACAGGACAGGCACAGAATCCACCACCCTCACAGAGAGCTCAAGAATCTCTCTGTTAACGAGGCATACTTTGGAAATGGACACAGAGTTAACCTTGTCAGAATTATTCATGACCCGATTCTAACGTTCTGTCAGCGTCAATTACACCAACACAAAAAGAACATAAAAAAAACAACTTACACCAGACTGGAAAAGATGTAATTTTTGCACTATTGCTGCCAGTAATTGTGTAACAAAATTATGCTTTAATTTTCTAATTTGGAGGAATTTTATGGCCAATTTCACAAATTTAAGCAACTACAGGAAAGGTAGCAAACAAGCAAAGCCCTGTCTCCTAGAAAGTAATCTGTCTTTGGCAGTCAATTGTGTAAGGGCCAGCTTAAATGTCTTGAAGGAGCCTCAGCAATAGTGTATTAAGGAGCCTGGGTGCTCTGACCATATTGGCAAGAACACCGATGCAAGTCTCTGCCAACCACCACCACGGAGTGCACAGCCAGTTCAAATGCAATGAAGCGCACTGCCAGTAGCATCTGAGTTGAATAAACAAGTCTTGCTCCATCAGTCTTTCCTTCTTAAGCCTTTTTATTTATTGTCTAGCAAATTGGAAGGCATCGGGATTAAGAAGCTTTGTGGGTCAGGCAATAGGAATAGTGGACACTGAATGAAAAGAGATGTCATTTAGAAAACAGTATCAGAGTCCTTATTACAATGAGTAAATTAAAGACTTGGCCCACCTGCTTTCGAAGCACCCACTACCTGCTACTTTAGGACAACTCTCACTCTGCCCCTACTTCAAGTAGATAGTAGTGTATTTTAAAACAATTAGCAAATAATATCTTTGGCATGCAGCTGAAGTGCCAGAAAATTAGTGTCATCAATCACTTTGTAATATCTGCTGCAATATCAAATAAAAATCTCATTTCTGTATTATGATGAAACTAAAAAACTGAACCGTGTTGCCATTAACTGAGATAAAATCCAATCTACAGGATTTCAACCCTCATTTGAAATTCAGTTTATAACAGCATCTTCCATTATCCAGTTTCATTATTTAAACAATAATATGCAATAAAAATACCTCAAGGTTAAGCTCACAATTTAAGTGATTTAGCTGTAAGTCACAAGCAGAATGGTCCAGCATCTCTCTTTCAAACACAGATTAAAAAACTGTTCCATAATTTGGCATGATTTACACTCCCATGTGAAGAGTCTGGTTCTCATATATTAGGGATACATTTCTAACTAGAATTGAGAATCGTTACATGGAAAATGCTCTGTTTTACTGTGTATTCTTCTTTTACACCTGGGTACAGATCTATTAGTGCTGCAGCCACTAAAGAACCTGGCACAGTTAGCATATGGAGTTCACACACCCAGGGAATTACAGGTGAAAAAGAAGTTGTACTGACAATAGGCTGACAGACCTGGAAATAATGTACATGGATACACTGTTCACTCTTTCCATACACAAACAAAGAGCAAATCAAAGGAAAACAGCCAATTGCAGGTACAGAAGAAACAATAGGAGATTCTTCCTCACATTGTTAAACTGTTGAACTCACAGTCATAGGACATGGCATCTGCTACATCTTTACAAGGGCTTAAGGGCAATTGGACTAATTCCTAGAAAAAATATTCATCATGATTTAAAAAGTACGAAGTTACTACATTCAACTCATGAAACCCTTCAAATACTGGAACAGTATTCCAGTAAGTTGTTAGTCTAGGCATAATTCAGTTCTTACATTTACAGCACCAGGAGCTGGTCAATACAGATATTTTATGTCCTTATCCAAGTACCAAAGGGAGAGAGATCGTATAAAAACTTCGGTAGACAATATAAGGGAAAACAAACAAATGGGGAAAAAAAAAAATGGATAGGAATAAAGTAAATTACAGAAGTTTGTGCTAAGAATGCATGCAATGTGATACAACATGCCTGTGGTTACACATGAATCTTAAGTCTCTCCAAATTCTGATGGACCCTTAATATTTCAGCAAATTCAGCTGCATACCTAGAATATGAATTTTAAATCAAAAGTATGTATTAATAATTCCATTTTTCTGTGTAGGAGGAACAAAAATATTTTCACTGGTAAATAAAATGTCCAAGCTTAGCATTTTTTTGTCTAGGAAAAGACTGAGTGAATCTGCATTCAGAATGACTTAGCTTTCCTCTATGTAGTCTACTGCCAAGACAATGTTATTACTGAGAACAATAGCCATCATGTTGCTTAGGGGCTTAAGGAATTTTACTGTTATCATTTTCAAAGAGCGAAGAAAAAACTTCATACGAACTAAAAAGACAGGCAAGGAGTCAGTTCTACAGGCATATATGTTTTCACACAGTTTATTGTGCCAAGTCTTTAAGAAAATGATCCTTTACAAAATGTTACATCCCTATGAAATAAAACTGAATGTTGCTTTTGTATGCGCCTTAGAGTATGTTTTCCAAAGGCATTTTCCCACACAAAGTGCAAAAAGTTCTGGCAAGGTAATCTACCAAAATACAATGCAAACAGTTACAGGGGGAAAAAAGTATTATAAGTGAACCAATGGTACATTTTCTATCAGTGTTTTTTAAGCACTTATTATTCTATAACATCCCTGCAAAACAGAAAACAAGGTGATACTACCCTTAAATAGACTGAGCTAAAAAGGGCTAATTCTGGAACATCCACCATAGACTTCAGAGGCTTTCCAGAACATGATCTCAAATGCTTTGCCAGAGATCATTAAACCCACCAGAAACAGGGACAGTCCAGAAATACCTGCACTGTGAAATTGCATCTGCTCATGCACCATGCAAGGTCATGCATGGAATGAATCACACAATAGCCTGAGCAGCAAAATCCCCAGCTGCAACACAGTAACCTTCCCAAACCCTGGGGCCCAATGCTTGAGTCTCAACTAATTAGCAGTTTCCAGAGCATGCCGGCCAACAGTATCTTGTCAGTGGGATCTTAGAGTGGCTAGGAAAAAAATAAATAAATACCACACATCAAGGGAACAAGAGCAGAAAGTATAAGTGATCAACCTAAAGGATCTCATTCTGATTCGTGGGATCTAGTATGTCTGTGTTCCTGTGCCACAGGACTACATCTCTACTAGAAGTGATCTGCAAATGCCAATACAGTGCAAATCATAAAGTCATCACCATCAACCTGATACTCACAGGAAGACTTTGGTTTTAGGAGAATGCAGAATTCAAACTTCAAAACCTTGCGAGAGAACAAGATGATAACAAACTAGCTAATATAACACAAAGACATACGTATGAAATAAAATATGCAAATAAACGACAGGACCTTAAGACATTATTTACAACAATCCCATGAATACAATATTTAATTGCATACACATTCTTCTGAACACTTACTCCTTTCAGTGGGAAATGCAGGCCATTTTGAAGCAGGGAGGTTGGTATTAACAGCTTCAGACAGCTTTCATTTTTAATCCTACATATATGCAGCCACTCACTGGCCTTCTTCAATGCTCTTAGCATTAGCAAAGTACAACACGCATGCACACATAAAGAAAGCTAACTGCAAAGGGGAAAACCATTTGCTAATATTGAGTGGTTCACTAAAAAGAGAAGTAACAATACTGCATATAAAAGAAAGGATCAGGGTAAGCACAGCATGAAGCCACACAACTTAGGCTACCTTTTTGCTTTAATTCTCTTCTAGTTGATACTAACTTACTAGGAAAAAAAGAAGACAAAAAAAAAAAAAGAAAATTAATAGCCAGGACAAATCTATTGGAACATGACTGTATTTAGTGAGTCCAGAGGAAGGAGAGAGGTTGCAGTAATTGACTTGCACTTTGCAAGTTTTTTGGGTTTTTGTTTAATACAAAATGGAAAAAAAATACACAAATATATATGCTTCCTTGTATTTTTGTTCAGTCAGTGCTGTAGTCTTGGTGTCCTTCTGTTGTCATTAGATATGACACTACAGAACACCACCAAATTATACTCTCAGTTCATGGGAAATTATACTTCTCAGTTCATCGTTAACACAGTGGGAGACAAAATTGTTTTTAATGACATCTTTAAATATCACTGCTAAATTCATTTAATTCTGTGTTTCAGTCATATCTTTACATCTTCTAGAAAATATATCCACTGTCAGTGTAGCCAGACTAACATACTTACTGGACCACAGTTTGTAGATGCTTATCTTCAGTACTGAGTCCAGAATCTGGGGCATGACACTACTACTGATCACTAAGAGAACTTCTGGTTCTCTCCCATTCTTTGGCTTCTCAAATCTTCCCTGCCCCTTCCCAGGAGGCTGTAGGTTGATATAGCACTCTATGACTCTCATATTCTTTTGCATGAAAGCATGAAGTCAGAATTCAGCCACAGACAAAGCAGTAAGAAATTAAAGCAACAGATGCCGGAAGATAGATGATGGCAATGTGCACTGCAAAGGCATTGACTTCAGAAATGTTTGGCAAAATGTCATATTACAATAGCAAAGCAATTTCAGAGATCAGTCTTCCAAGAGAAATGTGTCAATTTTCATTTCTCTAACTCCTGTTTCATGGTTTTGGAAGAATCAACCAGGATGAAATTTATTTCTACTTTACTCACTTGTAGATGCGTAATTAATAAGTAATGGAAATATAATTGGATTAAGGTAATGTGATACTAAAAGCATAGATGTGTGACAAAAAAAAAAAAAGTAAATTCTATGGCTAGAGAACACAGGGCCATTATGCTAAATTAATTTACTCTTTAAGCAATCCTGTGGTAGGTCCTGCTTCCTCAGACAGAAAACTGGATTAAACAATGGTTAAAGAACAAAGTTCCACCTTTTTCCCCTAAGAGGATTCAACCATTCTTTTTCAGACTTTCAGTCCTGTTTCACCCTCTCTATTAGAGCCGCCCACACCATAGCCCTTCAGGACAGTGCATGCCCAGCTTGGATCTGTTTCCAGTCATGGAATCTTTTAACAATAAAGATATAAAGCTGAGAGCAGGTCAGCAGAGCAGGCTGCAAAGGAGTAGCAGGCTCTGTTATCCATGTCAAAGAGCAACTGAAAACCACACTTAGCTTAGTCTAGCAGAAATCTTCCACACTGGGGAAAAGTGCACAGGGCAGGGAGCATCAATGTCACAAAGAGGCTTGGCCCTGCAGTCATTTATTACCACTCCACAGTCACAAGTGAAGGGACTAGAATTGCAGATACAAGTTTTTCTGCTTTCCTCACAAACAGCGAATTTATGACAAAAATATTGGAAGGAGAGAAAATACATTATCTGTGAACAGTACCAAAGGAATCTCTCTAGAAAATAAATACTATGTCTGCACCTTTTTGAATATGAAGCATTCGTACCTTTACAGTTCATTCAGTAGAAAAAAATTCAAGCCACTTTATGTGAATGACTGTATTTTATACCTGAGACTTAGAATTACTGCTTAGCAAAGGAAGTCATCAACCTGCTTCTAAACTAGGACTAACAATTAGCCCTTACCAGTTGTTTTCCAAAAGTAAAGAGATAACTGATTTAAACTAAGTCAATTTCTATACCTGCCCCAGTGTGAGACCTCTGCAATATGAGCAAAATATGTCAAGTGCTCGACGAAAGGCTTGCTTGTGAACTGCAGCAGAAACACAGATAAATAACATATTTCAGAGATCAGCTATAGAAATCATTACTTCTTGATTTGCCTTTGTGCGCTTAATCAAAAGCCTAAAATGAGGAAGTGCCCTCTTGTAACTTAAAGAACTGTCATTTTTCAGACAAAGATCCTGCAACACTTGATGATTATGAAAGGTTAGACCACTGCAGTACACTGATGACATGCTGACTGAAAAAGGCTATCAGGAAGAAAAGGAGAATGCAACTTGAATTCCCCCCTACAGATGTTACATGTGAACGTACACCATGTGGGCTCCTACTGGAAGGGCATGTAAGAAGCTACAGTCATAGAACTATATTGTGTGGGGCCATCCTAGCACTTGTCAAAGGTGTGCCTGTCTGTTGTTATGACATTAGTATATATGCTAATTAAAAGAGAAAGGAAATCAAGCTACAGATTCACGTTAAATTGAAGCCAGGAAATTTATTTACTCTTCTATATGCTAACTTGGTTTCACACATCCATGAATGCTCCCTTTCCAGCATCCCTAAAATTCATGACAGCATCCAAGCAATTTAGTGCTGCTTCAACATATGTAGTTAGCATAGGCAATCTATTACCACATTGCTCCTTCTTAACAAAGTATTTAATGGCTCAATTAACAACATTTCACAGATTTCCAGAATTGCAGGGGTTGAAAGGAACATCAAGAGATCATCAAATCCAAAGCCCTTGCTAAAGCAGGTACCTTGCAACAGATTGCACAAGTGGGCATTCAAACAGATCTTGACATCAAGGTACACAACTTCAAGTCATGAGCCTGAAGTTCAAGAGTAGCAATTCTACTTATTGTTCTCTTATTGCTTTGCTTCTTCCACACAAGATCTTGAACTCTTCCATCTCATGATCACTACATCCCAAGCTTCCCAAAACCACAGCATTCCTGACAAGCACTTCCTTATTAGTAAAAACAAGGTCGATTACCACACCTATTCTCATCAGCTCCTCCATATCACGAATCAAAAAGTTATAATCAACATATTGCAGGAACCACCTAGACCTAATGTGCTTGGCTGTGTTGCTTATCCAACAAATATGAGGTTGGTAGAATTCCCCATGAGAACCAGTGTTGGGGGTCATGAGACTACTTCCAGCAGCTTGTAGAAGGCTTCATCTACTTTCTTCTGATCAAGTCACCTATAGTACACACCCACAACAGTATCATCTATGTTAGCCAACCTCTTAATTCTTACCTACAAGCTTTTCTACTTGTTCATTGTTTGCCTCAATACATTCCTGTTGCTTTCTCCTATAATGAGCAACTCCACCACCTCCCCTCACCAGTCAATTTAACCATTGCTCTTCTGTATAGTCAATGAATATACAGACATTATAATTAAGAAAGAATTTACAGGAAAGTTAGGCTAAACAGGTTATTACTCTAAAGAAGAATGGATGGAAAGCTTACCCTTATCCTAGGCTCGCTAAGAAGACTCCAAGAGGAGTAATCTCTAAAAGAAACGTTCCCCCCGGGACAGTCTGCTCTTAAATGGGGTCTAGGAGAGGTGGAGCCAGGCTCCATCCCTTCCGATAGCACAGAAGAATTGCCTTCACCTGTGCTCTCAGGGCTGACTCATGGCTCGCCTCAGGTAATCAATCAGAGGTTCAGGCTGTGATTCAGCAGTTCCCATACATCTTCCAATCTCCTCTTTTCACTGGTGTTTATTTCATTCTATTCATTCTCTCTCCTCTTCTCAAACAAATGTAACTAGAAGAGATCTAATTTGCTGAAGATATTGCTTTGTAAAAACTTTGCTAATGACTAATTCTTGCCTAGAAACGCTGGGGTGTCAGCTTCTCACGTGTCAACAGTTTTCTATGAAGCCTCATCACTTTATGTGTGAACTTTGATCCATATCAGAGAATTAAAGACTAACTCACAGAGCTTAATGTATTAAAAAGAGGCAATTCAGACCAAGCTGAAGAAATCTACTCGTTTGTCTGCATGTCTTCTTTTGTATTTGTCAGCAATATGTCTTTAATGTGACAAACATTTAATCAAAGTCATTGCCTTTAAATGAGGCTTTTTTATCTAGTTTAGCTGCTATTAACCTATGTTGCCTTTCACTCTCTTGGCCTTAGGATAGTCTTTCAAAACAATGGGCAGCAGACGTTCTCAGCTATGCTATGTAAACATCTGTCTGAAGTGGACAACAGAGCTCACCAGAAGCTCTAGGCACTTCCACCTAAAAAATCCACTCTTCTTATGTATATTTGCCCTACAGCCCCTATATCTGCTCTGAAACAATTCTGTATTCTGATCTCTTTTTCCGCCAGTACGTGCAAGGTGAAAATACTTCTTTCAGTACTGTTGGTGTCACCTGGGTTCACTTAATATAGGTCTGTGCTGATGTTCAAAGGGAAAATAATGCCGCTTTCTTCTCACATACCAAAGTATTTTAACCCAAAGACTAGGCGTATTCTCAAGCATCTGATTGAACCTCCCTGACTGCAGACCTCAGCTAAGATCTGCCTTAGCCCCAGTGCAAGAATTCAGCCTGATATGCCATCTTTAATGGCAATTTCAGATCTCCTTGCTGATTATTTGGAAGACAACACTTCAATAGTTAAGGGAATGAGACAAAACTCAGTCCTCTGTCATAGACATCTGCCAGTACTGTGGACTGGAGGACTTGGCCTTGTTTGAATTACATCCTTCCATTCCACTTTCTTCACCATCTCTTCCAAACCTTCTCACTCATTTGCTCACTTTGCATCACCTGGAGACTCTCAATAGTATTTACAAACCATAATGACTAAATTATTTACTCCCATACTTAGTGATAGAAAATTATCTGGATTGCAAGTCTCTTTAGTCAAAGACCTCATCTTTTGACCAAGCAGTTATGGACAATCACATTTAGCTTCATTGGTGCTTTCAGTTATCTCTCAATCACACTTCCTATGCTTTTCCAAATCCCATGATTCACTTCTGACATTCACGTCCTTTTTATAACTTTATGTATAAAGACCTCAAAGCTCTCCAGAGAAGTTAGTAAGCCCCCTAATAACCAGCAAGGGCGAAAAGCATCTGTCTTTAGTTCACAAATAGAAAACAAAATATTCAGAGGTTAAGGGACTTGTCTATGTTAGTGCAAAAGCTCAGAAGAAAACCAGGCCAAACCACTTCTTAATTTTCAGCTATGCAAAACACGTGGAATCTGTGTTGTGCTAGGTGTAGGTCAGAAATTATGTTCTGCATGATTAAGATACAAAAACTACAAGCCTGAAAATCTATCATCTCATTTGAAAGGATCACTGCAAAACAGCTAATTCATGATTTAATTCACAATCCCTAAGAGGTGATTTTCTATAATCGTACCAAATTGCTATTTTGCAGGTTTCATAAGAACAAGATGAGCTTCTGCTAACAGGGACAAGAGGCTGTCTCTGGGCAACAACTCTTCCTCAGAGAGTTTCTCTGAAGTCATATGAAAGAGAATCAACTGAAAGTATCAAAGAGCACATAATATTAATATTGCCTCTGAAAACATACTGCTCCTCAGAAACAATAATAATTAAAAGAATACTTTCCACAACAATTAAAAATGCTACAATATTTCACAATCTATCTCTTCAATGTGCTCTGCTTGTTAGAAGGCAGGACTGACCAAGTATTCATTACCACAGAAAGCTGCTAAAACACAAATAAAAAGTCTTCACAGGAGATAACAGCCCAGTTAGAACCAGAACATTTCCATTTTCCATCAGACTGGCTTTGCAATGTGGAGAATTATTATTCTACGCATATAGCACCAGAGTACTGTACGGAAAGCTGCAGCTGGAAGAGATCATATAAGGGCTCTTGTGAGATTTCAGTAATTCAGGAGTTATAAGCCATTGTTTCCGACTCCTACATATGGTTTTACCTCTAAGATTATATGAAACCCAAGGAAAAACCTGACCAATGTAACTTGTCTTCTCATCTCTGATTGAAGTATGGCAAGCAAGAAACCTGGTTTGATATTCTCTTTTCAAAGCATCTATATTTTTTCCCCCCTGCATTAGTAATCTTTGCACTTTTCGCACTTAATAAATAAACATAAAACACAAAAACATAAATGCACTTATCCTTTTTTGTGAGGAGTTGCAGCCTCACCAGTATCAAGGATAAAGCAACTGTGTCCATTACAAGGGCTACAGGCATGCAATCTGACACCCAGATTTTACCAATGTTTTGACAATATTAATTGTCATTGACATAGACAATGTCATTATTGACAATAATGTGTCAATGTAATTGACAATAGCACATGGAGGCAAAGTCAATGATGCACTCTAACTTTAAATAAAATGCTTGTTATACTTTTATCACCACAGACAATGGCTCAGTCAAGCTTTAAGGAGGGCACAAATGGAAACTCTTAAAGATATGATACACTAGTGACATTTTAAAAGACAAACACAAAGTACTAACCAAAAGAAGCTAATTTAACAAAATAAGGGTTTGGCAATGAGTGTTTATTTGTCTTGGAGGATTTTTATTTTTATTTTTTTTAAGGGTAGCATTCATTATACTCATTTCCAGCTTGGCTACATCCCTACTGGATAATTTTCCAGTTACTACCCTTATTAAAAAGTACTATGAATATTTCACAAGAGTAGTTCCAAACTCAGGAACTCAGGACTCAGCAATACAGTGCTATGTACTATGCTATCCTTCTACAAATTGTTCTATAAATATTGAGGAATAGAACATTACTACAATTTACCTTGAATAAAGGTAGACCACAGCTATCCCAGCCTAAGTACTTAATTCTGCATTCCCAATAACTGCAGCTTCCTGCTTGCATCCTTCTTTTCCTAAGATGTTCAAAATAACTGGAAGTGTCATTTACCTTGACTTTTTATTGCTGATTTGTCATATAACTAATAAGCAAGGCTTCTTTTAAAATCTAAGCATGATAGCGAATACCACACCCATAAAAACCGGTCCTTGATTTTCCAAGGTGCCTTTGATATTCAAGGAAGGACTGGATAACCAAGGTAGAGTCTTCCTCTAGAAATGCACACATTAAAATGGCTTTCCTAAGTTCAGAGAAAACATTACACTGCACTAAAAGCTTTAAAAATGGACCTCTGCAAAAGTCACTGAAACATGGCCTTTAAAAAGCTTTTTAAAAATCATTTTCTAATATACTACATCTATTTATTAGCTTCAGAGGAAAGTTAAGAGGAAACACAGACAAGAAAAGAAATCTGGGTTTTCCAGTTTAATGGTTGTTTCTAACATTATTATTTCAAGCCAGCAATGTTATTAAGAGGTTCCTTTTCACAAATAACACTTTATATTATCTCCAGTACACTTCAGCTTGGTTCTCAGCAGCTGCATATCCAAGGCCTAGAGTAGGGGCTGGTTTGCATGCTTCTTTTATCTGCATTAGAATGACTTTCAGGTGGAGGAATTGAGAGAGAAATTGTGATGTTGTCCAAGTTGGATCTGTGTTTAGCATCAACCTGAAAAACTGGCTGTGATTACAAAACTGTATCTTTCCTGGATCACAGATGATAAAAAGGTAGTATATTGTGTTCTGGCTACTACAGGACATCTGATCCTGCCAGTGAACTTGTGTTAAGTTAGAGAAATTCTACATCAGAGACAATGTAGTAATCCTATAAGCAGCAGCATTTCCATTACTTAATGCAACATTCCTATACACCGAGTAGCAGCACAAAAGAAGAACAAGCAGAAAGAACTTCCAGAACTCGATCTTAAACTTGTTCCTCCTCTCTATTTCTGTTCAGCCAGCTGATGTTTCACACACTATTTAATTCTAAGAGGCCATACGCTGAACAGTCAACTATACTAAAAAAAGTATTGTTAACCATCTATAAGCCGAAATTTAAAAGATTATCCTACTTGGATTCCTGTAGTGGGAGAAGAAGTCAATGCATTTGCATAATTCTAATAGAACTATAGATTTCTGTTTATAGCAAGCAACTTCTACATTTGAAAAATACGAACTTTTATTTAAATAATTCAGTACTATATATATTTTTTTTACAAAATATTTCTACTGAGGAGAATTACAGGTGAGGCACAACACTGGCAGAACTTTCTAAGATCCTAGTCCCAGGCACTAGACCTCTTTTATACCCCCCTCAATATCATACATTTTGAAACATTATTCTGTACATCTCAAAGCATGAATAAAGTTGAACAATTTTAATAACATCATAAGAATATCAAATTTCTCTTTGTGAAAGCATAGGGCTGTGTTAGAGGAAGTACTGTTATAAACTTTCTAAATAACTATACCAAATATACATTATTTTGAACATAATCACATCCTTTTTCTAGTATGGGAATTATTAAAAATATTTGGTGCAGAATACACTTATTTTTCAGTTGTTTTTTTTTGTTTGTTTGTTTTACCCTTACTGTCTCTTTTCTGTAAGTTATAAGCCTCAAGCATGAAATACAGAGACACGTTAGTTTAAGAGCTAGGTACTTGATAGGTAGCTGATGCCATAACTCCTACATTGTAGGTCATCTCTCATGTCAAATTGGGGCACATGATTTTTTTCTTCAGTATTTCTGGAAGAGTCTGCCAAACGAACAAGTTTAGTGCGCGTTATTTTTAGACCCTAATTCTTTTTATATGTAAGCAGACTTGAAAATGCAAGCTCTCAGCTGAGTCTTAAGAGCCATTCGCCCTTAGGAAATAATGCTTTTAGTTTACCTGTTCTAAGACAGGACAGGGGAGAATGGTTTTAAACTAAAATAAAGGAGATTTAGGTTAGATGTTAGGAAGGAATTTTTTACTCAGCAGTTGGCAAGGCACTGGAACAGCTTGCCCAGAGAGGTTGTGGATGATCCACCTCTGGAAGAGTTCAAGGCTAGGTAGAATGTGATCATGGGCAGCCTGATCTAGTGGTTAGCAACCCCGCCGTGGCAGGGGGGTTGATTGGCACTATATGATCTTTAACCAAAGATCTCCAACCTAAGTAATTCTGTGATTCTACAAAGGCAATATCGGAGAATCATACCTAATGGAGCTGTAGTAAAATGACTGCACTCAGCACCACCAGCACTTTTTTTTTTTTTCTACTGTTTGAGCTCTACAGCTCAGAAATGCCAATGTGTAGGAAAACACCTCATTTACGGAAATTATCAAGGGGATCCAGTGCTTGGGATCAGGCTGTAGCCACCAAGCCAGAAGACAGACCAATGTCAACAATGTACAAAAACAAGGTCAGAAACTCAGAAGCTAAGGTGGATATCAAGCTCAAAGTCACAAAAAACCCATTGCCTAAGGCCCAAAAAATGTGGTGTCAGGTATGGCCGTGAAGACTGTTCTGCAGAAGAATGGGAAAGTCAGTCAAGAGATGAGCTCCAAAAGTGAAGGAAGAGAACCACAGCAGAGAACAAAAAAATGTAAGTGGATGCCAGAACAAAGAAGGAAGGGATAAATAGTGACGCTGCTCACATATACAAACAATGATCAGCCCAAAGTAACTGATGGGTTAAATCTTGCATCCATCTGGACAAAGCACATCAGGCCAGTTCAAAGGTGGCTGTACTCCTCAGACACTTTGTTTACCAAGCTGGAACCCAGCTGATGACACGAGAGTTTGGTTCTCCAACTGAAATGCAAAGAGTAGTTGCAACCTTTAAGCAAATCACATGACTTTCAGAGCAATTGTGCAAACGCAAGTGCTTGTGACTACATTTTACTGAAGCATACTGAACAAAAAATTTGTTCACTTCCCAATGGAGATGTAACAAAGTCAAGAAACAAAACAAAGTACTGAAAGTTGAAAGAAGTGTTGCTGTGGGATTTAATATCGAAACAACAGCAATGTTTGGGACCCTCCTGTAAGTAGCACGCAAATTATACATTTCACAGTCCTGAAAAAATGCAATTGACAACAAAATTTTAATACTCCATCAACAAATGATACTGATCGATACTGATTTACAGCATCCTGTACAGCAAGCTTTAAACTGCTAGTGTTTTACAGTGAAATGACAAATAATTGCAGAGCAAAGAAAAGTCAGAGTAAAAGTATGCAGACTTTTATTATAGTGGGCAAAAGGAGATTTCCGGGGGTTTTATCTGGAGTGCTGGGAAGAACAGCACCTGACTCAGTGGGATAAGATGCAGTTCTCCTCTCTAGACATCAGGTAGCTATTTGTTCTGTTTGAGGTATTGCTGTAACTCATACGTTCCCTGCTCTTTGAGGCCTGAATCTTTGCAGAAAGCGTAAAGCACATCTCTTTGGGCCACTACAATGAATGTCTTAATGAAATTACTCCATTTAGAGTCTCTAGTTCTCTGGGAACTGAATACTCTGAGTACAAACTGCACGTAAGCATGATTACACCTACATTTATACTCATCACAGATTAAGCCAGATAGATGAAATATAGGAAGTCAGAACTTTCTATATACACAAATGCCTCATACATAAATGTTTGGTAGAGTGGTTCATGCCACAAACACAGAGTAACTTCAAGACTTATTTAGCCAACTTCTCAGCCTAAAGCAGAAAAGGCAGGAATGCGTAATTTGCCTGATAGTTCCTTACAACTGTGCAGAACTCAAAATAATCTCTGTATCACAAATTGACTACAGATAACACTAATAAAGAGTAAGGAGTTCATAACATTCTCCAACCATACGCCTGGCATTGAAAAAAAAAAGTCACAGCATGAAGAGACTTGCTAGAACTCTGCTGGTAGGACATAAAATAGAGCTGAGTAACTTTAACAGCAAAAAAAAAAAAAGAAGAAAAAAAAAGTAAAGAAAAGAAAGGAGAACATAATGGAAACCTCGTCTGACTTTAAAAGCTGAAGAGATGAAAGGCAAAAGGAACTCAGTGCATTTTCCACCTTCTTGTTTTTGGTCTCAGATGCACTGGTGTCTCTCTGCAAACGTCAGCAAGTCAGAAAGCAAATCAAAACAAACTGGTCTGACCTGGTCAGTGTGCTTTTGAGAAGAAATAGATTTACCAAGGGTGAAATGCCACCATGCCACACAGATAATGAGGGGCAGCAGATGAGGAGGAGGATTAATTTTATCAGCTTCAACATGAGAAAGCTGAAGAAAGAGCTGGCTCTGTTTACTGGGGCTCTCATTAGCAATAATTCATATAGCAGCACTTTGGATCTCAGCTTTGACTTCATCTTTGCCATATAGAATGAGTGTTGTTGGATGTGAGATTTCAAGGAGCTAGTTTTAAAATGTGAGCTGCAGATTACCAAGATATTTCCTCAAACCATTTCTAGAAAGACTGCTATTTTTCCAGAGAAAGAGAGAACATTTGAAGTTAGAAAAAAGCAATGCATGAGTGCTTCAACTTGTGAACTACACCTAAAAATACTGATTTATATTTTAAGATTATCAAGGTCAAGAATTTTTTTTTTTTAATATCCAAATTTTATCTTAAAATTGTAAAAAGTAAGCAAACTATATCCATTCATACACATAATAATAAATGCTTTTGCAAAGTTTTTAGCTGTTATTTGGTTGTTTTTTTGTTGTTATTTTGGTTGGTATTTTGTGTTGTTCTTTGATGAGGTTAAAAAAGGGAAACTTAAGTTGACAGAAGTATAAAGTAAGATTTTGAGATTTTGACAATAGTCTTTAGATAGCACATTTCTAAAGGAAGTTCTGGAAAGATGAACTAGTGTAATTAATCTGATGAATAAATAAAGGACTGAAAAGTGCAAGCTGAAAAAAAACAGGCATCCAAATGAACAGCTATGATCTCTTTCTTTTATTTAATTAATTATTTTTTAGCAACACACCCATTTCAAGGTCTTCACTTTTAGTGGGAAATAAAAATAGGATGGATGCGTAAGCAAGAAAAAATTAATTTGTGAAAAAGACTGAATTAATCCTGGAATGCTCTTGCTTTTCCTCCTTGGACTTCGTGTTTTGCTTCCATAAATATTCATATAACCACATTTACTATGCAAAGCGGGTTTCATAGCAATGCACTGGTATTCAGAGAGCAAACGTTACATTTACTCATTTGAACAATATTCAAAATTCTGAAAGACTTGAAAAAGCATTACCTGGCTCATTTATGCTAATTAATGAAACTCTAATAGCTAAAGAGTGAAAACAAAAATATTAATTTTTTTTTTTATTACAGATACATTTAGAATTCATTTAGAAACTGGACACTGCTATGCTTGTTACTGAAACAAGTTATCCGCTAGCTAATTATCACTTAGGAACACTGTGACAACAGGACACAAAAGAGAATCTATAAAGCTAGATAACAAGCCCTAGCATTAAATTTTGGTTGGCCTTGGACTAGGTATACTGTTAGTTTGTCTCCAAAAAAATGACATTATTTTCTCTTGAAGTTTTGTATTATTTTTCTGCTCCATTCCATGCAAAGTCAAATGAAATACTGGAAAAACAAAACATGCTGGAAAAGGAAAACCCACAAATGAAGCTCTTACTCTTCTGTGTCAAAGCCATTCAGAGATGCCAAAAGAGCTCAAAGGAAAGTTTGTTCAAATGAGAATTCTCCTCTGAAGGTCTTCAGATGCATCTGGATGAAGACTTGAACCATTCAGGGTTTCTCTGATCAGAAATGAATCTCAAGAGTTCAAGTCACAACCTGGAATGTCTTTCTGTGCTAGAAGTGGTAAAGCAACAAAAATAATAGCTTTATCAAATTAAACTGAAACTGACTCAAGAGAAATTCAAGATCATTAATTGGAGCACAGTAAATTTTTCAGGATGCTCAGTATCTTAACTCAATTGTTATTTCAATGCACTTCCACCGAAGCAAAAGATACGTTTTGCATGTGTAATGAATGAAGCTGCAATCTCTCTTTATCAGGGCACATCACTGCTGACTTTCATTTGGGGGATGCAAAATTGAGATATCAACAAAATGACAGAATTACCTCCATTCGAGTATTCTGGAGGCAGACTAAATTGATGGAAATTCACAACAGTTTTGCAGAAAGCAAAGAGAATTTGCTGGCTGACAGCTTTTAAGCATAGATGTTTTCTGGGCACTAGGGAATCATACACTTTGCTGTCACTTCAGTATGTCACCATTTCAGTCATTTTAATCTCTCTCCAAGGCTGCAAACATTTGTGAATGAGATAGTGTAAGAATACACTGCCTGAATCCACTTTTACCCTCTCAGACAAGGAATAAGCTCCAACATGACTTGAATCTGCTAATCAATTTAAAGTCCCTGTAATATCATATAGACATGAGTCTTACACATAACCCAAGAGCCTGCTCTTATTCTGACTTAGAAACTCAAGCTAAAAAGAACCATTGGAAACTCTATAGTGTTTTCAGATGATGACTTAGGGAACTAATGCAGGATGGCAGGTAGAGATGGGAAGAAAGCTTGAAGGGAACTGGGCACAACTTTGGTTTTACAGGGTTAAAAGCACTCAAGCATAAATTTGGCTAACAAAGGTCACTAAGAATGAAGGAATTTCTGCATTACCTCTTTTCTGTTCTGAGTAACACCAGTGTCATGGTTTTGTGATTTTTGGTTTTCGGTATTCCACATCATAACATCATGTGGGGCACTGGGAGTTTAACTGTTAATGATCAAGTCCTGGGTACCTGCCCAGAAGAGAAGAACTACTACATTCCCCAGGGGACTTTGCGGTAACAGAGAGAAGATATAACTCCTGGCAAGATCACCTGATGCACTCTTTCACATCCGCTCTTCTTCGTCGGCTCTCCTCCTGTCTCCCTGCTGTTCAACTGGACTGTGCATCTCACCTCAGTGTTATGGTGAGGCCGATCCACCTTTCGGACATTCTCTCTCTCGTTATATTTGATTTATTGGCTTCAATTCTAATTACACTGTATTATAGTGTGCTACCTTGAATTCCGATAATATATTTAGTAGATTAGTTTATTTCTCCTCAGATTGTTGCCGCTGTTTTTAATTATTTTGGGGTCCCCTGTTCCCTTTTTCGGGAGGCACAGATTTTGCGAAATCCCTCCGCCCTGCTAGTCACAGAACTGGGCCGAACCAGCCCGTAAACCATTGACAACCAGGGAATAACCAAAAGCAGCAAAGAAACAGAGCAGCATCCCTAAACTACAGGGACAGATCAGCAGTTCTCATGGAGACAAGTACAGTTACTTAGACACTGAAAGAGAAGGGTTCTTTCCCTTGTTGCATTAAAACTTTCAGTCACTACATTGTACTGTCAATCTTCCTAGTCTTTTAGGAAGGTAACAGTTCAAATCACTGTAATTCTGATCCTTAGAATTCCTTATGTCAAATTAAAATGAAACAATACTGAGAGCTGGGAAGACATTTATAAGGTAAAGAAACAGGTGGTTTAAGAGCAGACTGGGATGTAGGCAGCACTGCCCAGTGTGTGCTGAGCAGTGGCTCAGCATTGTCTGCTGCCTGGCTGCACTTCCCATGAAGTGCTTTTAAGACTTCATTCCACCAGTGCTCTCTCACTGAAATGAAAGGAGAGACACAAATAAGGGCAGAACTTGTTTGCAAAGCCCAAGGGCTTTCTGCAAAGAAATGCAATGTTTCATCAAGCATAAAAAAATGAAACATTCAGTACTGTTTGTCTCTTCTTTGTACTTGCAACATCCTTGCTATGTACATGTACTTTTTTGCCCCTACAACAGCTCTTTCTGTTATCACCAGCTTTATCTTACTGAGCAGCAGCCTGTGTTTTTTTAGGCCAAAGACACTGTGTTTTCTCAGAAGTCTTGTATTTCGGATGGGGCAGACGGGGATTGGCAGCAGGTGTTCAGATTTTTTTGGTCAAAGATCATTGTATGAGGCTTCAAAAAATACTAGTTTTCTTTCCCCCCCTCCCCTTTCCATCAAGTTACATGCCAAAATTTCTGAAAGTCATTAGACAGGAACAGATTTTAGTGGCTTCTCAAACATTGATTCCTTATCTTCATAAATTAGAATCAGGCAAAACCAAACAAACAATAACAACAACAAAGATAATCCAAACATGCTGATCAGATTTTTACATCAATTCCTTTCCCCTGTGCTTATCATATCGAGATATTACCATGAATACGCTTCCTGTTAGATTTAGTCATGAAAACAGCTATTTCTAGAAAATATCACAGACTACTTTGAATTAAAATTATAATTTACCATCACTAGAATTTGCACTGTAACTCAGTTTCTTCTACCAATATAAGGAATAAAACAGTCACTCACATCTCAAGTGAACCAGCAGGGGTTCTGAATACAAGACATATGAACCAACTGACAGTGGATGAGTTTCAGAACCAGAATTACTCGGAAAAATAAGCCATGAAGGAATCAGAAAAAACAATCAACTTCAGAAACTTGTTTAAAAGTGTGATAAAGAGTGATAGATTCTCTACCTACTATATTAATTTTAACTGACCATGCAGAGAAGAAAGACTTTGCAGAAGATCAGTTGAATCCTGAGGTCTTTAATTGGTTCAAAGGACTCCTTCAGAGAGACGAGTAAGGGCTAGAAGAATACTAGATGGAAGCAGGACTAAGGCCAATGAGATAATTAGTATATGATAAACAAAGAACACTCAAACAGCAGCTGCACTTATTGGAAAGAAAAGCAACAAATGGAAGGAAAAAGTGGCAAGATTTTATGCAGGCATTAAATTGATTACTGTGAACAGTAAGGAAAACAAAGGCACCATAAGCATGACTGGACATTGCACTGAATGGGATGGGCTGTTCAGAAAAGATAGATGTCACTAAAGTAACAGAAAGCAATATTGATAAACGAATTTAGTTATGTCAAATGAGTTGCAGAAACAAGCAAGTCAGGAAGAAGAAATGTATCATTTGAAAAAGAGTAGAGGTATAGAGACAACTGCAAGGCCTGATCTCAATAAGGAAAAATATGAAGGAATAAGCTCTGCTAAAAATAAAGTATAGAGCAGGGTATGAAAGTATTTATTAAGGCAAGTGGTGTTCTAGGAAAATTACAGAAGATCAAATCCACTGGATTTAGGGAAAGCACTCAGTATGGTTTGAGATGGGAAAATGTTATCTAGCATGAAGAAAGTACAGTGTACTTCTAAACAGAAAGATGAGGAAAATCAAGCTATCATGACAAGAGAATTGATGATTACATCTCTATGGGTGTCTTACGTAAATCACATTCTGGTCACACAAAATGGAGAAGAATTGACAACATAAATTAGAAGTTTTTATTTGGGGGAAGTTTTTGGAGGAGAAAGATTGCTTTGTTTGAGGGTTTTGCTTGTTTGCTTGCTTTTGCAAGACTCTGCTGGCGTTAACTTTCAAAAGCATTGAAAAAAATGACATCTCATAGTAAAAAGCTGTGCTTCTAGGCTTGTAAGCAGAACTGGAGTTCTGTGATTAAGTGGGACAATTATCATTTTAAAAACATCTAAGCAAAGAAAAAAAAAAACAGTCTGAGAGTATCAGCTTACTACTTATCGAGAAGAGTGATGCTGAAAATGACAAACTCAATTCCAGGATATGTACAAAGCACACTTCCAGTGAAACAGAATGGTATTGTAATCCCATTGTACAAGGCAATAGCACAATAATGTGATTCAGTTCTATTCTCACCTATTCAAGAAAAAAAGAATTTAAGATATAACAGAAACAGAGCATTCCTGCAGGGAAAGGAGAAGTTTGAGCATCTGTAAGGGTGAAGGAAAATTAATCATTTAGGCTAAAAACAAAAAAGCCCTAACAGACTATCTGTTCAAACCAGCAGAAAATACAGATGGTGCAGAAATTTAAAAATAAGTAAATAATTACATATATCAGAAATACTAAAATAGTGAGGTTCTAGAACAACCAAAATTTGGTAGGAATGCCAAAAAAAATTGCATGGATTTAATGTGGAGCTAATATATAACAAACATTTTCTGAGAGGACTTCAAAGACTCAAGCACATGGCCTTTGGCATGGCTTGGGTATGCCACATCTGTTTCATTACTCCAACTTAGCTTCTCCACAGTTTACCAATTTACATATGTCTATGTAGGTGCTTTCACATCTAGACTGTGCCCAACACAGTTACTGCTAATTTTGGCTCTGTCATCAGATTTTCTGATCAGGCAAATAACTTAATGCATTGAAAAGTAATTTAAAAATTTGTAACGGGCTAATAAATAGATGTTGTATAAAAATCATTTTATAAAGGAAAATACACATATACATATTTTAAACACTTTGTTTCTCATACTAAAAGATACTTTTTGTAAGTAGGAGAAGGCCTAACTGGAATCAATGCTACATTTTCTGTGTTCTTCATCAGAATCGGTAAAACCTAAGGTAGGACAAACACTTCCATCAGCCACCAAAGAATCATGAAATTTGAATGCTAGGCAGAACAAACTCATCTGCTCTGGAAGAACAGGCTCAGATAGATAAGCAAAACGGTATCTCTACAGCTGGAGGTCTATGACAAGAAGCTGAGTACCTTGGGTCCCTCTCAAAAAAGAAAAAAAGATACTTAACACTATAATACTAGTAATATAATGAAATTGAGACTGATGGCCATCTAACTCCAATGATTTGGTGACTGCACTCTTTATTATTTGTTTTCTGGCACATTAACTGGATTTCCATAATGGCCAGAGAAGTCCATGTGATCACCATTATAAACAGGTGCACTGAATTCTTACTCATTTCTTGTAAAAGAAAACTACTACTTCTAGATTACTATAAATCCTTTTCTGTTAAAGCATCTCTGCATGACTTGTCTGTGACAGCAGAAATGCTATAGCTCCCTGTGAAGTTCTTTTAAAAGCTTGGAGAAAAAGCTTCTTAGCACTGAGAAAAATGTGGTATAAAGAGCTCTTTTCCACATCCCAGGCAAGCAATAGGTATCTTCAGGCAACAGTGTGGGAGCCCTATTTTTAGTAAGTGGCAGCGAGCACATAGGTCTCGGCACTGAGGTTTGCAGCAACTCTCAGTGTTCAGGAAGTGATGTAATCTGCAGATAAGAAACAGAGATTGCAAACCCTCAAAGAAAAACAAATAAATATAGACAGCATGAAAGCCCAGGCAGTACCGTAAGAGCCTCCAAAAGTTTCCTTAGTCAGGATTAATTTCTTTCTGCAGCTGTCACTTGTAAATCTAAATATGGCACTGATGTGTGTAAGCTGGTATAAGCTGCTTTACCACTGTATTGTGCACCAACATTACATTGACATCTTACACCTGAATGTACTTTTCTAGAAGCTGCATCCCAATTTTTTATTCCTGATACCCTGACCAAGAGCTTCAACTCTTCATTTCCTCCCTGCTCAATGCATTAATCTCATTTACAATATGAGATCAAGTTGAGAGAATGCATGCATCAGGTTACTGAGTCTCACTCTGAAGTTTGACAAAGTAGAAAAAGAAAAAAGAAAAAGCATTTTTGTTAACTATAATCTGTATGCACATTTTGTCTTCACTTGTTTTTCGATAAAATTCCCTGCAATGATTTCGAGAAATTGCTAGAAATCCAAATTTAGAAATCTTGTTACCAAGTTCAAAAAAGGGAGTATTCCCCTGAAAGTATTTTTAAATTTATCTGTGTCCTGACAAGATTAACTGATAAAACAGTTGGGAGAACTCTGTACTTCGTATTTTGCTTAAGAAAAAGCTCACTGGTTCAACAGATACATTCTATAAAATTCATTCTAATAGAATACCACCCACAGCTTCCTTGTGCAGAGGGCACTTTGAAATGTGTGTCGATGGCAAACATCCAGGTCCTAAAAGAATTAAGGTCTTGAAGTCCTTGCAAATACTTTAAAAAACTGTTTCCCATTGTCATCTCAACTAAGCAATTTCATCCAGCATCAGTTGCAGTTGTGACTTCCTTAAGACTGCCCATGTGTTTTTGTATTCCATTGGTAATAAGCATAGCAGAAACACCAATTAGCATCACTAAATACAGTAAAATTCTTGCTTAGGTGAACAATTAATTTAATTAGATTGAAAGTTAATACAAAATCTCTTTGCTGGGAAGTAAGCTGTGTTATGTGGTGGTTCTTGATTCCATAATTCCCTTCACACAACTTTTTTTTTTTTATTATTAAATTGTTTCCAACATAATTGGTGAAGAAATATGTGAAAATCATATTAATTGAATGGCATTTTCAAAGGCAGTTAATGCTAATGACTCCAAGACAAAAAAAACTACAGCCAGCTCTGGATGTAAAACAGCATGGCACTTAACCCTTTGCTAAGTATAATTTGCAGGAATTGAGGTGCCATTTTTGTTTCACTGAGTTGAACAAGGCTAGACAAAGGAGAAACAGTTAGTTGTTAAGCACATAGTTAGTTTAGTACTATCCATGTCAAAATAAAGAGACAGATACAAAATAATTCACTCAGGAAACATTAAAAACAACACTATTACCAATTGAAACTTGTAACACAGGGATACCACTGGGAGCTTTAAAGATGTAACTGATCCAATTGACTAAATTTTGAGCTCATTATCTACAGTCACTTGCATGCTCTTAATTCCTAGCCTAAAATCTATTATTTTCCAGAAGCATGTAATGTATTTTACCTCAAGAGGTAAAATAATACAGGGAGTTCTTTTCTTCACCCAATGCCACCAGTAGACCAAAAACTTGCCACAGCACTTGAGCAATTCTTGATAGAGAATCACAGACTACCACCCCTGGCCTTAACAATATCTGTTCAGCATCTTCATACAGGCAGTGACTTTATACTCATAAGAACTGTACTTTGTAAAATATCTGCTCAATCTCTTGACTCTTTGGCAGACTCAAAAAGTTCTTTGGAGTAAAAGGAAGCATTATTAAAGCAAATCCTACAGAACAAGCCCTTTACAGAATCACAGAATATCAGGGATTGGAAGAGATTGAAAGATCATCTAGCCCAATTCCCCTGCTGGAGCAGGAATACCTAGATCAGGTCACACAAGAATGCATCCAGGCAGGTTTTGAACGTCTCCAGAGAAGGAGAAGGAATGTCTCCAGACTGCCCAAAACCTCTCTGGGCAGTCTGTTCCAGAGTTCTGTCACCCTCACTATAAAGAAGTTTTTTCTCATATTTATGTGGAACCTCCTGTGTTCCACCTTGCAGCCATTGCCCCTTTTCCTATCATCGGATGTCACTGAGAAGAGCCTGGCTCCATTCTTTTGACACTCACCCTTTACATATTTATAAGCATTCATAAGGTCACCCTTCAGTCTCCTCTTCTTCAAACTAAAGACACCCAGCTGCCCCAGCCTCACCTCGTAAGGGAGATGCTCTACTCCTTTAATCACTTTCGTGGCTCTGTGGTGGACTCTCTCAAGCAGTTCCTTGTCCTTCCTGAACTGAGGGGCCAAGAAATGGACATCACACCAGATGTAGTCTCACCAGGGCAGAGTAGAGAGGCAAGAACCTCTCTTGACCTACTAACCACACCCCTTCTAATACACCCCAGGATGCCATTGGCCTCTTGGCCACAAGGGCACAGTGCTGGCTCATGATCATCCTGTGTCTACCAGGAGACCCACAGGTTCCTTTCCCATAATCTGCTCTCCAACAGGTCAGTTCCCAACCTACACTGGTACCTGGGGTTGCTCTTGCCCAGATGCAAGACTCTACGCTTGCCCTTGTTATATTTCATTAAATTTTTCCATGCCCAACTCTCTAGGGCTTGCTGGATATCTCCTCCTATTTCTGTTACTCACTTCCCCTAACTGGGTGGGAATAAATTTTCAATATTTCTGGATTGCTAAGAAATAGGTTATATTCACATTTCTCAGCATATCCACAAAAGCAACTATATGACTTTAGCTAGCTGTGAGTTTAATTTTTCATATCTTATGTCCCTTTCTCTCTTTTCATTGCATCAAGAAATGTTGGGCTTGACTTTTCCTACTAGGAATATTTATGGCTGAGTGATGGTTAGGACAATGGAGAGCACAAACTTCACTTTTCACTCCTCACCTTCTACAAGAAGGTGGAAGTATTTTTGCATATGGAACTCCTACAGAGCAAGTAATGCAAGATACTTCTTATAATCAGGACTGAAAATCCTCTCAATTCTTTTAGTCCAAAAAAACTCTACATGTCATTGCAGAGATTGATTACTGAAATCACTATAAAGATTAAGAAATGAGTTATGTCCAGTAGTTAACAGACAAGACTCTCTATTAATTCAGATTAATGATCTAATATACAATTTGTTGACAGAAATAATTGACCAATTGTGAGAAAATTTGCTGTATGCAATGAATAATGTCAGGAAGGTGATATGCCCAGAAATCCGATAGCATTGCTATTCATATTTCTGCAATCTGTGGTAATAGATAAGTGGTACATGGTTGCTTCTGATGGTGAATTAGTGTTAATGTCTTTTACCCCAGGTAGCAACAGAGAAGGACACTATAAATAAAAACAGCATCTCAAAGTAAAACAGATGTTCTTTTTATAACAACCTAGCCCTTTATTCTCCAGGGGTTAGAAGTCTAATATATTGATCTCCACTGCCTGGGAAATTTGCTACCTTGATAGAAGAGCTAGCATTTTCACACAGATGAGCAATCCCTACATACTAATGTAGAACAGAAACAAGGCCTTTGGGGTTGAGTTCTGTTTTGCTGAATGTCCACAAAGGTTGAAACACAATATGAACTCCTAAACTATAAGTGGGTTAACACACAAGTATTTGTGTGAATAATTCCCCAATCATTCTCATATGCTTAAAAGAAAATTTCCTTCTCAACTTGCCACCAAAAAGTAAAAAAAAGTACTCCAACAGAATTTGAGCTTCTACCCCTTTCCCATATTTCTGTTGTACTGCTATTTGAAACTGAATTTGACTGATGAAATAATGTTCAAATTTTCTTTTGTTGCTTTCTTATCACTTCTCTATACTCCTTTATGACAATGCAGCTTTTCACAGGTTGAAGTCTTGAAATGCTGCTCAGAAGGAAAAAAAGAAGGAATAAACCAAAAAGAAATGATTCTTTTGGTTCTTTTCCACTAGCAAGAAGTAGAAGAAAGTGACAACAAGGAAGAAGATGAAATAGTTGAATGTCACTAATACAACATCTCTAGTTTTAAAACTAAATGAAAGGAAAGGATAGGAGAAAGATTACAAATGTTTGAGGAAAACTTTGCAAGTATACATGAAAGACTAATTTCAACCATTGGTATTACAGAGACAGTATGTATGCTGGCTACTACTGAAAACAAAATAGGATTCAAAAAAGGGGAAAATATGTAGCACTGGCAGTAGTAAATGAAGGCAAAGGCCTTCATAATTTAAAAATGTTACCATATTTACCTAAACGTGTAACCATACTTTTCGATATTAAAAAAACAAGTTTAGTATGATTCCCATTGTTACAGTAGGAATTAATCTCTCTATGGTACAGTATGAATTATTGTTCCATATTTTTAATGAAATTTGATTATAAAAATCAACTTGAGTTTGTTTGTTTGTTTTATCTTATTGTTTGCAAACAGTCTGGAAACATAATTAGTCTTTCATAGACATTCATTTGATTGCAGGAAAGAATTTGATATTTCTTTTAGAGCATGCTTATCAATAAATGTATAATGGTATGGTAATGGAAATATGTTAGAGACAGTCAAATTCATATACAAAACCTACTCAACATAATTAAACCCTAAAAATAAACAAAGCAAAGATTCCAATTTGAGTTCTAAAAAGTATCAGTTTTAAACTAATTAATTTTGGAGACCTTGCTAATAAATCTTAGTATTTCTCAAGAAAGAACAAATAGTTTGTAATTTTGTTTTATTAAGCTGTTGCCAAGTTCTGTGCTAATTAAATCCAGGCATCAATAGTAATTCCTCCAAAGATCTGAAAACGTAAACAATGCAATAAAATAAGTAACTCTGTGTTACCATGAAACAAGATGAGCCAGAAGCAAGGAGAGAGAACTGAGGAATTGAGAAATATAAGAAATTCTCTACAACTGTCTCTCATACAGATTTGTTCAATGTTTTACAATGCTTGTTGCATTTTGCATGTATTTCACTCCAACAAATCTCTTGTTGGTGAGGAGGGTTAGGGGCTGGCAGCTGAGTTACCTTCCCAGTAGACTGATAATGTTATATACAAATGTAAGGAGGAAAAGTCCTTAGAATCTTCCTCTGCTTTCCCTGCAACATAGTAATATCTTCCTGCATCCACTGTATTAAGTATTTATAGTAAGAGAATCCTAGATCTCATAGTTTAATAATACAAGGTTGGCCCAAAGTAAAATTGTTTATTATGCTTGAAACAAAGACTTCAGAAAGATTTTTTTTTAAATATGCTGTCTTTCTTTTTCTTTGTAAAAGAACCACCTTAGAAAGTCTGTGTATTTCTTACCATAACTCAATACAGCAGCAGCAAATGTAGGCCAAGGACATCAACAACACTGCAAAAGACCAGCCTTGTATCAGAATGAGAAGAAAAACATCTCTCAGAGAGACAGAGCAAAGTAAAGGACAGAAAACAGGCCAAAGGAATATGTTCTATTTATATGTATAGAAGTGACTGCAAATAACTAGTCTCAGAACAGGAGTGTTATTTCTTAACACAAAAAAAAGGTTAAGACTTGGAACCAACAGCCACCTACAGGCTGCAGTATCCCACAGATTCCTGTGATGTGGACATAGAAGGCGATCGCAAGACGACCCTTGCTTCTATGCTCCAAAGCAGCATGATGCATTATGCCTGTTCAGCCTCTATAATTAACTAGATATCCAAGAAGAGTAGCAAGATGATCTTGAAGATCAAACAGCTTAGAGTCTTGTATTGGTTCATTACAAATTCCAACCATCCAACCACCTCATGTACTTCTGCCATTTAATTCTAGGCTTTAAGTTCTTCTCAGGTTATTACTCAGCTTAAAACTCTGGTGCTAGATAGATCTCTTCTAATCAGTCAGCGAAAGTACACAGGCCTCTGCATATTATGGAATGGACTGCAGTGAAAAACTATATATTTAAAGAAACTAATGCAATTGTACACTTAAAATAGGTGAAAGACTTCAGCAGGAAATATCACCTCCCATACATTACCAGCTCTAAGCATTTCAAGAAAATTCAGATTCTCATATTAACAAAACTTAGTGCTTAGCATAGGAACGGAGTCCTGCTTCTCAGAAGTATCTGGTGGTTTTAGTTTGCTTTCTAACTTTTAACTACAGATTTCCTTGGTCTTCCATTTTTAAAATAAACTCTGAGAGCTTCAGCAATATTTTGTGTTTGAATTGTATTTTGCTTTGTTCTGAATGCCAATGCATTTCTAAGCATTAAACCTGCCACTTCATTCTATGCACATTTGTTCATTCAGTTGGCATGGTGTATAATGAGGCTGTTGGAGTTGAGGTTTTTGGGTGGTTTTTTTTTTTTTAGCATCATTAGGTTTTATGACTTCTAAAAGTTCCACATAGCAAAACATTCATTTTGATAATAAAATGCAAAAAAAAAACCAAAAAAAATCTACCAATTAATAGTGGCTCCAGAAGTGGCCATACAGGTAATACGGAGAAAGTTCAACGAGGGGATGTATTTTCCCATCATTGACCTTTCTATCACATTTGTCTTCCAAAAAAATAAATAAATAAATAAATAAAAGTTTGTCTGCCCCTCTGCACCCTTCCAGTGTAAGAATACATTGTACCACATCCACATGCTCGCAAGCTCAGAGAAGTCAACTTTAAAAAGTTAGCTTTGTCTCCAAACACCAGGAGCTCTCATCAGGAAAGAAGAATCAACCCAAGATTACATTAACAGGAAAAGTAGTTATTAGAATGAAGAACTGTTTGCAAAAAGCAGTCCTGTGACACAGTGTTTATGCTTGTGTAGCAAAGACAAATCTTTGCAGGTATATAAGAAACCTTCCTCAACAGCTGGAGGGTAATGATCCAACATCATACTCATCTAAAATAAGCTGCTACATGGGGCTCTGCAGATTTGATCTGCTCCTGGCATGTAAAACTTCCCCCAAACATCTGGAATACATTTGTGATCTGTGTGTGGAGTCAGACAGGTGGAGAGGACAGAGCCTTAAGCAGCAGCACAGAGTGCACTCTAGCAATTGCAACAATAGAATTCTCACCCACAGCTGATGGAATAAAATATCAAAGCTTTCTTCTTCCACAGGTGTTAATGTATCTGACCAGCATGGCACAAAGCTAATTATCTGTTACATCGCATCAAAGACAAGGAACAAGAGAGGGCATAAGAGCTGTGCAGCAAATACTTAAGACTTGGAACACTCAGAACAAACAAAACATAAAGCTCACAGCGCATCCCACTGGCTGATGTAGATCTAAGAAGTACGAAAAAGGTCAGCACACAAAGATGAAGGAAGAGTGAAGGCAGAGTGCTGCAGACAACTAATCCCAAGAACGCTGACATGGGAACAAAGAGACCTCATTAAAAATATTTTTAAAGGATGTTAATGAATTTTTAGAAAGAAATGTGTACATTTTCAATAGGTCTTATTAAGAAAAACCTTCTGTGGTCGGCTTTCTTTTAAATTATGAGGAAGAAACCAATCATGGGTGGCATTGCTTGTATTTCTCTAAAAATGCAGAATATTCAGATACTGAGAGCCCACCAGGGTTAAGACTTATGGTCCCCTCTAGATGTAGAGTTTATGCAGGCTGCTGTGAATTGTATTGGCTTCAGGCAGGTTTGCTCTCTAGACCTTTATGGACTAAAAGCTATCACAGCTGTGAAGGACTGAATTCACTGACCCTAGTGGCACATTCCTATACTGTCTCCAAGCACAGTTTCTGAAGTATAAATCAAACTTCTACTGTGACTGCATAGACAAGAGCTTTGAAAAAAAACAGAAAAGGTACATAAAAGTTGGACATGCGACTAAACATACTCATGCTAATTTATCCATGTATCACCAGTACAGCTTCTTTCATATTTCTAACTATTCTGAGTTCCATAATCAAGGCCAGGGTTAATGCAAGGCCGACAGATGTAATATAAAACTTGAGATTCCTTTGGGTGCTTTTGTGTGTGTTTGTGTGTTTTATGTCATAATGCTCTATTTATCATATCCCAAAATCTCACAAAATAATTGTATACACTGTAGTGTACACCTCTAAAGAGAAATTTAGCTCTTATTAAAAAAATACTGAAAAAAACACAGCAGCTCATGTTCAGAAAGCCAACCAATCTGTATACACACTTTCCCCCCATGAAAATCTCTCTGGTACTTTCTAATTTATTTTAATTACAAAGTTCTCTCTATTCAGGGAAAAAAATGGTTTTGTACATCATGCAATACACATAAAAATAGCTACACAGAAATCTCTTTTTTCCCCTAGACTGAGCTTTTCAAATATTTGTCAGCAGGTTAAAAATGCTTCTTACAAAACCAATTAAAAGTAATGCCACAAATAGTTATGAGTTCAGTTTTTGCATCATAAGCATTTTTTGCTTGGACAAATATACTTTAAAATGTTCTTTTGCATTCTCTCTGTATTGCACTTCTGCAATATTCTATTCTTAATACTCTTAATACATTGTGCCAACTTGTTAAGCTATTGCAAAAAAATATATATATATTTCCATGGAGGGCCAATCCATTTGGTTAGTATTTCCTTCTCTTCAGTGATTCTTCTTGCAGCTTTTGAAATGGCTCAGCCACTGCAGTTAGAAAATTACCCAAGTCCAAAGACCCTGAAAAGTGCTTCTAGTAGATCACAACAGCAAAACATTAGAGGCTTAGTCTCCTCTCTGGCAACTGCCAGGGCAGCCCTGAATCACATTTCTCTCCAGCTCACCTTCATTAGCTCAGGATACAGGTGCTTCTACCAGACAGAGACACAGAACAGTGCCACATGGAAAAGTCAGTAACTATTTATTTTAAAGGGAAAAACATAATAATTCAATAATTTAATATTCAAATGGACAGACTTCCCTCAGGTATAATCCAGCAATATAAACAACCAAAAATTAATCTTAAAAAGATGACCCATTAATGCCATTCTCTCATCCTATCTAGCATGTTTTTCACAATTTCCCCTCTCATGATCAGCAGAAGTTCTATTAATTAACTATATTTAACACTCATATACTAGTACTATGAAGCAACCACTATGTCAAGTTGCTAAACACAATTAAAGCCATTTTGTAGCTGGAGAAACCAAAGTACTGAAAATAAATTCAACTTGTCACAATGCAGGATCTTACTGGAATCTAGCTTATTTTGTCACTCCCTCTTCCAGCATAACAAGGCAGAAGAAAACTACCACTAGTGTAAGAACGGGAAGAATGTAGTCTTCCTTCAGCTATGTCTTAAGAACTGTAGGAATGGAAAAGCATTACATTAGGAAGAGTGGAAAACTGCATCTGATGAAATGAATGTCAGCTACTAGGCACTGCAAATCGAAACACTCTCAGATACCCAATTCTTCTATTAAAACTCACTGATTTATTGTTATAAAGTATATATAATTAATTAACCTTGTAATTGTGCAGCCAACTCCAAAAATTCTACACTAGGTTTTAAAACTGGAGGAATATAAAGTTTTTGTCAGTCATTTTTCCATACTGTGGAGACACAACATGAGTAGTGAGAGAGATTCACAGCTTCAAAAGCCAATCTTCCATGCATATAGGGAAAAAAAAAAAAAAAAAAAAAAAAAAGGAAGATCCTTTGATCACCCATGTTGGGTGATCATTTTCTACAGAGTACAGGTAGTAAAATTCTTCAGCTAATTATCTCCCTGTGAGATCACAGGAGCCCTTTTCCTTTGAAAAACTGTTTAGTAAGTCTTCCTGCTCCTAACATTATTCCTCTACCCTCCTGCTTTCTCATCAACATGAACGGCAAAGAGCTAAAAGCTTTACTTTACTACCGGGTAGATACCCATACTTCACATGAATTTAGTATTTATTACTTCATTTCTGTGAAAATGGTTTGTGATTTAGAGGCTGCGAAGTCTGACTTACCAAGTTCTGGTGAATCCAGGGAACTTCTTGCAGAAGTAAGTAGCCTGACAAGTAGCCTGCTGTACGCACTAATAACAGTAACATAAACCTGTCCCATATACCCATCCAATACCCATAATGTCAGCTCTGTAATGGGACAGGAGTGTTGCCCATGTATCATCTTGAGCTCTCTCTTAGTTCTACTGTGTTGTGAATTCCATGACTTAACTAAAATTCATTTTTACACGAGGCTGGTGAAATAACTTGTATGTGTAGTAGTTTGTAGTCAAGCAAATGTTATTTCCAAACATAAACCTCAGGAGGTAGTCTGTTGACTTCAGTGCTGAGCGTGGTTTAAATGCCAAAGCGAAGCATGATTAGATAGATAGTCCCTTTACACTTTGGGTAGTAGTATTAATTTATCCAGTCTTTATAGACTTTGCCCTGAAAGCACCTACATTTAAGCTAATTGTTTCAACTCCCACTATAATCAGTGGAGATAATATGACCTGTAATTCATCCAATGCATTTCAGAAGTGTTTAAATAAGGCTACCCCACTGAAAACCTTCAGGGGCTCTGATGCATGGAACACAGAGAGGAATTGAATGATATTGAGATATCAACAAATTTACTGGAGGAGACAGAGAGCTAGTGCAGTAAGACCCTCCACTATCACACAGTACAGTTACTTCTGCCCACTCCTCTAAGACAGTCAAATTGGAGCTATATATATCCAGAAGAACCATAAAATATATAATCAAAGCAACTGTGGACAGTGTTACAGCACAGAAGGAAGCTGCTTTAGTGCAGACTGCTACTTCTGACGGGCATCGCTATCACCACCACATTTGTCCCTAAGAACAGAGTAGAGACCATGTCTTTAAAATCAACAGAATATAACTGAAATCATCAAGCGACATACAGGTTTATTTGTGGTAAAAGCAGACTTTTAAACATGACATTTGAAAGAAGATGCTTTAAGATCACTCACTATAAAAAATGTACCACCTCAGGAATACATGTGAATACATTCCCCAGCTCACCCACAGCCAATAGTTCCCATTCTGTTAAAGAATAAAGCCCTTCTAAGCCCATTACAACAAACAACTTTTTTGATATGTTATTTTGATTTTAGAACAAAGAGTTTCTGAACAGAATAACATATTAGTTTACTCTTATTAGACATACTGCTGCCTTGAATATTTTTCATCTCCCAAATCTGTTTAAGATACCCAGCATCATTTACATACTTCTTGAACAGTTGTATAAAGACCAGGAATGTGCAGAGGGGCCAGGAACAGACACTGAGAAACTAGGAATTAATGCAGTAAGGCTCATAATCTTCAGTCATATGACTTCAAGCATATTTTCTATTTCATTTATCCTTAGTCTTAGCTGAGTGCATATTCCTCACTTTTTTTTTTTTTTTTAAAAAGATTTCTTTGAATGCCTCATGTTTTCTCAAAAAATGTTCCTATAGGTAGAATGCCTTAATCCATACACCAGAAACCAACAGACAACAAAAACTATTGAGCTCATAATGCATACAGCTCAGGAATACTGGTACAAGCACAGACTGCAGGAGCCACTGGACTCTAACAGTAATCATTTCTAACAGCAGAAATATAGTTAGCACCACAGCTCCCTACTTTAATCCTTTACACTAGGTATTATATCTACTACAGATAAAAGATGGCATTCTACATTAACAGCCCCAAGACAGAAAGCCCTTTACCTTCCCATTACTTTGAATAATTGTATCACTAAACTCAAGAGTCACTTAGAAAGCATTCAGTACCTTTTTGTTGTAGTAATTCTGCTTATGACAAGGAGGACACATTAGACACTTGCACTGTTATAAACTGTCATTGCTTGGCAGTCATTGATTGACTGGGGAATGTTTGCCTTCCCCCAACTCCCCAACCCTTTATCACATTCGTATACCTTAAGTGGATTAGCAGGATCCATAAAGCCTTCAAAATGAAGTTTTTGTTTTCTGAATAAAATATATTTTTCTATCCCAAATGACATTTTTCAAGAATTTTTTTGCATTTAAGGAAATGAAAAAAAAAAAATCAAACTAGGAAATTTACAATTCCTATTGCCACTGGAAATTTGTTCCAAAACTGAAGATTTTGAAAGGAGGTAAACAGTGAAAGCAAAATGGTAACAAAAACTGTGCGAACTTGGACTTCAATACATTTTACTGCATCCCTTGGCAATAAAAAAAATAATTGGAAGATAAGGAGAAGTATGAAATTTACCTCCCCCAACTCTGTAGAAAACAATGCTTTAGAATGTGTGTATGGCATTTATTTCCTAGTCTTGCTCTATTTTCTGACAGTGTCCTGAAGGGTTGATTCCTGTCCACCTGCCCCCTTCACTTGCATTGTGAAGCATTTTACTTCATGATTACTTCTAATCAACGTCAGAAAAACTATCTGCAAAGTGATCATTAGCTTGATTACAGGTGACAAAGCCCAGCCTCTAACATACCAAGGTCATTACAAATAAAAAATGATCTGGGCAAATTATCTTTCCCTTTCTTTAAAAAAACAGCACACCTGAGAAGTACAGAAACAAATAGGGAAAGAAAACATACCTACTGTACTAGAGCAATCTACATTACATACTGCGTCCTGACTGCACCTGTTTGTCACTCACTATGACTTACCCGAACGCTCCAATGAGCGTTCCCTCTGTCCCTCACGATGTGGCTATGGGATGGTTTAACGGTGTAGGCCACCCTATTCACACTTTCTTATTTGGACTTTCATAGTTGTGACTGACCTGTTAGGAAAGAGCGACTGTACTGTGCAGTGTCTAACTGTGCATCCCTTGCCTCAAACATTCCTCCTCCATCCTTGCAAACTATCCAAGCTGCCTTAATACCCAAGGATTGCCAACAGGCATTTTCACACTTATACAAACAATGCTGAAGAGCACAACAAGCTCAGTAAAACACAGAACTGAATTCTGAGGCCCTAATAAAAGTTTATTTCATTATTAGTAGCAGTAGTCACCATAATTTCAGCTGCCCAGTAAGGTCCAGACTTCTTTAATCATTAGCTCTTAAATTAGACCAAGTCCTTTGAGTTCAGTCAGAGTAAGCAATAAACTGTAGAGTTCCTCAATGCTGTCATATTACACAATTGAATTCCACTCTCTTCACTCAAAGTAGCTTCCCTATTACTTGCTTCTGATATGTTTTAGCCTCAGTTTTTACATATTTCATTCCTTTCCCATCAGCATTTCTTTTTCTAAACCTTTTTTAAACCTTTAAACCTCTAAGATCTTTTCTTTTACAGCACATCATATTCACCGCTTTGGTATGCTTGGATGACAGGGAATGAAAACGCAATGTGCACTGGAAACATCAACAATGCCTTGCATAGGTGGGAAAAGAAAATTTTCAATATAAGCATGATCTGAAATGAGAAAAAATGAGAATCTAATATTTTAGCCCCCATCCCAGTTCACATCAGATAAAGAAGTTCTGAAGTACTCTACATAAATGCAGGGGAAGAAGAAGATGAAGAGGAGCACTGACTTGGGACTCAAAGAAGAGGAAGTCAAGCCTGAAAAATATCAGAAGGAATTTAACATCACAGTTTACAAACAACAAAACTTCGTTAGTTGAGAAAGGAAATTCTTCCTTATTATATCTATTTAGATAGTTGGAAAAGTGTTCAAGAAAAGAGAGTGAGTAAGCATGCAGGGGCAAATAACATGCGGCCAACAAACGGTAGAAGAGAATTCTCTTATGTAATAGCTCCTCTCACCAGCCTGTTGAAGGGATATGAAAGTTCCCAGTCTATTTTTCTCCACTGCTATCTACTTTTATGACCCTGTCAAAGCCCTGGAATCACTCAATTTTTAAAAAATTACAGCTATTGATTTCTCTCTTTTTCCTGTCCTTCTTGGAGAAATATAACTTAGGAAGTGTTTCTTTGGTTAGTCTGCGCTTTGTTATTTCTCAGACTTTTCATTCTTCTTTCCCATTCATTCCTCATTATTCCAGAGAGACTTGCACTGAAACCAGAAAAAAGAAATACTGACACTCCTAGTCTTCAAAAGGTCAACCACTGCAGTAAAGAACATCCACTGTGGTTTCCTTAACCTAGTGGAGAGAAAGCACACACAAAGTTCATATGCTCTTTGCAGAAACAGTACACGTGGCCCTCTCAGAGAAAGCTTATTTGGAAACTAGGAGCTATATTATTCAGTTTAAGGGAACAAGGATCATTTGGGAATGAAATAAATGCAAACGCCTCCAGCACAACATTACAAATGAGATCTCCAGGTACAATCAACTTCATTACCTAACTACAGCTTCCACTACAGTTCCCAGCCTTCTCATGGCTTATGTAAAAGACATACAATTTACAAATATTAACTCACCTCTCTGCTTAGTGTAAACAATTCACAGACTATGAACTCAAAGACCAGTTGATGTCCATAATCAGAAACTGTCTTAGTAGGCTTTCTATTTGTCTTCTCAGTTTAACTGACATTTCCTGATTTCAAACTTCTTTTCCACCACGTCAATTTTAAGGCACAAAGCAAATGCTTTTTCAAGAACGTCACTAACCTAAATTACTTGTCATTACATTGTTTCCCAATGAGCCACAACAGACTCTACCAGAGAACTAAAATCTACAGTGGAATTCATTTAGGCTATCTTATTGGGGCTTGCTATAGAAGCCATGCAATGTACCTTGACAATCACCCAAGCTATAGCCTTTAGGATTTCAAATAATTGTCCACAGTACTGGAAGGTGCTAGAATCAGAACTTTTCTTGAAATCAATAAAAGCTGGAAGTACTCTAATAGAATCAATGAAATCATTTTGCATCTACAATTGTACAATTGAGATCAAAGACAAAGCTATGATTGTTTTTCCGTTGTTTTTCTTTTTTAATGCAATAAATGGAGGAATCTAGAAATTCCTAGATGGTCAATTCACTGTCTCAAGACTTTGTTGAATTGTTCTGATCATTAAGTAGCAAGAATGTCTTATTTTTCAAACTCAGACTCTCTTGTCAGTATAAAACTGCCAACAGCAGCCCAGATTTCTTTCTTGCTTGCCTGATGATTACTGATTTTGACACATGCTGGTACTCTGGGTTGTGAATAATTCAGGGATGCTGAGTTGTTCGGTGACAGACTCAGAGGGTAAAATGAAATCTGACATTGCAGCCTACCTGTTTGTGTTTCAAAGCAGAATTAACAACTAGAATCTCTCTGTTAAGCCTCAGGAATAGTGAGAAAAGGCCAGAATCAAAATGTCTTCACAAATTCTGCAGAGTACCCCCACTTCAAACAAAAGGAACATGGCAAAGTAAGTTTCCCCAGCACTGTTCAATAACTTAGATTTATAATTACCTGATTACTCTAAATTAATAATTTAATTGAATTCTTGAACAATGCTGTTTGGCTCCAAGTGACCCAGCTGTGAAAAAGACAGATTTATTCTCTGAAAAAAGAGGAATTTAAGATTACAACAGCTTTCTGATGAACCCAGCTATTCCACAGTAGAAGAGAATGGTTATCGTGTTCCCCTGTATCATTTGCTGAAGGCAAAAACGTCTACAGATCTGCCAATTGAGTCCTTCAATGCTTCTTAATTTGTTCAGACAAAATCCTTTACGTTACTACAACTCACAGTTTGAGTTAATCCAGATGATTTTATCTGAATTAGCAAATTGGAGAGTACTTTCAGAAACTATTCCAGGAGGCTGATTAAGCAAGATTGTGCTCCAAAATGAACACAGTCTCTTCAGTCTGACGGCCCCTCTTTGGAGAGGAGTTTCCATGTGATGATCTGTCTCTGTGCTGTATGCTGTTTCCATCTTTTGCTGTGCTTTTCTTTCACTAAGACTAAGGAAGTCCTAGAGTGTTTTCTTTACAGTGTTTCTTGACCTTAGAAATACCAGCAGTAGTCTAAGGAGCATAGCTGATGACAGGTAATATCCTGCATAAACACAGGTGAATTACAAAAGCAATGTCTACAAAGGGTGTAGTGCCAAGAGCCTGTAGACCAGTGAAGAGAATCCTGTCCGGCTGTAGGTAGAGTTTTCCCAGGGGACAGCTACAACAGTCTCAGGACTACAACAGAAAGCTTTGCAAAGATCAGGTTGACATGAACCAACAGATTCATAGTTCAAGGAAGTATCTACAGCCACAGACTGATAACAGCGACCACACCACTGCGGGAAGTCTGGCCTTCTGAGTCTCCATCATTAAGAACTTTTCCTTATCTCAGTAATATTTACGTTGACTTCACTGGGTTTTGTTAGTTTGTTTTTTAAAGGGATTTGGGAACTGGAGTCAAAATACACCTCAATGAAAACAATTCCCTCTAGTGTTCTGGGTTTTGGCTATACAAAACAATTATTTCCCAATCATTTACATAACAAAGACAATCAAGTCCCTCTTTGCTCAAAGCCTATAGGGAAAGTTTCTGATGCACCAGAGGCACAGCAAATCCATCCAGCCAGATTAAAAGACAGAGGGAAGAAGGTATTTGCACTCCAACACTCTCTACAGCACTACAGAGCAGGCAGTGTAGCAGCAAGCACTCAATGTCTTCAAAAGAAAATAGAAAGGGACACTTCTAAAAAGCTTAAGCTTCACAAAATCAAAATGGAGTTCTGTAAACCCTGAAATGCACCTGTGATTAACAAGCAGTAGAAATGGCTCGCAGTTAAAAATCAGTAAAGCATTCCCTGAAGGGAGTCAACTTACCTGCATGGAAACATCTCTCCACAACATTAAAAATATGGTATCATATACAACACAAATCTTAAGGCAAGTCAAATACCAGTCATTAAGTTGACAACTCTGATTTTACTTCCTTAGAGGCAAATAGTTACACAGAATCACACACAAAAAAAGCATAAATAATGAAAAATAAGATGTATAACCCGCATCCAGTTGCTTTTTCCTGGTTGTGAAGTTGCAACCTATTGTACCTGGGAATACCATTGTGTCTCAAAATAGGACAGACCAATTGAACTTAACAGTCACCAAGCTAACCTAGTCACTTAATAAGTAAGGCATTTCTAATAGTCTAAATGCATTTTCTTTAAAAATACAGTGGAAAAAAAGCTGTCTTATCTTCACTGCATACAGTTGCTGAATTGATTTTCATTTTTTCTCTTCTTACTACTTTTATTATCATGCTATCTGAAATGGAAATGCTGTTATCATTAGTTGTTTCAAGACTTATACTGTTAGCTGGAATTACACTGACTCTCCCATACCCTGAGAATGTCAGTTTTGCACTACTTACTCTCACTTACTGGATGCTACACACTGTCTTGCTCACATCTACTTATGCAGGAGTCCTCAACCAAAAAAACCCCTCATAATAATAATAATCTATGGTTATAGAAGGGCTTCTAAGTGCAAGATGACTTGCTATTTTTCAATTTTATTTCTTTATAAACACTGAGTAGAACAGAAATCATTTTTCTTGGGTTTGATAGAGTCTAGAGCAAGCACATTAAGCTTTAAGTTAGCTTATTTATGAGTAAGTTGTGCAAGGAAAGTAAAAACTTTTTTTTTTTTTTTTTCAAAATTTCTGGCAAAAAGTAAGCATAACCTCATCCTAATCTTCTCACGCATACACACACTGTTCCCCGTTCTTTTGTTTATTACTGTCTATCCCAAAACTGTGAAAACTCCAGAAAATGTCCTATGTAGTGATGTTGGTACTTAAAGCTGAAAGCTTGAAGCCAATCATTTGATGCAGTAAATTCCAAAGGAATTTTAGTCTTCACAGAAACTTTGCAGACCTGTCTGTTCCTCATGAAGCCTCTGTCTCCAATTCATTTTTCTAAATTTCCTATGAATGGTTCAAAATAGCAACATACTGGTTAAAAGTTACCTTATCTGACCTCCTTTTCTCTTCACTCTTCAGGTGACATGGTGTTAATTTTTCATGCCCAACAGGGAAGCAGCACATCTGTAACACATTTGGAGCCTTTTTTCAGGTTAAGAAAAAGACAAATTTAGGTCTGAGAAGTAAATATTTCATGACGTGCAAACAACACGTGCAGAAAAGCTTCATACCATAGATTCAGCCAAGAGAATTTTAATTTTTCATGTTAAAATAGAAAACAGTATTTCTAGCTCTATTTTCAGTTCTGACATAGTAAAACTGGTGACCTGAAAGTCACCTTTTTTTTCCTCTGCTTTAGTTCTGTATTCCTGATATACCCATAAATGCCACTGGGACCACAATCTCACAAAACATGAGAAAATCAAAGAGGTGCAAACAATGCTCATGCGGCTGCAGAACTGTCGAGCTGACTGAAGTCACTTCCAAAGTGAGCCTCTCATGATGGACTCTGTCCAGCCTCTGTCAGCTTCCGACAGCGTAGGTTTGACAGAAGGACTCTGAGCATAATGGCAAAAAGACCCACACAGGGTTATTTTAGACAGCAGAACACTAAGCAGCTTTTGCAATGCTGCAACTAAATATGAAGTATTCATCTTCTCAAAATAATTGCTAATTGTTTTTTCTTGCCATGATTTCATATCATAAGCAAATCACACTATGCAGATACAGTCTGTTGGGAACAGAAGCAACTAATAGAAATGCACAAGGCATTGACTTCAGTTAGAGGAGAGAAAAGATCCCTGGGAAGCAGTAGCAGTTGCCATGTTCTGACTTTACTTCTTGGAAGGGAAGGCCTGTGTAGCCCCATGTAGGAAAGGCACAAAGGCAGAGGCTGGCAGGATCTGCATGGAAAGGCAGGTGACAGTAAAGTCAATGGCAACTGAACTTCTGTATCTCTCTCCACTTAATTTCTTTGCTTTTGTATACTAATTTTGTTTATCAAAATATGTATGTATATTTCTTATTTGACTCAATATAGTGTTAGCATCTTTTCTTTAGAAGTTCTACTTATGGAAAATAAAATACAAGAAATTTTGAAAAATAGGGAAAAAAGCAGAAATATCAGCTTTCCATTGGCAAAAAAGCAAACAGCAAAGAAAAATATAAACATACAGAAGTCACTGCCTATGTATTTCTGATATACAACCCACTCCAACATCTTTCAGATGTCTGTATATTTTGTAAGATCTTATTATTCCACTTCTGTCTGACGTGAATACTCACTGAGATCTGAGTACTTGTCTACACAGCATTACATGCAGACTGACGTAATAATAAGCAGTATCTAAGATGGTCTGCATAAAGAACAGGACAATCATCACAGTCCTAATCAATCTTACTTTAAATAGAAAGACACAACACATAAAGAGGAAGGACATACACTATATTTTTGGGTCTGTTCTGTCTACTGCATTGTGTTGCTTTTTCCCTACATGCCGTCTCACAATTTTCAACTGAAATTTGAAGAGAGATTTTTTTCTAATGTAAACATTTAGAGGAAACACAGTTGAACTAAGAAAGCAAATGACTTGAACTTTGGACATTTATCCAAATAGGAACCCCCTAGGATGCTTTGGTATCTTCTCACTCAAGGTACTACTTTGGAATAGAATTTTTCTGATAATCTCAGTTTGCCTTCAGTTCAAGAGAACACTAAATGTTATTTTCTTCTAGTATTCTTTCATAGGTGACTTCTGTGTAGAACATACAGAAAATGTTTGTGAATCTCAAGTATTCTTACAAATGTGAATTGTAAAGAGGCATGGCAAGAAAACAAATAAATGAGTGTAGGAAATGCAAGTAATCCCAGTATCTCCTATTGGCCTGAAGATGATGCTTCTCAGATTTCTTTACTTACTCAAACATGGCCAGGTCAACAAGCATTCTAAAGCTTCCACTTAGTCACGTTCCCTACCTCACATAATAGATTCACAAGCCAATGCTTTCTGAGAACCTCATTATGCTTGATTTAGCACAATGATGTAGGAACTAGTTCCTGTCAAAATATCCCATGAAAGAGCTGTGCAATGTAACACCTCCCCTACACACTAAGAAGTGTGGGAGACAAAGGTACTATTTAGGACAATTATAAAAGATAATTTAACAACAGGTTATACTAGGTAATTTAACAAAATAAACTACATTTAACAAATAAACTACTACTCTGTCTTCCTTCTCCATATTTTTAATTTCCTTCGATGCTGATTATTAATTGTTGTCTGATTATCAGTGGCTGCACTTAAAAGTGTGGTAGATCAAAAAGCTAGTAGAGTCCAAAGCCTGTAAATGTTTATGTGGATATCAGGTTTAACTACTCTTACATTATTTACTTCACTTACACAAAATGTTCTTAAGAGCGTTATTCAAACAGATCAATGAACAAAACAAATGGTTGTCTTTAGCCAGCTGCTGCAGTGGCATACATTAGCACATAGCAACTGAGTGCAATACCTTGAGAGAAGTGAATTACACCCTATTCAAATAATAGCACTTCACTGACCTACGGCAGTAACAGTCAGCCTAAAGTCAAAGCATTCTGCAGCTTCTCTCACATGGCTTTGCCTGGGGCTATTCACAGGGCTACAAGTCAGGCTAAGGTGTTACCATCAGATCTCACCAGCACTGCCGGAGTTCTGGTCCTTTACCCTCTCAAACAAAATGGAAGGAGTCACTGAGACTCCCCAGAAGTGCACCATGGCAGCCATCCTTCCAAGAGCAGACGGAGTGTAAGCCTTCTAGACAGCAAAAACTGATAGCTTTGGCTATTACTCCATCTCATAACTTTTCACTTCATGGTATATCCTAACCATAAGAGCAACCAGAGTAGTGGAAGTGGGTTCAGTAAGTAAAAAAGTAATAATTGCTCAGCCTTGTACAGCTGATTACACATGTAAGTGAGACAAAATAGATCACCAGCTATGCCCTACAGACTTGTGTCCTTTGGTTAGCATCTACTTTGCCTTGTGCATTCAGCAGGCTCTGAGAAGAGTTTTATGTTCCCAGTATAAATACTTGACATGGAGTATATTCAAGTTCACAAAAGTGCTGATACTAGAGACTCAGCTATACTGTATATGTAGCTTGGACAGTGCTGTCAGCCAAGCATGCAGTTGACCTATCTACTAATTATTAACTTCAAATAAAATTAATACTCAGCCAGCTATGAGTTGTCTAAGATTTTTTAAAAGTCATTTTCATGCTTGGTTGATAGTTCTAACTGGGGACTAAACACTTCTATCCAGATGCTAAGTAAAGTATAGTGTAATGGTGTACTGCAAATGTGAAATTCTGTTTGTTCCAACAGACGGAACCAACTCTGAAAGTGACAGAGAAGTTCATATTACTTGGTTTCTTTCATCTTGTCTCATCAGGTGTCAGCCAGGGGACCAGCACTGCTATGTACCCCTGCTTTCTTTCCAATAACTCAAAAAGAACTGAACAACTAGTATTAGTAACCCAGACAGTATTTGAACAAGAGTCCTGTGCTGCACAGTCTCAGCTGCACACACTAGCAACACAAACAGTCTTATCTATACAGAACCTTTCTATGCTGGATGGGTAAAAGTGCAGAACTACAACATTAAGAACCTGCAGCAGTTACCTCCTACTAACAAATACCTTGCTCCTAACAAAGAAAAAGGAAGACAAACAAGAACAGGCATATTACAGACAGACTTAATCACTTAGAACTCCTCTTGTCAAGCAGCTTTATGAAAGAAATTACTTTGGCTCCCCAGGTGCCTTCAAATCAGATGAAAGGGGATTTCAGCTCAGAAAGGTGCTGACCAGTGACCAGTGACAATGTCCTCAATGAGTTTTTTTTAATTTCTACATTCACCATCCTGTAGTTCACAGCCAGTGACTGAAAACAGAATGACAAAGTCAAATAGATAACTAAGGAATAGCTTTGATTTTGAAAGTCAGTGGTACAATGACAAGTGTCTTGCTCCAAGGTCAGGACAAGTTTAACATCCAGAGTACAGAAAACACAGTATTTCAGTACCAGAAGAGGACAAAGACACATGCAGTTTTATCTTATGATTGCTTAGGATACTGCTGAAATGAGATAGAAGATTTAATAAAATATGTGCTTTTATGGACAATTTGTTCTGAGCCTGGTTAAATAATAAGTGTGTAAGTGTGTGCTATTTTGAACAGAGACAAATATGTTTCTTCAATAATGGTGCTCTGTTGCTATTAAAATTTTTGAATGATAAATTACTGGCACGAACTTCAATGCAGAGAAGACTGTTTAACAGAGAACATACTACAGAGAACAGTGGATTTAGTAAGTGCCAAAACAGGACATTCTATTTGGATGCCAAGTAGTCTGATGATTTCATTGCTAGCCAAAAGCTGCACAAACCCTTGGTTCTAGCTGCACTTGCAACTGTATGCAGGAACAGCAAGGTTAGATGCACTTGCAGTGCTGCACAGTGTCTCAGTGCACCAGGCAACACTACTGCTGAGCACAGCAGTCACTAATGAAGGCAACGCCACTGTGCAGCAAGGCATTCCAGGTACTAGACTTTTCACCTACATAAGCAATAGTTACAGTCAATGACAACTGGATTTCTTTCACTCACATTGAAGCAACACCCAGAAAATATTTTAACATCAGAAGTAAACAGCCTTAGAAAAATCAACTATTATTTTAAAAAGAACATACTGAAAGAGAGACTCCTTTGGCACAATTCAGATATAGTCTCTTAATCCAAAGGAGCAGTAGCATATGAGAATATGGCCCATCCAGTTTTAATATTTTAATGCATGCATTCTTTAAAAATAAATAACTGAACTGTCAGCTCTAACTGCTTCATTACTGCTCATTCGTTTCCTGCCAGCATCACAAAAATAGTTCACAGAAGGATTTTGCATAAGGAAAGAGCTCTGAAGGGAAAGGGGAGGGAGTTACATGTCAGAGGGAGAGCACAGTAGACAGCTTAGAGATGGCTGCAGATGAAATGGATCAGAGAGCCAGTCAGTGCCAAGATATGAGATCAGACATTAGAGAAGTAAACCCTATCTGTGGCAACATGGTGTGGAAGGTGTTAGAGTGTAGGCAGCTGTTTAAGTAAATTAAAATTAAAGAGGAAAGAGGAAATTCATCTTTCTACAGAAAGAGGAATTTCACATCCGTGTCTCCTGATTGTGAAATGACCCCAAACAAGCCAATTCTCAACTGATAGATTATGCTAATGAACATCCTCCAACTCAGTATTATTGCATCTAGGTATCTCATCTGCCTGATCAACAGAAGAAAGTCTTACAGACTTATTTCTAATAGGAAATAGACTGAAAACTACCTGCTTGGCATCTAATGAATCAGCTCTTATTTTCCTGCTATTCTTTTGCTACAGGCTGTGAGACTGACTATCTAAATATCAAAGCAGCTACTTCAAGAAGAAAGTAGTTAGAATGGTCTGAAGCCCCATCTCCTACTCATCTGCAGCTAGTAATGGCAGCCCTATGATCCCACTGAAAAGGACGCCAGTGCTGCATCTTCTAATTTTTGAGAAAGCAAACAGATCGCACCAACGTTACCTATGGGTGTCAGGGCAAGAGCATGTCAGAACTTGCCACTTCTGCTTCTCCACCTAATGACAGGATGAAGGCTCCTGCCAAACCCCAGGCTTATGTCCACTGTTGCTGCGTGCCCAGAGAAAAGCTCAGGAATGAAAACAGGTAATCGATAAACAAAACGGGAACCTCCCAGAGTAACTAACCTCTGTTTTGCCAATTGTATCCCGGGTTGCATCAAGAAAAGCATGACCAGCAGGTTAAGGGAAGTGATTCAGCCCCTCTACCCTGCTTCCTTGAAACCCCATCTGCAGCACTGCATCCAATTCTGAAGCCTACCACAAGACACTGAGCTGTTGGAGTGGGTCCAGAGAAGAGTCATGAAGATAATCAGAGGGCTGAAGCACCTTCCCCACAAGGATAGGCTGAGAGAGCTGGGGCCCCCAGAACCTGCAGGGTGCCTACAGGAATGCTGGGAAGGGACTTTTTATAAGGGTATGTAGCAACAAGATGAGGAGAAATGGCTTTAAACCAGAGGAAGGTAGACTTAGACTAGATATTAGGAAGAAATTCTTCACCTTGAGGGTGGTGAGTCATTGGAGTAAGTTGCCAAGAGAGGCTGTGGATGCCCCCTCCCTTCAGGTGCTTAAGACCAGGAAGGATGGGGCTTTGTGCAACCTGGTCTAGTGTGTCCCAGCCTATAGCAAGGGGGGTGGAACTAGGAGACCTTGATCCAACCCAAACCATCCTACAATTTTATGATTTTGCCTTCTAGCAAAGGGCATTTAACTCTCTCCTTTGCTCTACAACAAATTCAGATTTTTCAATAAAGAAAAATAAAGATTATTTTGCAGCCCTTCTGATCTCTATTATACAGTGAATTGTGATTTCTTCTGACATTAGGCACCATTGCAACAGTTTTGACTTGTACCCAACAACTTCAATGAATTAAATTCTGCATATTATACAAGAGTAATTGCAGACCTTCATACTCCACAACTGCAAGCTTTGGTCATATTACATGAATGTTTATCAGGTTTATAAATATACAAATACAAATGAAACTGTCATAAAAATAGATGTCAAAATAAATGGCAGAAATAAAATCAATGATACAACTACAGCAAATCTTTGCTTCTCTCCTCATAAGTGCCTACAGTAGTAACTTTACTAAATCTGAACTGTCACTGTACCAGGTCTTAGCTCAGTACTGGCACTCTAAGCATCATAAAGAGTGTAAAAAGTGGGATACTTATTCAATTGTGTCTGACTATGGGACCAATATAATTGCACCTAATAGGCATACTGGTAGTGCTGTTCTTGGTCCAGATAATTCAGCAATCAGTAACTGACAAATCCACATTTTTGCAGAAACATCATACAGAAGTTTATATAAAGTCTATTCTAGACGGCTTGAGAAACAAAAGCTGAAATCCAAATTTATCAAGTTGATAACAAATCCCTCATACCACAAGATAGCATATGGTTATTACACACAGCTATTGTACAGTCTCATATATACCTTCTTTCTGTCTATATGGAAAATAACTTTAATAAAAAACTACCATATTACTACAGTGAATCAAACTGGTTTTCTAGAACCAGGTTTTTGAAAATGATAACTGCAAAACAGAGTAATGCTTACTGTCATTCTGCTATTCTCAAATTGTCATCACATCCCTCCACGGGCAAGGATCTGCAGGAAGTTTCAAGGTGCAACAGTATATCCAGATACACCAAAATCCAGGAAACAGTCCTCTTCAGCATGACTTGCCCAGGAGATTTCTTGGGAAACATCTGTTGAAATAATCAGGAAAAAATTAGCAGAAGGTGATGGAAAGCTTCAAATCATTGTGTTTAACATATAAGCACTTTCATTTTGGAATTTTGGACCTTCATTATTCTTTACCTTAACTTATCTTTTAAACTGCATTTTAGCTTTCAACAGAGCTGTATGAAGAAACATTGTTGTGCCTTATACAGTGCTTTCCCCCTCTCTACAAATTTTCATTTCCCTACAATAACATGAGGAACTGGCTTTCTGTTAATTGCTCAGTGAAAGAGAGTGCCTCGGGGCTTTATTAAGAAAGATTTCTGAGAGACTGAACCATGTGTGACCTAAATTGGCTTTCTAAGTGGTTTCTGGAGGGCACCGAGAAGTGTTCACAAGCATAATCGCCTTTCACCTTGACATTAATTATATACTTTACCATTCAAAATAAGTCATGGTCATGAGCTGAAGCATTTATAAAGTAAACATGTCAGAGAAGCAAGATACTGTAAAATGAACAAAAATAGTCCATTCAGCACTATTAAAAAATCCTTCTCTTTTTTTTTTTCCCTCTTTATCCTCAATTTCAATTGTGACCTGAATAGAAAACAGCCATTGGGCTCTCCAGGAAGGCAGCAGATCTTCATCTCTTTAAGTTGTTTTGTTTAGAAATAAAACGAGTAATAGAAGGAAAAAATGACCTCCACAGTTCTTTTCTTCTGCATATGAAAATAAAAAGGCCTACTAATTTGAAGAGCTAGTAGTGCCACAAGGTCTCATAAAAACACCCTGCATTTCTTTCCCTTTCTAAATCAAGGATATTTGTATGTAAAGAGGATCTTTATTTCTGGAAAACAAAAAGCACAGCTGTGTATTTTTTGCTGTTTACAGGACTGTGTTTAGCCGATGTGTCAAAATCCATTAACTTATTTGTCATAATTTGAGATAGCACTTCACTGCAGCCCTTGCCCTGACTTTTGCCCACATACGGTTAATAGTGCACTGATGTTCTGTTTGTGCTGAGGCACCAGGCTGTGCTGTTTGGTGGGGCAGAGCTGCTGCCATAATCGTGAGGGGCAGGGAGTGGGCTGCATTTTGCATGCAGCTGGGCTGCATGAGGCCCATGAATTGTGGGTTGGACACGCTTCCCTTACACTTTTTCCTGGCCATGTCCTGACAGATCCTTTTTAAACAGGCTTGAGACAGATGATTCTTTGATTTGATGTAAGATGGCTGTTCTTACACACTGTCTGTATAATACATCCATTCTCTGTTAGCTCTTTTATGTTTCTTCACATAAGTGAAAACTAAGCTTCTTGAAGAGCAATTTTGTTGATATCTGACATACTCAATAAACTAAGCAATATTTCACAAGCCTGGAACACCACTTCTTTGATTCACACTGACATTAGTTATAAGTATAATAGATTGCATTAATACTAGGGGTAATATTCTAAAGCTATTTCTTCAAGATGACAATAACAACGTTTAGATAAAGAGTTTCTCAACTCCTTCAGAATACTACTGCAGACAGAAAAGAATTATGGTGACACTGACAAAGCATATAGAATAATAAGTAACATTAAGGAAAATGATTAAGTCTCGAGTAATATTTTTTCATAGATGAAGTTTTCTGTTACAGACTACAGTTTAAATCTTCAGTCAGATCTCCAGAAAGGCATCCTCACTGTCCAAAGTAGCTCTTCTGTAAAATAGTCACAAAGAGGCTTGAAGATTTTTGGTGCATTTTCAATACTTCAGCTTACTTACAGGCTTGCTAATATTAGTTAGCAGGTGCTAATGTAAAATGTCCATAGACTAAGAAGGTGCAAGAATTCCCATTACAAATTACTAGAAAAATTGTTGCATTTCACTTATTTTCTTTCAAATTTAACTGATTTCTAGTTCCTTTCTAGGAAAAAGAATGACTCTAGTTTATCAATATTTAGGCACTTTGGATATCTACCATATGCCCTATTCTTAAATTTTTTTCAAATTATATCCTTCTGCTTGCACTGTATTCCTCCATTTTCAAATTGTTAAATAACAGCTGATGAGTCTCATATGCAAAAGCTGATTCAAATGCATTATGTTCAGCTGGCACTGCTGTATGTGAGGGTATCACTGACTGCTCTGGAAGCCAAACCTTTCCATATCTTGCAATAAGAATTGCTATCATCCAGCAAGCAGTAAACATTCTAGAGATGACTAAGCCACTGTCCCCCCTTTGTGACGTTTTAATGATAGAAACCAAACATTGTCACCAATAATAAAGATTCAGGGTATCAGGTTACTACAACAGTGATGCAATTATTAAATTGCTCACTGTAACATGCAAAACAAGCAAAGCAGAGTTGAGATAAATAAGCTTAAACGTGTCATAATGAGGAGCAGTAGCTGGAAGAACTAGATTTATCCTGGTAATTAATTTAGACGAAGTGATCAGGCAGTAATAAAAGGCCACAGGGAGACAGAACTTCACGTCATAGAAATGTATTATCATTAAGTATTGGGTATCAGATATTGCAGGTGTCTTAAAATACCACACCTTCTGCAGAAACATTTTTGAAGTAATGTACTGAGCAAACTGTAAAAGAAGGAACAGTGTAATTAATCACTTGGAAAATGCTTACGTCAATCCCAAACAGGTACAAGAATACCCTTCAAATTTCTTTCCCTTGTTCTACTTGAGCTAAAGGCTCCCAGAACAATGCACAGGTCACAGCATTAATGAAAGATCCTAGCAACATTCATTACCATAAAGCAGTGTTTAGTTTCAGGGATTTACTGGTACTTCTAATATTCTTCATAAATTGTTATATCCTTTTCAATTCTGATTGTTAAATTCACTGGGAGCCTTTCTACAGGCTGCCTTAGGCCTGATTGAGATGCACAGACTCCACAATAAAGGAATTCAAGTGAAAGCAGCATAAGTAAAAGGCTTTTGCTGCAAATATATGAAAGATATAAAAACCAAAACAAGCTAAGCACGGGTATAAGTTTTGCCCTGCAAACTGGGGAAAATGAAAAACATTTTGGAAAAAAAAAAAAAAAAAAAAAAAAACACCCAAGAGGCAGAACCCTTCCTGTTCTTCCCAGCTGAAATCCAGCTCTGTGGGAACAGTTTAATTTTCATGGGTCATTGTGTAACAGTTCCCCAGCTAAGAACATTAGTTGGTCAGCACATTAGAACAATGTTACCTACCATAAGGGTGCAGGTCCCACTGCAGCTACATCTGCAACTTCCCCAGCTTGAGGAAATTATCAAGACCTACTGGAACAGTTACATATTTGCTATTATCACTCATATTTGCTCAAGTGAGTCTTTTCCAACACCAGTTATATTAGTGCTTTTGATCTTTGTGAAACATGAAAGGAAAGCAACAACACTGCTCATTTACTGTTACAGGTAGTGCTTCTAATGTATTCATGCGCTATTAAAAAAAAATACTTATCCAATGGCACCTTTCACATATACCATTAAGAGCACATTCACTTGCAGATGTTATCTAACTGATCCAAATTCAGATCTGTTGCCAGGTATTAAGAAATCATCACTTCCAATCATTGACTAAAAACGATTTCAAAGTTTCGTATGAGCATTTCTGCCTTTCCGTACTTGCAAGAAAAATTACATACATCTACCAGTAACACCATAGATCCATGTTTAAGAAAGAAAATTCAGTAAGCGTACCAGATTATCTTACAAATGTTGATAAACTATCAACTAAGTAAAGGAAAAGAATTAGAATAAATACTGCTGGAAAGAGAACTCTCTCCACCATCCTTTTGATGATTCCATTCCCATTAAACTTACAGTGAACTGAACGCACAGTGAAACAGACAGAAGTATTTCTTTGTACTTATTTACCAGGAGTCAAATTAATCAAAATTTGAAGAGGCTCAACTCTGATAAAAACTTTTACATATTCTACTTGAAACTTCTGCTCAATCAAATCTGAAGCCATCTACCAAAAAAAAAAAAAAAAAAAATAGATGAGTTCATTTCGCAAGGCAAAAATTTATCAAAGATCATAAATATCAATATGCAATATGTCACTAAACTGAGGCCAGAATAACATTTAAACAGCACACTCATAGGAAACCTTAGAATGTGGAAGCCTGGTCTACTGCTGAACCATTAGATCACACCTGGGCACACTGGAGAAAGCACAGGAGTTGCACTAATTCCATCATGCTAATTTAGTGCCTCTTGTATCTTAGACACAATAAAAAGCACCGTGATGAAAAGTAAAACTCATTCACTTCTTAGAGGTCTTTTCCACAAGCACGTGTACCAAACCACCTAAACAGGTGGTTTCAGAATCTTCCATGGAGCCCTCCTCGGCTATCCTCTCCATCAGTGATATCACATACTTCAAACAGTAGCAACATAAGTGTCAGTACTTAAGTGGGTAGCAAGAAGCTGGGTATAAGATAACATGGTATGAAGTTTAAAGCACACTGGGTCATTTCATTTCAGTGGAGTACTTTCCTCTGACAATGCTGCCAGTGTCAAGCTTGTAATTATTTACTGATCATCTTTTAAGGTCTCTTATGGTCCTGCTACTTATCACCGTAACAGCACAAGAATACAATCTAAAAGAATAGGGTGTGAGAAACTGAAAAAAAATCCTCAACTTATATTTTTGGATCAGACTGCAATTTAAAGTAGAACTGATAATTCCTAGCAGCAGCAAGGCTGTCTAATCATTCCTGTAAAATTCATATTTCAGTACAAAAACTCCGTCAAACTGAAAACTGTTTGGAATGAAGTTTTTCATAACAGGCATCCCTTTTATAAACAGGTATCTGACTCAGGCAGACTGCAGTTTCACCCATACTTGGGAATATACACTAGGTTTTACCTGCTCATAGAGTCCTTTGGCATTCCCTATTGATACTACTGGCAGGAATTTTGTAATTATGTAGTAGAATGGGAAGGGGGGAGGGAACAAAAAAAAAAAAAAAAAAAAACAGATCAAAGGAAGCAAACTTTTTTTTTTTTTTGGCATCAGAAACTACTATCAGTAAGAAAAATCTCAATGTAGGAAAGAAACATTTGTTTCATTTGCACAGCAAAGATTTCTCATCTGACATACTGTAGCAGATGTAAAATTTCTGCAATGCTGATGGACTAGCCTCAATAGAGGCAGTGTATTTGTTTCAAATTTGGTGAGCTCAAAAGACTGCAAGGAACAAATGAGTTACAGAGAGTGAAGTTACTAGTTACTATTCAGTCTTCAGAGGACCCTGAAGGTGTGATGTGGATTGCAGTGCTGTATGCTGTACTGCTTTGCTGCACATAGGGAAGAAAGGCTGTCAGGCAGAAGACTTTCACCAACACAAAATTCCCTTACAGACTCGAGAGGAAAAAAAAAAGTATGAGGGAGGGGGGAGGGAGCAATCCAGAAGTGAAGATAATTGCTAGGAATAAAGAATAGAGCTGTTTAGCATTTCAAACAGGGCTTTTGTTCACTGCCTTTCAAATCTATCAACAAAACCAGAAATCCTCAAGCTACAGTAGCATCTGTTTTGGGTTTTTTTTTGTTTTTTTTTTGTTTGTTTGTTTTTTTGTTTTTTGTTGTTTTTTTTTTTCTTTTTTCTTCTTCTCCAAAGGAGATCACCCTGATGGATTGTAATATGTTGAGCTGGTATGTCAGTGCGGGCTCACCCGAAGCCATGAGGGAGAACTGTCAATTCTAACAAAGATAAATACAGCTTCTAACTCACAGTGTTTCATAATGCCAGGTGCTGTCCGTTGGTTTCCCCAGCATGATGGATTTTATGGTCAGGTGTGGTGACATCTCATGACCTAAATAGCTTTCAGAAAAAGGCTGGTCTGTTTTGAATGATGATTGATTATATGCCAGAACTCTCTCTGTAAAATGACATTTCAGACTTGCAGTATTGCACGGATACAGGTAAGACCTCGTCAGTTCCTGGATTTCTACTTGGTAAACTTCCTTACTGCCTTACTGACTGCATCCAATTGTATTTTTTTCACAACTTATAACTCAGTCCCTCATTTCTCAATCACCTAAATATAAACTGATAATTGCATCCTTATCTGTACTCTGTGGCAGGGTAACACAAAGAAAAATGAGAACACTGAAGTCAGAAATACTGCTAAATGAAGCTACCAAGCATCACCAGATTTCAGCTACAGATCATGGATTTTGGTTAGCCAATTTGGCAGCAATGCCAAAGATACTAACAGTTGATAATCTGCTATAACATGTGTTAATCTAACACAAATTTTAATGAGGTGCTAACTCCTTGGCAGAAAGTAGCTAAATACTTATAAGATTTACTGGGGAAAAAATAAAAAGTTGTGAAGATAGCTTCTGATTGCTTCTTAACCCAAGACTAATCACTCGGTATAAGAAGTTTAATCACTTGAAAAAAACTTGTACAGTATTTCATTTGTCAAAAACATATTTCTTTAGATCACACTGAAAGTAATGCCCTCTATTTTTTTCCATGGAAAATACAACAGCTACAAAGAGCACAAGAACACTGTTTGGTGGAACAAATTCTCAGCTGCAAAACTGAGAATTTGTTCATCCTATCAGTTATATCCTATCAGTATATATGTATTCCTATGTATATCCATGTATATCCTATCAGTTATGCATTTTCATCAGCAATCAACAAAAGCCTGCAAGCAATGCTTGTATAAATCTCCATCATTAGGTTGTATCTTTAATTTCAGATTTATTTTTAATACAGTACTGCCTGAAGTTTCTCCTTGGGTCCTCCATAGCATTCAGAAGATACTGCAGATGAAGCAGCTACTGCTTGTTTCAAAATTTTAATCCTCTCCTAAACATCACTGATTTCTCCTTTACTTATAAACTGTTAAACAAGGTCTTGTTCCCTTCCCTTTTCCCTCCCTAAGACAGGAGATAAAGGAGAAGTTACAGGTACAGTTCTAAAATCCACATTGGATATCTGAAATTTTCCATCTCCTTTTGAAAGGAAAAGTATTCTTTCTTCAGGAGAAAGAAAACACATAATCCATTACCAATCCATCAGTCAAGTGCAGACAGGTCTTTTAATGTTTCCTGGGTGCTTCTATTAACCCTATGCTAATACGTGCACCGAATGCTAAGCACTGAATATAAACAGTAATAAAAGCAACTCTCAAAAGATATGACTAACTACACTTATTCTAGGATTAAAAAACCACAGAGCAATTGCTCTTTCCCAGATAAGCCATAGTAACGAGCCAAAGGGGTTATACCAAAAGATTTATATTCCTGTCACATTCATAGGTCTAAGCAATCTCCCAGCAATTGTAAATGCAGCTCTATTTATTTTAAAAAGTGTTTCAACCTGAAGATTTCTAAGTGAATTCATAAAACAGTGGATTTTCCTTTCTCCTTTGTTGATGTTCAGTGCACCCCCACCCTATTACAGATAAAGTTTCTAGACCTGTTTCCTAGATGCGCACACACAAACCTGCATTGAGAAGTACCACCACTGGTGTTGGTCACATACTCTCATACTATCAGAAGAAAATGCCAAAAGCAGAAGAGTGACAGAGGACCACAAGGAAGGAAACATCCACTAGCACTAACTCACAGAGGAGATACCCACCACCAATCCCAGGAGAATTAATTTACAGAGTATGTCTTCCACCTGCTCTCCTATACTGTTGAAAAGTCATTATTCAGTTTAAAAGGCAAAAGGAGCTTAAACATGCTTAAATACTGAAGGAATGCACTTCCATTAAAGTAGCTACTGTACCACAAGCACTGATCTCATTCCTGTTTAAAATAACGCAGTTCTTTAGAAATAAAATGACTGCCTGTAGATCCAAGATTAATCCAGGCAAACATTATCCAAGCTTTTCTCACACAGTTTTTCTAACATGCTTGCCTCTGACCTGCCACACTTAGGTTATATTCCAGGTCTTCTTCAGTCAGATTTCATGTTTGCACCAGGCCTTGATGTTGCTGCAGTACAGAATATTTGTTCAATACAGCATGAATCATGCCATGTTCTTCGCTACTGACAAACATTGGGACCCTAACTGTGGTTTCCACAGAGAAAAGATCCATGCAAGCAGTGTCACATCAACCTCCCCAGTAAACTACTTCAAAGCATACTTGAAACCCAATCCTATTATCCTTGTACAGCAAAAGTATAATAGAAGACACTGAAAATAAGACACTGAAAATACTGCCTAAGCAAGGACATCCTGAAAAATTCTACAAAGATTTTCAGCATTTCAAGCCAATGTACACAACTGGCTCCTAGCACCCACTATTTAGCTATTTTAAGTTTGAACATTTTACAGGACTGAAATAGTGGCTCAAGATCAGACGATTTTTTGTTGGATATTAGCAACTCTGCGAACTACAATCCTGTCTCTTGAATTAACTACATTCCAATCCACCAGGCAAGTCTTGCAATGCCAAAAGTACCAGAATCAGCACCAGGAGCATTTAAGATGACAGACAAACGCCCAAACCAAATCTTCATATGAGAGGCAGTTCCTTTGAGATGACTCACATCAGTAATTTGCATGCAAAGCAATATCAGACAGTACTACTTCATTCTCATGTATTTAAACAAATGTACTGCTACCAACAGCTAAAAGGTTTCACTGAGAGCTGAAGATAATAATCTCTTGTTCTTCTCCTACCTTAACAGCCAAAAAATTTCTTCATATGCCTGATTCCCCTGTACACTTCAAAACTGTTTAAAGGATTCCCAAATCAGACCATGGGACCATACACATGCCTAAGCAATTTTTCACAAGAAACAAATTTAATAAGTAAATTTAGACACAGACCTAAAGGCATGCAGTTTTATGCTTCTGTCGGAACTCAACATTTAAAAACAGTTCCAAATATTCAAGATTTGTTTCTTTAAGGGATGGTGAACATTTTACAGACAAATTCTTCTTTACTAGTTCATGAAAATTGCAAAGAAAAAAGAAAACAAAAAATATTTGCTTTTGTTACAAGCAGAACTCTCACTGCAGGGCATTTAATACAAGAGACATATACTTTCCTTCTTTTAATATATGAGACATATCTTCTTCTGTAAGTGAAGAGTAATGGAAACTTTTTAGAAAGAGTTTGTTCCCATTTAATTAAAAAGGGAGGGAAGGAGAAATAAAAATACTGACAATACAAGCTTCTTGGTACCTTCCTTTATGCCTGGTGACAGAAGGGGCAGAAGTCCAACTCTGCCTGCTTCAGAAAGTATTGGTTAACAATATCTAAGAGAAATTCCTCATGCTATCACCACTCATGACATTTGGTAACCAGTTCTTGTTTTATTGACAATATTTACCCTTACGTAGAACCTAAATATGCAGCTATATTAATCTGAAATATTTGGTACATGGTTATTATGCCTTATATGTTTTCTTAAACACATTGCTCTCATCAGAGCTTTCTAACATTCAGTCTGTTACCAACCTGTCAACTTCTGACACTTCAACATGAGATCACCATATTGCTTCATAAATTCCACTGCATTAAAAAAAAAAAAAAAAAAAAGAAGAAGTAGCAGGAAGAAAGCTTTTAAAGATATTTGGATAATCTTCTAACTGCTCCAATTCCCCAGACACAGTACACTTTCTGATTTCTGGACCACATGGAGATTTGGGAAAAAGGAAGACAAGCTGAAAAAAGCAAAAGTCAGCATCAGAACTGCAAGCTAATGTCTAACGGGAAATGTGTCTTTCTGAAGGGGCAATGGAAGTCCCATGAATGTTAAAAGCAAATCTAAGCAAAGATCAGCTTCAAAATTTAATTTATTTAATACCACCTCTAATTCTGGCCCCAAAAGAAGGAAGAAGTACCTGTATCCATTTAATCTCAGCATTATTATGAGATACTGAAACATCATGACCAAAAATCTAAACATGATTCTGGGAGGTTTCAGGCAAATACTGACAACAAACAGGTGAGTACAAATGTGACTTTGATCTGCAAGGTGATGCAGTTATTACTGCATATGCCCTCTGATATTCACACCCCAGACAATGATACAACAGAAACAGACGTTCATGGAAGGGTGATAAGAATGGTTAAGAGCTTTGAAATGCTCATGTACAGTGACATGGAAATGCCTTCAATTGATGGCCTTAAAAAAGGAGCTATAAAGAATGGAATATGATAGAAGTACATCAAATAAGGAATAATACAAGTAAAGGAAACAGGGAGCTTCTTTTCTCTGTTGCATAATCAACATAACAGGGAGATGTGCACCGAAACTGTGAAAGGTGGAAATTGAAAACTAGCTAACTGAAATCATTTCTCATACAATGTGCATTCACTTCCACAGGAGGCAGAGGATGCCAAGAACTTAAAACTTAGAAAATACTACTAATATTCCTTATTATTCAGAATAATCCTATATTCTGAAACCACTGAGATGCACGCACTGCCTCAGAGCAGCAGACAAGGGGAGGAAGACTTCTTGGAGAGCCAGACTGCCCCAGCTGTGTGTACTGTCTATCTCAGATCGACCCCAGTTATGTTCCTCTAAGCTAACAAATCTGCATAGAAAGGTTCCCTGGTGCCTGTGCCTCACCTTGCAGCCTTGCCACCACCCAAACAGTGTAACCTACAATATAAGAGCAGACACTGGTATTCAGCAGTGCAAAATAATCTCTTGGATGAACAATTTTCCTCTCACTCAGCAAACCATTGTCAGCTTTCACTACATAGAAAATGCAGGCAACATCCTCAAAAGGAGATAGTTAACAGATAGGGCGGACAGCCATTGGGAAAGGAGAGACACCTACATGAAAGTCTGCTAGAGTTCTCTTTCTTAGAGTTTCTTGACCTCCCATCAATTACAGTTCAAATTTTGCTACCAAATTCCCTTCAGAAACCACCTTCCTCTATTTCCCTTTCCTCCATCATCCTTCAAACCCAGTAAACTACAGTATCACAGGCACAAAATACATCAGCAAAGAGCATGACTCCATCAAAGCTTAATAACCTCACTCCCAGAAAGAATAATGGAAGAGGGCTCTCTTTGGCCATATTCATCAATTTTTGTTAAGCATTTCCTTCAGAGCTGTCAGGCCACTCATTCCCCCATCTAGCTAAAGAAAAGCCCTGGTGTGGGGCACTGCTGAAAGGCCCTAGGAGAATGAGGGCCAACAGTGTGACCAAAATCACCAAAACTCAATCTCAGCGAGGCTATTAAAGAATACACTGCTGGTTGCTACGAGCCATTCACAGATAAATGCTCTACAGACTTCAAAACACCTGGAGAGAATTAGATTTCTCTAAGCTGCAGATTGCACTTCTCCATTTATTTTTTTTTTCTTTTTTTTTTTTTTTTTTAATTTTTCCTCACAGGTTACTCTGTACATCACTCAAGTGATTTTACCTCTTGTGCATCAGGCAGATGACACTGTGCTAAGCACATCAGAGACCTGGCACCCAAAGGACTTTGGTATTATTTCAACATGATTCTGTTTTACGCAGAGCAGGGATGTCTGAAATATTCATTTGATGAGGATGACTACAAAGCCAGCAGCTAACAATCAGAGTCAGTCTGAAGGGAAGGGATGGAAAGAATGCATTACTTCTTATTTGTTTGAAATAGGTGGAGTCCCCTTAGCCATCTAGGGGCTCTGAGATATGGCAGAGATTAAACTGACCTACTCCTTGATCTCATCTGGTGATTCCCATGTCCTCAGGAGATCCCAACAGTAGAAATAAGCTAAGTGATACATTTTTCTAAGTCAAGAAACATATGCCAAAACCTTCCCTTTCAAAAATGCAGAACATTCACTAGAAAAGACTTAAACTGAGCCATTCTAAATGTTTGTGAGGCAATGTTGAATCCATCAACTTCCTACTGGTTGGCAAAGACGCCTTGTAGTTAAACAAAGTAGATAAAATAGAAAGAAAGTGAAAACAGAACTTTCTACCTCAACTGCCAATTGACATTCTATATAACCTATTCTTTGGATTATCTGGGTTACTGAATGTCTATGCCAGAGACATTCTAGAGACAATTCAGGTCAAGTTAGACTGTTTTGTATCATCTTCTCTCTAGTAATGGCACAGGTGAGTCAGGACTAGCAAAACCTTCTAGCTTGATCTGGCAGCACATTAGCTCTAGGGAGAACAATATACAGATGCCCCAGTGCTTTCCTAGGTTGTCAACCAAAGGGCAACTGCATTTCCTTGGCTTCACCTCGTAGGATATTATAAAGACATTTCTTCCACTCTCAAGACCTAGGAACTGTATATGTGTTCAGGCAGAGGACTGAGCCCAAGCTGTTACGTCTAAACAGGATTGTGCCAAAGCAGAAAAGCCATCCTGGAACCCAGAGCACTAGGGAAAGCAATGATGAAGCCCCTGTCTCTGAATCTAGTACACCTCAGCATAATCAGCAGTGATCAAAGCAGTAGGTCCCAAGCCCTGTTTATTACAAAAAGGATAAAACTCTACACAAAATTCTATGAGACATTCATAGAATCATAGAATCACAAGATTATAAACAACTTATAAGATCATCTAGTCCAACCGCCTTCTCATTGCCACTGCTACCACAAGCTACTAAACCATCTCTCGTAGCTCCTCATGCAGATGCCTCTTGAACACTGCCAGGGATGGCGACTCCACCACCTCCCTGGGCAGCCATTCCAGTGCCTGACCACTCTCTGAAAGAAAAAGTTTTTCCTCAAGTCTAAGGACTGGACTTCCATGTTCTCAGATATCCTGAGCATCCTACACCGAGTAATGAAAAGTATTAAAAATATCTACAAGTATAACAAAAATGACATCACATCTGTGTCATCAGGGTCTTATCCCTAAAATGTAAATTATACTAGACAACTTGGAAGACTAATGTTATAGCAATCAGTTGATTAATGGACCAATTCCATGACTGGCGCAAGTGAATTACACTCCTACTGAGTGACAGTACAGATAAGTCTAGTTTCAAAGCTCATTAAATCCATAATAAAACTTGCTTAATCTAATATTTTAACACATATACCTACAATATAGAGAGACAAGAAGAACTGTTTGTAACCTGTGTACTGAAAGGATAGGAAATCCTGTAGGAATAGATATGTAAAAATCAACCTTCCCTCAGTAACATAAGAAATCTGGAAAATGCTTCATGACTGATGCGATTTACATTCTTCTTTCCCCTCCAAATCCTCAACTATTTTACAAATTATGTCTTGGGAAGAATCGCTTTAGTGCTTGCTGAAAAAAAAAAATTAGAGCCAGCAGCAACATTTTAAAGAGCATACTCAATCATAACACAATATTCAGGCTCTACTACAACTTATTACATCTACATCACACCAAAAGTAATGCCTCATTTATTTCCATGGAAACTATAACATTTCAAAGAGCACAGGAACACTACTCAATACAGCAAATTCTCAGCCACAAAACACTATTTTTCAGTACAGTCACCACAATTAGCTATGCATTTTCACCAGTGATGAACAAGAGCCTGCATGCCATGCTCATAAAAATCTGTACCAGCAGATTTCAACTGTTGTCATCATCACTGTTGAAATGTACCATACCACCAAACAGTGTGCTCACATATGCTGTTTTTTTCCTCTGTAAATATTCAGCAAGTGTCAACAAATGCCAATGGGTATCACATTTTTCTGCTTGGAGGAATTCAGTGACATCCCTTTGCTTCATTTGCACTTCCATGCCAGACACCAATCTATCAGACTGCTCCTCTGCTGCCGTCACATGGCAACAAAATGTAATGGAGTACCAGTAGAAAGGTTCAGCCTTTACTGCCATATCACCAACATCTACCTCTGATGTTGCAACCAACATAATACAATAGGAGGCATTACTTCCAGAGCAGACCTTGCACAAGGTCTGAGATTACCACAAGCAGATACATCAGGCTTCATAGAAGATGTTTTGGTTGCTTTGAAAACGAATTTATTTGGTAATACTGTCAAATCAAGATTCATACTCAAATCCAAACTTTACCCAAATTAGGCAGCATTTGAATCCAAAATTTGCTCCTGCGTATTAGCTCACCATACAATTCAGAAAGCATTAGTTAAAGGTGTTTCCACAGGAGGCAACTCCATATGCCATACTAATTACTGCTTTCTTCATGACCATATTTTTGAACTGAAGTGCACAAAGACGTTATGTCAGAGAATTAGAAGAATGCAGACTGAATCTCCAGTGACTAAGCAAAATTATTCTTTTGGTTGTCAAAACTCTACAAAAAACGTGAATGAAAGAATACAGTCTCTATAGTACTCTGAAAGTCCCAGTATCTTGTGAACCATAAAATACTGTCCCAGTAAAAAACTTCAGGTCCTTGCAATGGCAATAGAGCAGATGAGAAAAGCACAAGTGAGGAAAACTGAGGTGTAGAACAAAGAACTGAATTGCTTAGGACTGCACTGAGTTAGCGGGAGAACTAGAGACTGAGCAGAGCGTACTCTGTACAAAGGAAATGAGCAAGCTCATGTACATGAACAGAAATTCTAACCACCTGCTACCCACCCACTTAGTAAATACATTCCAGAATTTATGTCACTGGAGTGCTGTGGTTCTGTTCTTGTGGCTTCCTCTCTAAATTGCACTGTGATGATCAGAGCAGACTATTGTCCCTCCATACTGTTACCACTCATTTAGATGTAGGCAGCATGGTGCTGAGCTGAACCAAGAATCTGGCCCAAACACTAATGACAAGGTACAGCCAAAAGTCACTGATTACTGTTTCACAGCCTCACTAAAATTATCCTTTTCTAGCTGCGAGTTAGTTAAGTCTCAACTTTCCCACAGAAAGTCAAGTGAGAATGAATGGCTGCCTGTCCAACATTCCTTGCCTGAGGGCTTTGGTCACAGTTATTAGCACCATGATCTGGCAGATGAAAGTAGCTTTAACGAAAAGACATTGAACAGCATCTCAGACTCCCAGCTGTTTTGTGATGCAGGCAATGAAAAAGACTTGCTAAAAATATCTCATCAGAAATGTGATCCAACTAAATATAACTCTAGTTTTTTGTTTTTTTGTGGTTTTTTTTGTTTTTTTTTTTTTTTTTTTTTTTTTTAAATGTGACTTTAACAGAGCATACATGGAGATGAGACAAGGGCTGTGCTATGGTTTCCTCCAATTAAGTCTACTTGCAGTCATATGCTAAACAGAACAGCACTGAAGAAAAGACCAAGAAAAGCCATTTTTTGTCCTGAATCTAAGCTGAAATAACTGGAATTGCAGCACTTTTTTTTTTTTTTTTTTAGTTTCTCAAATGCATTTTCATGGATGTTGTTATATTCTTCCACAACAACAATTTCCTCCACTACACACTTAGCTGTCACTCTACTTAAAGAACACATTGGCTGCTAAGCAGCATACAGCAACAGCATGTAGGTCATTGAAGCAAGAGATGAAGGAGACTGATCCTTAAGTAAAATGTTTTTTTCTTTTAAGAAACAAGAGACTCAATACAAGAACTGAAGAGTCCAACAAGCTGAGGAACACCTTACTACATGCTAGACTGTAAATGTAATTGCTTTCTCTATCTATTCACTCCAAGTCAAAGAAACAAGAGTCAGCCATTTCCCCCTCTGATAAGTGAGAAAGGAGAACTGATTAGAGGAGATATGAAAAAGGCTGAGGTACTCAATGAGTTCTTTGCCTTAGTCTTCACTGGCAGCCAGCACTCTTGCTTCTCTCATTACTGAAACTCTACATGGAACTGGGGAAGAAAAATCCCCCTCACTATAAGAACAGAGCAAGTCCACCTCATAAAACTGCATAAGTTTATTGGGCCAGAGGACATGCATCCCATAGTCCTGAGGGAGCTGGCTGATGTGACTTGCAAGCCACTTCCATCATACTTGAAAAGTCATGGCTATCAGACAGAAAGAAGGGATGTCATCCAAAGGGACCTTGACAAACTCAGAAGATAGGTCCACGTAAACCTAAGAAGGTTCAACAAAGCCAAGTTCAAAGTGATGCACTTGGGTTGGGGCAACCCCAGATATGTATACAGACTGGGAGAACAACTCCTCAAAAGTAGCCTTTCTGAGAAGGACTTAGGGATCCTTGTAGAGGAAAGACTTAACGTGAGCCAACAGCGTGCATTTGCAGCACAGAAGTCCAATAGTGTTTTGGGCTGCATTACAAAAGGCATGGCCAGCAGATCCTCTCCACACTGCCCTCATGAGGCCCCACCTGGAATACCACAAACCAGATCTGGTGCCTGCAACACAGGAAAGAAGTGGAGGTTTTTGATAGGGTCCAGAAGAGGGCCACAAAGATAATCAAAGAACTGGAGCACCTCTCTTATGGATGCAGTCTGAAGGAGATTGTCTCATTCAGTCTTGAAGAAAGGCAGCTCCAGGGAGAACTGACAGCAGCTATCCAATAAGTAAAGGAAGACAGTAAACAGTAGGGAAATCAACATTTTACACAGGTAGTAATAGGACAAAGGGGAATGGTTTCCAACTAAAGGAGGGGAATTTTTCACAGAGAAGGGGAAGAGGTGCTGGGACAAACTGTCCAGAGAGAATGCGGATGCCCCATCCCTGCAGGTGTTCAAGGTTAGGTTAGATGGGGCCTTAGGCAACCTGATCTTCTGCTTGATCTAGCAGTTGGCAAGCCTGAAAAGAGGGGTGGAACTAGATGATCTTTTAGGTCCCTTCCAACCCAAGTCATTCATGATTCATTACAACGTCTCTCCTATGATGAAATGTGTTTTTGCAAGATCCCTAATATACTGCTAGTTTTCTGAACTAATAACATTAGTAATAAATAGAAACAAAGTAGCTAGCACATCTCCAAGTTAGAAGCAGCAGCCAGGGCTGTATCACATAAAAGATTCCATAAGTATTTGATAGTGGCAGCTCAAGCACAGTCCAGACATATTTCAATCCTATTGTTCCCACAGGAGTGACTTCATTTACTTCAGACCATCCTTATACTTCTGTAACAGCACATGTAAAGCAAGAATCCCCTCAAGACAAAGCAGAGAAGTCAAGGGCCCCCAACACAACACCAGAATATCTAGTTGTGCCTCTTGCAAGTGAGAAACACTAAGGATAAAATATGAGTTTCTGGTCTCCACAGGACACTAATACTGACAACGAAGAAAACAGAATTCCCAGCAACTATTAATTTTACTCATCCCTTTCAAATTGTACTGACTAATACAGAACAAGATGCAAACACACTAAGAAATTTATTATAGAAGGAAAAAAAGCCTGCTGTGGGTGGACATCATCCCCAAAAAGTGCAAGCATCAAGCAGTAATTAATTCTTTTCATAGAGTTTGTTGAGAGATTCCCCCACACACCTTATGATAAACATCTCAGAATCATAAGCAAGTCCTGCATTCCTTGGAGACAGGAGACACAGAGTAGGGAAATGGGCTGTAGCTCCTTCTAGGTGGGGTTTTATTATTATTATTATTTTGTAGCTTTTTTTTTTTTTTTTGAGACAAGACAAATGTGTATGTTTAGTATAGAAAGACTCCAATTCCAGGTTACTAGGTTTTCAAAAAGCTAGTTACAAATCTCACTTAACATCTACAAATGGACTTAATTGGTGACAGAAAAACATAAAATTCAGGCAAAGCCATCCAGTATGATACTAATCTGTTCCTTAGAAAGCGATAGAAATCAAAGGGAAAAAAAAAAGTGTTCCAGCTTAGAAAAGCACATCTTCCTTTTGAGCAGCAGCTGTTAAGGCTGAAGGTTAAATTAAAATATTTTATATTTCTTTATCAAGATCTTAAAAAAATGGACTATTCAAATATGTACTTTCATTCTGTAGATATTTAGCAATACAAACACATTAATCAATTCACATCAGACCACTTCCACAAGCAGTACAGTAAGTCACATCCTAACAGTGAAAATTCTCCAAGGCGTTTATTTAATGCGGAACTCAGCTGTAGCTTTTCCTAAAAGCTTTTTGCTTTTTCATTTCCCAAGACATTCATAAGCCTATGATGCACACACCAGCATTTCAAACAAGAATGAATCTCTAGATTCACAATAATCATTCAAGACTGAAGGGGCATTACTCTGAAAGCTCAGACAATTCTGTATAAAAAGAAAAGCTTTATTCCTACTCAGATTACAGAAAGAATTCCAGAATTGCTGTTATGACAAAAAGTTGCAAAGTGCATGTGCTTCCTGCCATCTACCTCTTTTATGACAAGATTCCTTTAACCATTTTTCATTTGCTTTCTATAAGGCATGTGCAGTATTGCATATACCATGTGAACATGCTCAGGTTAAAACATGAACTTTTTTTTACTTTCATTCCTTCCTCTACTGCTGATATTAACTCATTCATATGACCAGAGTTGGAGTCAGGCTCAAAGAAGGAAAGACAAATTATAATTACAATTATTGCTGAAATACAAAGTAAAAAAAAATAATGAAGGTGGAAATGCAGCTTTGATAGCAATGGAAGGTGCAACAATATATTGCCATCACTGGTCCCACTGACAACAGCTCTGGCACCATTTCCACAACAGGGACTCCCAGGTATATCAGCAATGCCTGCTCAGGTACTGAATGGAACCCAGACAGCAATCAGCCAAAACTATATGCAAAGTCAAGAAATCGATTTGAGTTTCTCTGCTTAATAAATATATTACTAATTATATTAGGAGTTACTGATCCAGGAGTTAAGAAATACTTTTGGTAATAACCATTTCCCAGAAAGGGTTGAATCTGACCTCCAAAAATCACCTAGATCTATCTCCAGCTAAAACAAAAGAAAACAAACCAACAATCTTCTGTTTAACCACTGCCCAAATCATAAATTTCTTCCACTTTATCTAGAAATTATTTTAGTACATGCTGGAGAAAAATAGATAAGTTTAGAAATAAGATATTAAAAAACAAGATTTGGACACAGTTTCTTAGTTGCACTGCAGAGGATGTATGAATAACCATTCTGCTAGCTGAGACAGCCTAGAGATCAACAGGCTGATGGGTTGATTAAGGATGTGTTTATAGGAATCTCAGAAGTTCAACAAAGGGAAGCACAAAGTCCTACAACTGGCAAGAATTCCAAAGTGGAGGGATACCCAGCCAGGAAGCAGCTCTGAAGAAAAGGACCTTGGTGTCCCAGCAGACTCCAAACCGAACACAAGCCAGAAACATGCCCTTGCAGCAAGAAAGGTTAAAAGTATCCTGGGTTGCAATAGGAGGAAAGTAAAAGGGATTTTACTCAGCACTTTTATTCAGCACTGGTGAGGCCACATCTGAAGCTCTGTGTCCAGTCCACTTCTGTGCTGCGCAGGTGACAGAGCACTGACCCAGGTTGCCCAGAAAGGCTGTGGAGTCTCCTCCTGGGAGATTTTCAAAAGTTGCCTGGACATGGTACTGGACAGCCTGCTCTGGATGCTCTTGCTGGAGCAGGGGTTGGACCAGATGGACCCGGTGGTCCCTGCCAGTCTCAACCATTCTGTGAGGTCACTTAGCTTGCCAGAAATTGACGGATGAGCTAAGTAAGATCTCAGGGAAACACAGACATTTTGGTCAGATTTCCTCCTTGGCAGGCAGCAATACATCCCTTAGCTTCCTTACTGAAGAGTGTATTTAACAAGTATTATTGCCTTTTCAATTAAACAAAAACATTGATTAAACATCATATTTTTCTCTTCTGAAAGCTCGATGAACATCAAAAATAGGTAATGAGTGCACTTTTTTCTATCTTCTTTTAAGAGTCTTTCCTTAAAACCAAAAATAAGGATTTTCTTATTGAAGGTAAATTCAGGTTTTCAAAGGATGCATAATTTAGATGCTTTTATTTTATTTTAAATTATGAAACAGTTTTCATCTCCCTTTCAACCTGTTCAATAAGTAGTAAGGGAAGGAGATTACAATTTTTTTGCTCTTCAACAAGTGGGATCATTTCCTTCTGATACAGTTTCTAACTTTTGGCACAAGCAGACAGCACATATTTGAGCATTCTCACCTTCTTTCAGGCACAAGAACTTAGAGCTTGTTGGAAGTGTCCTCCTCACTCCTAAGATTCATTCTCCTCCTCCAGTCCACCCTCAGTCAAATCCCAGTACCTTTCCCAAAATCTGGCTGCAATAATAACAACTCTCCCAGATGCACTGTGAATTCTTCATTTCATTTTTCCTCCAGAACATACCATACTTTGGCACTGCTTACAACCAGATGTTAAATTACTCAGGGTTCCATAGCCTACAACTTAAATCAAGTGCCATAAGAGCAAAGTTGACTCCTGAAGTGGTTTGCCAGTTACCAATTTTCACTTAGTATCATCTGGAGCAAGGAAAAAGCTGCTGTATTACAGGCAATTTTCTGCCTAGACAACTTTGTGAGGAAGAAGAAAGCAAAGAGATCAATGAACATTCTTGTTAACTGGATAATTCCCATTCTTGAGTTCCAGAACACAGACACACACTTTCCTCTCCTCTCCATGGAGTAAATAATGAGCCATTATTAATTCATTCAGGAAATCTGTTTTCAGTGAAACCTCCCTTCATTAATTTCCTCAACTCTCAGCTGCCAGCACCTAGAATATTCAAGGTCAACACGCAGTGAAGATACCTCAGGGCTTCCAAATACTCACTGAGGCTAATTTTAAAAGTCATCTATCAGGGCTTTAATTTTTTTTGTTTTGTTTTGTTTTTGTTTTGTTTTTTTTTTTTTTTTTGTTTTGTTTTGGCAACCTGTATCTGACATGGTGTGTGTTTCCATGCAGGTTATTTTTAGGTGCTTATTAGCTAATAGTGATGAACAATTTTTCTCAAATTTTGCTTCTCCAACCTTAGGCTACACTATCCCAGTGACAAAAAGATTAGCTGAAAAGATGTTTAAAGAAAACACAGAGTTTGTCAAATTGCCAGCAGAAATGCATCACTCTGTTGGCATCGCTATGGACTGGATGATACCAAACGCCCACCAAGATAGGATAGGTATCAGTACAAACCACAGTCTATGGACTACCTGCAAGCATATGGTTTGAGCAAGTCTGATGCACATACACTGATAAAGCCACATGTAAATGATATGCTACATAAGTCACCTCTGAATTTCACTCATACTGATTTTTCTCCCCTTTAACACAAATTGGCTTTAACACATGGCAATTAAAACTAACCTAGCCAGTGGGAAAACACCTGTGTAAACCTCTCATTACCTGACAGCTTATACTACTCATATCACATGTTAAGAATTCAACATGTTGTCTGAGGTAGATTATTTTTGTGATGTTCCACAACCAATGGACGTTCACCAAATCACTTGCCTCCTTCCTTAATCCCAAATTTTAGCATTACTGATTAGCTTTGTGGAACAACCAGTTTCAAGACATAACAGCCAAGATGTATTTTACCTAAAGCTCCATTCACAACTGACTGAGAAATACTATTTATAATTTATAGCCACTGGCAGATCTACATCAGAGAGCTCCTTGGAAGCAATTATCTGTTATACTTTGCTGAATGGAGTATACAGTATGTTCCCAAAGCTTAAATTTTTACAGAATTTACTGATTCCTTAAGTTTGTTATTCAAACTAATTACTCTGATCACATTCATCAAGAGGACCACAGGCCTGGTATTTTGAGAATTTTAATCCTGAAACTAACAGGATTCACAGGAACTAATAGATACTTAAGATTTTACAATGAACTGAGCTTCTCAAATTCTATCAAAGCAAAGTCCTTATAACAAAAGTAGCTATGAGGAATGAGAAATAGTGTTCCTATGCAACCTCTAGTCTATTCCGCTAGAGATCAGTAATACTTCAAGCAGGCAGAAGATAGCTTATATACAGAAAGGAACGCATATTAAGCCCAAAGCTGAAGCCCAAAGATCTAGGTCTTATTCTCAGGGCTGTCAATAATTCATTAGTGACCTTTGAAAGGTACTGGAGTATTCTCCAAATAGAACTAATAAAATACTTATTCATTAACAAGCTTGCTGAACTCATTAAAATTAGTAAACTGCTTCAAAGTTCAGAAATTTTAACGTTTGCTTCCAGCAATAACCTTAACAGTTAAGCTTAATTAATCCAAAAACCTGCTCCTTATTAGTAATGGAGATAACCACAGCTAAATGAACACACAACTTAAGAGCAGAATAAATGTACCTATTTTGTTAAAAAGGTCCTAGAGAGGGTAGGGAAAGGGAAGAAAAAAGACTCAAAAACAAGGATTTTAAAGAAGAACAGACGCCACAAAAATTCTATCCCATATGTCATCTTAAGATATCTAGAGTATCTTAAAGTGCAAGAAATTAACACATTTAAAATGGTCCCTGTTAGAGAATAGAAGAGCAAAAGGAAAGGAGGGTTGCAGTGCATGATGTTGCATTTCTTTGTAGCAAAAAAAAAAAAAAAAAAAAAAAAAAAAAAAGATGCATGAGCCATAAGCAAGTATATTATTAATCTCAACACAGCAAGAAGAAAAATAATCATAAATAGCAAATTTATTCATTATTTCTACTTTGACAGCTGCTTCTTCATTCTGCTGAGATTAAACATCACATAAAACAGCACTAGAAATTCAATCACTGATATATCTACTCCAGGTCAGTCTGCACAACAGAAACCAGCACAGGTCCCCCAGAATAAATCTCCCGGTGTTTATATTCCTATTAACCTCGAAACATTCAGTCTGGAGCCGGGCAGAGGTCAGCCATTCCAGTGTATACAAGTCTATGAAGATGTTAGGATATTCCTATCAACTTCACCCTTTCCAATTCTTTACTGAAAATTTACAAGATACCATGCCTAATTTTAAATGCCTAATTTCCTTTATTAATTTCCCTTCTATTTTATTTTTTGAAACTGCAATCCATGTGGAAAGACATCTCAAATTTCATATTCTGAATGTAGATTTCTAGTACTAGTAGTAAGGAAGAAAACTTCACAGAGATCACCTTACAAGTTTGGAAACAAGACAAATCAGAAACTGCTCAGCATACATAATAGTGGTGTGGTTTTTTTTGTTTGTTTTTGTTGGTTGTTTTTTTTTTTTTTTTTTTTTTTTTTTTTTTTTTTTTAAGAAAGTCAACCCTTCATCCTCTTTTTCCTGAGATTTTATTGCTGAGTACAACTTCATACAGTACGGAACATCCTTTTGATCATTTTGGGTCTGCTGTTATATTTTGCTCCCTCCTAAACTCCTCCCCAGTGCCAGCCTACTCAGATAACAAGGCTGGAAGAAGGAAGCCTTGATACAATGTAAGCACTTCTCAGCAGCAGTCAGAACACTGTTACCAACAGTCTTAATTCACAACATGAAGGAGGGCACCATACTATATTTCTGCTGCAAATAAAATTAACTTTGTAACTTCATCCCAGGTAAATATACATAAGGAAAGTTTTAAACCTAGTCTGGAGTACTTGCCCCTAAGAGTTACTTTTCTTTGTTTTTAAAATGGAACTGCAGGGATCCAACTGTACTCTTCCAGTGTCCATATTCTTCTTCTAAGGAGAAACACTTAGAGCCATACCTTTATTTTCAAACACTTATCTGCAGAGTAAGTACAGCAGAGCATGGATAGGATGGTTTCATAAAATGAAAGGGAAGGTGGGAAAACCTTTCATTCTTGGTTTTGGACAAAACCTAAGAAGGTTTGTCTTAGACTAATGCTTCCATTCCTTGGGAATCCTCACCATAATGTTACTTCTCACTCAACCTACCTTCTTACCAAAACAAAACTCCAATAAAGTTTAAGTTGGTTCTCCTATGCTCTGCACTTCTTTTTCTCTTACGTTTTCAGCCTCAGCTGCAAATGCCCTCCATCAGTGATTCAAGGCCAGATTTAAGCCCAATTGCTTTAAAAGAGCGAAAGGAATGATTTAAGAGTTTCATCATCAGGCTTACATAATTAGACTTCTTAACTCATTGTCAAGGCCTGAAACCACCTTTCATTCTTCTAAGGCAGCTGTAGGACAAGTACTTATAAATATGCTCTACAGCCAGAATCATTTCTGACAAAAGCTTCAGAAGAAAGGTATCTCCTAGCATTTTTCATAGAGCCCAGATTTGTGTTTATAATTTCAGTCAATGTAGTCCTAATACCCATGCCAGAACAGTTGTTTGGATTTTTTTATTAACCCCGTGTGTATTAAGTTGAAAATTGCCTAGTGATCCACTAGAACAGAGAGCAGTATGTAAACTGCTTTATTATTTACACCATATTTAGGGCTAGTTTTTAACCAAAACAATTAAATGGAAAGATAAACCCTCACAAATACACACTCCAGCATTTGTCAGTCTCAATTAAGCACACTAGATCAAAGCAACTGAAGAAACAGAGCAAGTCTGTTTTTAAAGTGCATCAGATATCCCTACACTGAGTTGACAACTGAGTATGTGCCATCAAGCTTTGCCAAACAAAACCAAAACTGATCCACTGTGGTCACTGATAGTTAGTCTGCAGTTACTCTCTTAGATCTTGAGATTGGTTTTCTAGCTCTTTCTGAAATTTAAGTGCTGTCTTCAAGTGTTGCTGTGGAAGCATTGCTTCCACAAATTAGTTGACACTAGAACATCTGATTTATTAAAGAGTCTAGCTTGCTGTACAGAAGTAGCTTTTCTACAAACATAAACAAGTAGCTAAAACGTTAGTTTCTGTAAGATCAAGTTAATTAGCACAAGTACATTACTGAATTCTCACAGCAGGGACCTTGCAAGTAGAACTTACATGGATGCAGCCAGCTCAAACAACGTACATAGTTTAAGTAAGCAGTTGCCATAAAGGATATTTTTACACTACCTGAGGTGTAAGCTTTAAAACCAAGCTTTTCAGTACTCTCTATTTCCATACGTGTTGTTGCACTGCCATCAAGTGGGGAACATGCAAAGAAGGACAAAAATGGTATGAAGATGTTCAAACAGAGACTAAAAGAAGGAAGAGAGGCTGAAATAAGCAAAACTTCTGAATTTCTAATTACAATAGTCATATTTCAGGAGGCAATTCCAAAGTAATATTCAGAAATCTGTGTAACTGGAATATCATTTCTACCCATAAACCAACACCAGACTGAGTACCAGTGAGCAATGTGACAGGCATGAAAAATCTGACCAGATTGCAAATAGATACAGACATATTACTCTGAGTTATCTGAAGGCCTATATACATAGAATTTTTTCCAGAGGAAAAATTAGGTTAACTTCAACAAGTAAATCACCAACTGTGAAAGAAAAAGTGCTCCAAAGTACACAGTGCTCAAAAGGCACACAACTGCAGATGTATCCTCCCTGCCTTCTTTTGAGTTAGCCTAGTTCTAGTTATGTGAACTTAGCTGAAGGGCAAGAATTTGGCCATCAAGTAAATTAAAATTAGTGACTCATTTATGTCAGTAGTTTTAATTAACCTGAGAATGCAGTACCCAATGTAACTTACAACCTGTAAAAAGGGTTTTAATTTCTTCATCTTCCCACTGTAAAGCCCAAAGTTTTTCTAACAGAACTGCAAGTACAGCAAGAGGAATGCTGCTGAATTCTTGGCCAGCTGCAGCCCTGGGCAATGTTCTACCTTAAGACAGTGCAATTGCTGCACAGCTGGCACTGAACAAGCAGCAGAAGGGAAAATTCCTGAGTACACTTTAGTCCTCAGTATTCACACTGTCAAGCCTTCATGGATGATAGCAAAGTTATGAGGTTTTGAGAGATTCATAACAATATTTATTCCCCCAACTGTCTTTAGTCAATGGACTTTAGATAAATGGCACAGAAATGAGACTGATTTTTTTTTAGGAAGTACTTCACCATCAAATGGAGTTATCCATGTTTTATGAGTCCAAATGTGCATCATATGTTATTGAGCATGCTTCCTGTCAACTAAGGTTCAAAGGAAGATGGTCATATTTTGGCAGCTGGCTGCAAATTGTGCCAAGCTGCACAGCAGGAAAAATGTTGTGTGTTGCATTCTTTTCAACACTTGCTAACTGGCTGACCAGCAAACTTTCTCTTACAGTCTGTTTTAGAAGACCAAAGTTCATCCCTTCTAAACCCATCCTAGAAAGGCAGAATAGCATTTCAGAGGTCAATGTTTTCATGACAGATGTTTTTCATATATTGATCTATGTTTAATGATTTACGATGATACAAAGAAAACTTTTCAGGAAACCAAAAATCCATCCCACAGATTTTGCATGACATCCTTCCTTTGATGGACTAACAAGAAGTTCAAGCAGTTCACTCAACTCATCTAACACGCTATTAAACTGGCCAGAGATATGCATGGTTGAGACTTGTCACAATCATTATTTGTCCCATATATTATGTATGTTTATAATCCACTTAAGAGTTTGGTCCTAAGTACTTCAGAGACTTTATTTCATTATAAGTGGTTTTGCAATAACCAAAAACTTGCCCAGAGTAGCACCTTTTCACTTAATAGAAGTGGCTGATGAGCAAGAATTCATGCTATAGCAAATTTGCATCTAACAGCAAACACTTGGGAAATATGAGAAGAAAAGGTGTCAGTACTCAGTAGTAGGATCATATGTGACAATATATGACAATAGTGACAATGCTGCAAGCACCATCTGTCCTCTAAAAGTAGCAGTAGCTGTCTATTGCCTGGGACCTTCACAGCCTAAGAAACAAACAGGCCCAAGATCAGCCTGCTTCTGAATTTGTTTAAATCCAAGTAACCTTATACCTTGTAGCTATAAAGTTGACAATGAAAAAGCAGATCTGTATTAAAGCATGGACGAATAGTCCTGGAAACTTCAGCTTTTCTTCTAAGAAATTCCAGCTGAGCAGAATCTGCTTATCAATGGATTTCTGCAGTGAAAGCTCCTCCCTGTTTGTGCAGCCCAATCAACAGAAGGATAGATTAAACTTCAGTTTCTCTGACATTAAGTGCTGCCCATCCCTAAGCTACCTGAAGTCTCTGACATTTGTCACTCTGAGCAGAGCATCCCACTCCAGCCCTTTAGACAGACCTCAATCCAAAAATCCTTCAGCTAGAGATCAGAGATAATGCAAGATGAAAGTTCCCTAATGCTCACTTTTAATACAAGAATGTATACTAGTAATAAAAAGCACTGACAAACCATCCATAATTCCACTGCAAAATTAATTAAATTGCTTATAATCAGACTGAAGTGATTTCCAGCTATTTTATGCTGCTCATTTAACTCAAAATATTTCAATAGTAAGATTTGTTATGAAGTACTAAAGGCACAGAGTCACTAAGTTTCTTCCAGTTCTCCACCTACTAGATGGTTATTATTCTTAATAATGCATTCACAGACAGAAAGCACTTTTCTTCCTATTTTGATAGAGCATGCAGCCTTTTAGACTTGCCATTATAACCTGTCCCCAGTCACAAATCTAGCACATTTTTACACACCAAGTTCCTCCTCCATTCACCTGAGCAACAACAATGCTTCTAAAATGGAACAAAATTAATTTCCAGGGAGGCTGCTGTAGCTGGATTTTTATTCTTGTACTGTCTCACAAATCCAGAGCTATTTTAAGAGTATTAAATATTTCTTTACAGATATTATAGGGCTTCAAATGATAAGATGACATAAATCGTGGGTACAGCTTTCCATTCTTACTTCTTGTTGCATATAAACTTTATTTGCAATCATGGCATAGTTGCACAAAGCACACAAAATGATTAAATACAGTTTCAACAACATGGTGGAACAGGATGAGCAAACCTCACAATACAAAAAGCCTCATCAGCCAGCATCATATTCCCTCATTACTAATTGCTGAACAGTTCAGTTCTTAAGACATTAAAGAGAGCATCTGATCGCAATCCTCATCATGTCACCGCAAGATCCAAATAAGCAACTGCATCAGATGACTGCAACTAATGACAACATGATACACCTGTGACATCCTGCAACATCAATTATTGCAGCTTGGTAGTAGCACATTTGTGCCATAACAGTATCTCATCACCACGCTGCAGCACATGGGAGCACAAACATCCACAACATGTTCAGATACTGAAGGATAGAAAGAGAGACACCAAAACCAGGTTTCCTGCGGTGTTCCACTTCAGAAATAAGCCACAGATGTGACAGACGTATGTTACGATTCAGGTTTCATATCATCTGATGTTAAATACCTAAATTAAAAGGTTAGTCACTTCACTGAGCAGAGATATGAACAGAAGCATTGGTGAGTCAATTTCCAGCTGTAAATTAAATGACACTGCTCTTGCTCCCCCCTTGAAAGAGCCAAGGTTCTAAGAAATGTGGGGAAATTAGTGTAAGAGAAACTCACATTTAGTGGCCAGCATTTGACACGTTGCAATGATTTAAATAAACACTTGCAAGGCAGTAACACACGGGGCACATGAGGACACACTGAAAGCATGCAAGTCTTTGGCTGGTGTAAATTAACACAAAACCACTGACATCAGGGAACCTTTGCTGCTTTTAACCTGTCAAAGAACTACAGCAAAGCTAGTTTGATGCCTCCTTCACTTCCTGCAACAGGCAGACTCCCAGTAAGGGTCTATTCAAACAGTAATTAACAATTAACATTCAAACGTAACAAAACAACTAAAGATAAGTTGGTACTACAGTTGCTGGTACAGCATTTGCTTCATTTTGACACCCTCTCTTGACAACCAAATGTTAACAGTGATGGAATTTTCATAAAACGCATTTTTAACTGCGTGCAGACACACATCTCACCAACTTTAGTGAAAGACTGACTTCATTATCTTCCTATTCTCCTCCTAAAAGGAACTGCACTAGATTTACATGTTTTAAAAGTACATCAAACAAATTTGTATTTTTTTTTCTTCAATCAAACAGAAATTTTGGGGGGCAGTATTTTTAAAATACTGTGTTCCTCTTTCCTTTAAGCTGCAGTTGAGAACTATCAACATCTCCCATACTACATGAAAATGATGAACAGAAATAAAACCAAGCCAAGTCTTCCAGCTTTGCCAAGAATTAAACACACAGTTCTACCAGCAGGAGAGCTTGCTTTAGTAACATAATCTGCCTCAGCGTATACCTAAAAGGTTTTCTAAGGCCCCAGATTAAAGTTTAAAGGCCACTGGAAAAACCTCAAGACAGGGACAGCTCCCATAGGAAAAAATGCCATACATAATTCCCTGGAAGAAAGAGGTAATCATTACTTTTAGTAACAGTTATAATAGCAATAGTACCTATTTTTAATGATTCTCCCTCCCTAGAGATCTCAGCATGCTTTGTAAGCTATATAAGCACTAATTTAAGGTTCACTTAATACTGAAATTCAGCCATCTCTGAGACAGACTTTCACAGTTGTGCTATACTGAATTACATTATAATATGACAAAAAAATATTAATTTAAAATCACAAGGGAAGTTTGGCAAAGCATTTGGAGAGAACATGTGGGCTTAAAAAACTCTCCACTGAGAAATGCCATGGAATATTTAACAATCTGGAATGGCCTGGATTTCTTGCTTGTAAAGTAGAAAAAGGCAGCACTTACAGCCACCTCCACTTATCATTAAAACAAACTAGGGAGGCAGTTAATCAGTGACTAAAAGGAAAATGCTCATGTACTGTATGGGAATAGCAGCTGCATAGAAAGTATGCAAACGGTATGGGCACAATTCGCACTGGAAGCAGATTTATCAGGAGGTGGATGGCTCAGCCCTTTAATGTTGTTCAGCATCACATTTATGCAAAGCATCTACTGACTTAAAAAAAAAAAAGAAGAAAGCATATACTTACGCTCAGGAAATACCAAGTAAAATTGAAACTAGAAGTAAGCAGAAGAAAAAAAATTAAAATCCCATGTTGCATTTTAATCAAGCCTTATGTTCTCCCCAGATCAGAAATTTGAGCATAACATCTAAGTTTAGAAATACTGCCTGTTGTCTCTGTGCAACTCCTGTCATGTTCTCCCATTCCACCTCAGCCCCATCCCCCACAAGAAAACTCCCACACACCCACACCCACCCTTTGGGAAGAATATGTATTTGGATCCTATTTACACTGTAGCCAGAAGCAAATGACATCAGTGATAGAGCTGATAAGCTAGAACTGCCCCCCCCCCCCACACCCCCCCCCCTCCAAACACAATTAAAAAATGCTTCATTTATTTTAATAAAAAATAGCTAAAGCAAGCAAGTCAGAACTGTATTTTCCTTTAACCTTCTTTGATGGCTCAGACAGCCTCTGATCATATGAGGTTTGCAAGTCATCTGAACACATTAGCATGCAACTATTTAATAACACTACAGTGATCAAGTGTCTGAAGTTATCTTATAGCCAGTTTAGTGAATGTCTAACACAAAATGAGCTAAATTAACAGTGGAGGCACAATGGCTCTATTATGGAAAGAATATTACAGCCATTTCTCTTAATAGTAATCTCCTGTCAAAGTGATGCCTATAGATATTATATAATTGCTTAACACTGAAAATTGGCCACATTGTTGTCATTCCCAGAAGACTTGACTGCAAAATGAATGGACCATGGAGAACTAACAACCCGTCAAAGCTCATAAATAGTCATCTGCAGAAGGCACTGCCTGGAGAAGCAGGGAAAGGAGATTTTCGCTTCCCTGCTGCAGAAAAGATAGAAAGTAACACAAGTACGTAAACTTAATAAGAAAAACAACCATAATTTGTAGCTTGAAAAGTTCAGTGAACATTAGGAACAGCTCCTTCAACAGAAAAGTGTAGAATAAGAGAGGCAATCCATAAAAACAGTCAACTCTGAGCTGCATCTAGACCAAACCACAGATGAGCCAGGCTAACACAGAAAGCAATCCTAATCCCAGTGGGAGGCTGGATATGATGAAATGTCAATTTACAGTCAACTTTCCTACGATTTTTTACTTGCTACATGAACACAACCCAAGCCAAGATCTAAGTGCAATTGGAAACTGTTACAACTGTTCTTATATCACAATAAAGCCTTAGGCATGTCATTTAAAGATCCAACAAGACCCTAGGCAGATGCTTTCACCAACAGCTGCTCTTCTTCCAGAAGATGATTATAGTTTTGTCACCAATCAGAAAATATTTTAGGTAGAATCTCAATTCTTCACCTATCACACACCTTTACTAATATATAAAGGTATTTCAAACATCCAGATTAGAAGGAAGGTCTAGCACATTTCAGTTTCTTCCAGAACAGCTAGCACCAGCTAGTAGTTTGGTTATAAATACACAATGAATCTCAATAGACAAGGAGCGGTCAGTAGAAGAAAACTGCTTTCCTCTTTCTCTATTAGAACCTTCATAGTTTAACTTCAGAAGGAAAAAAAATCTGTTTCAAAAGCCTTTCATGCTTATGAATGCAATTTTTTTCCCCTGACATTTAATTTCAATTCTCTAACAAGCTTTTGTAGGTGGAAGAAATACCTTTTCAAGGATAAGTGACACATACAAACTGACAAAACTTTCTTGAAGGATTTTGCAGCTGCAATCTTTCCACCCACCCCACCACTGATAGAGAACATTCCACATTCTTAAAGATGTGGATCTGCATATGCCAGGTATGCTATGTAAACACACTTATCAAACTCTCTTGTAGTCACTGTGCAATTTGCTCTGCTGACTAGGCATAGTTTTAATTAGCTAGTGAGAGTCCTAAGAAATGAAGGGAGTGGGTGGTTCTCTTTCAGTTTGCTTGTTTGATTTTCGTTTTCAAACCATGGCCAACCAGAGCCGTGGTGTAAAAAGAATCTTAAAAAAGGAGCTATGTGTACTATCCAGGGATTACTCTGGACTCCAAAACCTCCATTCAACTTTTTACATACTACATAATTCTTATTTCAATAGAAGAGAAAAAATACTAAGACAGTAAACTTCCACAGGTCTTCACAGGTTTTCCAGCTTGCAGGGCTCATTCAGCTTGATTTCTTTCAGATATCATAAAATGGCCTGGGACCATGAAAAGGATTACAATGACCAACTAGTTTCAACCCTCCTGCTACGTACAAGATCACCAGCCACTAGACCAGGCTGCCCAGAGCCACATCCAGCCCAGCCTTGAATGCCTCAAGGGATGGAATATCCACAACCTCCTTGAGCAATACAGCTTTCTAGGAATTGTAACTATCTTGCTAAAGAGCATGCTTAAGTACAACATTAGAAATTTTTAAGTAATGACATATCCACCACATTTGCTAATCAACTATTTGAAAGTATCTTCTCACTCAAACACTGCATTTTTTTTTTTAATTAACTTGCTTATTTCATTCTTTTCATGGAAGACTGAAAACCCATACTAGGACTTACTTTTTTTCAAACTGAGTTATCTGTATATCTCAAGTCAAATTCCAGACTTCCCTTCAGAAAAGGTGAAATACATCAAAGCATTTGAGCCTATTTCCAGCTAAAGATCAGCCTGTTTATAGAAGACTATTTCTGTATATCTACCTGTTATTCTCAAAGATCCAGTGTTTCTTCCTACTTTTTGCACATCACTTGAATAAAGACTGACAGTGAGATGGTTATTGACTTTAAATTCTTTGTTACTTTATTCCTTTCCATGAGTTTTTTGGAAAGTTTGCTTAGGTATGGCCAGTATGTTCCATCCCTCCACGTACTGTTTTGTATTTGGCTTTATAAAGTTTTCAGCTGTGATATTCAGTTGATTCAAATTATCCTGTAATAATGCAATAGTATCCTAGCTTCTTTGTTATTAAGTAGACTAATCATATTGCTTGCTATTAAATAATTTTTATCTCAGAATGCTGTTAAAATGTTGAATATAGAAGTAAAAAAATTCCTCAGATCTTTTCTTTCCCAAGAACCTTTTTAGAGCTGCCAAGATAACAGATTTTAAGCCATCCAGTACATAACCTCTTAGTTCCAAGTTTTCTGTTTTTTTTTCCCCCAGTCAAGATGTTAGTGTGCTAAGACAAATGGCTTTGAAAAATTCAAGTACACTATAATTATTCTGCTGTCTTTATTAGCCAGAGATGTTATCTTGTCAAGAGATGACAGTTTTGTTTGACAGGACACATTTCCATAAAACCATCTTGACTGACAATAATATGCTCTTTGTCTCTAACCTTTCCTTGATGACATCCAAACTGTTCTGCTGCCAAGACTCGTGACAGTAGCTGTTCTCTTGTGTTTGGGATAGTCTCTTACCATACTTTTAAACAGCGGGATTATGACAGCTATCCTGCACTGTTATAGAGCTTTCCCATTCTGCAAAGCCCTTTAATATTGAGTTAGAGGCTCAAAGAACCTGCATGTTATTTAATAAATTTATTCCACCCATAATACCACAGGAGGGTTAAAAACCACAGCAGAAACAGCTGCTAAACACATCTCTCTCTTCTGTGTCACTATTTATAATTTCAGTACGAGTTCAGCAATAGATAAAATCATGTCAGGGCAAGGAGGTATTGTTCCTAACCCCAAAATGCCACCTTACTATTAATTCTACTAGCTTTTGCCATTCACCTTCTCTCTTGTATCTTGCTTTAATGCAGGGACAAAGTCTAAATCAAATTAGACACAGAAATTTACTCATGAGCTTTATCCTGAAAACACAAAAAAGGTACAGTAAATTGTCTAAGCAACCACGTGCATGGAAGAAATTGAGCTTCCTTGAAAAAGAATCAAATGAAGCTGCAAACAAGTTTAGGGAACAGTTTCTTCAATATTTTTCACTTGACTCACCCTTCAAATGCTGAAGTTTCTTTTTATACATATAAGATACAGGCAAATACATATAAGACCTGTAAGTCGATCATTTGTTCTGAAATGTAAAAATAGAACTGATGCCTATGAGAAAAAGCCAAAGACATACTTAACAGAAGCAAAAAATAGTTCATCTTAAATAACAACCTCCCTGATGCACTCCCCATTATCTAGTTTTAAAACACACAAGACATACAGGGAGTTAAAATACCCTTTCCAACACTAAATGAAATGAAAGGCATACTCTGAGCTGTAGCTCATTGAAAAGGACATTAACATTAGTCAGAGATGGACAGACATAGAGCTGTCATGATTCTGGCTTGATTAGATTCTTGCCTAAGGGCTGGTGATTTTCTACCGCCTAAAGCAAGAGTAGCTTTCTCCATGTTCCCTTGAGGAGTGGGAGGAGATGGTGGAGAGGCATCCACACCTCTCCCAGTATGCTCAGTGCTGCTCATGCTTAGCTGTGCATATGCCAGGGACATGAAGCATATGGCCCGGGGGCTGACAGTGTCCCGCTTAGCAGATGTCTTCAATACATTCTGTCATAAAACGTCTTCTGGAGGCTAGTTAGCTGTGTTTTCATAGAATCATAGAATCACCAAGGTTGGAAAAGACCTAAGAGATCATCCAGTCCAACCGTTCACCTATTCCCAATAGCTCCCACTAAACCATGTCCCTCAACGCAACATCCAGCCTTTCCTTGAACACCCCCAGGGTCGGTGACTCCACCACCTCCCTGGGCAGTCCATTCCAGTGCCTGACCACCCTTTCTGAAAAGTAATACTTCCTAATGTCCAGCCTGAATCTCCCCTGCCGCAGCTTGAAACCATTCCCTCTGGTCCTATCACTAATGACACGAGAGAAGAGGCCGACCCCCAGCTCACTACAACCTCCCTTCAGGAAGTTATAGAGAGCAATGAGGTCTACCCTGAGCCTCCTCTTCTCCAGGCTGAACATTCCCAGCTCCTTCAGCCTCTCCTCATATGGCCTGTGTTCCAGACCCCTCACCAGCTTTGTTGCCCTCCTCTGAACACGTTCCAGGGCCTCAATATCTTTCTTGCAGTGAGGGGCCCAAAACTGGACACAGTACTCGAGGTGCGGCCTCACGAGTGCTGAATATAGGGGAATTTTTATTACACAATTCTTTGTATCTGGTTGATAAAGAGTGCTTGATAAAATTACTTACTTTAACTGAAATACCACCAAGCAACTCAAAGGATCTTGTGCACTTTTTAACATCCAGGAAGTGGAAAATAAGAGACTTTACTACTCTACGGATTTAAATCTGCATCTAGCAAATAGACTGCATGAAGGCAGATTACTAGCTGCCACATGATGTGACAACTCTTCCAAAAGCAGCTATGCTGCTTTGGTTTTCTAAGGAACTAAGGAATTAGAAAGGAAATACAGTCAGACAAAAACTGTACCCTGTATGACATTACTCCAAGCACCTTAAGATGAACACGTCAGGATGAATGCAGTCATGCAAGCATTACTTGTCAGCATACACATCCTCATGGTGTATCTTGTGAGCTATCCAAAAATCCACTGCAAAATAAGCTTGCATCTTTGTCCAGGGAGGGCTTCTTGGATTACACCAGCAACAACAACATCTTTACAACCAAAGTAAACCGGGATTTTCCCCCCCGTTCCTCTGGAACAATTGGTGCCAGGTTCAGAATCACTTCCTTGTGTCTGAATTATAGAAGAACCTATGTTTAAAAATTTTGATTTTTCAGCAATTCCACAATACAGTTTTAATTATCCCAGTGGACAAATCTTGTTCCCACCTCCCCGGAAAGCTATTCAATAGTCTAACACATTCCACCACCAATTTTGGATTCAGCACTCCACAGATCAAATTTTGATCAGATTAAGAGCAAGTATATAATTCTTCAGACACTCCGCAGTAACCTTAATTTTTTTTTTTTTACCGCCTTCTGAGAAATTAATCACTTGATTTCTCATACTTTCTCTACTGTGTTACCATTTAAATATAACTTAAATGAGTGAAATAAGCACATATGAAGAGATCCAAATTAACAGAACTATTTTTTCTTCAGTTGCTGCTTAGTCTTTAGCAAGAATTTTATTGGGCCTGATTCAGAAAGGTATACAATAGCATATTCTTCCTTAAGTTCATACCAATGAACCACTAAAATAATCATGCTGCATGTTTTCCATTCAAGTCAATAGATAATATTACTACAAATAATGGGCACACTGATCTATTTCAACAAAATATGAGCCACAGCTTTCCAAGTATCTCAAATACTTGCTGACAACTACACAGAGAACAGATAGTTACACACTGCAGATCTTAGATATTTGCAATCCTCTGTTCAAACTCAGAAGTATAGATGGCAAATGCCTAGAGATACGTAAATCCTTACTCTCCTCCAGCCCTTGAGCACTTTATGGTCTACGAGAACAATCTTTGAACAGCCTTTGTCTTCTGATCATTCAACTCTTCATATTCACACATATAACCATGGTGTGACAGTGCAGTGATTGCTTCAGGAGAATACAGCAATATGACACTTACTTTAAGAAACTTAGAATGATGTTAAACATTCCTGTCGCGATTTTATGAGTAGACCGTGAAATTTTTCTATCAAAAAAAAAAAAAAAAAAAAAAAAAAAAAACCATGAAGAAAATAAGCTTCTATAATAACTGGGATTACTAAAGAAGAGAATAAAGTGGGTTGGTTTTGTTTTTTCATTTTTTTTCTGGATATAACTCTTAAAAAGAAGACTGCAACTGATACATTTTTATTTATGCTAAAAAAAAAAAAAAAAAAAAAAAAAGAGAGAGAAAAAAAGCATGATAGCTGGTGCTTTACTCAAACTGAGAGAACGGAAAAGAATCTAACAAAGTAATGCCCATCCTTACATTTTCCAAGAAGGGAAAGATGCATGCTAGTGCTAAACTTGATAACACAAGAATGGAGGTGAGGCAACAGAATAGGATCAGACCACTTCATTTGACAAGGCACTGAACACTAACATACGAGATCACTTATTAGAGTAGATAGGAGAACAATTCACAATAAATAATTCAGTTCCCAGATGTAGCTCTTTCAATAATCAAGATCATGACAGCTTTACAGACATTTGTTATTTGCAATTATCCAGGCAAGCATTTCTAATCCACACCAACTCAAGTGCTGGCTTAAGCACTCAAAATTCACTTTGATAACCCTAACTAATGGCCACACAAGTCAGCTGTTGGTGCTGCTACTGCTTGGCTGCAGAAGCTACAAACTTCTTCAAGTACTGTCTTAGGATATATGGGTCTGAGATTATTTCCATCCAAACCTTTGCACAAAAAGAACTGTTCTTTCTGTACACTTCACAAGTGATATGGACTTGTCACTTCAAGATTTTACAGTAAGATTTTACAGATTTTTCGTCACCTTTTTTTGGGGGGGTGGGGAGGAGGAGAGTGTGGAGAGAAGGGAGTTGTGTGGGGTTTTCTCATTTCTTTGCATGTTTGCTACCTATTTATCCAGCTCTCCTTTAAAACATAGGAGAAAAGTACGCAGCAGTAGAAGATTTTGGGGACAGATAAAATGTATAGAATAGTCCTTTTTGTCCTATCTGCTTTGTTTCTTTCCTCTATGCTTTGAAATTCAATTACTCTTTTGCTGAAATAGCATCTAAAAAGCTTAACCCAGGCATGATGCAGGTAATTAGATGCATATTCAGTATAGCTCGCATGAATACACCATTCTACTTGTATAAAGCTGCAGCTTAGAAGAATTTCTGCTATGCTTCAAAAAAAGAAGTGTTACTGAGGTCATGTTTCAGAATTTTACAAAAATGACTTAAATTGACAAATACTGAAACTGGTATTTGTTTGGTTTGTTTTTGTTTTTTTTTTTTTTTTTTTTTTTTTTAACTTTCTCTATGGTCAGGCTCACCAATCCTCACTCATCACAATGAGTAATGAAAGAACTTGGCACTTTTTTCTAGAACCTCAGAAAGTCAAGCCAAATCAACACAACTGCCTTTTCCAGAAGCAGATCACAACATTTATGAAAGCAATCTGTTTGTTGCTAAAGACAACTTGTTTGTTGTCAGTGGCACACTTACTAAGTAGGGAAAGAAGAATCATGCAAAGCTATTGAAAACAGAGAAACTGAAAATAAGTTTCCTAAGATCGTATTTCAAATGTGGCACTTTTTTGCTATGGCAATTACTCGTTTTCAAAGTTCTGAACAAAGTAACTTCACTTGGCTTCAATATTGATGTTGTGGTAAACTACCAGATGCACTTGGAGGTGAGTAAAGACTAGCTTGGTCTGTCAGGAAATAGCAAACATAGCTACTTAATGCTTCATGCTGCTAACATAATGACCCTACCAGAGTCAGCTAGTTGGGAGCTCTGCTAGACCTACCTTGGTCTTCATGTATTCAAAACAAGTCCTACCATCACTGTTGAAGTTCAAGGCGCTTCTCTGTTAGACTAACAGGTAAATAAAGAAGCAGTTCATAGGCAATACAAAGTGCTTTGGACATTCTTCTTAAGATGAATGTTGAAATTCCACAGATTAAAAAAAAAGACAATTTGCTCTGACATTTCCATGCTAACTGGAAAAAGATACCATTTTGCATCTTATTGCATCAAAGTGGGAACAATTGCCTAATTTAGCAGGGAGGAGGGGACCACTGTCTCAGATTTATTCTTTCTACATTTTTCCCCACACCTACAACATTTGTGCAATTACATTTTCTAATCCTGTCACAAAGCACTCATTCTCATCAACACACTGACAGTTAACGTGCCCTCCCCACATTGACAGTTCATGTTAACTAAAGGATCTAATATAAAATATATGTAATATGCAATGCATATAAATATATATATATATACACACCATTTCATATCATCTAATGGAAAATAATTACCTATAGGGAATGAATGAAACTAATGGTGTTAGGTTACAAAAGTAACCTGAAAATACTGATGGAAGTTCTCTAAAGGTTCTAAACATCCAGTATACAGTATTTTTGGATCACAGCTATCTTAAACTATAAGTAATACCAATAAGCAGCCTTAAATTCAGACTCAGAACAGGGAAGAGCACACACACAAGCCATTAGCACTAGATTTATCTATTTATGAATGCCACATTTCTGATTATATGGAAAATAAAGACAGGGTGATTGGCAGTAAGCAACCAAGAGTAAGTCATGCCTGGCAAAACTGGTGGCCTTTTATGATGGAGTTACAGCATCAGTAGATAAAGGAGGAACAACTGACATCATCAACCTGGAATTGTACAAAGCATTTGACGCTGTCCTGCATCACATCCTGGCCATCAAATTGGAAAACATTTGATTTGATAGATGGATCACTCACTGGATAAGGAGCTGGCTGGATGGTCACACTCAGAGTTGCAGTCAACGGCTTAGTGGAGACCAGTGATGACTGGTGTTCCTCAGTGGGAACAGTGTTGGGACCAGAACCATTTAACATTTTTGTAGGCAATATGGACAGTGGGAATGAGAGTACCCTCAGCAAGTTCGTAGACAACACCAAGCTGAGAGTGCAGTTGACACGCTAGAGTGAAGGGATGTTATCCAGAGCAACCTGGACAGGCTTGAGAGGCTGGCCCATGCCAACCTCATGAAGTTCAATAAGGCCGAATGGAAGGTCCTGCATCTGGGTCAGGGCAACCTCAAGCATGGATACAGGTTGGACAGAGAATATCTTGAGAGCAGCCATGAGGAGAAGGATTTTGGGGTACCGGTTGATGAAATATTCAACATGAGCAAGCAATGCGCACTTGCAGCCCAGAAGGCCAACCATATCCTGTGTGCCATATCTTGCATCAAGAGTGTCACATATCAACCATATCTTGCATCAAGAGTGTGACCAGCAGTCAAGGGAGGCGATTCTGTTCCTCCACTCCACTCTTGTGAGACCCCACCTGGAGTACTGCAATCAGTTCTGGAGTCCCCAGCACAAGGACATAGAGTTGCTGGAGCAGGTCCAGAGGAAGACCACATAGATGATCGAAGGACTACAGCACCTCTCCTATGAGGACAGACTGAGAGAGCTGGGGCTCTTCAGACTGGAGAAGAGAAGGAATCAAGGAGACCTTATACCTGCCTTCCAATACTTGAAGAGAACCTCCAGGAAAGCTTGGGAGTGACTTTTTATAAGGGCAGGCAGCAACAGGACAAGGAAAAATGGTTTCAAACAGGAAGAGGGTAGATTCAGACTAGACATTTGGAAGAAATTATTTACTGTGAGCATGGTGAGACACTGGAACAGGTTGCCCAGCAAGGTTAAGAATGCCCACTCCCTGGGAACATTCAAGGCCAGGCTGGATGGGACTTCGAGCAACCTGGTCTAGAGGGAGGTGTCCCTGCCTGTAGCATGGGGGATGGAACTAGATGATCTTAAAGGTCCCTTTCAACCCAAACCATTCTATGATTAGGCTAAAAACCTCACACAAATAACTAAATACAATAGGATTTGAAGTTTCCTCCCAAAATGTACCTCTAAAATTAGTCTCAATGGAAATAGATAAGGGACCCCAGAAGTAATGCCTCCTATTTCTTTCCACAGAAACTACAAGAGAACATTCACTACAGCATACAAATCAGACTGCTTCATAATGCCATAATTCTCTTTCCACAAGAAAATAAAATTAAAAATACAAAAGGTAAACAAGATGTAAACGTTCAACTCCTAGATGCTGAAATAAAATGATTTGCTGCAATTTGGCCTTGGAGAAAAGAGGTGATAATGTTTCATCAAGTAGTAGATGAAAAAATACTATTTTTCCCAAGCTTTTTGTGCTTAGAGAAATTAAGAAAAATACTGCTGTTAATATACATGCAGTTAAGAAAGACAGCAAAAATATGATTGCAGATATTAAAAATACAGTAATGATGATGCAAGACTTGTTTCACGTAGGTCTCATAAACCAAATGATGTTAGATGATTAAATTGTCCTGAGCTAGATTCGTATTAGTGACCACTAATTAAGAAGTGCTATATTCCATGAATAAAACTCCAAAGCAACTGCTTTCATTCTCACTACTTTCATTATCACTGTGCTTTCCATTCTGCAAAATCTCTCTATTTTCACTTCTATGATTATTAACAGCTCTAACAGGAATGAACAAGGCTATTCATCATTCACAAACATTCTATTTGGCAAAGACATTTATGTTGTTTCCTTTTTCTTGGCCAAAATGCATCAACATGAGTATACCCATGTGTGCAACCATCCAGATGCACCTGAATGATACATATTACATATAGGAAATCTCTACAAAATTGTTTACCAGAATTGTGGTGTACTGCAGAACATTCCCTCTCCCTCTCCCCAGTAGATTTTGGATTCCACTGTCTCTATTTGAATGCTTGTAAAACCATTACCAAAACAATCTCTCCTCAGGCATTATCTGCTCTCCGGACACAGCTAGGTGACTCAAAGCTAATGCCGCAGCACCATCTAGTGAGTGACAACTGCTTTTAACTACTCTTAGGGGAAAAACGACAATTCATCCTTAGCGAACAGGCATGCTATGTCGTAGCTCCAGTGACTGGCAAAGAATATATGCTAGAGATAAAAATAATGGAAAGTGCCTTCAAGTTGCATTTGTGGTGGCCCACTCCCACAGCTTTTAGAAGTTTCATGTTATCTGTAATTGGGTATTTTATGTTAAGAAAAAAAAAAAAAAATCAAGAACTTAAAGCTAACACTCTTCAGTACAAATCTAATTTACAGCCCAATAAAGTTTATTTAAATTGCCAAGATTCTACTTCAACGTTTAGAACATGCACTGCTGAGAAAAGATCAATTACTTATCTTGTGGTGACATATGGCAGAAGCAATAGCAAAGGCAGCTTTCTGCTCAAGTGAAAATTCCTATTAAATCTTGAACCTCCTCCTGTAGAACAAATGTATTCTGTTTATAGCTGAGCATATTAATGTTTATAATATGAACACCAAGTTCCATCAGAATGGTTTTATGTATTGTGGATTATTGAGTTTCACATACAAAAACCAAAATCATGACCAAAGTAAACTGATCCCCACTGCAACTATCCTGAGAGAAAACTATACAGGAAAAAAAACCTAATATACTGAACACATAAAACACAGTCACACAGAGGGGGAAAAAACACAGTGCAAAATTTAATCAACTTATTTCCCCCACTATCTCTCACAAGCACAGCAACAAACACTTATCAAGAAAATGAAATATCAACAACTTTTGAGCCAAAACCTGTGCAACCACATTAAAATGACCTCACTACAGGTCACATTTACATGGTACAACAGGGTCATAACAGTACAGTTAAGTATTTTCCAGACTCAGCTGGCTGGAATTTGCTTTAGGAGAGACTACAGATTATTAGGTGATAACTGAGCTACTTAGAACACACAAGATAGAATATACAAGATAAAATGGATTCTCTGGCATAATTCTGGCCTAGTCAGACATAACATGACCATTACAGAAATTACATCCTGTTAAAAAGGACAGGCAACACGCACATATTAATATTTTCCAATCATTTTTATTGGTAGAGGGACACAATTGTGAATCTCCAGTAAGCAACAGAATCTGTGTATTGTTAATCTTACCTTGATACAGATGAAAGACAGTGAACTACATCTTTCTGTACTTTATCCCAGAGATAGTCTGTTTCTTTCCCTGAGGTATGAAAGCAATTTGTGGGGTGGCAGACAGGACACTTAGCTTTAGTTAACACTTTCTAGAATGATGTCTCTAGCTAACAAGACTATATTAATATAAAGATGTAGGAGGAACAGTAGATATCTTAGAATAAGAAAAAAACCTGCAGATTGCTGTGGAAATCATGAGGACAGTTCCTTCAAGGCTTAATCAGGCAATTAACATTGCAAGAACTGTTACTGATGACAGTGGAAGATTAATTCCACTTCCTCCAATTATTCTTTCCAGTTAGGATCACAATACATCTTCTATATGTACAGGAAGGACACCGTTATTACCAAGTACTAGGAACTTGGCACCTTTTATTGACAAAAAAAAATATGATTCAGATAATTTGGCTCAAAATTTTGTCCCTTTTTCACCAAAAGTTCAGATCCCTGATTTCAGTTCATTCTTAAATATGAGAATCTTAAGACATTAATTGGATATCATATGCAGCTGCTAGTGGCCTTCAATGGCAATAGGAAACTATTTTTTCCCTGAAGTTCCCAACCACAGCAGCTGCATAGGCAGTTTTGAAAATATCATTCCATAGAACCAACCAAAAAACAAGCAGTAAGGACCCCATAATTATGTTTTTACAGTATCATTATTTTAAGCTGTAGTTGTGCATTTATTGCAGCTGTCTCATGAAAAGCCAGTTTGAGCACTTCATACAGGATGTGCAAAAAATTGTGCTATCTATAATGAATGAATATAATGAATGGAAAAACTAAAGCATACACACCCAGCCTGGTTGCATTGGGTTTGTTAAAAAAAGGCATCTACTGCAATCTGAAGTTGAGGTTTTGCATCTGTGTCACTGCCCACAGGTTAGATTATCAGTCTGATTTTTTCAAAAAATTAAAAGCCCACTTATTCTTTCAGCTTTTCTGTCCAGAAGGCAGTTACAACACTGATCTCAACTGTCATCTGCAAAGATACTGAAGCTCTGCCCATGCAATGTCAACCCCTCAAGAAAGTTACCAATTCTTAGTCATCACTGTGAAGGCAAATACTTACTGAGAAACACAACTCTTTGAGCACACAATATAAACAAACACTGCTGAAGTCCTTCATCATCAGGTTCTCAGTAATCAAGCTCTTCTGGATAGTTTACACCTCACACGTGAGCACTTTCAGCTCCTTGCCTCTAACCTCACCTGATGTTTTAAGATATTTTACTGGTTTTATCTGTTGCTTCTAAGAACAGCATAGAATTAGTGGTATGTAAAACAGTAATCTCAAAATCTTGATGCATTCCAGTGATGAAGTCATGTAGCCAATGATAAACTCTTTTTAGTTAAATAACACTAAGCACACAGGATTCAAGGAAAATATATGAGAGGAATAAATTTAACACACTTATTTTTCTGCTTCTACTGCTTGCAAGTTGAAGATGTTCTACTCAGCTACAGATAGTTCACCTCATAACTGGCTGAAATAATCACAGAAAGCCTCACTTCTCTCATCTCTTTAAAGCAGAATTAAAGACTGCATCCTTACTGTATGCCTTCAGTTGAACTAGCTAACATGTTTTCAGTCTCTGATGTACCACTGACCCTAAGATACTGTGAGAAGCTAAGGGCAAGTAAAGAACTTAAAGGATAGAACTGAGCAGGCTTAACTTCCTGATTTGACATAGATACCTTGAATTCCATATATCCCTATTTATTTGGATCTATTCGTCCAGTTTTATAGCACTGCAACCTTTACTTATCAAGGAAAACATAAGTTAGAGTGACCAACACACTAATAATACGAGAACATGCCAAGAACTGTGCAAGTTCAAGGAGGTCAACATCCTATCCTCAGCAATGGCTTGCAGAAATAAAGTTTAAGGAATAGAATACTAGAAGGAGAGTTTCTTTTGGTATTTGTCAGCTTTCTAGAAACAGTTAAATAGGGACAATTGATGGCATAGACCAGATATATATATTGTCAAGTTGAACAGTCAACCACAGACATGTTCTTTAAATGCTTTTTCATAATTTGAAATAAGAACATAGAGAAGAATTTTCTACTAAACTTCATTCCACTGTGTGAAAAAGATATTCCCCCCTTCTCCTTTTAAATCATCATTTCTTTTTTGCCTGCTGAGTTGCTGCGCTAGAAATAGTGAGTAATCATTCTCTATACTTCTCCTTACTGCTTGCAATTTTATAAATCTTTAGAGGATTTTTTTCAGTAGCCTCTTTCCTGAGACAGAAAGTTCCAGTCCTCACATTGAAGTTGTTCCATCTTTCTGTACACCCTCAAAACCTGTGTATCTTACATAAATGCTATGATACCCTTCTCAAGATATAGTGAATAGAGCTCTGCAAAGAGTCATTTAACCTTCTCTTTCTCTCCCATTAGATTTTTTTTGTTAAAAAAAATAAAAGTATGCAAAGCTCTCTCTCCAGCCTGAGCAGTATGCAGTGAGAATGAAGTCACTTATGTTTATATCAGATTATATAAATTCATGAATGTAAAATCAGTATAAATTTAACCACAGTACACACACACTATAGGGTGAAATGCTTTAGTGTTTGCACAAATCTCTCACATTATCTGTAAGTGGAAGCGTAACCTATAAACTATAAACAAGAGCAGCTAAACCATTAGAGAAAACACTCTTAACAAAATCAAATATTTAAAATAAAATGGGTTTTATACTCTTCCATTATCATTATGTTAGATGTCTGATCACTAAATCATTCCTCCCAGAGAGCAGTCCCACTTTCCTTCAAGTCTCAGATGTTTGATCACAGAAATGCCTGTTAAATGGCTTTTAGCAAATGGAACATTGATTTTCAAAGCCCAAGTGGAGATTTAAAAAAGCATGATGTTCTGTCAGTGTTTTTATTCCTGTGCTCTTTACCATGTGCTTTTTTCACAAGAATAATGTCTGAACACTGTAAGCAGGCCAGCTTGTTAGCGCATTGGGATCTGACACAAGAGAAAGACAACTAATCTCACAACAGGATAATCTCAGTATGAATCAGCATATCAGTATCACTTGGTGACTAGGTAAGAGCAGTACACTTTGCTGGAAACAGTGAAATAGGGCTGCATACCTAGCCAGCAAAAAGAAACCACACAATTTTGATTTTGCCTTCTTCGAAGGTCGGCGGCCGATTCCTCCCAGTAAGCATAAATCTAGTTACAGCACTTCACTCCTGACAGCTACAAAGGTGTAATTCTGGAATGAGGATGTTTCTCTTCAAAACTCTTGCCAACATCCCTTAGCAAAATATATGCTGCCACTCCATTCCAAGAAATGTAGCTCAACTCGCATACCTCAGTCTTAACCTCCTCCTACAAGTTTCACTTTCATAGCTTAACTTAGCTCTCTGCTGATGCACTTTATATAATTTTGGGTGGGCTGACATTTATTCCGAATATTGATTTCTTACTCTCTAGTCTTAGACTGTTTCAGATGCAGGCAAGTTACTTTTACACGCGTTTCTAAACATATACAGCTGATCAAGGTTGATCATTTCTCATCCCCAAACTACCTCAGAAAAAAACAACACCACATCCTCCATGTTCCTTACTTGCAGCATTTTTCTGAATAAATTACACCCTGCATAAGTGCTAGGATTGTTCATTTATAATTGATAGTTTAAACCCTGTGATTCTTTTATCTACTTTCAGCTGAATTACTCAATTTTTCTAAGTAAAGAATTATGAACAATAAACATGTTTACAAGCTAACAACAAAAATGCCCTAGAAATGGGAGCATTGCTGGAATACTTCTGCAAACACAAACCAGACACTCAAGAATTCATGGAATCTTAAGGGATAGCCAATATAACCAAACAACATTCTCAAATAACCATTTTTCTTTATCTGGTTTTACATTTTCCCTGTATCTGGGGATATTTCCACAGATAATAGCCAATGCTATTCCCATAATGAATATCCTGAATATATCGTTGCTTGCTCACTGCCTGACCAGAGTTCTCCCATTGGTCCTGAGCCTGCAGTCAGCACAGAAAGTTTCAAGAATGGGACTCTCAAGCTAGAAAGGAAAACATCAAGTCCAGATTCCTCTTGTCCCTAGAACCTATCCCCATGCTGTTCTTACGATTTTCTCCTATTTTATCTTGAAGGATTTTAGTTTTCTTCTTAAATTAATTCAGGTTACTCTAGAGTTCGCCATTAATACAACAGATTCTATTGTATTAATGCGTAGTAAAGTGGAGCATATACAATATTTTTAGGTTGCAAGCCGTTTTAATGGGTTGGATACGTCACTGCAATAAATTACTTAATTTGAAATTGTTCCTTTCCCCCAGCATCTGCACCACAACTTATGAGTCACCTCACAAAGTCATTTCAAAGATACTTTAATATATTTAAATCCACACATCTATGCAGAAGTACAGAAACAACTGTTATTTTCAGTTACAAATTCTAAACCATTAGACTGCTTTTCTACTAAATTAAGTTGTTCTCCTCACTTTTTTAGTAGAACAGAAATCTATTGCTGCATTTCTTCAATAATTAAAACATTTTAAAAAGCACAAACACCATGCTTTCACCAAATCAGGGACAAAGATGAGCCTGATGTCACAACACTTTTTTAGTCTCTCTAGAATAAGCAGGTGTTCATTATGCTGTGTTTGTTATGTGCTGTCATCTAAAGACAAGTCCATGAGCACAAAACCAGTTGGATAACATGGAAGGTTGCCATGGCTAGGTGTAGAGCTGAGGCTCCTAGCACAATTCAGACATAAGAAATCTATACAAATAACTCATGCCCCTGGACCTGTAACATTACAGCTCTGGTAAGAATATAATACTCAGATTTCATTAAAACCTACAAGAAATTCCACTGAAGATAACCAAACCTTCTCCCCTGAGGAAATAAGCAGTAGGGAGGAAAAAAGCAACTCATAGCAGTAATTCAATAGCAGAGTTAAAATTAGAGTGAATGCAAAAAGGAGTATGATTCCAGAATCTTAAACATACAGCAGTATCTTTCTCATTTTAAGAGTATAAGGAGTATAAGAGCATCTGGTTAATAAAATTACCTGTTTTATTTAGTGTAATAGAAATAAAAAGCAACAAGAAAAACAATAAAGCAAATAAATGCACAAATATTAGTGAGTAGATATGAAATGAGACAAGAAAGATGAGAAGCAAGCAGTCATTAACTGATAGGCTGTCAAAAGAAACTACTCAAGATAGCCTTGGTGGAGGCACCACAAAATCAAAATTGTATTACAGAAGCAGAGCTGTGATAGTATATAAAAATATGGAATACTAGAGAGAACTTAAGAAGTCATACAAACATTATAGAATGCTTCAGGGAGACAAAGACAGGGTAAGGGTGAAATAAACACAGGACACTTGTCCAACTAAGCCCTGTACCTGATCAGTCTATTAACAAGTCTTATTACACCTTTTTTATAACCTCAGCACTACTCGAGAGTAGCGGCTCCCTGAGGGGATCCAGACAGCCTAGATAGGGATACATGGGCAACACCCAATTGAATGGCATACAAAGAAGCAAAGAGGCCAAGTGCTGCACTTAAGTCAGAACAACCTCATGCAGTGTGTCTGGAAAGTTGCCCAGCAAAAAAGGACCTGCAGATGCCACTCAGTAGCTGGCTGAGCATGATGCAGCAACATGCCCTGGTCAAAAAGGCCAATGATATCCTGCCTTTCTTCAAAAGTACTGTGGCCAGCAGGACCAGGGAAGATACCATGTCCCTGTACTCGTGTCCTGGTTGACCACACTTTGAATCCGGTATTACAGGCCCCTCACAACCCTGGTAATGGGACTTGAGGGGTCAGGCTAATAGCTGAACTTAAAAATAGCAAAGGGCTTTTCCCACCTAAAAGATTCTTAGTCTTACGTACATGCCACAGGGGCCAATTGCCAGTAACAAGAGACCACAGATTACCAGGTCTACATACACCCTGGGGACTGCACTAGATAGCCCAGAGTGCAACAGATTTAAGTGCCAACAACATGGAATGGATCATAAGTCACAGGGCTCACTGGACTGGCAGCCAGCACCAAGAGTGAAAAGAGTAGTACAAGCATGGAATTCTGTATTCTTGTACTTGCCCACGTGCATGGCTAACGAGGAACTAAAAGACCTGTATCTGAAAAGGCTCCAAATAGGTTACCGGGTAAAGTGCAGGGGTCCATATGCAGACATTAGGTCAGTCACTGGCTGGTATCGGCAACTGAGGGGTGCTTTATCTGCAACATAAGAAGCTCAAGGAAAAAAAAATAATTAATCTTACCTCCGTGTATTTTTTCCTCTCATCCCTTCATTGCAATGAAGCCTGCACACACGTTGTAAAGCATTGAATAACTCAGAAACGAACTCAGAAGGCACAGACACAGCACCTCGCCTTCACCAAGACCTCCTCAGGCACGCACCACCGCGCGCTCGTGACCACAACCGCCGCTCTGCAGCGCAGCAGCACCAAATAAACTAAGCAGCCACCCGCACTCCTCCTTTACGAGAACTAATAAGCACCACTCCGCAGCACGTGCCTTTATTCCCGCTCTCTCCCTTCTCGTCAGCCCCGCCTTGTGAGCATGCGCACCTTCGCTGCCGCACGTGGCTCCGCGCGCCTGTGCCAGCCCGGGCGGAGCGGCCATGCGCTGCAGACGGAGGGATTTGCTGCTGAGGGGGTTGTTAAGCGCAGCGGCTTTTGTGGGGTGATCTGTGAACGTAACGGAGCTGAGATCGGGCGTCACTTAAGCACACGGAGCGTCCTGGTGAAACCTCGTGTAATAAAATAGTAGTGATCCGAGGTTGCGGTACGATTTAGTTTTGCACGCAGTGATGGATGCCGAGTGCCAGGTTAGTTGAGGGGCAGCACGCGCCCAGCCTGCGCGCACCACTCCCCCAACACAAACGGCTTTGTCGCTCCCGCCCTCTTCCTCAGACACGGCTGCCCTGCAGCTCCTTGCGCAGTTCGGCGCGGGGGACTGTGGGTAATGTAGTCCAATCGCGCCGTGACGCCTCGCGCTCGCTAGTGAAGGCAGAGTGACCTCTGCGAGGCATTGTGGGCCTTGTAGGAACGGGCACGCCCCAATCAGAGGTGTCGCTTGGGCAGGGCGCTCTCGCGCGGCCGGGCATGGTTCCACCATTATTTCCTACTGCGATCCCATTGGCCAACCAGAGGGCGTGACAGTCAGCGCCTACGCTGGCCAATCGGCGTGGGCCATGTAGAAAGGAAAGTCGTTTCCTGGTGGCTTGCGTACGCCGCGTTCAGCGGTCAGCTTTTATTCGTCATTGCTGAGAGCTGATTGGTGGTGCCGGGGCGGTGGGTGGGGCGAAGGAGCCGGGCTCGGGGTCTGGCGACGGCGGCGGCGCAACGGAGGCCGGCGGGATGGGGCGGCGGGCGCGTCTCGTGCTGCTGCTGTGCGTCGCGGTTCTGCGGGCCGCGGGGTTGGCGGCGGCTGGTGAGTGTGTGGCTGCTGCCTCTCTACGACGCGCCGGGCTGCGACCTGTGCGGTCTCGTTTCTAGGGGCCTGCTGCTGGGGCTGCCGGCTGGGCTCTGAGGTGTGGGGGAGCCAGGAGCCCTTGGGTGCCGGGTTAGGGTGGGATCTGCTTCGGCCTCAGCAGGGTGTTGTGGGAGCTGGGCATCTGGTGGTTGTGTGACTGCGGGGTGGGAAGCGGAGCTGGGCCAGACTGGGCCGACATAGGCCTTTAGTGGGGCGGGCCTTTTTTCCTTTGGGATCCCTCAGGAGCTGAAGGGTTTGTGCCTTGCACAGTCTCGCTCGTTCTGGCAGCACGGCAGGAGTCTGTTCAGTGCAACTTAGTGTGTTTTGGTTTAACGCAAAATGCTTTTTTCTCCCTAATATGGATCTCATAGCCGATGCACCAATAGCGCTGATGTTGGCATTACCAGATGAACTTTCTCCCACAGATAGATACGCAGCACTACTGGAGCATACACTGTGTCACTGTAATACCCTTTGCTGTTTCTGTTGGGATGCTGCTTCCATTTGTGTGCTTTGTGTTTGCTGTCATCCTTCTTCCCTTCCTGGGCTCCTGTTTCCCACTCCCTTGGAACCAAAGGAGCAGAGGAGAAGAAACATGCAATGCCTTTATTTATATAGAGAGACTTTAAAGTCTTTGAGAACTTGAATGTACAGCTTTTGCTATTCAGGGTGTGCTTACAGACTGATATCTCAAGAAAGTTAACCTTTTTTCTAGAGGTAAGTTCATTAGTCTGAGATTTATTTTTCATGTGTGTGATAGCAACCTAAAGGTAAGCTCCATTGTTGGAGCTCAGACTGAATATCAACTGTAGTTATAGAGCTTAGTGCGTAATGTTATAAGCTAGCTCAACATGTCCCATGGCATGGAAAAGGCAAGTACAAGGACTGTGAAGCTAGAAGGGAGGCGTACCATGTGTGAATGCTGTGTTTGCACTGATATAAAAGGTAAAGCTAAGATAACTCACTTTAAACGAGCCATCTGTTGTTTTGTGGAAGTTCTGTCAAAATTAGGGGCTGCTTAACGGCACCTCTGTGGCTGTAGTAGCATGCAGAATGCAGGTCTTCTGGCTGGACTGCTTTTCCATCATCCTATAGCTCTGTGAATATGAGGTTCTCATAGATTAAATTAATCTCAAAAAAAAACTGTATATTTACAGTCAATTGGATTAATAGGCCCAAGTCAAACCATAGTACATTGCCTGACAGTTAAGGATGTTGTTGCCAAACTTAAATTATTCCTGTGACATAAAATTTTTCATTAATATCCTGAATTAGGAAAGGATATTGGATTACAATGGGGGGGGTGGGGGGGGATAATAATCTGTCTTGCTCCTATTTCCTCTATTTTCTGAAGGAGAAAGAAGTAATAATGACTTTTTAGGTGCCTTGCTTTCCTTCAGTAACAGTAAGTCTGTGTCTTGTACAGTCTGTTACACGCCTACCTACTGTGTTAAATGCTTCTTCAAATACTTGATCGTTCCCTGTCAGGAAACTGTTACCTGGAACCAGAGTATATTAGAGGGAGGGATTTTTAAAAGGTTAAATAGAAATGGTTCAACTGTTATGTCTGAACTTTGGAAGACACTTTTAATAAGGACTTTTCTTAGTCAGGCAATTAGCTATATATTTAAATCCTAACTGTGCTCATAGTCTGCTTCAAGCAATTTCCTGAAGATTTCTTGCAAGAAAACTCGTCAAGAGAAAGGAGTGCTTCTTAATTTAAGACATAATGTTAGTACAGATTATGAAGAAATTTGAGGTTGGGTCTAGGGGAAGAATACTAAGGCATCTATGGGGGCATGGGCAAAAGCAGATGAAAATAGAAGCTACTTCTGTTCTGGTGAAAAATAGTGATCTGCTACTGCTTGTAGCTGCAGCGGCCTTCTGCTGCTTCTGCTTCATTAACAGTTTTGGGGGAACATAATCTTATTTGTTTCTGATTGTGGATATTATTTGATTCTAGATATTTTCCCTTGCTCATGGGAATAAAGAGATAGAAGTTCTTTTGCTTTGCCTGAAGAGAGGAAGCAATTCTTGCTCTGGCTATCCCGTACCTTCTTTGGCTAGCATTAGTGATAAGCATAACTTTTTTTGTACTGGTACTGTTTTATTAACTGGTAGGACAGATGAATACAGGTATGTATTTATATTTGTTCTCATAAACATCAGAGTTTAATGGCTTTTCCTGTCCCTCGCAAGGTTTTTTTGTTGTTTTTTTTCCTAACTGGAATACATTCCTAAACTTTTGCCTTATTGAAAGTCTCATTTTCTACAGAGGGCTGTAAACAGCTAGCAGCAATTGCAAGGAGACTGGAAAAAAGATTTGTATTCAGTATGAGAGTTGACCATTCATCTTGTAGTTGCCCTAAAATAAGGGCACTACAAAGATTGTAACTGGGAATAATTTACTTAGATAATTTGAAGGGATAATTTGAAACTAGTCTTGCTGAATAGATGCTGCTTAAGGATTTTGCTTAACTCATTGCAAGTTTTTGAGGTTCATGTAATAGGAATAGGATCTATGCTAAAGTGGCTCTACTGGCCATTTCTTTTCTGAATTCAACAGTTGAAAGTTTTTTATAGAATTATAGAGTTATGGATTTTTGAGTTGGAAGGGAACTTTAAAAGTCATTTATTCCCCTATTATATATATAGGGGAATATATATTCCCCCATTACTCCCCTAGGGGTATCTCCTGGGGACACCTACAGCTATATTGGGTGGCTCAGAGTCCCCTATCCATTCTGACCTTGAATTTCTCCGAGGACCGAGCATCCACCACCTCTCTGGGCATCCTGTTCCTGTGCTTTACTACTCTTTTTGTAAAAAAAACTTTTTCCTTATACTCAGTCTAAATCTTCCTCTTCTAGTTTGAAACCATTTCCCTTGCCCTATCAAAACAGACCTTGCTGAAGAGTTTGTCCTCTTCATTCTTATAGCCCTCTTTTAAATACTGAAAGGCCACTATCAGATTCCCTGGAACCTTCTCTTCTCCAGGCTGAACAGCCCCAGCTCATTCAGCCTGTCTTCCTAGGGGAGATGTTCCATCCCTTGGACCATTTTTGTGGCCCTTCTCTGGATGTGCTCCAACAGGTCCAAATTTGATAAGCAGTAATCATGGGTGACTTTAGGTTTCCTTTGTTTCTACAAAATTGGGGTAAACAGGGCTTGCATTCTGTTTCATCATCTGACTAGTCACTGGCACGAAAAGAATGTTCAAAGAAGTAAAAATACCACAGATGATCTCTAGAACAGCAGTCATCAAAATTCTGATGTGCATATTAAAAAATTTCCATGCTCAGTGTTTAACTTAAAGATAAATATACATGTATGTCCTACTCTGTTAATGCATTATGTACACAAAATAGAAATGAAAAAAAAATGACAAAGATCAAGTAAATGGTATCTCATTTTATGCTTTATTAATGGTCCAAGAAATACTTTCTTCCTGCACTACAGAGACATGTCTTTGCACCCCTACTGTGTACAAAGTGTAGAGCATACTAAATTTCACTTGTTGCTTTGTTGTGATAGTATTTGAAACTTGAAAAGTGTAGCCAAAACTGTAAGAATCATAGAATCACAAGGTTGGAAACAACCTGCAAGATCATCCAGTCCAACCACCCTCCCATTCCCAGTACCACAAGCTACTAAACCGTATCTCGTAGCTCCTCATCCAGGCGCCTCTTGAACACTGCCAGGGACGGCGACTCCACCACCTCCCTGGGCAGCCATTCCAGTGCCTGACCACCCTCTGAGAGAAAAAGTTTCTCCTAATGTTCAACGTAAACCTCCTCTGGTACAACTTCTGGCCATTTCCTCGGGTGCTACTATTTGCCTGGGAGAAGAGGACAGACCCTTTTTCATCACAAACTCCCTTCAGGAAGTTGTAGAGTGCAGTGAGGTCTCCCCTGAGCCTCCTCTTCTCCAGACTGAACAATCCCAGCTCCCTCAGCCGCTCCTCATAAGACTTGTGCTCCAGACCCCTCACCAGTTTCGTTGCCCTTCTCTGGACACCAACTTTCAGTCATCAATTAGAATGTTTGTTAAAACTCTGAGAGATTGTCTACAGCTTCCAGTTACTGAATTTTGGTTTGTTTCCCAAAGGTGAGCAAGCATTCTAATGTTAAAACAAGTATTAGTTGTCTGGTAGAAGCAGCTCTTTAGCATTATAGTTGATTTGTTCTTGAATATAGCAAAACATTGGAACTGCTGGGCTTCTTCAACCTAATGATGTTATCTGAACTGCACCACCTGATTCCCACTATTTCTACCCCCTCTCCATAATACTTTCCTGAAAGTGGTAGTTCTTACAAAACTCAGCTAGCACTACAGCTGGAATACTTCTGCTGTATTTAAATAAGCTAACTGAACAGAGGTTTTTCTACTTGGAGTAAAATAAATGCGGTTATTTGAAGCTGATCTTAGCTATATATGAAGTAGTAGATAATTGAAGCAGGTGCTTAGCTGCCCTAGAATCCTGGCTGGGCATGTGAACACCCAGCTGTGTCTGTAATACTGCAAGGTTTGTAAGAAACTTGTGAATTTCACCAGCTGCCTGTTTCAGGCACAAATCCTTCTGCTTACTCTCTCCTTTCAGTACTTCTTAGTATCCTTCTTATTTTTTTTTTTACAAAAAAAAGGTAGGATTCATTTTCTTGTTTTGTTTTCCAGAAGCTCTTTATAGAGATAGGCACCCTTGATAAGAGACTCAACTTTTTTTAAAAAAAAAAAAAAAAAAAAAACTATTACCTTTTCTTTAGCATTTGTGCATGGAAAAACAAATGAATCTATCAGCTTTAATCTCTGAAGCAGGTGCACAAATATATCGTCCGTGACTTTATTCAGGAGTTGAACCTTGACCAATAAGCTGTTCTTAGGTCAAACTGTGACCTGCCACTAATTCTGTCAGAAGTGTTCTCAACTGCTTCTTGGAAGTAGACACTTCTGTAAATAGAGGGTGCATATTAGTCATCAGTCCTCTGGAATTAACATTAATCTCAGTTATTTCTAGTCATATTACCAGTAATCTCTGCAACCTCATCTACTTTGCCATGACCCACAAACACTTAAACCGGACTTGTTGTTTTAAACCGGTCTTAGAACCAATTATTCAGGTGCAGCTTTCCAATAACAAAGCTGGCTCCTTCAGAGAGAATTTCAGTGATGCAATAGAAATGAAACAGGTGATTTACTTTCAGGGTTGAAGAGCAAACATTTAATGAGCTCTAGCTTGTGTTGGTTGTGCTCAGATAGCATTATAAACCCCAATTCATGGGGAGTGGAGTGGAATTCTTATATGTAATAGGAGTTGGTGGCATGTTTGTTTAGATTTCAAGGTTTTTATTTTGATTTGAATTCTGTACTGGAGGAAGGGAAACCTATAGCATTTTCTTTCATTTCACCTAGATGAGGTGGTGTCAGATGCTGATAATGTTGTCAGATCTGGTAAGAGTCACATTTCAGCTGTCACATTTGAGGCTTTTGATTGAGATGAATGGTAGTGTAAGTCAAGTTGTCTGAAGCACAGTGAGTAGTCCTTTGAATCACTTACACAGCTCTGCAAAACAGTGATGAAAGCGTCATAACAAACTTTTCAGATGATCTGCTGCCTCGTTTTCACCTCCATTCCTTTTGCATTTTAGTGGATCTCTGCCTAGTGACATTTCTTATCTTCAGCTTCTCTTCCCCATCTTTCTAACTGGTTAGCCTGTAATAACCCATTCAGGTGAGAAAGATGACAGTTAATCAAAGATTACAGCTCTTAAACAATATCTCAAGTCATTTCTCATAGTTCTAAAGAGAAACTTCTGCCTGAAGTTTGAATATGCTGGTCAGGCACAAGGATTTATCATTCTTCTATGCAAAGTACTGTTTAGTTATCAGTGAGATGGTGCTAATATCACTTTCTGGTTAATCTTGAAGCTGTTTATACTAAAGCTGATATGGTGACTAAAATCCTCTGATTACTTGAGTTATTTGCACTTTCTGTGTACCTTTTCAAGCAGTTTAGCTGAACTGGAAGAATTCAGACTGCATGTTAATGTAGAAGATTAATTTGAGTTACAGTAATAATAAATCCTTTAGCTTTTCTAATATTGGATACAGTTGTATTATGCCAATATTAGAAAAGCTACAGGATTTAAAGTTCAGATGTGAGACTTTTGATTCCTCCTGACAACACTTGATGACAGGGTCTATTTTGAAGTGTATTCAACTTTATACACTAGAGTATTTCAAAACAGTGGTAAAATACGACAAAATCAAAACAAAACTTTAGCTGTTCTTCAAAAATAAAACACTATGGAAAACATGTAATGACTTGTAATCTCTCTTATAGATGAAGAAGGGAATCAAGATGAATCACTGGAGTCAGAGGTGAGAAAAGTTTCTAGTCATTCTGTTTTTTTTCTTGTGGAGTAAGAACAAGGGTCTGACATGCCGAACTATGATTCAGTTGTTGTTTTCAAGAATTCTTTAGCTCTCACTGTTTCATTGACTACTTCTGTGTGATGAAAGAATTAATCTTCTGTATCTTGAAGAGTATTCTTTTCATGGAACTAGGATGGAGTCAGTGAGAATTAATAGCTCAATTTATTTCTGCTAATCCTCTTTAAATGTACTATACTAATTGGAACCCAGATGAAAATCATGACAGCATATCTTTTTAAATTAATATATGTATTCACTTTTTTTTGCAACTTCTTTCTTTGGTTTCTAATCTTCTGAATTATGTGGCTCCTTTCTTTCAGGCTTTACCTGCAGAGGACCAGGTAAAGGACCATTCTGCAGGAACTCGAGTGGTAGCAGGTCAGATCTTTCTTGAATCAGGGAAGTCAGGCTCTCAGCCTGAGGATGAAGAGAACTTCCACAGTCAAGAGGAAGAAAAAGAGAATTCTCTGGAAGAGTTGAACTCTCTAGACATGTCTGACCTATTAAATAAGGATTTGGAAGATGCAGAAATACAGAGTCCAGGTAACTGCTTGCAAGGTTATAAACTAGTCGCAAGAGAAAACACTCTGTATAACTGAGATGTAAATAAACACAAATAGTCATTTTTAACTCATCAGCTGACAAGCATCCTTACTTTTCCAGAATTTACCAGAATGGTAATTGGTATCCTTTTATTTGCAAGAAGCTCTTAGTGTGTATTTTTAGATTCATTTGAGTTTTCTTTAGTCTTATTACTACCATCTTTTTGAAAAGATTGTAATGTCAAATCAATAAAGCACTGAATTCTTCATATAGGACTCAAGTACATGTATATTACTGTGTGTGTAGAAACCATAGAAAGAGAAATTGCATTAGTGTTGCAGTCTGCTGACCATGTGTCTGGAGAGTAGGTTGATAAAGAAGGAGCAAACCTTGATATAAAAACAAGTTTCCTATAAGTGCCTTAGGGCAGCAACTAAATTGCTTGTAAACTTCAGTAAATTTTCAAATACAAGTAAAACCTTGTGTCTAACATCTCTAAATTCTAGTGTTCTGGGTTTTCTGTTTGTTTGTATCTTGCTAGCAATAATATGAGTTTAATATTATATACATTTATAAGTATAAATAATATAAGTATGATTATATAAAATTATTATTTTTGACTTTCAGTTAGTAGTGAATGGTACCTACGTGATACAGTTGAGTACTCTAGACTTTGTATAGCAAAGAATTTTCCTTTTCATTTTGTCCATAAAAATTTAATCTTCAATTTTGCTAAAAAGAGTAGCTACGCGGTAATACTAATGGTGTCTATCTTCTCAGCTCCTGGTTTGAATATCAAAAGAAAACAGGAATAATGAATAGGATCACACTAGTTATTTTTAGTTATTAATATATTAACTTCGAGTATTTTCTAATATACCTTCTTAATGCGGAACTAGTGTATAGTCTGTATTTAAAAAAAAAGTTACTAATAGGATTGAATACTGCTTTTGAGAGATGTAGTGTTGTAAGGAGAAGTATATTAAACTCTACTTGATAGTTTTGTGTCACTAATGAACTAAATACTTCATTTACTCAATCTGTTTCAAAATGAGTTACTTCCTACCTCAGAATTACATGAGTAGATGGCTTGTCCCTGGTATTGCTTGCATCTAAGATTTTTAACTGTTCTTGTTGAAGTACTGAACATGATTTAAAAACTGTAAGTTTACACGTCCTGTCCAGTTCTTTTGAACTTGTTATGAAATAAGCTAGTGATGTGGATAGAAGGATTACTTTCTGTATACAAAATGCAGTTCTGACAGAAAAGTGCCTGTATTCTGGGAGGGAGAAGACTGTTAAAGGAAAGCTTCACTGAGGAGATTTTTAACTGAGTGGGGCAGGAATCTGCCTCAGACGCATTACATCTCTTGAACGAGCTGTCAGAGACAGGACTGCATTACGAGAGATTAAAGCTTTTCTAAAGATATATTCACTCATATGCATGGTGATGGGATTGCGTGCAAAATACTTTCAAACTTTCCATGTGTATTTTGCAGGTCAGTGAGCAGAGAAAAATTCCATCTTTGGAATCTTAGAATAAGTGCTATTAAGACATTTCTTTTGAGAAAGAAGTTGGAATTCTCTTCCCATCTGTGAAGAGAAAAATAAGAATGTAGTATCTTTTGTTTATTTATCCTTTTTGGGCAGTTTTCCACCAACTGTAACAATCGGTTGATACTGAGCTGTCAATTCCTGCCATATTTCCCTTCCAATTTCTAGGAATCTTAGAGTAACACAATGTATTTAAAATTCCTGAATACTTATAAATATGTATTTGGATTTCATGTGGTATAAAGTATCTTCATAATGAAGTTCTGTCATGAGCTCTTAGCGTGAGGTTGTGCATTATGCAATAGCTAACTGACATCTAAAATGTTTCAAACCTACTTCCATCAAGACACATTTAATGCATGTTTGTTAACACTTTTCCTCATGTTATTTAACTTGCCTAGGGGCATCTGCCAAGGAATCAACTTAGGAAATGCAATTTGAACAAGTGGTCTATTTCTGGGGATTTTTCCTATTAATAATAATAAACTAGTGTGATCTTTTGGCCTTGCAAGTGTAGTTCTCTAGAGAGAGGAAAAAAACACAAACTTTCCCTACAGCCACAAGAGCTAGAAACTTTATCTTTAAAAAGCAGTCTAGTTGACATTATCAGTTGCAGATCTTTGCAAATGTGTTCAAATGAAGCTCAAGCCAACTGCTGAATTCAGCATACTGAAACAGAACTTCATAAAAGGCTGCCTGAAATAATTTCATGTTCAAAAAATGAAGATAGTTCATAGTCTTCATAGAGGATTGACATTACCTAAAAATAGTGCAGTGGAATTGCTAACCTTTGATAGTGCAGTGAGTGCATGAAAAGTAACACCACTAAAAGTAATTTTGAATGCAACTTAAACTGGTGGAGTGAAAAAATGTTTTCAGTGTATTTATGTAAAAAAAAAAAAAAAAAAAAAAAAAGTGCAGTTTTTCATGGAAGTCTTTCCTTAAAATTGTTATATTCTAATGCATTTGCTGAGAAATTAAAAATAGGATACCTGCTGTTCCATTTCATAATTGAAAATAAGATTAATATTTTAAAGTGTTATTTGGGAAAGTAACTGTTTTTACATGCTTTTGTAAGTTAGAATCTTTGATTCAAAAATTGATTAAATACAATTTTAACTTCATAAAAGTTAATATGTAGGAATTATGTTGGTGTGTCTCCTATGTTGGTATGATAGACAGCTGCTTCTCTTTATTCTATAAATTGAAGTTATTTCTGGGTATGTATTTTCAGTTTTGACAGCTATTGGAGGCACTGCAGATGGTGAACCTTGCCGCTTCCCCTTTTTGTTTATGGAGAAGGAATATGCAGAGTGTACTGCAGATGGGAGGGAAGATGGCAGGCTTTGGTGTGCAACAACCTATGATTACAAGAAAGATCAAAAGTGGGGCTTCTGTGAAAGTAAGCAAGCTGGTGTTTTTTATTTTTGTTCAAATAATACTTTCTTTATTCAGCGTTTTCATATATCCTTATGCTCTTTACTACAAGATCTAGAAGTCCTTATTGTGTATTAATGGCCATCTCGTGTAAGAAATGAGAAAGGCAAAGTTCTCATGATGGGAAATACTGGGGAAGAATTATAGTGCAAATGCAGTTTTTAAAGCTTTTGGGAAATCTTGCAGTGGGGGAATCTGTAAAACTCGCTTTCTGAAGCTGTAGAAGTATGGAGATTTGACAGTGTTCTGCATTATACTTGCTGATTTTCTTGTATGCAAGCAAGCTTTTTCTAGAAAGCATCCTCCTGAAGGAGGAACCTTTCTTCCATGCACAGCTTGCTTTTGAGCAAGGAAAGGAATAATTTAACAGCAAACTCATGACAGAGATCACATGAGATGGTATCTTTGAAGATGCTCAACGTTTCCTTTGCCCGGTAGTCAGTCAGGGTTGTTTATTGGTCTTCAAAAATACTCCTTAAACTGTATTTACCCTTAAAACAAGTAGGAATTTTGAGAGACCAGTCTTAAGATGTGTAATTGGAGATCTTAATGTTTTGGGTTATTTATTTTGCTTTTAAAAGCTGAAGAGCAGTCCAATAAGAGGAGGCAGATGCAAGAAGCTGAGGATATTTATCAGACTGGAATGAAAATCCTTAATGAAAGCACCAAAAAGGCTCAGAAGAAAGAGTAAGTCTACACCTTCCATCCCTACAAGATAATGACTATGTAGCTGGTCAGTCATTTATGTTTATGAATTAACATAAATTAGATGCCTTGGTATTTTCCTGCTTAATGGGACTTATCAACAAGTTAGGCAGTGATGCTACTGAAAATAAATTTCTGAATCAATGTCTTCCAAGTGTTGGCTTAATGCAAGGTGGTGCTGCAGTTTTCTAGCTACAGTCTGAATGTGAGACCTGCCTGAGAGGAGATTGTGTGATACAAGTAGTTGATATGTCTCTGTTACTAGATCCTTTTTCAAATATTTCTTGTTATGATTTTCATTTGTTTTCAAATACTGGGTTGGTGAAGAAGAGCTTTTCTTGTCCTGCTCTGTTCGATCTTCAGGGAAATGTTAATCTTATTCACAAATTACTAAAGCTCTAATAATTAGCTTTTTGTGAGCTAGGGTAATGTTTGTAGAAGAAACCAAAAAAGAATAGAAAGATGTTCTGTTCTTTCTGGTATTTTTACTTTCTGCCCTGTAATACAACCAATTGTTGGTGAAGTAGTTTTCAGTTTACTGTAATAAGTTAAGAAGTTAAGTTTAGAACTGCCTGGTACTCATTTTGGCAACTTCATCAGGATGTGGTGACTTCAGGGTACTGATTATTATGTGAGCATGATTACTGCGTTAAATTTGTTGATGGAGACAAGGCAGCTTATTCTGACCTCAGAAAGCTGAGCTACACTTAGAGATTGTCCATCACACCTTGGCAAAGATAAAGACAGCTAGTACCTTTTAGCATTTGATTAAATAGTATCAGATTTTAAAACAGAGAACTTTGTTACAGTTAGCATGACTGTTTTATCACGTGACTTGTCATGTGTGCAGTTGTCTTGGACCAAATATTTGGTATTTTCATCTGAATAATTTTGTACTCATCAAATCAAAGACTCCAAAGTAGTTTTCGGGCTTCTTTTAATCTGCTATGTTCTCTGAGGTTATTACAGAAATGGTCCTTGTAAATATTCAGCACATTGCTTGAAATTGTTCATAGAAGAATGTGAATTTTACAGGTTTAGGAATGGAATCTGTTTTGCTTTGAAGTGACTAAAATTGTTTTCTTTTAAGAGCATATCAATATCTTCTGAAGGCAGCTGACATGAATCATACCAAGGCAATGGAGAAAGTGTCTTACGCATTGTTGTTTGGGGATTACTTGAAGCAGAACATACAGTCATCTAAAGAGCTATTTGAAAAACTAACAGAAGAAGGTTCTCCTAAAGGACAAATGGTATGTGAATTCTTAAATTCTGCAAAAATCTCCATAGGTTTATAAGTCGCTTAGATTTATAGATTGTACTTGTTTTAAATGGGTTTTATGGATTGTTCTTTCCTCTAGAATGAGATGAAAACAATGAATGTCATCTGTTACCTAGATTTAAAAAAAGGTAGTAGACACAGCACTTTGTTTGAAAATGTGATGTGAAACAACTTGTTCTGGTTGTTACCAGGAGCCAACTGATCTAGCTGTAGGTATCCCTGCTCATTGCAAGAGAGTTGGTCTAGATGACTTTAAGGGCCCATTTTCAATGGAAACAATTCTGTGGTACTTGTTCATTGTGCTGAAAATTATGGCTATTGTCAATTTGTGTACATCAATGTTTGCATATACTTACTTCGTTATCTGTTTCAGAAGCATCAGCTTCTTTTGGAGTTGACTGGTTTCTCTTGATTCTTTGTCTTGAAAATCCTATTCCCCACTTAGTGTTAGAGCACTGATTTGCCTTAAAAAGCGAGAGAATTTTTTTTTTCTAGAGATTTAATATCAATAAATATCAGAATTTTTATCAGTCTAGAATTCAGTACTGTCGCCGTTTCTCACGGAGACTTAGGTTGTGCTCCGCCCGGCCCGCAGTGGCCTGACAGCCTCAGGCCCAGCGCCCGACCGAGTTGGTCCCGTGCTAGGCCTGATCCATTCGTTCACTATTCAGCACACCAAAATGATGTGACAAAATGCAGTTTATTGTAAGCAACACACTCTTCTTATAGCTCTCCCTATATCACAGTGTTACCAATCACCTACCTTTGCTACGATTATCTCTACCCAATAGACATGTGGCATGTCTTGTCTTGCCATGTCTCACCATGGTTTCTCAAGAGTCAAGGGGCCCCCGCAGAGCCTGGTGACCTCCACAGCCCCCCTTTTATGTATTCCGTTAACCACAGAAGGGGCCCCTGCAGATCCTATTACGCCTGGTGACCTCCACAGCCCTCTTATTTATGTATTCTGTTAACTACACAGTACTATCTGTATTATTTCTTTACACTTCGGGAGTTGCCTAGAATGGTTTGTGTACACTGCATCTTCTATGCTACTAGTTTCTCTACTGAGTCACACAGCTGTAACAGGTGTTAGAGTAGATACAGTAGTACCTAACTAAACTTAAAGAATAAAAGTGACTTGGAAAAATGTAGCCAAACAATTTTTGTTACTCTAACTGCTATTGTATCTGTATTCCCTACATGTATGTAGCAATTCTGACCTTTTGTTTGTTATGTTAGGATGAATTCTGATGAATTGCACGTATGGTAGTTTCTTAAGTTTCTTAAACAACTGAACAACTTAGGAACTTGATATTGTAAAATAAGAAAGGAAGGGCCTAGATAGAGGAAGTACCAAGTGAAGGTAGAGAATAGCATGTTCTTTCCAACTTTGAGTTGTTGTATGATTCCTTTATAATTATGTATTCCAGGAATACGTAATCCTGGAATTTCCTTGGGATTTGCTGACTATCTTCATTTTATTTCTAGGCCCTTGGATTTCTGTATGCATCTGGTCTAGGAGTCAATTCTAGTCAAGCTAAGGTAACACATGGAAAAAAATCTTCTGTGTGTGTTTTCTTTTTATCTTGGAGGGAGATGTTCATATAATCAGTGATATTTTTATTTGTTAAGGCCCTGGTCTACTACACATTTGGAGCTTTAGGAGGAAATCTGATAGCCCATATGATCTTGGTAAGTAAAATCTCCCAGTTAAGTTTTTATATGCGTGCATTTCCTATTATTCCTCCTTCGTGTAAGGAAAAATCTGCTCACTGTAAGCTGTGTGCCACTGTGGATTTAAATGAACCAAGTATATATCCCTTTTCACTTAAAGCAAAACGATATCTGCCTTAGTTGTTCTAAGCTGATAAAAATAGTGAAAGCCAAAGATCTTGGCAGAAGATGCAGTTTCAAATGATGTTGAGATTTAAGAGAAAACATATTGCATTTAAGTGGAAAGATGTTTAGGTTTTTACCTGTAAGTTTGTCCTGGAGTAATACCTGCAGTTTATTGGATACACTTAGCCTTTTGAATGGTATCAGTCAATTGCTTTTAATGGTTTTGGAATTGTCTCGTGACTTTCTTTTAGCCTGTTGTCTTGTCAAAACTTGTTCCAGTAATGTGAAAACTTTTGTTTGTAGTGTGGCAGGTAGTGAGTTGTCAAATGAGTGCCATCTTTGTTTTCTTCTTAGGGTTACCGTTACTGGGCTGGGATAGGAGTCCTGCAAAGCTGTGAATCTGCTCTCACTCACTATCGACTTGTAGCTAATCACGGTAAAAGCACTTTTTACTCAACTAATATTTTTGAATGATATAGAAATACCTAGAAAGTCTCCTTTTGTCAGCATTAGAGAATTATATTTTTACACTTCTAAGTTATCAGTTTGGTTCTGAATTGTAAGGGTTTTTTTACCTCTATTTTATAGAAATGAATTTAATTCTTAAACAGTGTTTCAGTAATTTATTCTCTGTAAAAAAAAAAAAAAAAAAAAAAAAAAAAAAAAAAAAGATCTCTAATGGTTACACGAAATTGCAGTATAGTATTTGTATTGAGAAAAGCTGCCTGAAAGTTTTACGTATCTGTTTTCTAGTTGCTAGTGATATTTCACTGACTGGTGGAACTGTGGTTCAACGGATTCGCTTAGCAGATGAAGTAGAAAATCCAGGAATGGCAAGTGGAATGCTGGAAGAAGACTTGATTCAGTATTACCAATTTGTAGCAGAGAAAGGAGATGTACAAGCACAGGTAAAACTTAAGTTCATTTGATATTTTGCAGGAGTTTTGGGGGATTGTATGAAAAGTTTTAGAAAGCTAACGCTCTAATATCTCTCTCAGTATTTCTCAGCAATCAGGTTGATTGACATTTCCCGATTATCTTTTGTGAGAAGGAGCTTATATTGTAGCATGCTTAAGATAGGACTTTAAGAAAAGCAAATATCTGTGGAAAAATAGATCCAAAATATTATCACTTCTGTATCTTAGAGAAGATGATATTGGAGTTCATGGAAACCAATCAGACTAGTTTAAGAATAGTTTTACATGTTGTAAGGGAAGTCTTGATCAAAAGAACTGGCCTTGTGAAAGAGCCTCAGTTTCTTACTGCTTTGTTTTTGTAATATTTCTGCATGGTGCCAGCTAGACCTCTTCTATGTGTAACACAGGTTGAGGGGAGAACACTGCAGGCCAACTGTCATAATTTAATTCTCAGCTAAGACTTAAGAATTGTGTAGAATTGAAATGAACAGTCTTTTTTTTTTTTTTTTCTAGGACAGTCACTTTTTATTATTCTCCATTAATTCTCCACTTCTCTTAGCATAATATGGAGGAAATGGGTTTTGTATTCTGTCTTTGTCTATATTATCTGTGTTTCTAAGAAAGTAAATTTCCTATGGAAAAGTGATTTATTTGTACTGTACCCTTTATGTTTAGGTTGGTCTTGGACAATTGCACTTGCATGGAGGAAGAGGAGTAGAGCAAAATCATCAGGTAGCCTTTCTGTGTATCTCCAGTGTGTATTACAGTTATAGAGTGGGGTGGAAATAGTGTAGCTAAGAACACAATCAAGCAGAACTTTTACGTGCCATAAGGTGTTTAATGTCTTCAGTAAAATTTAATTTTGTGTTTAATACAGTTAGCTTAATGCTAGTCTTAGAAATGAGGAAGTAAAAATACAAAGATGAGTTTTTCCACTAAATGTTATCTGAAATTGGCTGAGTTTCTGCATATGTAGTAGGATCTTCATGGTGGACTTTGTATACATCAGCAATTATATTCTAACTCACATGAATTTGAAGAGTAGAGCACTTCAATAGCCAAAATGATGTGACTGAAATACTACAGTTAATAAATCTGTTTAGAAAGCGAAACTTCTGCTGTCATAAGCTAGCCTAGCTATTGCTCGTAGAAGTTAAAATAACTATCTTCTGAAAATATATACTGAAAAACTAGAGAGCTGAGTGTGCTGTTCTGAGGATTATTTCAGACTCTGCTACTGACCACAAATTATGTAACAGCAGCCACCTTAAAAATGGCTCATCATAAGAGTTTAAAGAATATGTTCAGTGGTCAGAATGAGTATACCCAAGCTTATATACCTGTATAGCTTGTGTTCAGTAGCAGTTTTTTTCTCTGCCTATTGGAATACACTGAGTGGGATTGCTGCTCAGTATTGAGATTTTATATAGGGAGCTCCATTAAATAAGGCAGGATTGATAAGCCTTTTGCTCAGAAGAACCTGCAAGCCTGACAATTGTGCTTGTGCTATATTTTGCAAGAAAATACTCAGATCATATATCAAGGTAACTAAAATACTTGTTTTCCTTTCTCCAGCGCGCATTTGAGTACTTCAATCAAGCAGCTAATGCTGGCAACTCACATGCCATGGCCTTTCTAGGAAAGGTAAATATTGAACACTCAAAAATAAGACAATTGTCTGTTTCGGTTGAATAATAGCATTTCCTATCTCCTGATTTTTGTGTAGTCTCAAACTGGAATGCTGGAAGCGTCAACTTTGCTAGTTTTAAACTGAGAGTAGCAGTTTATTATGTCTAGTCTGTTTTCTATTTCCTCTTTCACTTTTGGAAGGTTTGTTTTCAGTGAATAGTGCTTGAACTAGACCTTTAAAAGTAAGAAATGAGTGTCTAGATAGTTAACTATGGTTTAGCAAATGTTTATTCCAGGAAGAAAAAAAAAAAGATTTCTTATTCTGTACTGGAAACAGAGGTATCTAAATTAGTTTCCAGTAGGTTTGTATCAAAGCCTGAATCTGTCTGCAGAGTGGACCTTTATATCAGTTTTCTGAGACTTATTTCCTTCTTAAATTCAAATTGGAATGAGAAGGTGCTATTTGTGGTGTGAACACCTTTCTTCTTAGAAAGGTATTCAGGTCACTTGCCTGAGATCTAGATTATCAGCTACCTTTACTCTGTATGAGGAGCTAAATCCTTATTATTCAATGTGAGCACCCTATAAGATTAGGCAGCAGTGTACAGTAGCTCTGGCTTACCTTCTTGAGGTTCTCACTGCACTGGAGATTAAAAAACTCATGAAAAAAAGAGTATAGTGTGCTTATCAAGGCACCTGACATAAGAGATTGCAGTTTCCTGCTTTCAGGGCTGTTTGAATACATATCTAATAAATGCTTGAATTGAATTAGGCTAGGAACAGGGCCTAGCAACCAATCCTTGTTTTCAAGAGTATTTTACATGCTAGTATAGTTTAACTTCCATTGGTCTTAGAGGACTTTTTTGCCTAATTGTGTTTCTCCACACTGGATCAGAAGTGAAGAATATTATTACTCAAAGCTTTTAACTTTATGGATAGTTCATTCTTCATTGGAATCTAAACCCTCTGAATCTGAAGTTATAGCATAATACATGTATTCTGCTTTGGTGTAAGTTCTTTATTTCATAATAAAATAAATAGAGTTGCCTAATGTTACAGTGCTTCATGATGTCCACAGAAAATTAATTTATTTGAGTAGTCATCAGAAATGATTTTTTTTTTTTCTTTCAGATGTACTCAGAAGGAAGTGATGTTGTACCTCAGAATAATGAAACAGCTCTTCAGTATTTCAAGAAAGCTGCTGATATGGTATGATTATCTGCTTGCAAGAAATACAGCATCTGCACTATGGAAGTTGAATAGCTCAGAAATATTACTAATGCCTTTTTGCACGCTTATGTATGTGTACAGCTACTCCTGTCCTAGGCTGCAGTTTAACTAAATCCTGAATGTCAAGGACCCTGGAGACTGTTCTGATACTGGTCCTCTTGACTTGATAATTTGCTACCTTCACTAAAAGTTTCTGATATGCGCCATTACCTTCTACAGTTCTACTTACAGTTCTACGTGCTTCTAATTCTGTAGTGATGCTGGTGATTAACACAGGACCACCAGCAATCTGCCTCAATTTAAGACAGATTCTTAGAGCTTTGCTAATTGTTTGGGAGTTTCTATGGCATTCAGAATGCTTCAAACTTGGAAAAACTAAAGATGAATAAGTTACTAATGCTCTAGCTTCCTATGGGTGAGTGTTCAACATTTTGAAAATGCACTGTGGACTTTCATAACTAGCATTAAAAGTTTTTTCCTGTTTTAATCACCTATGTAGCTATTGAGTAAAATTTCCCAGATACGCTATTTTCTTCTTAAATAACTATTGCTTAATAAATTTGTTTTGCATGTTTTCATCTATTTCAGCACTACTTGTTTTTGCATTACTAAAGAGCTGCAAAATTTGAGAAATTTAGTTGTAGGCTTGATTTTCTTTACAGAATTCTATTTTTTTGCTTCAGGGTAATCCAGTTGGGCAGAGTGGGTTAGGAATGGCTTATCTCTATGGAAGAGGTGTTCCAGTGGTAAGTTTTTGATGGTCATCTTTCTAGGTGTAGTGGAAATGTTAAGTCATGGCCTGAATCAGTGGTTGAGCACCTGGTGGGAAGGGAGGGTCAACCCAGGGGAGCTCAGGTGCAAGCAATGCACCTCACTGACTGGAAGAGGTGGAGCCAAGATCCACCCCTTCCCAGACCTCATTTAAGGGTTGACAGTGAAGGTGAGGGTGTCTCTTGCTGGAGATCCCTGCTTACCTGAGCTCTTTTTCTGCGTCTGTGGCTGCTGCATTTGGGTTTGTTCTCATTTGCTGTAGCCAAAGACTTTGCCACCCCGCTATTATCATCCCAGTATAGTATTACACTAGTCATAGCTGATTGTGCTGATTTTGCAACTTCTTGCTTTCTACAAGCTCTTTCTCTAGAGAGGAGTACTGTAGAACACTTACTTGTGGAGAATTGTATTGCTCTGAAAGCTTCGTGGAGAAACTTTTAATATAAAAATAATAGTAATTCACTGAAGGGTTAACAACTCTTAAACATGTTCTAAGTTCCTTCTAACAAGTTTGAAAATACTGCCAGAGCTGCTAGAGAAGTGGGGCAGTGTGAAAGTTTTGCTGGAGATTTAAACTTAGCTTTAATTTTCTTGTGAAGCAAAGCAAGCCCTAACTGCCCCCAGTTTTATCTCTTGTGACAGTGGAGGAACGCCTTGAGGCTTTTAATTAGTTCTTTGGCCTCATTGCATTACCAACACAGAGGTCTCTTTTTCTGTCAAGTGTTATATTTTTAGTATATAAACAGGTATTCATAAATTATATTTAATTTATATTAATTTATAAATATAAATATAATATATATATTATATTATATTATATATATATTATATGTATATATTATATATTATATTATATATTATATTATAATATAATAATATATAATACATATATATTATAATATATAAATATATTTATAAATAAATATATTTAATTTTCCAAGTTGAGGAAACAAGTTGCTTGCTTTTGAAACAGCACAAAAAATCTCTTGAACTATAACTATTTGTGGCAACATTATGTGTGGATGCCAGCTTTCATTTGGCCTCTAGAGGTTCCTGCCAAACTCAATCATTCTATGTGATTCTTTAAGTTGTATCGTCCAACCCACATGCTGCAGTAGGACTTCTTAGAATAAATTGCTTGGGACCATCTTCAACCAGCCATCTTTTGAATATCTCCCATATCTCCATCTCTTGGCAACCTGTTCACTTGTCAGTCAGAATGTCTTGTATGTCTTATTTTTATATCTTAAGCCTGTAGCTGTTTTATTTTACACACGTTCTCTCTTTATTTAAATTGTGCTATATTGCAAGGCTCTAATGACTGGATCCAATTTTCCTGCAGAACTATGAGCTAGCTCTGAAGTATTTCCAGAAGGCTGCAGAACAGGGATGGGTTGATGGACAACTTCAGCTGGGTTCCATGTATTACAGTAAGTGGCATCAAAATAATTTGCCAGGTATAAACAACTGCCATTTCAGTATCTGTTCACTAGGTGGCATTAAAGGTGAGGATATACTGCATGTATATTGCAGTGTTACTAGACTGCATTTATGTTTTTTTCCTATTTGTTTTTCTCCCCACTCATTTATGTACCTTTCTGTAATGTTTTGTAGCGATTGTGCTGTATTTCATACAACTTTGCCTGTTACGAGGAATGAATAGCAATGACTTAATATTTCTTTTAGATGGTATTGGAGTCAAGAGAGACTATAAACAAGCTTTGAAATATTTTAATTTGGCCTCCCAGGGTGGCCATATTCTGGCTTTTTACAATCTGGCTCAGATGCATGCTACTGGCACTGGAGTGATGCGTTCTTGTCATACTGCTGTTGAGGTAAGGTCATCCGCTTATAATGCAAGTCCAATAGTGTTAACTTGCAAACGATTGGATACAACTATGTCAGTTTACCTAAGATATGTCATACTTAAAATGCATTGGTGACTGCAGAACCAAGGCTATCATAAGGGAAAGTGTTAAATTATTGAATTGCTTTGTATCTCATGAGAAAAACCTTTAATTTTTATGTTGCTGTGATGTGACATTTGTTTTCTTAGCTCAGAAGAAAATCAGATGAATGTAATACACACTTGAGCATTTAAGTACTGATTTTTTTTTTTCATTTAGACATAGTTTCAAGTGTACAATTTAAGCTGAGAAATAGGAAATTTTTTTTAAAAGCTCTTGTTCAGTATATTTCTGAGTAAGCAGCTGAATCTTGGTGTTTTTTACACACCAGGATTTACTTAGGAATCCATATACTCTGTATCTTGAAGTTTAAGCCTATCTTAAGCAGTGAATTTATCGATTGAGATTTTCCTGTGAAATGCAAATGCTTTTAACAGGTGTTTGAATGTTCAAAGTTTACCTCCTGTAAAATACAAATTTCTGAAGTTCCTCACAGACTTCTCCCTCTTCTTTATTCCTCTGCAGTTGTTTAAGAATGTTTGTGAACGAGGACGCTGGTCTGAAAGACTTATGACTGCATACAACAGCTATAAAGATGGCGATTCAAATTCTGCTGTTGTTCAGTATCTTCTTTTGGCAGAACAAGGCTATGAAGTTGCACAAAGCAATGCTGCTTTCATACTTGATCAAAGTAAGGACTCCAACTCGTTCTCAGAAGGTTTTTTGAGCTCACTTGTAATAGTCCTGTTAGTAGAACTTTAGAATTCTTGAAGGTCTATCTTGTTCAGTTAGTGCTTCAATGGAACTTTTGTCACCTTTCCTCCTTTTCACACTGGAAAATTGGTAGTCTTTTTACCTCTATAGCTTTCTAACCTTTAAGTCAGGAAACACTTAAATTTTGACTTCTGGGATTTAAGAATAGGGTAGTGAGTGTTTTTTCAAAGGGGCTTTAGTTACTCATCTTTACATAAGCTAAAGCTGACACAGCAGAGGTATCAGTTGTGGCTGGGACATAGCATCTTGGTCTGGGTTAAAATTTCAATTATTATTATATCTATAAATCTACATCTCAATTCAAGATTAATGTTAAAACTGTTAAATACACTTCATACAGAGAATCTTTTAACTGTAAGGTAGTATGCCTGAAACCATATTCACACTCCAAGTGAAAAAAATTGAGACCTTTGAGGTAAAACCATACAGTTTGTTCATAACTTGTGTGTGGGGTGAGATGTAGAGGAAAAAAAAACAAAACATAAAAATGAATGTATTTCTTACTGATTTCAGACCCGCTGAATCATGTTTGGGCAATAGCACACTTAAATTTTTAATCTTCTTACATGCTGCATATAAGCATTTGAGGACAGCTAGGGGTGTGTGTGTGTGTGTGTACCAGGTTCTCACTTAACTAAATTGATTTCCTTTCTAGAAGAAGCTAGCATAGTAGGAGAAAATGAAACATATCCACGAGCATTGCTTCACTGGAATAGAGCAGCTTCTCAAGGTACGTTTGGTATGGTAACAATTCCAGTTACATCAGATGTCATGAAGCAAGGAAGGGGAAAAAAGCTTCTATTTTGTTCAACATTAGTCATATTCCACGAGAGCTTGTGGCTGTTCTTTATTCCACTGGTAGCCATAAAGTTATTGCTTCATGACTGTAGACATATTGCACTCTGAAGTCCTGGAAAGTGTAAAAAAATAAAAATTAAAAAAAAAATGTAGAATGCATTGCTCTTGCCATTCCACATGAAATTATAGAGCAGTATTAAACATTGAGAAATATATATTTACTTGAATATTTTAGTTGATCCACCTTTTTAATGTAGATACAAAATATCTTGAGGATTTTGGTACTTGTCATCATTTATAAGAAATGTCATTCCTTATTGAAAGCAAGAAAAGCCCAGTGATCAAGAATGCAGCACTGTTCAACAAAGCAGAGTTTAAACTCTAGTATTGTGATCCTGTAGTAAAATACACAAATTTAAGTTTAATAATCTTATATCTCAGTAGAGTTCTCTAACCTTCACACAGGTTCATCTACATAAATGTCAGTCTATCAACTTTCTACTTAAAGGGAGGTATGATTTAAATGGAGCGTAAGATTTTGTCTGAAAATATTTAGACAGTGCTCTTTTTTACTAGAAATATTCAGTTACCAAGTGATTATCAGAGACTTCAGTTTGTTTTCATTATTTCTGTTTTAAAAACAATTCTTTAGTCCTTAATGACCATATAATAAATGAAAAGTTTTTTTACTTCAGTGACTATGGAGATTACATAGCTTTTCAATTTGTACTGGTAATAGAAATATTGGTAGGGTTACTGGGAGAAGTACTTTCTAGAAAATAGAAGTCAGGGTTGTCTAAACCTGAGTATTCCTTTTAAAAATCTGTAGTGAGAAAGGCAAAAAAAGAGAAAATATTACTTTATGCAGCGTGCATAAAGCCCGTAGTGAAGCTTCAGGTAAAATTGAAAGGCTTACTTTGACTAGATGTTTTATCTGTTATGATGTTTTTTGTTTCTTTGTAGGATACACAGTTGCAAGAATTAAACTTGGAGATTACCATTTCTATGGATTTGGTACTGATGTTGATTATGAAACAGCATTTATTCACTATCGACTGGCATCAGAGCAGCAGCACAGTGCCCAAGCGATGTTCAATCTGGGCTACATGCATGAGAAGGGATTGGGCATCAAACAGGTGAGTGAGATGTAAGCTGATAGGCAGATTCATTATGGTACATTTACTAATATTAAAATCCCTAGTCATAGTGGACTTCAGCCACTATGTAGTCACTTAGCAGGAATTTGCATGCCTCAGTACAGCCTCCCTTAGCAATTACAGAAATATATCCATTTCATGCTTCTGTGTGTGAGGAAGTAAGGTATAAGCAGGGAAAAAATTGCCCTTAATTGTGAAGTTTGGCAAAAGGGTAACTCATATTTGCATCCAATTTTGTAATGTTTTCAAGACTTCAAAATATAATGAAAGAAATCAAAATCAATTCCAGATTCAGGCTATTTCTGCACAGGATTGCTTCTACTTATAACTCAGTGCTTGAAAGTATATGGAGCTCTTCTTTTCAAAATATCATGATATTGAAAACAAATGAACTGGTATTTCAGAGGATATGAACAATGTGATTGTTAGATGTAGCTTTTCAAATTAGGCTAGACTGCAGTTTGCTTTACAAAATACTAAAAGAAGGCAGCGCATTTAGTTCCTATAAGAAATGTATCAGATCTTAGAATCTTTTGAATTGGAAGGGACCATTAAAGATCATCTAAACCGACTCTTCTGCAGTGAACACATTTACACCAAGATCAGTCTGTGTCTAGGGACAGGGCTTCTGCTACATCTCTGGGCAACCTATTCCGGTGTATTTTACAAAAAAAAAAACACTTCATCCTTATGCCCAGTCTTAATCTCCTCTTTTTTAGTTTGAAACCATTTCCCCATGCCCTATCTCAAGGGACCCTGCTAAAGAGTCTGTCCCCTTCTTTCTTCTAGCCCTCTTTTAGGTAATGAAAGGCCACTATCGTGTCACCCTGAAGCCTTCTCTTCTCCAGGCTGAACAGCCCCTAAATCAACTAAAATGTACAGAATCCTTTACATTCTCTTACATATAATAATGTAATATAACATATAATCAGAATAATGAAATTTGTATTTGCATACTAATTCTGAGCAACCTACCTTACCTTAATGGAAATAGCTAATATAAATAAGGAAAGTGAGCACTGAGAATGTCTAGACAAGAAATATAGTCTATAAAACCAGTCTTGGAGATTTTGAATACCTAGCTACTCTTTGCTTGCTGTGTCCTAAAAGTTTAGATTCATAAGATGAGAGAGAATGTTGTTTAGGATTGACAAAAAAGACTGGAACAGGGTTGGATTAGGATAGTCTAAAAAAAGACAGACTGAATTTTGAGTCAAGAGATATTTTGTTATCCTTTCCTAGAATGGAAACTACTGGATTTTGAATGTCTCCTTCAAATAACTCAACTGAAGTCATGATTTTAGCATATGTTGTCTGCCATTGAAGTCTGTTCTTTCACTGGAGGGCTGTGGATGGGTCCTTTATTGACTTCTAGCATTGCAATATCTAACAAATTGGGAATTTTCGCTATTGAATGAAGTGTTGTGTAATTCTATTCTATCTCATATTCATACCATTAAGATTGCAATCAATTCAGAGCTGGGAAAAATGATCTAATTGCTGCACAACTTCAGCTCAGGTCATTGTTGATTCAGGATAGTCCTGAATAAGTATGATACTTCTTCCAAACAGCTTATGCATTATTCACCATTTACTTACTGAATAAACAGTATTTCTAGCAGATAGGATTCTGTATCGTATTTTCTCAGTATGGATAGCTTTGAGATTCATTCTAGTTCAAAGCCAATTATTAAACCCCTTCAGAAATTTCACACACATACTGCTATTCGTGTATTCACTGGTATTGTCCAATTTGAGTCTGCATATCAGAATGAAAACTATATTCTTATTTTTAACAGCATCAAGTCTCTTATGTTAACTTTTCCATGGTGCTCTCTAGGATTCTGTGTAATCTTAGTTCTTTACTTGTATTAAGACACTTGAGCATTTGCAGCTCTTTCTCATCTATCAAGTGAGAGGGAAGAATGTATAAATACAACTAATAACTTCCTAATTGGAAATAAAAGTAATACATGATTAGGATCCTTTGTATGCTTATTTCGTTTATACTGTCTTAGTATAAGGAAACAAGGAAATTCAGGCAGACTTCCCAGGCTTGAAGAGTAATCGAGTTGTTTTGGGGTTCATAGGTACACTGAAAAATCAATTTATTTCTGTGTGTATCAAAAAAACTAAGTTTTTCTGTGTTAACAAATAGAAAGCAGTTGAGGAGGAGCTAAGGTATTTAGCTGCGTGTATCCTCTGTTCATGATACAGTCACCTTGTTCCAACTAGCTCAGTAGAGAAGGCTAATTTAAGCTTCTCTAAAATTGGCTGGCTGTTGATGTTCATGTTTTGCCACACAGCTCTCACTTAGGCATGTCGGTTTACAATAAGAAGTAGAATCTAATTTGGAATGTGTTCAGAAATGGTTAGAAGTTGCAGGCTTTCTGCAGGAGGCGTGCTGTACTATAGCTGGGAGGAGTTGTTGCTATGTACTCCTACATGGCTTCTGTTTTCTTACTCTTTCTCATCTGGTGTGGTGTTGCATACATAAAGTATACTCAAGTTGTTGTCTAAATATAGGCTTTGTTTTACAGTGCATGGGTTGAATTTATTAATATTGATCTCTTTATTAGCTTCAATTCCAGCATCAATTGTGCTAGCTTTATCCTTGGATGTAAGCTTCTACTTGTGTATTCAAAGATGACCATCCCTCAGGAAAAAAAAGGAGGGCGTTGTACTTGAATGGTTTTTGTTTAACTCATCCAAGAAAAAAAAACATTTTCAAATGACAGCATGTATTTTCATGTAGAAAAAGCTCTAGATCTTATAACTTCTTGAGTTCTTTAGAACTGATTTTTGTATCTTTGTAATTGTAGGATATTCATCTTGCAAAACGATTCTATGATATGGCTGCTGAAGCAAGCCCAGATGCCCAGGTTCCAGTCTTCCTAGCTCTTTGCAAGCTTGGAGTGATATACTCTATGCAGTATATACGAGAAATCAATGTAAGTAGAATTAAAAAGAGAAATGTTTACAACTCAGTCTTCTTTTAAAAGAATAGATACCTTATTTGAGCAGAAGTCTCATGTGAGCCTTAAAGTAAATTTTTCTTTTTTGATGTTGTCTTTTAAAGTTGTAGAAGCTGCAGTTCTTATCTGTGCAATAGTGGGAAACTGAGAAGAGCCTAGTCAGTGCTGTTCAGTGCTATTCATCCCTTGAAGAGAATATCCCAAACCTATTTGACTGCTTCTAGCCAAGCGTCTGATGTTAAAACTGACCACCTGTTACATTGACTGCTTAACAGAAAAGAGAGTGTTTTGGTTTTTTTTTTTTTTTTTTTTTTTGTAGCCCCAATTCTTTTGCTGCTTTATATTCAGTTGTAACACTCCCACTTAAGTCATGTTTGCTTATATTTGGCAGTTCAGTTATCATACAGAGTTTCTGCTTAATGATGAAATTGAGTTTAGGTGATTTTTCTCCATATGCTGTCTGAAATATTCTTCAGTATTCTGAGATCTTACTATCTTTTGGATTGCTTTACAAATTCAAATGATAGGAAAGCTATTTCCTCTTAGAGCAAATTTGATTTCAAGCAATCCAGGTAAGACTGGAAATCAATAGTCTGAAACTTTCAAGAGTGAACAACTGAAACTTTTAAAATCAACTGAGCAAATAATCAGAGCTCACAGAAGCTACTACACAGAACACTGGTATTCAAAGTTTTAGATCTACAGTCAATAAGTTCATTAACAATGGCTCTAGTACAAACAGTGTCACTGTAGGAAAACATGATTATGTTGGCTACAGCTTATGCAAGTCGTAGTCTGATAGAAAGGCAGTTCACATGACTAACAATGAAGTGTTTTGGCTGGTAACTTCCCTGTAAGTTATCTACATGAATCTCAGTGTCATATAACTTAATTATCCTTGAACTTAGTGTTCCATTGTTCACGATAGTCTGCAGATGCTTCCCTATTTGGCTGGACTGAGTTCATTTCCTCTTTGTATGTAGCATTTGTGCCCCTCTCTTCAAGACAACTACTATAAGAACAGGGTACATAATTTAAATTGTTTGTATTTGCTGCATGTGTGAAAACTACAAAGCTGTGTGTCAGGAACGGTATCTTTGGAAATAGCTCCTTCTACAGAGATTGCTTTTATTGGCATTTAACTCCTGAAAATTGAGGATGGCATTGTAATTATTATTTTTCATTCTCAGAAATAGAGGGGAAAAGTAGCAGTTCTAAAACTTCAGTAGCTTGTACATTAAAAATATTAGAAGTCAAATATAAAACATCTTCCTGTTCTTGTTCTCTGACGTGATAATGTGGACTTCTTTCTTAGTTAAGGGAAGTCTTCTCACATATTGATATGGACCAGCTGCTTGGGCCTGAGTGGGACCTTTACCTTATGACCATCATCACCTTGCTTCTGGGAACAATTATAGCTTATAGACAAAGGCAACATCAGGCAATTCCCAGACCAGCAGGACTACGACCAGCTGTGCCTCAACAAGAGCCACCACCTCCAGAGCATCAACCACCACAATAGCAACAAGGGCCTCGGTAAAAGAACTGGATTTTTCCAAGAAGAACAACTTTCATTGTGATTTAGGACTTCAAATTAATGGTCCCTTCCATAAAAGAGGCACAGAGAAGTTAATAAGGATTAAAGTATGAAAGCTGCTTAGAATGATGCCTTTTTTCAGGGATAAGAAATTTCTTCTGAAACTGATTTGAATGTTATTTCAGTGCCAATGGAATAACACTATGGCTTTTTTCATGGAAACACAAGTGCGCTACTACAAAAAATGTTGCCTGCTGTATCTAGTTTCTCTTTATTCGAAGTCCTTTTCATCTTAGAGAGAGAGAGAGAAGGCTAGCATTAGAAGATTTTTGCCTGTCTGATAGCAGCTGCCCTATAAAAATAATGAATTTATGGCCAGTTTCATTCCAAGAAGCTGAACTGTATTTGAAGTCCAAAACAGTTGGAGCTCTATGAATTCATATTCTGATCTCCACCTCAAGTATATCTACAATCCTTATTTGATTTATTTCTTACTCTTTGGTCTTCTATGCTTGAAGATGCTTCTTGAATGGTTTAATCTGGATTATTTGTAAGTTCTGTAAAACTAAACCAGCAAATATGTAATTGCATTTGTGCTTTTTTTTTTCCAGTATTTTCCCTCATTATCATCAAAGTAGACAGTTGTCAACAGTTAGTATATAGCCCAGGAGGAGAGTTGAAATAGATAGGGTTTGTAAAACTAATTAGTTGAAAACTCTGCAGGCCCGGATCTCACATCCTTCTAAAAAGTTTTTTGGAGCCTCTTAACTTGCAATCCTTAGTAATGTAAGGAAAAGTTAGTAGTATCTTTAAATAGTGTAACCTTGTTGTTACAGACATGCCAAGTCTATTTACATTGCAGAAAGCAGCAGAGTTAGTGTGGGCACTGAAGAAAGAACAGAACCATACGCCTTCTTGGTTTTAAGTAGAGAAAACCTTGTATTTTATTTCCAACAATGCTTCATGTTATCTGCACTGTAAGAAGATCCTCTTGCAGATGAAGTGTAGTATCTTATGTGCATCTGTTTAATGCATCCGCAGCGAAAAAATAGAAGGGTCCCAAAGGCATGTACTTTCTACAGAAAGGTGTGGATTTAAGCCAGTGATGCTACAAGTTCAGTTAACTGATTAAAAAATCCTGTGTTAAATCACAGCAGTGGCCTACCCTTTTTGTACTGGGCATACATAAGAAAGTCAGCCAATGTTTGAGTAGCTGTACAACCTGAGGATCCCTGTAACAAAATCTGAAGACAGCTAATGTTATTGACTCTTGACACCACCAAGTTAGTGTTGGCCTTTTTTGGAGTATAGAGAGTATGTATGACCTGTGGGCATATGTTTCTAGACTGCAAGAAGCTAGTGACAGTTTGTCATTGAACTACAATTTCAGAATATGAGGTTGGAAAACAGTATCTTAAGTGTAACAAATACAGATGTTTGTGCTCTTGGCAAATGAGTTAAGTACCTATTTCTGTGCTAGCATTTAAACTCCTGAATACGCTGTCCTGTCTTAAAGTAGAATGAAATACAAAGATAAGGCTTTAGCTTCTCTCTGACAAAATCTACTTCATTCAAAGGGTTAAGAGCTTTCTTTCATATACTTTTTTCAGTGCGTTGGCAGCTTCAGTGCATTGGCATAGACTTTGATCTGTTTTTATACTTAATGCAATTGTTGCATAATATATCTGTAGTTTGGGAGAGAGGGAAAGAAAGATGCTATTCTGTGAACTGAAACGTCATGGATGACTTAATATTAAAATAGAGGTAGAGCTTCTCAGTACTTGAAAATGTTTCTTCTGGTTATGTGGAGACAAATCCATTGTTGTAGTTTGATGGAGGGTTGCAGCATGTGGCAGAGGAATGTTTTTGTTTCAGTCTTTTTCATCATTGTCAGTTGGAACAGTATTGAACTGAAATGTAGAGTCTGGAATGTACAGCACTTCCCAGTTGCATTTCTGAGGTACCTGTGACTTCTGAGCACTTCTTCTGACCTCTTTCTTTTTGCCTCTGTCACCTAATAGTTCTTTTCTAGCTCAGCATGAATAAATTAAAGATTATATGGGAAATGTTTTCCAGTTAACTATCACTGATTCGTTGATCTCTTAGGATGTTTAATAATTTTGTTAATGCTTTATTAAAATGTTTTTGTTGTTTTTATCTGCTAGAACTAAATTCTAAAAGCTCTGTTTGCATGAGACTCTCTCATTGTTGCTATGTGACAGTCTTACATCTAGCTTTTCACTGAACTGATGCATTTTTACAGCTAAGAAATCAGCGGAAGAAAATGGCTGGAGATCAGCGAATTATTCCATTTTACAGAACTGCTTTTTGAAGAAGCAATAAGGAAGTCTTTCTGCTTTTTTCCCTGCTTTCTACCAAATTGCTACCACTAACTTTTTTCAGATGACATTCATTTGAGTGAAGTGGTAGTAGTAAAGAAGTACTTACCAGGAGTAATAGCAAGTTAACTCAGGGATTAAAGAAATGAATACATTTTCTAAACCATTTGTCATACAACATCACTTCAGTTTCTGAGACAATCCCTTGCTACTCTACTCTGAAACTTGCATTTTGAGAGAAATGTGTTTAACTCTTACTAGCAATATGTTTCTTGTGTGCTTGGTTTGTCAAACTGCTTTTTTCCCTGAGGAATTGGATTGCTCAGTTGTTTGCGGTGAAGTGCTCTTCCCTTTTGGTAATAGATTGTCCTATCGCTTGTATGCAGAATTATTTTAGAAGGGATACTTAATTTTAAGATAAGCATTTTTACTTATCTGAAGTGTTTTTTGAATGGAAAAACTGTATTCTTTGTGATGACTTAGGTCAAATAGGCATGCTCTGGCCTTCCCAGACACCTGCTGTTTTCTCCCTGAAGGGAAAATAACAACTATAAAGAGCAGTAACTATTGTCAGTGGGAGTTCTGTATGCAAGAAAACAGTGGAAAGATGTGATGGGAAATATTTTTCTACACCTGCATCGTTAAGTAAGCACATCAGCTGCTTCAGCTGTTCTTGCAGTCTGAAAATAACATGAAACTGTTGAGAAAACTAAGATTCTACTTCTTCCCTTTGAGATTTGCCCCAGGGCTTAATCTATCAAAACAATTTTCCTTGCTTTGTATGTCTGTTGTAGGAGAATCTAAGTGCAGGTAAAACCTTTGATATAAATATCCCAGTGAGACTCCTGAAGCAAACTTTATTTACTTCTTAGTCATCTTCCATGAAACATCAGCTGCTCTTATTAAACTTAAAAGTGTAAAAAATAAAAAAAAAATAAAAATAAAAAAAATAAACTATCAAATATTCTTCTTGGAGAAGAGCATTAAATTGTGGGTTGTGAAAGGACTTTTAAGACTATGCATTATTTAGTTTCCACCTACTTTATGCTAGTTTTGGCCTTTAAGGATTATATTACAGGGGGTCGTAGTCACCTTTGCAAGTTGCTTTATTTTTAGATAGGCAACAATAAACTGAAATTTTATTTTTGTTTCAGAGAATATTAAACTAAACAAAACTTACTTTGGTTTGAGAACTACTGGAAATGCATATGGCATAGGATTCCCCCCTCAAATAGTCCTTTGTTTTTATCGGCTGCAGTTCTTTAAAGAGTCTTGTAGGACTTTTGTAAATTTATTTTGTATTTAAAATCAGTATAAAGGCTGGTCAAATGTAATATAATTGTGTAAACAAATTCTGTTAATAGAAAGATGTACAGATTCATTTTGTACTGTATCTTTAATCTTGTGAAATAAAGATACCACTTGTGTGGTTACGTTCAGTGTTTACATTGCTTATGGTAACAGAGGATGTTAACTGTAAATCATTTATTTTCCACTACTGAATGCATACCTTCTTATAAGGATACTCATTTCACTTTTATTCCTCTTCAAAAACAAATCGAAGTTAGTTTAGAAGGATATAGAAAAAAGAAATGAAAATTGTGCATTGTATTTTCAGATGTGCTAGCTTGTCTTCTCTGTGTGATACTTTTTTTCTAGTATATGCTGCATCTGGACTGTGTGTGGCAAGTGGGTATATGAATGTGTCTGGGGAGTGTGGAAAAAAAGTAGTTCTAAGTAGCTAAAGCTGCTGCCAGTAGCTAACAAAATGTAACTGCTGATACTAAAACCAGCTTGAGCCTGATGTACAAAACAAAGCTCACTAAGCTTGAGCTACAAGTTGACAAGCCTGTAAGCAAGAGATCACTCTTTTCTGTCGTGGGAGAAGTAGAAGATTCTCGTCCTTTTACTGGGGGGGAAGAAGGGGAGAGAGCTTCCTCAAAAGCTAAGCTGGAGTTCTGCTTATCCAGTTAGCGAATAGTTTGTCATCTTTACAAGGGGAAATGGTTTTAAGTTGAAACAGTGAAGATTTAGATTAGATACTGGGGGAAGTTCTTTACTATGAGAGTGGTAAGGTGCTGGAAGAGGCTTCCCAGAGAGGTTGTAGATGCCCCATCCTTGGAGGTATTCAAGGCCAGGTTGATGGGGCCCTGGGCAGCCTGGTCTAGTATTAAATATGTAGGTTGGTGGCCCTGCCTGTGGCAGAGGGATTGGAGATTCATGATCCTTGCCATCCCTTCCAACCCAAGCCATTCTATGATCTTTTCTTTACAGGAAAGAGAAGTATGTTGAATTGGAGAACCACTGTAGTTCAGGTAGCAAGTGGTAAACACAGCTTAACTTCTGTAGCATAGTCATTGGATTCTGTAGTACATCTGAGGGAATGCTTTCACCTTGAAATACATCATTGTTTGTTAGTCTGGTAAACTTTGGATTCTAAGCACAGTGATAGTTCAAGCAGTTCACTTATGGAAGTAGTTGCTCATACTTTTACTTCTTTGAAAGTGAAATTTCTGGTGTTTTTTTTTTTTTTACACTGACATTTCTAAAACTTTAAGAACAACTTTTTAAAAGTTAAAAATTCTTAAATTTATTTCACTCTTCTGACACTTTCCATGTTTCCTGTCTCAGGTTATTTCTTCTTGAAAGTCATTTTCATTTCCAATCATGGCGATAAGGTAGCGTATAAGTAGGCTTTCTAGATTTTCTATGGTATGCTGTGTCATTTCTGTGCAAGGCTCATATTGATATTGCTCTTTTTTTTTATTATTAATTGCTGCAGAATTGTTTCTACCTGGGATGTTTGCCTGCAGCCGCTAGGGGACATCAGATATCAAGCGGTGCCCCACAGGGAGATGCTCCAGAAATCAAAAATGAGAAATTCCTGTACCTTCAGAAACTGTGAAATCATGGATATCTTGAGAGGAGTTAAGTACTTGTTGGCAGGTGCCCCAGAACTTGCTTTACAAATCAAGAATTAAGTACTACTTAATTCCAAACTACTCAGTTGTGATAAGTCAGTTTAAAAGTTGCCCTCTTCTATATCTTCTACATTATTCTACTACAGTACTAAGTTAGAATTATATGTTCTTATGTTGTGCTTGAAGTGGAGAGAGAAAATAACTACACTTTTATACTTAAAAAAAAAAAGAAAAAAGAAAAAAAGAAAAAAGAAAAAAGAAACCAGTGTGGAACAGTTGCCCAGAGAGGTTGTGTCATCTCCTTGTATGGAGATATTCAAGACCCGACTGTATGCCTGCCTGTGCGATCTACTGTAGGGTACCTGCTTTAGTGGGGAGGTTGGACTCTATTATTTCTTCAGATCTCTTCCAACCCCTGCAGTTCTGTGATTCTTTTAAATTAATTTATATGCTTGGTGAATTTTCCAGTAGTTAATAATCTTCACTGTTGTTGCTATGGTGTGGGGAGGACTTAAGTTAAATTTTGATGTAGTGATTAATTTTCTCTGGTTCTTATCAACTTGATTGTTGGACTGGACAGTCCATCAGGAATAATAGCTATGCAAAAATATGTCTAAATCCTGCAGTCAATTCCAAAGTTGATTATTGGTGTATTACTAGGTTTTTATGCAATTGGACTGATCTTCACGAATAGTTTTTCGTTTGCTTTGGTTGTTTTTCTCTGAGAAACATTGCACAGACGGGAGGTGCCTATAGTAAGAGAATTCAAACCCAGTGAGATAAATGTAGTGATCTCACTATGCACAGCTGTGTTGGCTTTTTCTGCTACTTTGCTAAACAAACAGCCTTCCTGAATGTCTTACTAGGAATACGAGCTTCAGTAGAAGATAAAGGGTATAACCAGGCAGGCATTTCTTAGAAGAAGAAAAAAGAGGCTCTGAATTAACATATTGTCATATTCACTAAAATAGTTAACTGTTTTCCTACTCTGATGTTTGTATATTCAGTGAAGAGCTCCATTGAGATGCAAGAAAAAAGTTGCACGTGTGAAGTTTCTAATACTTGTTTGAGAGAGTCTAAATGTCATGTTGACTTTAAAAGCCCCTGGAACTTTGATCTTCACTTCATTTGTCACTTTTAGTTCATAAATTCATATGAAATATTTTTAAATGTTTCTGGTGTATGTTTAGCCTCATAAAACATAGCTCTCATCTATTTATATTTTGGCTCAAAACTGAAAACTTCTATGGTAAATACTGAAAATGAATAGCTGGAAGAAAATGAATCACTTTACAAACTAAAAACAAACCACTTTTTTAAACTTTTCTAATGTAGCATCTCATTAGTCCTTGGAGAGCTCTGTGGTACTGTGAGATTTTCCTGCAGCTACAGGAAGGAAGTTTTCAAGTCATATGAATGAATTTCTCTGCGGTCTTTAACAATCCTTTTGCTTCTCACTTTTACAAAAAAAAAGCATTTAATGCTTCCAAATTTTTACACTGACCGTAGCACTTGTAGCACTACTATTCTGCAATCTTCTCATTTGCTCACATCACAGCTAACTCTGTGGCTACTGATTACAGTAGTTTACTCTTACAGGACAAAACAAGGATGCCTGGGTATCTGAGCAACATCTTTCCTTCTGAAAATGCCCAATCTAGGAATGGGAAATGAAGGTGATAGCTTGTCATAATGGGAACGGCACTTTTTTGCAGTTAGTGGATTTAAACTCATCTCAGAACATGTGCTGCTTATATCCAGTCCATGTTATTCTCTCTTGAAGCACATGATTGTTCATGTTTGCCTGTGTTAGCTGAAGCAAAGACCTCTTATCCACATCCATTTGCGTACAACACAAGGAAGTCAAGCAGGTGATCTTGTGTATCTTATCTTACTGTTCTGTATAATCTCGGCCTCTGAGCTGAGGCACATGCATGAATATTCCTGTGTGGCTGTACTCCTTGGGATGTGGTATAAACAGATGAGCGAAGTACAGATTTATTTATTTGGAGGCAGGTGCACATTGGTGTTTAAAACTCTGGCTGTGCTTCAGTATGGTTCTGAGATTGGCCTCTTCTGGTGTACCACAAAGGGTTAAATCACTCTCCAGAAGTTACAATGGCATTTCCTTGCTTAACTTAATGAAATGAAATATATTTGACCCTGTGAACTGATTCAACTCAGTTAAATCTGCAGAGAAATTTGCTTGAGTATCACTGTTTTGGATGGGAATAAAGGAGCTTAAGAAGTTGTTTTTGTTTTTGTTTTTGTTTTTTTAAATGCAGTGCAGTATCATCTTTAAAATGAAATATCCCAAATATATTTAAAAAAAAAAAACTCATTACTGAGTTAAAAACAAATAAATAAATAAAAATTAAGAAGTGAGAGTGTATGTACTTAAATAGGATTCAGAATGATTCTAGCCTTTAGCTGGTCAGTACTACCATTCAGTGTTATGATCTCAAATGCTCTAACCCTGTAGTCTCTACTGTAGTCTGCTAAATTTGCCTGCAACATAGATCAGAATACCAGGAGGAGAATACTGTATTTCTATGGCTAACAGGCAACATTATGATATATATCAGAAAACTGAAGGACAAAACCTTTGTTCTTCAAATCCAAACCATCTGAAGTAAGTAAACAAGGCTCTTTGGGGGTGTTTGAATTAAAAATTAAGAAATAAAAATAAATTTTAACATCTCCTGCTTTTAGGAGAGAAAAAAAGTCTGTTCTAACTTCTCTTTTTCTATTGTGTAAATAGCAGTTTTCAACTAGAAACTTAATGTATAATTGAAATGCTCTGGTTTGAGGTTCCATGCTTTTAATCCTGGTTATGCTTAGAAAGAATCAGAATCTGTAGGATGTGTTTTACGTGCTGGTCCTTGCATTCTGGATCCCACAGGTAAATGCATTTGGAGAACAAAAGCTTAGTGAATCATCTTGCAAGTCTGAATAGAATAATGGTTAAGTATAATAACAGTTAAATGGTGTTAAATAATGGTGTTGTCTGATGCTGTGGTGAAGGAGTAATAATTGTAATGGAGTAAATAATTGAAGATAATCAAATACTCTAAACCTATAGCAATATATATAAAATACTATAAACCTATAGTTTCCCTCTATTTTAAACTGCTGAATCCAGCAACATTGGTTTACTGAAAAAGAGATCAGTGCTTCAGAGAACTTCACCTGTTGTTCACTCAAAAGTGGCATGTTACATGCAAACCTTTTTCTTTGGATGATTTTTTTTAAGTTTAGGAATATGCTTTTTGTCAACCTTTAAACCGTCTAAAATCTGTCAGTAAAAAATGTTGAGAGAGAAAAGGGCAGTCTTCTGATGCCAAGCCTTCATTACAACCTGACTGATAAGCACAGCCTGGTGCTGCTGGCTTTATAGTGTGAGGTAGGGTGATCACTGCCACTAGGACTGCTCTTGCTGGCATGCTTACAGTCTCAGTGCTGCTGAGAAAAGTTAGTCTGTAATGGCTAATTCTGATTCTGTTTGGAAAACAAAAAGAAGAAAAAAGAAAAAATGAAGCTCAAGGATTGACCAGAACCGGGAAGGGGCTGGCAGCCTTTGCAGTCCTTTAGAGCATGGATCTCTGCCAGCTGCCAACTGTGGCCCCTTTGGGAACTCCTGAAGGGCAAGCACTGGACGAGCTGAGCCAGCTGTGCCCTGTGCCCTCTGCCATGCGCCGTGCTTTACAGGGTGGCCCTGTGGTGCTGCTCCTTTCAGAATTCCTGGTGTTCTGCAACAACGCTTCTCCTCAGGTGATCTGGTTTCAAACTTAAGTAACTTTTTTTTTTCTCTTCAGTGACTCTGGTACTAATTAAGGTTGTTAACATTTGCATGATTATAGTGTTTACGGTTATTAACATTTTTCAGCTTGTAAGTTCCAATTTGCAAGGAAGCTGCCCAGTAAGTGGTGCTTCCTGAGCTCGCGGGAGCAATTCCCCAAATCAGTTGAGGGGTGCGGCTCGCGCACGAGCACCTGCGCACGTGTTTGTGCGCGGTGCCCGTGTGCATGTCCGCAAGTTCCTTTGATTAAAAGCCTTGGCGCTGAGGTAGGGTTAAAAATTACAGCCTGCATACACTCACTTGCCATCTCCCTGGGGTTCCCCACGCCTCAGGCCGGCACCAGCGCCGAGCCGTGGCCGGGGAGAGGCGGAGCTGCGGCGCCGGCGGCCAATGCGGAGGCGATGCCGCCGCCCCCGTGCCGCCGGCGAGCGCCCAATGGCGGCGGCCCCGCGCTGCCGGTGCCCCGGTGGGGCGGGCCGAGGGCCGCCCCGAGTGCGCCGCCGCCTCCTCCACCTTCTCCCCCGGCCGTGCTGTGCCGTGCTCGCGGCGGGCGGCAGCCTCGAGGAGCGGCTGCTGCACTCCCACAGGTAGGTGACTGGGGAGCGGCTGCCCGGCGCGGCAGGTTGAGGGAAGGTGGGAACTGGAGCTGGACTCAGCTCAGGTGGGCCCGGGCCGGGTGCTGGGGCGGCTGCCTCCCCCGAGCGTGTTCTCTGCTGGCTGAGCTTCCCTCGGGCACCGATCTGCTCTCGTAGAGCTGAGACTCGTCCCCCTGTATTGAGGTGCGTTTTCCTGCTGGGTTCGTGGTGCTGCTCCTCGGCACGGCCGTTTGGGTCGTGTTCCAGCCGGCCTTCCTCGTTTCCCGCACCCGTCTGCATCGCTGCTGGTGGGGAGGAGTGTTGGCAGCGCTGCCCAGTGCCCCGCGGTGTTCCCTCCGTGGAGCGCTCCCGTGCCTTTATGGCCCTGCGCTGTGTGCAGGAGGGTTAACGAGCAACGCGGGGAAACTGTCCGCATCCACCTGCCTCTCCGCTGCTCCGGGTAATTACTCTGGGTTGGGTTTTTCCTTTCTTCATTCTAAGGAACCGTGCTATGTTGTCAGTGGCTTTCTCAGGTAAAAATAGTAAGAAGGAAACAGAACTTGCTGATCATCTTTCCATGGTCTATTTCAAATACTATTGGTAAATAATAGGCCATAACTGCACAAAGTTTGTATTTCCATGTCAGGTGAATTTTTATGCTAATATATGATCAGAAACGGCTTTTAGCTGCTCGCTTGTTTGTTCTGTGAGCTGCATCCCTGTTTCTGCTGGAGCTCCACTTCTCTCTATTGATCCTCGTTTGTTCTGTTGATTCTTGTGCTGTAACTGGACGCAACTTCTCACCTTCGGGCCCATGGTATCACCTTTTTTTAGACCATAGTCTTTCAATGAAAAACAGATTTAAAAAAAAGTAAACAAACAAACAAAAAAAACTTGACACCTTCACTGAAGCTGATGTTGCTTTACAGCTACCTTCTGCATACTTCCTGGACCATCCAGTATCTTACGGTCAGTTTACAAAATTGGTTGGAGGGCAGGACATGACTCTGAGCTTCCTGATCTAGCTGTAGGTGTTCCTGCTTATTGCAAGGGAGTGGGACTAGATAGCCTCGAAGGGCCCTTTCAAACAGTTCTGTGTGTCTATATGATTTCTAGTTTTGACAAGGCAAAAATCTGGCAAATGTGAATATTTCTTTTCCTGTGAGTCATCTGATTAATTCTTGCCTTCTGTGAATTTGCATCTTGTACACTTACCAGTTTGGGCACACAAACCTCAAACTGCTGGCTGCTCATGTTCCCCAGTGTGTTTGTCTTCAGTTTCTTTTTTCTTTGCATGATGCACACTTGGGCTCTGGAGTTTGCCTTAATATTTGGCAGTTAAGCAAGTTTGTTATTAGATCAAGTTCGTGTTATCACAAAAAAACATGAAGACATTATCCTCACCTTCAATGGGTTCTATGACATGGTGTTAGCAATGCATACTGTCCTCCTAAATACGTAGTTTTCAAATGGTTGGATTGTTTCATCACCAAAAATTAGAAGGGGAAAAATTTCTACTCACAAAGTATAGCACTGGAAGTAGCCTGCCCACAGAGGTGGTGGAGTCACCATCCGTGGAGGTGTTTGAGAACAATTGGATGTGACACTGAGGGGCATGGTGGTCATGGACTGATGGTTGGACTAGATGATCTTATAGGTCTTTTCCAAACTTAATGTTTTTAGGGATCTAACTGATTATAACACAAAGTTATATTTGCTATGAATTAGATAGGATCTGTTGTATCATGCTTTGGTCAAGTGATAATCTTTGCCTTTTTCTGTATAGCATTACAATTATTTCATGATACTCCTATAAAAGTCTTAAGCACAAAGCAAGTCACAGTAGTTCCCCAGGACGTAGTACCTCATTTTGCATGCACCTAGGAACACAGCTGGCCACTTCAGTGATGAGTGGTCTTTTATAGTCCTGGCTTTTAAATTTAAAATGTGAAAACCATCAACTGACCATTAAATGTCTGAAGAGAAATGCGGTGATTTTTTTTCTTCTTAAATATTGCTCTGCATCTTGGATCTGACTGGCTGTAGCACTTACAATTCACATTCTCAGTTCTAATTAGCAACTTCCCAGCACATCTTATTAACTGCAGATCTTCCTATCAGTTCCTTGGATCTACAGTTTTGTCAGTGGCATCGTTCATGCTCTGTTGTGTGTTTGGTTTGGATAAAGGTCCAAGGGTTGCAATGTAAGGAAGTGGAAGCTGAATCTTCCCAAGGCTGATTTTGACTCCTCAGCACCCACCAGTGCTCCTTGCAGCTCTCAGGAAAGCAGTTCAGCTATTGGTGCTGTTCACTGTTGAGAAATCCAGACTGTGTGTGGGTTAAACCGTATTGTACGTGGGCTAAATACATCGTGTTTAGAGAGCTTCATTTTCAGCTATCTCAAGTCTGGCATCAGCAAATGAGGATGAGAAATAGCATTGAAATCTGTTACAAACCTCTCAAGATGTTCTGCTCTGTGAGGCTTCTGTCACCTGTTGTAGCACTGGCTTTTCCCATCAACATAGTGCTTACCAAGGCAGAACCAACCACTACGTGATCGTGGTGCTTCAGTCCTCCTGCCTTGGTGCTGTTCCTTGCAGCACCTTGGCCTCAGGCAGCTTCTGGTCTCTATGTTGCACTGAGGCTTTCTGCAAAGCAATTGATGGGTCTACACCTCAAGTACTGTGTTGAGGTTTGAGCCCCTCGCTGCAAAAAAGACAATGAAGCCTTTGAGCATAACCAGAGAAGGGCAATGAGTAAGGGTCTGGAGCACAAGTCTTAAGAGAAGTGGCTGAGCAAACTGGGGTTGTTCAGTCTGGAGAAGAGGAGATTCACGGGAGACTTTATTGCTCTGTACAACTGCCTGAGAGGAGGTTGTGGTCAGGTGGGGGCTGGTCTCTTTACCTCTTGTCCTGTCACTATTAGCTTGGAGATGGCCTTAAGTTGCAACAGGCTTTGCAGCCTTGTCTTTGAAAATGAAAGAATATAAACAGTAATTAAAAAAAAAAAAAAAAAAAAAAAAAAAAAAAAAAAAAAAAAAACACAACGATCAGGAGAGAAGTGTAATGTTACGTGTATGTAGTGTATGTAGAAGTTGAATATATGTGAGCTAATCCCCTAAGAGTGAGTGCTCTGCTGTTCATAAAAATTCATAAAATACCCAATGACAAAATCAGATGGTTTTTGTTTTCTGATTTCTTAGTATGTTTTCTTTGCAGTCCAACCATGCTGGGTAGTACTGTAAAGGATAGCAATTTCTGCTAATGTATATAATAACTTTACAACCACTAACCTCAAGGGAGGAGTACCTGTCTGTGTGTGCTTTAGGATGAGTGTATTTGTCTCCAATGCTCTGTCTGTGACCAAGTGCATTTGGGTCCTGGGCAGTACAACGGGAAGCTTCATAGCTCACGCATCTGGGAACTTTCCTGGATAAGCGTGTAAATATTTGAAAATTTTATCAGATTCTCAAAGTATGCTGCAATTTCATCCAAGCATGTCTATGCAGATAAGATTGCTGCCCCAAAATTATGAATTCCCTATGTGCTGCTGCTATCAATTATTTTTTTTTTCACTGTTCATCTTTTAAATGTGTAGATAAGATAAACTGTGAGTATGATTCTATCACTTTCAAAATGTCAGGGTATGAAAATTCTGATAAAAATTGGGGAAAAAAAAAAAAAAGCTGAGGAAGTGCAACACTGTGGGGTAAGAACCAGGGTTGCAGGCTTCCCTCCTTTTCTGAATAACCATGGATGCATGTGCATTAGTGTGTTAGAACGGGAATGCACTTCTGCAGCAAACATCCTGTAATCCACTCTTGCTGCACTTTTCACATCAGAGTGCATCAACAGGTTTCATTTCAAATGAAACCAAGCTGGAGGACAGATCACTCTGGGCACTCACATAATGTTCTCCAAGTGCTAATTCCTTCCACAGGATCTGACTGAAGATAACCTGAAGTAGAAGACTCAAAAAAGTAATATGAAAGCTCTCTCTTAATGCCAAGTATTTCACCCTACAGCTCTGCCCCCACTGATAGACTAGCATAAACTTATATATGATATAATATACATTATTTATATAATATATATATAATCTTGTTTCTGTGTTGTTTTTTTTTTTAATTTAACATAATCCTTGATGTATATTTACACAAAATTATGAGAGAAACCAAACACCAAAACATGAAGTTTAAAAATAAAAGGTTAAGGTAAGAAAACATTAATGCATATGCTCCTTGGATAGCAACAGAGACAAATGGTGATTTATTAATAGAAAATACTTTTATAGCAAATAGGTTACTGAAATATGGGTGTTTCTTAAGCATGAACTCTACATGGTTGGTGGAATTGAGCCATGAATTAAAGAGTTTTTGCTGCCAGCCATGCCTGAAAATCCTTCAGTGTGTGCTTTGCTTGATGCCAAGTATTTCCTAAAATGCTGAAAAAAAGTGGAAATTGTGAATTGGCACAATGCTATTTGTGACTGAGATTCAGGTGCCCTGGTTTAGGTGTGCAAAAGACTTGCAAGTCTGAGTTGTCATGGGTCATCACATGGGGAGGATTCACCTTGTTCTAAAATAGACCAGACGAAGGGTTCTCTGGAGGTGTCATATTCCATCCACTGACTATAAACAGAGCATCAGATGACTATCTTAGGTGTTGAACTCTGGTGTCCAGAGTTGAGTGAAATGTGATTCATCTCCATTTATTAAGGTAACTGAAGTCAGTGTCTCAGCACAATTCCTTTGACTTGAAGCTGAAGATAGAATTGGCCAATAGGCTTCAAGATTTGGTGAAGGTGCTGTAACCATGCACAGCTGTCTCATCCCCAAAGAGCAGCCAGTGTGCTCTGGAGCTGAGGTCCCCATCAGACCTATCTGGTGAGTTGGAGAACACAGATCTAGTTTTTTAGGGTTGTTTCTTTTTTGTTATGCTCTTTTGGGCCAAGATCTAGCTGGCCCAAAATATAGATGTGAATATTTATAGAAGCTAATTCTCTCTACAGGATCTTGAGGTTGCCAGCTGTGAGATGAAATGAAAGCCTTACCTCTAATTTACTCTTGAAAATGGGGAGAGTATATGATATAGCAATTTTTCCTTTCCCACTGTCTAGAGCAGGGGCCTCTTGTGAACAGAAAATACCATTTTGCAGAACTTTGCAGTGGTTTGGTGGTCATGTGGGTGACTGAAATGCATGGAAAAAACAGTGCTAAATGTTTTCAAAGAGAATCAGTATTACTAGCTGTATAACTGAAACCAGAGCTGGTCAAACTCCATTGCACAAGGCTGGTTTGTTTTCTATTAAAGTAGTTTGAGTGGAGCAGCTATAGGGAGGAATTTGGACTATGAAGTTTAATGATTAGTTGCTTTTTTAATTACTGGCTGCTCCTTAGGAAGGAGCTACCTTGCTACCAGAAATGTTCCTTCCTCTCTGGTCCTAGCCATATTGTTTCCAGGTCACTGAAGTTCATGTATTTACCTGGCTGAAAGTTATATCCCATATTCAAAAACTGCATATGGTGAAAGCATCAGATCTATACTGTAAATGCCATTCCAGCTTATAAGGTACATGGGTTCAGTGTGAGGGATAAGGGCTCAGAGAGCATCTGGGTGCATGTTTTATTGGATATTCACTGCCAGAATCTCAAATGTCATTGAAGGAAAAGGCTGTGGTAGAACAGACGGGGCAGATCTGGGCATTTCCCCTCCTCACAATTAACTCATCCCTGTGACTTCTGTAAATTTAATTTAACTGACTCAATGAGATTGCGCTGAATTGATTTACCATGCTTTATGTGCACTCAGAATCTGACATTGACATATTAGTATTCACTTTTTTTCCCCAAGAAAAGATTACAAATATTCCTCATGCTCAATCCAAGCTATTGACACAACGATGCTTGGGGGTAAAACTGATTGAGAATGACCACAGACCTCTGGTAGCTACAGCTCCAAACAGAGAGATGAAGCTTTTCTGTGACACTGAAATGAGAGCTGACTTAAAAGTTTTAATTTCCCCCACCCCCTTTCTTTAACCAGAAACTTTGTCTTAAAAAAAATATTTCTTTTAATTCTGATAACTTCCAGTTATTCACAATGGGCTTTTGCTTTTTGTTTGTTTGTTTTATTTTTTGGTTTTTTGTTTGTTGTTTTTCTTGGGTAAATTTAGATGAAATTGGATTTAAATCTCTGCTGAAGTGTGTCACTGCCCATTCAGGTAACAAACTGAGGGCCTCGGTCCCTTTGGATCTGTGACTGTGGAAGAGGGACGTAGATATCTTAGATATTTTACAACTGCTTGTCTGCATCCCATTTTCGAAACTGATACATTGGGTAGACATTCTTTGCCAAAAGTTACTGGAGTTGAGTCCCAGGAGCTGGAAAGAGAGTTTTAATGCTGCTTTAATATTACTGTAAACTGTTAATGCTGTGCAACTGAGGTGTACTGTGGACTGAGGAGCAGAATAGCTCTGTTGGCTGCGTTAGGTTGGAGGTGGACCATAAAGTCTCACTTATTTTGTACTGTATGTTAATTTGACTGGTCAAGATATTTGTTTATAATTTGTGTGTATATATATGTGTGTATATATATATATACATATATACACATATACACACACACACACACATATGTATATTTGGTTCTGGCATAGAAAGTACGGAGTCCCTTTACTCAAGCATATTTTCCTTTCAGAGGTGCTTTCCATTCCCCTGAAGGTAGGGGCAGTCATGTTAAGCAATGGGCACCATTGAGTGTGTATATTTAGAGCATCTAAAATAAAGAGTGACAACAAACATAGTGTCTGTGGGTTGCCCTGGAATGCTACAGTGTCCTGGCCTGATACTAAGTTGCATAATTGCGATTGGCTCTCCAGACGCTGGAAATGAGAAAAGACCAGCTGGATCATCCCAGGAATTTTCTGTTGGGGCAAGCTTGTTCCCCTGATACCTCTTCCAGAGTGCTATATTTTGTCTGGCTTTAAATAATTAAGCAGCACTTCCTCAGGCTAGAAGACAGTCTCACGTTTTAAGATTGCCTGTGTGCATAGCCCTCAGATAGTACCTCCCTCACAGTGCAATCTGTTTTTAATCTTGATCCCTTTGAAATGTACTGCAGATTCAGCTTTGAAGTTATCAAAGATGTCATATAAAAGTATAGGTACATAGAAGTTATTTATACATGTGGTTGTTAGTGACATGGAAATACAGAGAAAACATGAACTGAACAAGACTTTCTGCCTTTCTAGCCAACATTCAGCACAGACAAACTGATTTCTTTCAAGGCTGCATCGCTTCTCAATGCTCCTTCTTTTTTCTCTGCTTTCACAGTTGGATTCTGTGTTTTCCAGTCACTCAGAATCTGTTCTCCCATCCTGTTCATACTGCTCAGCCAGATGAATGCCCATCCTCTCTGTAGGCATTCAGACTCCAGTGAAGCATCTCTGTCTGAATGATCCAGTTCTTGCCTTGTCCTGAATGTGACTAGTGTTTGAAGGAGGGCCTGACTTCTTTTTCATGTTCTCTTAGTCCAAAATGAGTTTAACTAAAGCTCATTGATGGCAACTGATTATACCCATCATTTTCAACAAAGGGTTTTCACCAAATTTCTAGCATGAACAATAGCATGAACTTGGCTGTAAACCAGAAGGTAAAGTCTCGATGTCATTTCTGCAACAAAAATCAGTCCTGAGATAGTGGAGGAGTTATGCTGGCTCTCCTTTCATCGATGGAGGCAATATTGGTTTTAGAGTTGCACTGCATTCCAGTGAAGCAGTAATCTCTGGCAAGGTATACAGACACTGCTGGAATTTTAGCATTTGGCAGAATAGGATGACATTTCATGCAAGCCAGGATGTGTACTTACTACAACAGTGTGTATCATCCAGCACTGTACTTCAGTAAATGTACAATCTTTCTTTTGTCACTAGCATCGGTTTAGAAGAAGGATGTGTGCAGTAGAGCTTTGTGATCTGTGCTTACCCATGGGCAGCTGTTCTGGGTGATGGCACACTGAAGTGACAGTTTTTTTGGGGTGGTTAATTGTACGACACTGTGCTTTTTATTTCACTGAGATAGCTTGAAATTCTAGAAAGAAGACCACACCTTGATGACCATCACAACAGCAAATAAGATATGATGGTTTTTAGAGGAATTAGTGAATGGAGTATATCTGTGTAGCTTGACTGCATGGTTTAGACTGCAACAGCCTATGAAAATACCCTGTGCAAAGCAAGGTGCTCAGGGGGATCTCTCTTTTGATAAACATATTCCTTACATGATTCACTTCAGGGGTTTGACAGAATAAACCAATTTTTAAGCCCATTTTCCTCCATCCCCCCATATTATGGATTGGGTTGTCAGTTATTGTAGCGAAGTAAATCAACCTTTTGTGAATTAAAGTGAATGTGGGTCAGAGAGAGTTTGTGATGTGCATAGTAATAATGTATGGAAGTCTGGGATCAGTATTTGTTCTCAATTTGTGCAGTAGTGATGGGAAAGAAAATCCACAGATTTTAAATATGCTAGATAAATTAGCATCTTGCCTGTTTCTTGTGATTATTATTTTTTTTTCCCCCCAGTTCAGTTTTAAAGCACTGCTGCTCTATATATGGTAAGATAAACATTTGACAAAGTCTGGTCTTTGCTTCAGATTCTGGTTTGAGCTTGAAGGCTGCAGTTTGGGAAATTATCCTTCTGGTTCTAAAGCAGTTACATGGCCAGAGGCTTCAGTCATGCTTTAAATGCATACTGGACCCACAGTGAGCCATATTTAAAGAGTCCTGAAATGTAGAGCTGCTGACGTGACTAAAAATGTGAATGATCATTGCCAAACATTTTTGTCTAGCATTTTCCCTTAGTTTCTGCCTGTTAGACCTTACTTGTAATCATTGAGGAAAAAAGTAAATAAATTTGATTCTTTCTTTTTCTGTATTTCTTCCCTTCTACACTACCTTTCTATGTTGCTCAAGTCCTTGGGAATACAAAGAATAAAGAAGGAAGTTGTTTTTTTTATAGTATCAGGTTTTGAAGCCTATTAAATAGTATCATGTCTCACTGGATTTGGTTGTGTGTATTTCTAAAAAAAAAAAAAAAAAAAAAAAAGCAAAAAGAGAAAGACCACTGCCTTCTGAACTGTCTGAATATCCTAGTGTTGTCTGCAGGAGAGAATCTAAGATGCTCTTTTCCAAAAATAGTGGAGCTTCTGTGACAGATGAATTGTGAAGTACAGAAAACGACAGCTATTGACCTTTCAGATATCAGACTTGATGCAAATATTCTTGAGGGAGATGCTTATGGCTTCCTTACCCACACACATCAGCTACAGACTCTCTTTTCTTACTGTCAGTGGATGTGAGCTTCCAGTAAAACTGAGCTGTGTCTTTGTGGGACATGGTCTTATGTTCCATTGGATTTTTGTGGTCTGGAGAAAATAAGGGTATTTCAGGTCACCTCAGCTTTAAGACTGGTTCTGTCACTGATTGCAGTGCAAGTTTAGACAGAGCACCTAGTCCGTTAAAGTAAGTGGATGTAGTTGTTAATTAGAGTGGTTGCACTTGGCCCTGTGCTCAGGGAAACCCACACCAATTCTCTGTCACCCAATGTGCCAGATGGCTCTGGTTATCATCAGTAGCTCACTCTTCCTCACTTCATCTCTGTCTAAAATAGCCATCTGTGCCATCAATCCATGAGATAGTGGAAATGACTGATCTGGTAATGGCATAAAGTAAACCTGGACATATTCTGATCAGAGCTCTGGTTGCTGTTTCCTTAGGAGTAATCTGCAGCAGACAAGAGAGTTCCTGCTTCCAGAGGGTCTGGAACTCCACAAGTGAGTCACTTTGGCTCCCTGAGAGGCCAAGTTGGTCCTTCTCTATTGAGAGTTCTCACATGAGTGTTATATGCACAGATAGTGGCTGAACTTCTTCAGCTGAATCTGAAATCACAGAACTCATTTAACAGCACATGTAAATTGGAGTAATTGGGGAACTGGGATAAGTTCAAAAACCTGACAGAAACTTTCTTAGAGCAATTTATAAGATAGGGGACTGAATATATGGAGAAAATGTGATTGTCAACATCAGGAAATATGTACAATAATCAAATATGACTTTACTCCTCTCATTATCTATGCTATTCATAAGATAATCTTATGTGAGGTATTTAGGCAATTATTTTTCTGTCATAATAAAATTTGAATTCCTTTATTTCTTTGATTTATTTCAAACATCTTTTTTTTCTGTGTTATTTGTCACTGGGTTTTGTACTTGCTGTGGCTCCCTAGCATACCTAGGATTTTTTTTGGTGCTTGAGAACAGCTTTCCAGTTTGGAGTTTGCTTATTATTCAGGCCACGATGTGCTGATGGTCACTGCCTATTGCATGCCAACCTGAGAGGAAAAATCCACGAGCTCTCGCTCACTTGGAGGTTCGCCCAAGGAAACAATCACTCTGCAGTTCATCCTATTAGAATTGTTTTGTCTGTAGAGGTTTGCCAAACAGATGTAGTCAAAATAAAATTACGTATTTTTCCTTGAGACCTTCCTGGAATCCGTGGAACTTCATTGTTACAAAAGCCGTGGTCAGTCATGGCTTCTTTGCTGCTCTTTTGACTTAGTTTCTTTTTCAGCTACGCATAACAGAACTTGTTAACTTATTCTTCTTCCTTGTCATCTTTGACTCCTGCGGTAGCCAAATGAGACCTAGAGTAACCAATTACATTTAGGTCATTGGGATTACATGGGAATGTATAAGCAAGAAAACAGTATTCCAGTATGGATCACAGGAATTTTTCATGAGTAGTTAATTAGTTTGAACATTGTTTTTGTAAATGTACCATGTTTCAGTGGTGCCATAAGCTGTTGCAGCTGTTGGTGTTTGCATTCGTAGTGCCTAATGGTTCTGCCTGAAATGAAGGCTCAATGTACACAGTGTGAGGCCCCTAGCAAGAAGTGTGACTTGCTCAGATATATCTTACTGGCTTAGCAATAGCCAGCAATAGCAAAGGAGGAGGATATTTCCTCTGTTGCTAGAGCAGAAATATACAAAAGGAGAGACAAGTAACTTCGTCACATGAGGAAATGGCTAGAAACTGTGAATTTACATAGATTTGGAATGAGAGAAGGTTTCTAGTTAATGAAGTAGTCTATCATTTTAAAGTGAACACTCATCAATTTCAAAAAGGAATTAAGTAATGTAATCTCATCAATAAAAATATCAGAAGGACTAATTGGCCAAGGAATTTTGTTCCAGCTCAGCGATCTTTTATGAACTGGAAATAACTGTCACCCATTTGTCACCTTGATTCATATTTTCCACTGTGAAACTGTAATGTAAAAAAGGGAAACTTGAAGCAGAAATTTAGGCCTCTTGGAATTTTGTGACCTTGTGGTCAAAGCACTGTGCTGGAATTCATAATAAGGATCTTTAGGCTCAACATGTATAATATTTAGCTTTGTACTGTAGTTACAGTGTAGTAGTAGTCACACACGTTCACAAATTTTGAATCTCAATTTTTTTTATAAAAATCAAATAAATGAGTCCCCTTTTTTCTTTGTTGCTAATTCTGTACCAAAGCCTTAATCCACATAATGCAAATCCAGAAATAACAAAATCTAAACTGACGTGAACTCCATTTCTGTATGGAGGTGTAATGCTGGCCTGGGAACACTTTGATCCATTAAGTGTGTTTTTGCCTACTTTTGCTTAAGGCGTACAGCATAAACTTTTGCTTTAACTGTAGCTCACTTGGAGTAAAGGAGGGTCTATCTGTTCCCTTACTCCTTGTGGGCTCTAGGAGTGGCTGTGGATGTTTGGAAGGCTTTAAAGGATGGGAAGAAGAACTCCAAAAGTCACTTGCAGAGTATTCTCTACACTTTTAAAATAGTGAGTGTCATTTGTTTCGCTAAGAAAATGATTCAGGTTAATCTGCATTGTCAAATGGATCCCGAAGAGATAGGCCCCTCTGCAGATCACAGCATTATTTTGTTAATGCAATGTGCAGTCACATTGGTGTCATGCTGGCTAAGACTCTTTGTTTCATAATGCTTGGGATTTTTTTTTCCTTTGGGTGATTTTTGGAAAGCCAAAAGAAGTAAAAATGATTTGAGGTGAAGTTATATTTTTTCCACATAGTCTATGTGGAAGTTAGCTGTACGTTACTCATAATTCTGTTACAGGCGTTTTGGTCAGGTGATGGGATTACAGGTTTCTTGTGAAAGCTGAGAGAACCCAAACTTCTTTTTTTTTTTTTTTTTTTTTCGTCCTAACATTCATCCTTAAAATGCCTCTGCTCTGGAAATCTTTGACACTGCAATCTACTCAGGCTACTTAGCAGTTTCAGGCTGCTTATCTAAAAGCTGTGATAACTTTGGTGCACCAGTACAACTGCCTTCAGATACCAGACTGGGAAGCCTGTAGAAAATTCTAGCAGTGGGGAAGCTGTATAATTGCAATATGTAATGATGGGCTTTGTAATAGTCTGTTGGGTGTGAAGACCTAAAGACATATCCATTAGCTTGACCTGGATCTGAGGCTGGGGGACCTCATTTCTTCTGCTGTAATTGAAGGGTTCTGTGGTGCTGACACAACGGGGCACCTTGAAAAAATCCAGCAGTGAAACCAGAACTGACCAAACAGAACAAATCTAGCTTCTGCCTGATATTATACGGTGAAGTACCTTTGAGTGGATTTAGGCAGAATGCTTGTACCAGGGCAGTAGGATAAAAGAGCGAATTTGTACTAAAATAATGGTGTAATTCTCTCACATACGTACATAGCTGAAAGAGTTTGCTTTCTTGCCTTCTTGCTGCTATTTTCATTTGACATTAAAAAAAAAAAAAGAGTTCTACTGGTGTCTTTGTGTATTAAGAACAAAATAAACTGTTTTCCTGTTTCATTTCCTGTGATTTCATGCTACAGTCCAGGCTTTTCCAGGAGAAAGGAGTATCCAGTTGTTTAGGAAAAGATGTCTTGTTACAGTGAGTTAAACAAGCTAAAACCAAAGAAACAAACAAACAAAAAATCCAGCCTAAGTGGTCACTTGAGAAAAAACAAGTTGGGAAGGTCATCTACTCCTTCCCTCATATGGAGTCCCTGGCACTCAAAATATCAGATCATTCATTTTTTCTTTGTTAGCTTTGGCAAATGACAAATTTCTTCTATTGTTAGCTTTGCAATTTCTATTAATAGCACCCAAAATCATTTCTGTGCAAAGCAGGCAAATATATCTGCCCACACCACATGAATGAACCTCAGGCCCCATGACATCCTGGGTGTCACACAACTGGGAAACAACTCTGCAGTAAAGCATCTGGGAGTCCTGGTGGACACCACATTGAACAGGAGCCAGCAACGTGCCTCTGCTGCTTGGAAGGCTAATGGTGTTTTTGGCTGTATTAGGCAAAGTGTTGCAAAACAAAGTTGGGAAGGTGACCCTTCTGCTTTGCTCAGCACTGTTGAGGCTGCATTTGAAGTACTGTGTCCAGTTCTGGGCCCTTGTACAAGAGATATGGACATACTGGAAAGAGCTCTTCTATTAGGAGAGGCTGAGAGAACTGGGACTGTTCAGCCTAGAGAATGGTCAGGATTGGGACCAGATAAACCCACTGCCAACCACAACCATTTTGCAAATCTGTGAATGCAGAGCTCCTGCCATGGGAGTGGGTGAGAACTAGGCTGGAGCTCACATACAGGCTGTTTTCCCAACATTAGGGAATGATGGGGGGTTGGGCATAAAGTCTGGAATGTTTGTAATGAGAGGAGTCCTACCTTCTATCAAATTGTCCTTATCCGTCAGCATTCCATCTTGAGGAACCCTTCTTTGTGTTTATAGGAAACTGTCCTTCATGTTCAATTTCTGCGTTAGAAGGTCAAGTTTTCAGTTTGAGACAATGAACAATAACCCGTGAAATCTCTCTGTCAGGTGTCAGACTATTTTGTGACTTTCAGATTTCAGAATTCTTCAGCTGTTTGAGCAACTCTCATGTGCTGATGGGTCTTTACTAGTACGATAACTTTGAGGCCCTAAATAGAACAATCATGGAATGGCCTACTTCCTGTAGAACATGCTGTAAGAGTCAATGCATTTAACTACTGTTCTGTTTTTTGGACCTAGACACTGTTTAGAATAAGAAAAAATCTCAGTGTTTGTTCTTGTTCAACAACATGAAGTTTCACCAAAATAAAATAAGTTAGGTGAGAGACAGCAGGCAAAGAGATGCCTCTTAAAGCCCTTTAAAATAGCCAAGTCTGTGTTTTAGTATTCCGAAGCACTCACGTATCATAGCAACAAGAACTTCAATACTTGAGATGATTAAGGGCAGAACTCGCAGTCTTTCCTAGACACAGTCACTAGTCTCCTGAGAGTTTTGAAGTAGCCTGCATATCTGAAGCAGTCATAGGTGTTTGTAAAAGGAGAATTTCACTCCCCAGCTCTGACTTTCCCACCTATTAGCCAAAAGTCAAGCACCCTTGGCAGTATCCTATCCTCTCTGGAAGATTCTGAGATCTGCGTGGGGTACGTCCCATTGGAGTACATCCTAATTAATGTTGCTACTTCTGTAGAAGTTTTTGCTGAGTCACAGCAAAATCATGCTTAACTCCAGACATGATTTAAGACACTGTGTTTTAAACTTAAAATATAACATTCCAGTCAAGCAGAAGAATTGGAAGTGCAGCTAAAGGAGTGGACATCCTTTCATGCCCTGACTGCAAAGACGATCATGAGCAACCCATCCCAGTTCCAGAACTGGCTACATAAATGCTATCAATAATGAGATTGGGGATTATCGCTAGTTCTTGAGGAGGATCAGATTTTGTGCAACAAGAATGTGACAGTATGTTGGAACTGGGATTAAGTTGCATCATAACGAAAATCTGCCAGACTAGGGAGAATTCCCTCGTAATGTTTCTTACTGGGTTTAAAAGAGGCAGTTCCCTGAGTTTTTATGATGAGCTGTTTTAACATGAGGATGTTTGAAGATGCTCAGATGCTCAGATGCTTTAATCAGGGAGTTGCTCAAGTATAGCCCTCCTCTTGACAGAAGTGACATTCCTGTCTCAAGGGTTGCAGCATTTTGTTATTACTGTGCCTGAGGTAAATAATGTGTCTTAATAGTCTGTATTATTAAAATAGTAGCAATTGTTTTTGAGTTTAATCATCTAAAAGTTATAACCTAATCTTTTCTTAACAGCATTTGAAAAGAAAGCACAAAAAATGTGTTTCCCTCTACTGGTTCATCTTCACTGTGCCTCTCTCCTATTCTGCTTCCTTCTTATAACAACTGAGTGAAGATGAGCAGCCTGCTGCTAATATGACGTCTCTGACTAGTGTCATTGCCTCCCACCAGTCTGAGTGGGTGTCCTTCACCGATGAGCTGCTCCACCCTGTTAAGCCACAAGGTAAGAGAACTCTGATTTCCTTTGAACCCTTTAAGTCTTTTTGTTTTGAATTATACTGTCATATATGCAGTGTCATGTAGCATACCATTGTACCGCATGGTGCTATAGATCCTGCCTTCTAAATGGAAGTGGTATGTGCAAAGGTTGAATTGTGCTTTATTACCCCAGTATAATAGGAGAATTTGGGCCAAAAATGTTAGGTGCTTTCCCAGCTCTCAGCACAGATCCATTACAAGGTTTGAATCCATCCTTGGACATGCAAGACAATATCCAGCTGACCACAAAAGAAGACTTACCTATTACACTTAAGTACAAAACTAAGCCCTGTGTTACGCTAAAAATTTTGTTAAGTTAAAAATTTTATTAAGTGAAGGAAAAAAAATCTGTGTATGTTTAATAGCAAATTTTAGAGATTTCGATAAAAATAGTGAAGTAATTGTAGTTCTTACCAATCTTTCTCTTTTGTGTCTATTTTAGGTAGCACTGAGGAACCTCTGGAAAAATGTTTTTCTTCTTCAGATACTTCCTCAGAAGAGAACCACAATGTGGATGGGGAATTTCAGGACCTCTTGCACACAGAGCCAGACAATTCAGGTGACAAGCCAAAGGAAGATTCTACAGTGCTTGGAAACCACGTGTGTCCCAAAGCTGATCTACTGTCATCTATTAGAGCTTGGGTTCAGTTTGAGGATGCACCATGGGCCAGTGCTCCACCAACTCATCCACAGGCAGGTGAGGCAAATGCATGAAAAAATCCACTCCAGTAATTTAACAAAATACAGTGAGAGCTGCCAAATATTTTCCTTGTTCTTTGGTTTCTCATAGGCTTAATTTTGATTAGTTTGTACTGTATTTTAACTCAATTCATGTCATCAGAGTAACCAAAAGGGTTTACAATATTGTTCTGGATTGACCTAGCAGCATAATCTTAATGTGTCACATATATATTTGAAAGAAAGCAAAAAAATTTCTTGTGATTCATTCAATCTTGGAGAATACCAACATATATTTATGGAGAAACAACATAGTGGGGTTTATAGTAGTCACGTTATGAACAGCCATCTGAAAGGAAACTGAGCTATGTTTGCCCCTGTAAAATGGAACTGGAAGAATGGTGATTGCTTGTTGTCTTTATCCTCTCATAATCTCCACATTGCTTTTGCCAGAAGCTTGGAATTACCAATAGCTAGCATGCAGTTCTTTTTGCTTCCTTTTAATGTTTGAGCAGCTTGAAATTTACAGAGATGACAGAAACTGATCCTCACTCCAGGACTGCGCGTGATTTTGCTCCAATGCAAAAGCTCTTTCTGACATACCTCAAAAATGCATTCAAAGCCTCTGGCTTACCTACTCAGCTTGTGCTAACTGATACAACTGTAAGAGATTCCAGCTTTTCTGTATAAACACACTTCTGTCCCTTCTTAGATGAGACTATTGAGTAATTGTCCAAGGAAAACATTAGGTGACTACTTGTTTAAGGTGAGATATTCTCTTAACAACTGCACTTGCATACAAAAGTATGTTACAAAAGTAGTTTAAAAGTTATGGTTTTCTGTTCACTGAGTCCACCAAATGCTCTCTGCCGTATATATAGCACTGCTCGGACTGTCAACTTTGTGTTGGGATTTGAGTTTTTTGTTTTCCATCTGTTCTTTATATGGGTCTTGTCAGCTAGTCCACTTGAGACAGCAGTCCCACCTTTGTGCAGGAGATGTGGGGGAATATTCAGGCAATTATTTTTCTCGTAAGGTCCATATGAGACATTTTTATGTTTATTTCTTGATTGGTCTTAATTGTAAATATTTACAGATCCAGGTGACAAAAACAGAAACAATAACACCCGTAACTGTAAATCCATAAAACTGAGTTGCTTTACCTCTTTGTTAACTAACATCATGATAAGGTAAAATAGTTTATTGTGAAAGAAATACAAACTCTCCTACTTTCTCTTATTTTTATTCATTCAGATACATACAGATGCATACTTTTTAAAATGGATCTGTTGGTTGCTATTAAACCACATTTCCTTCCTCCTGTGGCATCCTTGTTGACTGGAAAACCTTAAGTTCACCTTCTTATTAAACAACAAAAAACCTTTGCTCAGTCTAAATAAAGCTTGCCTTAACAACAACAACAAAAAAAACTTCCATAAAGCTAATTTAATCATGTGTTACTTGTTTTCCTGTACTTACAGGAACGTGGCCCGGTTTCAAGGTCTGTGCTTAGCAAGAGCAGTGCCTCATGGTTTGTACTGAAGTCACAGTACACAGATCATAGGCAAAGCCCTTGGAAATCTAAAAGAGGTGGTCAAGGAAGACTGTCAAAAAACACAGCTGTTTTTGAAGAAGGAGCACACCCATTGTTGCCCTTCTAGTGCTTGGCCTAAATGAAGGAATATTAATACACTCCAACACCGAGCATCAAACTGAGATTAATAGGGGAGGATGGTTCCCCTGACAGGCACAGCAGGAGCCTTGCTTTGTTACTCTCTGTAGTCACTGTGTGGGAGGCAGTGTTTCATTATTAACTGCATGGGAAGCCTAGGGAGACTTTCTCTAAGAAGAGGTGATGTGTATAACCTTATTTTAAAATACATATTTATCAGCTAATTCCAGTCCTGCTCTGGACCTCATCTTTTAAGAGGCCCAACCAGCACAGCTGACAGCCAGCGAAGGAAGGTCACACCGCAGAGGAGATGACAGCTCTTTGTCTCTGGCTGTCTGCTCTGAGGGGGCTTTGACAGCAAGATGTACAATAAGCTTCAGCTTTGTTCCCAATTAATTTGCAGGTCACATCTTTTTTTCAGTGGGTGGCAGCAAGGCCAGAATCTTTCTGTTACAAGCACGGCACACTGACATGCTCTTTGGAAAGCTGGTGGCAGTGACAGCAATTGTTCATTTCCAGCAGCAAACAGCCCACATGAATACAATAGCCAATAGCCAGTGGAGGAGGGAGGTGGAGATAAAAGCCAACTATCAGCAGACAGATTGGTGTGAGGAGGATGAAGGTGTTTGAAACCTGTTTCCTGTGTTGGCAGCTGTGAACTGCCTTGTCCTGAAGCCTCAGCATCTGCAGCTCTGCTCCTGTCAGGGCTCTAGCACTGAGGAAATCATCTGTTTGTCTCTCCACATTGAAGCATCTGCTCAGCTGATTGGACAGTTAACCAGAGAAACAGCCAGGCTGCGTGGAAACACATTTTGAAAATGGCTTACAAAATGAGTGCCCCGAAAACAGAGGGCAGGTCCTGGGGGAGGAATGTGCTACTTCCTGACCTCAATGCCATCGTATTGCTGCACGTGTTCCTCAGAAAGTGAACCTTTGTCCCAAGGTGCTCACCATCTAAAAAACCACTAATTTAAAATACAGCTGCCACGTGGTAGTTATCCTGTAGATAGTATGTTTAAAAGAAAAGCAAGCTATAATGCTGGACCCTTGTTTTGGCAAAAGTGACATTATCAAGGGAGCAGAAATTAGGGGCAAGAAACAGCACTGAAAGCATGGATGAAGAATATAGAAAGTAGAAGAAAGGTTAAAATATGAGGTACAGAAATGATAAGAACATTATGTCCACTGTAAGGCTCACACTATATTCATTTATGACATTTCTGTTAATCTTTCAACCATGTTCAGGCAGAATAAATGCTTAGCAAAATCCTTCTTTCAGTGTATATCTGCCTTTCAGGCTCATGCGTAGACAAATGGCAGCTGCAAAATCAATGTGGCTTTCTCCCTGGGAAACAGTAGCCCTTGAGTTGAGGCCGTAGAAATATTTAGTCACAGAAATGATGCATTGTGCTTTTCTCTTCTTTCTTCCACATCTTCCTTTTGCTGGAAAAAAAAGAAATCTGATTTTTCTCATAATTATTCTCTAGCTAGTCAGGCTCGACAAACTCATACAGCAAAAATGAAAACTGGGATTCTAGAATCACCCAAATGCTCCTATCACAAACATTACGTAATCAGCAAATGATCACAGCCAGCTGGTGACAAACATTTGCATTTGTTCTACAGCAGGCCTTCAGCTGGCAATCTCATATTCTATTGGTGTTAGCTGCAGTCTTGAATTCAATTAGAAATTTGGCAAAGCACCAAAATTAGAGCAAGGCAAGATCTGTCAATCATCTTCTCCATCCCCCCACTCCTTCTTCCCAAGAGCTTTGTCTCCATGGTTTTAAATTGCTCAAGCTGGACTTGCGGAATGTCCCTTGTGAGACTGTCCCTCAGTAAGGCACATCTCAATTTAATCATTTTGTGCTGTTCTGTCTGAAAATAGAAAGTGCACACAACACAAGATCAACAACTGAAATCTAGACAAACTGTTGCTGTCCTAAAATCAAGAAAATCTGAGATCCTGTGAAGAATGGATAGGAAGGGAAACAGCACTGATGCTAACAATTTTTATTGGAATACAGTGCAAGAGTCAAGGAGTACATTCTCAAAGCATCAAAAAGGAACTAATGCTTAAAAGTAAATCTACTAATTAGTAGATTAGTACTGAAAGCCAAGCCAATGTATTAGGAACAAATGGATCAAGAAAAGTAAAATGCAAACGGAAGGAAACATTTATCACTTCAGGAAACAATGATGTGATTTTTCATATGCTGTGGGATTTGTAATTTAGTGACAGTTTTGGCACTGGTCTTAATAACAGATCTGTTAACTGGTCTGCAATAACAAATTTCTGAGAATTGCTGTAACTGGATGGTGCTACCTCTGCATCAACTAGCATTGACTGAATTCCAAATTAATAGGAAAAACACCTATACCATTTAGGAGTTGTTTCAGTAATTCAAGAGGCTGGAGAGTAGCAGGAGCATTGAAGAGAAGCCTAAACATGTGGATATTTACTTCAGCTTATCTCACTTTCTGAGATTGATAGTTGTTTGATTCAGTATGTGGAAATTTTTTCCAGTTCCAAGGTTGGGAACCCAGGACAATTGTAGGTGGAATTTGGCTGTAGTAAGGCTCTAAAGAATGCCTATTATGGTAAAATCTCTCTGTGGTTGCTATAAAATACACTTTCTTGGAAAAAAAAAGGTTGTCTTCCAAAGTGGTACAAATTGTGAAATTAATATATCAAAGTTTTCTGCAGTGATGTTCCAGTTAGTCTTCTTCATTAGGCAACACTTGTTTTTAGAAAACAAATTAATAAAAAGATTGTTATTATTACATAAGTATATGAATTATCAAATCTTATATGTATCTCATATGTTAAAAAAAAAAAAAGTAAAAATTATCACTGCAAATTTACGTATAAGATCCTTTTTATAAAACTCACTTTAAAAAATAAAATGACCCTTGCTACTGGTTTGCATATTCAGATCAGATTTTAAGCTCGTCTTCTGTGTCCACATGAAGCATTCTGTCCATCAAAGCCACTTCAGGTGAAGTTTTGGGGTTGACTCTTTAGATACCTCAAAGGATATTTAACAGAAGGGCTGAGGCAGCCTGTAGTCATGTAATGGGCACTGCATCTTCGCAGACATCAGCATGGTGCAGAACTGCTGGATGGAGAAGTGGGGATTTTTTGGTTGTGTTGCTGTAACATAACTGTCAATGTGTGTGATAAGGAGACACCTCCCAACTCTCGGCTCCTTTTCTGCTACTCCGAAGCAGCTCAGCACGTAGGATCACAGCTGTACAAATACAAATAGATTACTGCTTGCTTACCTAAGGGTAATAGCACAGCTACATAAAATAAATATGCACTTCTGAGCTGGTAAGCCTACAAGCACTGTTTGCATAGCCTCTCAATGCACACAGCAAATGTATGTTTCCATAAGAAGATGGTGTCCCATCACACTGTTTTTATAGAGCAGAGAGAGACAAATCCTCTGGAACATTAATTTGCCATTTTCTTCTTAAGTGTTTCTCAGCCTCATAAAGGTTGGTTACGTATTACATGCTGAGATGTGAACTTATGTATCACTTAGTTCTATAAATGCTGTTTTTGAATGCACTTTCATCTTGTTAATTTAAAAGATAAACATAAATTTACTAACTTAGAGAACAGTTACTATACTGAGATAAAAATAGAATTTGTCTCTATCTATGCACTTTTCCTAAGTATAGAAAGAATTTTTAATGCTTTTTTTTTTCCTCCTCCCTGTAGTCATCCATTGTTCCTAACATCTGAGTGATATGCTGGGCAGATAGTTCACAAAACACATTCATAGTATTGGACATATATACCTGTTTAATCAACATGAGATGATGGTTAGCATAGCATACTCTTTGAAGTGTAACTTCTGGCGAGTGAGTAGAATGAGATTTTGGCCTAAACTGAACAGAAATATTATGAAGTTAATTCAAATCAGGGCACTTCATTCTGCATATTCAGAAAACAAAAGCCATTTCTAATTCACATCAATAGGTATGTGCTAGTCCCACATGGGACTTTCTTAAGTCATCTTTCTTAAGATGACTGCTACATTTGTGCATGCGTCACTGATGCAGATGCTTAACTAAATATAACAAAACAACTTTTCATACTCTTAAGAACTCCACTGTGTTGCACAACACAGGTACTCAAATCTTTTCAGCAGTGAGAGAAACATGAAATCTAACTGCTTGGTAACACTGCTGCTTCTACAATGCTTGAACAACAGGAAAGCCAGCAGCTGCCAGCAGTGTGGAGTGCAAGGCACACAATGGAAGGTAACAGTGCCAGGCGCTACTTAAGTTGCTGTGTGTTGTTAAAAAATAACCGTGTTGCTGTGGTTGTTGGAATTTATATTTACAGAGTCTCAACAGGGTCCTGTAGTGTACTTTTGGAATAGCTGTGATCATCTGCTTCTGGGTGATTGCCCTGCAAATCTCACTGGTGCCTGTTTGTTTCCCGTGCCCAGTGTCTCCACCAAAGGCACCCAGCTGGACTTCCCCCTCCTCCAGCTCTTTGGAGAGGCGAGCCCATGCATCAGAGAGCAGCTGGACAACCAACTCGGAGGACACCAGCAGCCCCAGCATTGGTCCCTCTTACACAGATCTGCAATCAATTAATACTGAGGACCTGACCAGTGGTGGAACATCTGCAGCAGATTCAGCTGGTAAGAGGAAAGCCTTCAAGTTTTTCTATCTCAGTATTTTTGATGTTACTCAAACACTGTTCTCAGAAGTAAGATTCAGGAAATAGATCCAAAGCAGAAGAAGCTCGAGGGTTAGGCAGACTAATATCTTTTTCTGGTTCAGTTCCCAAGTAAGCACACCTGGAATGACACACCCATGCTTTCTGCAGAGTCCCAAGGCAATTCTTGGAGCTTCTACAAGCACCTGCAGTACCTTGGAAGGTATCCAGCTCACTCTGAGGAAGGTAGTGTCTTCCCAGTCTGATGAAAACCAATTTGCTTCTACCATAATAGCTCAGACATGTCAGGTATTTAATAAAGTGTATTTCTCTCAGGTGGTGAATGTAACAATGTGCTGGGAAAGTGGATTTCCTGAACATCACTGAGGGTGTGTGTCCTCTTCATAAGATGTACAGGATCATCTGAATATGAAATTATTTGGTGGTTCAGTGAAACAGGACTGGACATTGAGGCAGGTGTATTTGCTGATAAAAGCATACAAAATGCTTAAGCTTCAACAGCAAGTCAAAGTTCAGGGCACAGGTCTTTGTATGGGAACAGATAAAAGCCTGAGTTAAGTCTAAATGCAGACATACATGTAACTGAATCCCATCAGTGACAATGTGCCTGATAGTGCCCATATTTATGTTAGGCTCTAAGTGGGTAAGGCTGGCTGACAGTCAACTTTATTACAAATTGCACAAAATTTAAGAGCAAAACAGCCCCATAGGCTTTATCTAGATTCTGTCTTTATGTAAGATGTTAACTCAAAGATACCTGAGAAAGATGGAAAAAAACTGAACAATCCCAAACTGAGAGTTTACCCTCACTGGAGGGAGGGTGGAAGGGGCTGCAAAAAGCCTCCCAACAGATGGAGTGAGGATGAGATTAGTGATTTCCTGTAAAGACAATGGATTTTACAGCAGCAAAGGTAAATAATGCATGAGCAGAGCTGGAAGCAAGAATTTGCAGTTCAGTTGCAGTGCATCTGGAAGATGATGCACCTTATTGTCTGTTCTAGTTTGATCTTAGACACCGAGGAGCCTTTTACAGTGTCTTTGTCAGTCTGAAGGTCCATTCAAGACTGCAGCAGCTAGTCAGTAAATTTGGATCAAGTGATAGCAGGCTGTCTATATAACATGGACATGTTTATATGATTCTAACAACAAGCACTTTACAACTCCACACAGCTGGGGTTTCACAGTGTTGGGAAGCTGTATTTGGTGCTGGCAAAGGGGTCTATTGCTTCAGAACTTTCTACCATGCACTGCTACGTTACTCAGTTTGGATCAAAAAGCATTGAAAGGAGCAGGAACTTGTGGTATTTGTGCTGTGCTCTGCTCACAGGACATCTCTGTTACTGATACAATCGAAGTATTTATTCATTCTGAAATGGATGCCTGCCTCCATTTTCAAAAAAGGCCAAAAGTCTGTGTGTAAGCAGAGTAAAGGGGAGGCTGTCTTGTAGCTATGATTTGAGATCTGAAAGCCTTGAGATCTGTTCTGAAATTCTGAGGTGAGGTGCATAAATACCTCACCGATAAATGTTCTGCATTAAAACAGTGTCTCCCTTACTCAGCTTGTTTTGGATTTCTGCATGTCACTGTACTTCTCTAAAATAATTTTAATTATATATCTTAAATGTTGACTTAACTAAGATATATACATATATAACAAAATAGATAAGATCAATTATATATTATTTTATATTTAATAGAACAATAGTCTGCATTACGTGTAACTAAATTAAAAAGTGTAGATATAGTTACATAATGATAACAGTACATGATATATATGTATTTGATGTCTATCTACATGTCTAAAATTCAATAAATACACATGCATAGAATTATCATAGAAATATAGGATATATATATATGATATAGACAGATATAAACATAACATATCTATGTATCTACCTGTAGGTGAATAGATACAGATGTATGCATGCACAGCCTTGTTGACATATGATATATACTTTAGGTGCTTTGTTGTCAGTTCTGTTATATTTTCTGTTCTGATTTGTATCTAAGGCGAGCTACAAACAACAGGTTTGCTGTTGACAGTTCAGTTTGCCGACCACTTGCACTGTTTGGCATTCTCTTAAAACTCAAGGGCTATTGGGATTATGAGGGAATCACTGTTTTGTTGTTTTCTAAAAACATCTGCATGTTTAGAGATAGAAGATTGCATGTGAGACCCGTAGCTTCTCAAAATTCAGGAAATTAATAAATAACACAAGGAATTAACTTTTAGAGTTTTGTTATTTCCAAAACAAACTGTACATTTTGAGGGGATTCTGCTGCTTTGTTTTTAAAACTTGGAGAGGATGATTCTGGAAAGCTCAGCTCCAGCTATTTCTTGAATGTAAGGGAGAGTAAGCACTAACTGCAGCACTAACTTTTCAAACCTAGCTCTTTTTGTCTTTTATGTGTTAGTTCTCATACAAATATTGTTTCTGTGACAGCTAAATACAGAGTCCTGATATGATAATTGCAAGGAATGGTGTTCTGTAAGTTTCAAATCAGCAAATCTTAATGGATTATACAGCTGTGCAATGTTTTTGCTCTGGATGCCAGAAAAAGGCCATAAGCATTGTTACAAGCTCTGAAGATGATGAACATTAATAACCAGAGCAAAGGGGAAAATAGAGTATTCTGACAGTTACTGACTTCTGCCCAGAAACGTACTTCAGCAATGCTGTGTAACTATTAACCAGCATGTTCTAGTGTCCAAATTGCAAACACAGAACAAATTTTGTAAGGGAGAGCCTGCCAGAGCATCCTGCGGGGACTGCATGGAGCAGTATCAAACTCTGCCTTCAGGGAGGAGGGAACTCAACAAGTAGAGCAGATGGAACCCAAAACATGTTCTTGTCCTTGTTCAGTGCCATAAGCAGAGCTTTTTTCTTCCAACCATCAGCCACCAGATAGCAATTTAGAAGTTCTATAATCCAGTTTTAGTCCACTATCTTTTTCAAGACATTTCTAACTTATTTAATGTATATGTGAGGTAGAAGTAGAAAGCCATGTCTGGATAATTCGAGGCAGAGAGAAGCTGTGAGCCCAGTCAGACCTGTGTACTGGAAATCAGTTATTTAACCTTTAATGACTTCTTTAAAGAACCCAAATATCTCTGTGTCATCTACAGAGGTGTTGAATACTCATCCCTGTTTTGTATTGGAGTAACCAGGGGCTCAGTTGTGCAGGCTGGCCCATTGTGAGTTCTTCATCTTACAGTCACATGGCAGTCTTGTCTTTGAAGCAGGCTGAAGACTGCAAGTATAAGCTGTAGACCAGCAAGAGAAATGGAATCATTGCCTTAGTCCCTACTTATGGCAAGAATGAAAGGCACAGGAAATCCATTGGCAGAAGGCAGAAATTTTAGAGTGAAAAATGAACAGGTACCACAATAAGCCAAAGCATACTTGTATCTATTCAGTAGAGAGAATTATAAAACTGGCTTGTCTGCAGCCATCTGGCCTTAAGGTCAGAAGAGAGGGCTGTGATATCATTATCTTCATCTAATCCCACCTCCTGCATATCTCAGGCCAAGAAACCTCACCCACTCTTTTCTGCACCCAACCCATAACCACAGCAAGTATCTCTGTAATATTTTTCTGATTAACATCAACTACAGCAAAACCTGGAGCTGTTCTGTTATCCTTCATGTTTTTAACATGCAATTCTTGAAGTTGAAAAAAAAAAAAAAGATTGTCCTAGTGATAAAACTTAGAATTGAGATGTCAGACTCAAGAGAGCTCAGTTTTGCCAATTCTTGTGACCTCAGCTGAGGCTAAATGCTGTCCCCTAACCTAAAAGGTTCAGTATCTGCCTCTTCTCTGCCCTGTAAAATAACTCTGATTGGTTATCTTCTCTATTTCCCTGCCTCTAGAAGAAGAATGGTTTCAGCTGCTGTAAGACTATCAGCTTCTTGCTTTTTCTTCAAGAATGATGAGGACTTTCAGAATGGAGGAGGAGAGGATAAAGCATTGCTTTCATAGGAAGAAAAGAGTTAGAAAAAAGCTCCAATCTAACAGGATTCTGTTTCTACTAACTCCTACTAGGCTGTGTTTTATCTTGTCTGATCCTATGACTTAGTCTCCCCCTTTTGCATCCCCAAAAACATCGTGTCTCAGGCAGGAAAGAGGCAAAATAAAAAAGGAGCAAGTGATGGCTATAAAGAACTGGGTCTGATTTTCATTACTGAGTAGGAACATCTAAATTAAAAACATTTTTCTAAAAATAAAAAATATATGTATGAACATAAACGTATTTAGAGAGAGTTATTCTTCTGTCTAATTGAGTGTTTTCTTGTGTTTGCACCAGTGTAATTTCAGTTCTGATTTTATCTGTGTTGTTGGCCCTGTGCTGCAAACAGCAAATGGAGCATCTATTAGATGAGGTGCTGGGCATCAGAGTTTTTCCTCATGGCTATTCTGAAGTGCAGACCACAGTGACTGTGGATTTGTGACAGGGTTACACTTTGTTAAAAAAGAGCTTAGTGCTGACCCAACATGGTGTTCTCTGTGAATGTTGCAATTTCCATGAGTAGTCACTTATGTTTTTACATAGTTGGAGCAAGTGGAAGTAAAGCAGACAGAATTCTGGCCCCAATCATGGGTCTGAATTGCTGATCTCCCTTTTTATATGTAGGCAATATCCCAGGAGAATAGACATGAGTAATTACTCCGTAGTAAATCTCATGCCAGTGAGGCGAGCTAGGTGGCAAAACCCTGTGTTTGTGTTTGCAATGCTGTGATTCCTCAACCACTGTATTTATGTTGCCTCCAATTGCTCTCTAAAGTGCAGAAAGCCACTTGTCTGTGTGATAAGGCAGAGGAGTTCAGACGGATTTTGCAGCTGGGCAGAATGTTTCAGTTTGAAGCATAATTGGAGATGGAATACTTGCATTCAGTGGCCATCTATGATTGAGTGTTAGGAGAAGAAAAACTGGGTTTGTTTAGTGCAATTCTAAATTGCTTCTGAATTTACAGCCACTCAGAGTGAAGAACGCTGAGGGATCTCCCAGTATCAGACTCTTTGGTACAATACCGATGTGGAAAGTGCTGGTGTCAGTCTTCAACAGCATGTCTCAGGAATAATTTAAGTAAAACATTGACTTTTCATATTAACAACTTATTCTTCTGTGCCCACTTGGAAACTTATCTTGATTATTTTTTATGTTTAATTTTATTAGACCTCTGCCTCCCTTACTCTTCTATTTTGCCTCCATCTTAGGGAAAAGGTGTGACACTTTCAAGAGAGAACATGACCATAGTTATATAGGAGCATTGTAGGAAGACTGTTGATGTGTACCTCTTTTTGAATGCTTCCACTTCTAAGCTGGTCTAGGCTTGATCAAACCAAATAATGTTGGAGAACAGATGTGACATGAATCGTGCAGAATAACCTTCTTCATTTGTTGTTATAAGCAATTTGGGATTAATAAGATGAGACTGAAATCCTCTTACCTAATCTTAAAATAAATAAATAAAATAATAATAAAATATAAATATTAAATAAATTTTCTAATGCATATGGGTCTATTTTTGATCTAGAAAATGAGTTGTTAGAGAAGTCTCTTAGGTTTAGCTGCAACAAATTAACTTTTAAAACTATATTCCATCCCTTTCTCATCTTTTCACTTTTTCATTACAAAGCCTTGCACAGTATTGTAGTCTGATTTTCAGCCTTATTATTTTTCAGTGTCATTTTTACCCCTTGCAAATATCGTCACCATGGATGCTGTTCTTCAGTTCTGTGGCACCGTTCCCACCTGAACTGATTCTTTTTAAAATCCTTGGGAACAAAGCTGTATTTGCATTTTTCAGTTTGCGTTTGTCAGTTCTGTCAGAGTTTAGGGATGGGGCTGATAATCCCTCCTAATCTGAGGAGAGTAATCTCTTAAAAATATTTTCTTACCTCATTAATGTTAATTTTCATTTCCACTCCCTCGTTCTAATTATCTATCCTGCCTCTTGTGCTCTTGTGCTCTTATCACTACAATTCTGCATCATCATTTGCATTAAAGAATAGTGGCCAAGTATTCATTAGTTTTGGTGCAACGTCTTTTAGCTGGCTTTGTGTATGCATGCACAAGGAAGGGTGCTGGCACCAGAAAGAGGAGTAACTTGTTGCACTCACTGTGAGACCCTGTGGGTGTGGCCACCTGTAGTAATCTTCTTGCTGGTGGAAATCTCTGTGTAGGTAGTATTTAGGCCTGTCAGCCTGACCTCGGTGCCAGGGAAGGTTATGGAGCAGATCGTCTTGAGGGAGATCATGCGGCATGTGCAGGGTGACCGGGGGATCAGGCCTAGCCAGCATGGGTTCATGAAGGGCAGGTCCTGTTTGACCAACCTGATCTCCTTCTATGATCTAGTGACCCATCTGGTGGATGAAGGAAAGGCTGTTGATGTGGTCTACCTAGACTTCAGCAAAGCCTTTGACACTGTCTCCCACAGCATTCTCCTGCAGAAGCTGGCAGTCAGAGGCTTGGATGGGTACACTCTTGGCTGGGTGAGGAGCTGGCTGGAGGGCCGGGCACAGAGAGTGGTGGTGAATGGAGTCAAATCCAGCTGGCGACCGGTCGTGAGTGGTGTTCCGCAGGGGTCGGTGCTGGGGCCTGTCCTCTTCAATATCTTTATAGATGACCTCAATGAGGGCATCGAGTGCACCCTCAGTAAATTCGCAGATGACACCAAATTGGCTGGAAGCGTGGATCTGCCTGGGGGTAGCGACGCCCTACAGAGGGATCTGGACAGGCTGGAGAGCTGGGCTGGAGCCAATGGGATGAGTTTCAACAAGGCCAAATGCCGGGTCCTGCACTTCGGCCACAACAACCCCAGGCGACGCTACAGACTTGGGGCGGTGTGGCTGGAGGACTGCGTAGAGGAAATGGACCTGGGGGTATTGATTGATGCTCGGCTGAACATGAGCCGACAGTGTGCCCAGGTGGCCAAGAAGGCCAATGGCATCCTGGCTTGCATCAGAAACAGTGTTGCAAGCAGGAGCAGAGAGGTGATTGTTCCCCTATATTCAGCACTCGTGAGGCCGCACCTCGAGTACTGTGTCCAGTTTTGGGCCCCTCACTGCAAGAAAGATATTGAGGCCCTGGAACGTGTTCAAAGAAGGGCAACGAAGCTGGTGAGGGGTCTGGAACACAGGCCATATGAGGAGAGGCTGAAGGAGCTGGGAATGTTCAGCCTGGAGAAGAGGAGGCTCAGGGGAGACCTCATTGCTCTCTATAACTTCCTGAAGGGAGGTTGTAGTGAGCTGGGGGTCGGCCTCTTCTCTCGTGTCATTAGTGATAGGACCAGGGGGAAGGGTTTCAAGCTACGCCAGGGGAAATTCAGGCTGGACATCAGGAAGTATTACTTTTCAGAAAGGGTGGTCAGGCACTGGAATGGACTGCCCAGGGAGGTGGTGGAATCACCGACCCTGGGGGTGTTCAAGGAAAGACTGTATGTTGCGTTGAGGGACATGGTTTAGTAGGAGCTATTGGGAATAGGTGAACGGTTGGACTGGGTGATCTTTTAGGTCTTCTCCAACCTTGGTGATTCTATGATTCTATGATTCTATTTGAGAAGGTAAGTGGCTGTAATAGACACCTTTTGGCTCTAGCATGAGGGTTTGTTGATCATTTTCAAAACTGCAGTAATGGAATGGCAATTACAAAGCGTGCTGTTTCCTGAAACACCCTAAGGCAGGTTTTGGGGCTGTGGAATAATTTAGTGCATTAGCATCATAAACTCAGATAAGTTAACACTTAGGTGTCTTCAGTGCTCCATACCAAAGTAAGAAGTGAAGTATAGGACAAAGAGTCTAGTGGCTCCTTAGAAAGGGTCTGATGTATGAAATAGGTGTTTAGCAAGTAGCTCTTTTGATTGTTATCTGAGATGCAGATAAGGTATTAGCTTAGACTTGTCACTTTCCTGGGTTTCACATTGTGTTAAAGTGGGCCTTTGAAAGTCCTCATTTTCTGGCTCGCTCTGCAAAGAGGATGGCTCTACACAGCAATGCTGACATGGGCAGAGGGAACATAGTAGCTCTGCATCTGTTTTCAGTCTGATCTGATAGATCTGAGCCTTTTGAAAAAAATGGGGACATGTTGTATGGTCATTAATTGTGGAGGCCTGTTAGTGTTTAAAATAATCTCTATCCATACAGCTCTGTCTCTAAAGAATAGGTACATAACACATGCAGTTGCTCTGCTTTAGTCCATTGCACATACGCTTTTGTTCAGTGTGTCCCCAGATCTGAATCCTCTTTTTCAGATTTCTTTTTTATGCAGTTGCATAAAGGTGAGTGTGGTGCTTAGCTGTACATGTTCTTAACAGGAAATATGTGGTAAGACTGTCAGTTTTGAATGAAAGGAAATAAATTCATGTTCTTGCATAAGCACAAACAACATTCTTGATTCTCTTCAGCAAAAGATGCAGCCAAGTCCTTCTCCAGAAAAACCCAGCAGAAACATGCAAAGTGTACGAAGATTTCCATATGGTTGTGCCCATTATATGCTGCCTCCACTTAACCATGTGTTTGTATGTTTTATGGTAGGAATGAGTCTCTGAGAGGGATCTGAACAGAACATAGCATGGCATGCAGGGCCCAGAGAGTGCTCTGGGTGGGGGGGCTGGCCAGTGGAACAGCTGGAGGGCATTCGCTAATTTGAGGTGGCAGCTGGCATGCCAGTTCCATTGCCTCACTGCCCTTCGGAGCCATGGGCCTTTGCCTGCAGCACAGTGAGCTGGCTCTGAAAGTGGGACATGAGCTCCACCCAGGGTGCTGTGCTGTGCTTCCCTGATGGCAGACCCTTCGCTAGTGAACCAGAATTAGGATCTGGGTGGGAAAGTTTACATAAAAGAAATAGAGGGGCTTTACTGGAGACTTTGCTTTCATGAACCCATCACTCCTCCTCCCCCAGATTGATTTGTTTGTTCAGGCTTGGTTGCCTCCAGCAACACATTATTAGTGTGAACTATGGGGTATCCTGGGAGACCTGCAAGATTCTCTGCAAACCTTTTGAATTCTTAGTCTCCAAGGAGGAGGAAACAAAAAAGGCATTTCACTCCATTGACGCAGTTGCGCGTACATTGTTTCGCTTTTTTGAATGCTGAAGTGTCTCTCCAGCAAATGCTGTAACCGGACTCTACAATCTTCATTGTGTTCCTTCAACTCAGTCAGTACAATATCCGTTTCTTAGTAAAGCCACCAACATGCGCCGTATTAAAGACTGTATTTGTGATGAGGCAATCTGCTATGATTAGGTAGGAAGGCTTAAGCAGGGCTATGCAGTTGTTATCTCTGTTCACACAGGTCTGTCGTTGCTAATGGTAAACTTCAGGCTTGGTGAGTATGTCTGACCTTAAAACAAACACAGATTGCGTTATTTGTGAGCAGCTTTCTGTTTGAGTTAACATGGCTACAAAAGCAGTGAAGACACAGGGACAGAAGTCTGCAGCACAGGTATGTACTCAGAGCACTGTTAAGGTTATACATCTATGCTTAAACCTCGGTAAATTCTTCAGATATAAACAAGTGCTATGAGAGCCTCCCCATTATGTTGTCAAATCCCATGGGTACACTTTCCAACTTTACTCAGTTTGAAATTGCAGGATCCAATGACTTTTCTCAGAAATCTGCTTGAGCTCCTTTGGCTGCTTTGTGTCCTGTACTTGCACGGACCAGCCTGTCTGTCACAAGATAGTTCAGACATCATGAAAAGTATTTGATTTCCCAATTAGTCACGTATGTGTTGAGAGACAGACAGTGTCAGGTGAACTAAGCTGCCACAAAAGTCAAAGTGGGTTTAGCTAAGGGGGATCCATGCTCCATCAGTTAAGGCATTGACACTGGATGGCATCTCAGTAACAGTACAGTCAGATGCAAGGCACCTAACAGTGGTGTGGTGGTGAGGGTCTTTTAGGAAAGGTAAGAGTGTTGTGAAAACACAGAGAAAGTATCTATAGTGTCATCTACTTTCACCAGGCAGTTCACTTAGCAAGAGACCTAGGTGCTGAAGAGCTGTGCAGTTTCTTCTTTGTTCTCACGTGAAGGTTTTGTGCATTTTACAAGAGTTACAGTGAGGGACACTGGGCACAGCAGGTTTGCAGAGGCTGTCCTGAACAGCAGTGTCCTGCTGTGTCCACAGACTAAAACCAGTTTGTCTCATGCCTCTGAGCAGCCCAGTGGCTGAACTAGTGGACCAAACAGGTAAGAAGAGAGACTGAGTTTTGCCTGAACCAGCAGCTCCATGTCTGCTAGATGGAAAGAAAATCAGGTCAGTAGGAGAAACTCATCCCATCTGATGAGCTGCCCTTCAGTAAGGGAAGACTCTTGACATTAACTCATTATTGCTGGGGCTTGCTGAGGAGATCTGAAGTCAAACAGCATGTGACCAGGCTCTCCCAGGTTTCTTCTTTAGTGCCTGGAACCTCAGCTGCCACCCTTCTTGATTTATTTTTCCAGGGAAGAAATAAGAAGCAGGAACATATGAGGACAGATCTGTATAGGCCATAGCTTTTTGTCTTCGTTTGAATTCTTTTTTACTGTGTTACGAATGAAATGACCTTAATCCACATCAGCCCTTCCACTCTCTGATTAAGAAGTTTCAGAATAACTTTCAAGCCTCATGGCTCTTTTCTGAAGAGAAAAGGGAGCCAGCAAAAGCTTCCTGATGAAAGACAGTTCTGTTTCAGGTACTATCATTGTAGATGATACTGCCTCCTTACATGTTCTTAGACTTTTAAGGAGAAAAATTTCCAATTTTCACCTGCTGGTCTTTGTATGCCTTTAGAAAGATTGTGTATTGTTTCCCAGAAGTCTTCCCCGGCTCTTATTTCAGGATAGAAGGTTCATTCTTCAGTTAGTAAAGTCAATTTTTGTTAGAAACTGCAGTATTTCTTAGATAAGATCTTAGGTGAGGTCATTCTTTTCCTCCAGAATTGCCAGCATTACGCATTTCCTAGATTTTAGTAAATCACTCAAAGATATTTTCTGCACATCTCAACAGACTGACTGTTGTACCAACTGCACTGAAACACCTGCTTACAAAAATCAGGCAAAACTTGTACCTGTGTAGCCTTTGTCTGAATTCCTAGTGTTGTCCAGTATTTCTTTTGTGTGTGTGTTGTTTTAGTTTTATATGTCTATGAAGCAGAGATATTATGGGTAGATATAAAACTTCAGTTGCTGAAATCTCTGAAATCCATCACCTAGCTCTAAGAATTGTTCTTTTACCCACAGAGTCTGTTTTCCCTTCTTTCTCCTCAAGATGTTCTCTCCTTCTGTCTGCTTTTTCACTTCTGGGCGTTGCATTAGTACTTTTGCACTTAGAAATGCTGTAATGCAAGTTACTTCAGCCTCTTCCTAGCAAATGAACCTGCTGCATTTTGCCATCTGTCACTGAAAGAAAAATGAACAAAGGTACTATCATTCCCTTTCTTGGCTGAGGATCTTTCTTCACAAAGAAGAATTTCTTCAAAATCTGTTTAAGAATTTAAACTCTTGTTCATTTATTGGATAATTACAGTAGCACTATTGCAAGGTAATAAATTAATAGTAGCCTCTGAAAAAACAAACACCAACTACAGTAGAAGTTAATGCTGAGTTCAAGTGCACTACAGTGAAATTTAAATTTCTTCAGCAATAGTAAATTCTATGGGAGCATAGGTGAAGGCAATTCACCCGTGTGACTGGAAGGAGTAGAGCCTGGCTGCACCTCTCTTAGACCTCATTTAAGGGCTGACTGCCACTGGGGAAGGTTCTCTCTCTGGAGATCCCTCCTCTGTGGAGTCTTTCCTGCAAACCTAGATCTTTGGATACAGATGAGCATTCCTTCCTTGTTTGTTTCTTTTTCCCATTTTCACCACAATAATCTTTTCAGCTGTAACATCAACTGTAACAGTCTGTATCTCTATTTCTGCATAAGAAAATATGTGCTAAATGTAAAATTCAAATTTCTGGAGAAAAAATTTCAGGATATTTTCATTATTTCAAAATTCATTTAATCCTCCCACTCTCAAAAACAAACAAAAATACTCTATATTCCTTATACTGTAGCATTTTGACTCCAATTCCATTAAAACCACATAATTCGGGAAAGTTCCACTCAAGTCACTGAATGTCTTTTTAAGACAAATGATCATCATGTTTTATAGGGCAATCACCTGCAGTGTTCTATGCAACTTACAAGAAAAGTACTGAATAGAGGCAAATTTGCTGAAGTTGCACCAAACTGCTATAGTCAAAACTAAATTGTAAAACAAATCATCCTGCTATTTTAAAAGTAATAGCATTGTAATTATTGGAGGCAAATATTCTTCACCATTTTTTCCCCCAAAATTAAAAACCTAGCGCTCCCTCTGTATTCCTTAAGTGTTTTGTTTGTTTTAAAAGCTTTCAACTCAGAAAACCACAGCTGTATTTGGAAAATGCAACTTCTCTATTTGTTCTTGTTAATGGAATTGGATTTGTGACTCTGTGGATTTGTTCTTAACAAACTTGATTTTCATTCCACTTTGTGCAACCAAATGAGAATGTATTTAAAGAGATGAAAACGTTATACTGAACATATAGAAATGTTTAAGAAGCTATGCGTCAAATCTGTGCATCAAATCTGCAGGCACAGTTTATTTTAAAATAAATTTCAAATTGATACCCGTAGAAAATACCAATTTTAGTGCCAATCAGGGAAGGAAAAAAAATCATTAAGACAATGAAGTGGGACTCGAACAGCCACAGCATGTTCTTTGCTTTCTCATTGTCCTCTGATGAATGGCAGGACAGAGAATAATTCACTTTATTACTAGCACAATTAGGGATAAAGTCACTTTTAATTCTGTGAGAGGAGAGATGGGTGCAGTGAAGATACTCCAACATAATGTTCTGCTCTATGGTTTGTCCCATTTGAATGCAAAGGCTGCCTTCATCAGCTGCATGTTGATTTTCTCAGCTTGTCATACTTTATAATTTGTCTATGAATATTAAAGAGCATCAAGTGCAGCAGATATTAAAAATTAGCACCCTTTGTGTCCTATTGAAAGCAGAACAGCCCTTCCATATTAGGCGCTGCAGTTCTTTGCTAATAAGACTGACTGAACAAGTCTTCATTAAACTTCATGTTACTGGGCTGGAGAATTTATTTGGCCATCATCTGTTCAGACCGTGACCTGGACAAATCAACCGTAATGCCTCAGATTTCAAAAGCCTTTGTTTGGCTTCTCACATTCTTAGCACAATTAGTGGCTCTGCAGCCTGTCTGCTAGGGCAAGGTGGTGTCACGCGGTCTCCGTGTAACTACCATTCTTTGTAAGTTGCCAGGATCATCTCTCACATGAGTCACTTGCACGTGATATTAGCCGTGCTGCACTTGGTCCCATGGTGTACAAGGGTAAGACCAATAGCACCCAGTTGCCACAGTGTCTGTGCCAGCTGCCAGATTGGAAACATCATAGCCAAAATTTCCTCTAAATTAAAGAAACTTATTTATGCAATATGTCTGTCCTTAGGGTGGCTGAGGCTTCTCTCTTCCAGGCACTGTGGGGCAGATATTTACCACCTCTTTTTTTCAATCAGAACTTACAACAGATACGGCTTCTATCTAATATGACAGACTATCCACAAGTCTTTGATGAAAAAGCATCTTCCACTTGAAGCTAAAGCTATTACAGGCAACACCAAATAAAACAGCTTTTTGTAATACTCATTAAAGCCTTAGGAGTTGTTTCACAGATATGTAATTCCCTGAGCATGTTGGAGTTTGCTTTTCTCCAGAAGAATGAAAGGATGGGGATTTAAGTTGTATTTCTTCATCATAAATCCTGGGGATGATGCGTTTACTTTGGCACTGGTTTTGCTGCTTCTTCAAATTAGATCTCTGTTCCCTTCAGCATTACTGCTCTGGAGGGAGTGGTATGATCTCCATTTATTATGGTCAGGAGTTAAGATTTCAGGTTTATTCCTCCAGGCATTGGCTTATGCAGCAACGAGGCTTTTGCCTTTTCTGTGCCTTAAAGTCACAATACAGAGCTAGCACACAACAGGAAAAACAGGGTGCTCCCTCTTTGTTCAAGCATATATGTATGTATATGCATATAACTATACAGTATATACATGTAGCAGTATGCATGGTGATATGTTTCTACTTAGGTGTCTGTATATGTGTGTATATGCATTTATGCAGATAATGCATGCATGATACAAATAAAATCTTTGGTTTCCGGCTCATCTTCCTATAACTTACACACACAAATTCAATCATCTTTGGTGTGAATCACAGGCTGCTTTGCAGCACCAGGTAAGTAATTTTATATTTAGGTGTCATCCGAAGAGTTTGTGAGGAAAAGATATTTTCAGACATTTTCTTTTTTCCACAGACCTTAAGGGCTTACTGGCAAAACACGAGTTCAACCATGTGGAAACAAGTAGCAAGCAGAGACTCATCTGATATTAGTGGGTTCAGCTATTCATTTTTACAGTTATGAGAAGCCATATTTTGCTTTAATGAGTGCCTGCATTGCGCCATCTATTACATAGCTGAGGTTATCTGGCTTTTGGTTAATCTTTCCTCCCTTTGTATCTTGATACCCTCCATTACTTATAGCTTTATTTCTCCTATGTTTTGATGTGGGTTTTTTTTTTTTTTTTTTTTTTTTTTTAATTATTTGAATATATTTTGATCTGAACCACCTCTTCCATCCTGCCGGGACAGTACTCCAGAAATGCATTTTGGGCCACTGGGCTTTAATTTTGCCATTTTTTCTCCCAAGAAAAGGGCCCTGGGATGGCTCCTGTTGGTTGCAAGAGAAGTTATAAATCCAAGCCAAATGCAGCTGACATGGGATTGTGTTCAGCTGAGTTGTGCAGACTAGATTTGATTTGTTCTCTCAGCTGCTGCAGGATGAACACAGGTCAGCAGAGACAAGATACTGTTTAAGGGCAAAACTTTGTCTGTTTTCTATATTTCAAATGTGTCAGGAAAGTGAGTTGAAACAGACTTTGATCCGGGTTTCATCTTTTGTAAGGAAGAATATGAATAAAACCTGATGAGCAGTGATGAAAAATGGACCTGGTAATCATGGGTAGCCAGGAGAGCTTGTGGAGTCCAGAGATTTGCTCATGCAATTAGGCTAACAAGCAGGCCCCATCACTGGTTATTTATATATGATAACATCTGACAAACTGAAAAATGTCAAATGGGAAATCATGTATTGTCACAGAGGGGTGGACTGGACTCAATATCCAATACTGATTAGCTGTTTTCAATTTTTCTGCGAGAACAGTTGGAAAAATTCTGTGGTTATATTGGCTTTGCCAGAACTTCCCTCATGGTTCACTGGGAATTTTTGAAAGGCTGAAGTTGAGCTGGCAATAGCATGGGGTGTAGAGTCCTTCTCTAGAATGAAGGACGTGAAACTCAAACTTCTGTCTTGGGTGAACAAGAGTAGAGTTGGACCTGGGTTTCCTACAACCAAACAGAATCCCCTAGCCACCAGCCTAACAGATACTCTAGACTGAATTCTGATTTTTCACAAAGGCTGTCTTCAAGGTGTTCACCTTGGAGGTAACAACAACTTTTTAAGCCATGAGGTTTTTTTGGAAAGAAGAAATTTCTTTCCACAAATCTGATTATGACCTACTTTGAGGTCACTGCATATCTTAAAATTTTTTATCAGACAACAAGTCAAGGACTAATACCATGTGAGGGAAGAACCTCTGTTTCCTGAGGATCAAGTTTACTTCATTATGTCCATAATGTACCAGCACCTCATGCAGTGCCCAGTCCTAGTTGCCAGATTAATTATGGATTTAATTGGGAACAAGAAACAAAGGAGAGCATCTAGGAGAAGATGACTTCATCTCCCTGCTTGTCTTACTTTCCTGTTTTGCACAAAGACAGATCAGCAGACAAAATTATCTACAGAATGGTTTCACTTGGCTGAAAGGAGAAAGGATAACGTGAGAAAAGGATCACTGTTCACTTGGAAAGTCATGAGAGCAGGTTCGTGTTTTCACTCTTTCTAGATGTGGCGTTTGTTTAAGCTCCGCACCTTTTCAAGTTTTTATTTAAGCAATTTGTCCTTGGGCTAATTTCTCCATCTCGTTCTGCCTTAGCCTCAACTTGCTATAGGCCAGGGAGTTTTTAGCCTCTGAAACAAAAGATGCCTTTTTTGTACTGATAGAGAAAGCCCTGTCTGCTGTATAAAGCTATTGCAAGGTGTAGGAGAAGAGTGAGCAGCAATGCTGTTGCGTAAGGAGTGGCTTCATGGTTGGCAGACTTAGGGTCATTAGAAAATGATCCAACTCTGCCATTAATTACCTAATTTCAGGATCAAATTTGCTAAGACCTAGATGGAGAAGCTGGCAAAAGGAGGCACTTTTTGTGGCCATTCTTCATTTCTTCCCAGAGAGGGGCATCTAACCACTGACTTCCTGACTTCCCTCTCACAGACCAGCACCAGTGCATCCTGTCATTACAGTGGTCATGTCTTTTCTGCAGGTTGGCATCTAGAAGTTTTACTGCATGCTCTTCTATGCCTTTCCAAGCTGGAAGACAAAACACTTGTCCCCACAGTACCTGTTCATATCAGTCATTCCAGCATCTAGTCCCCCTTTCATCATTTAATTAGGCTCATTGTTACACCAAAATCTCTAAATCGTAACTTGTTGATTCCACTCACTGTCATGCTCCATCACTCAAACTGTAAAGCCATTTACTTTCTTCAGTGAATTCAGTGTATTTAAAATGATTTCTATACTGATTTATTTAAGTGTTGGAATGTCAAATCAGTAATTTATTGGTAAGCCAGATTTCTGCCATGATTTCCAAATTATCCAGATAACATTGCCTTCAAATAATATTTTCCTCAGTGTGTCAAAATGCCACATAAATTCTACTTCTCCACAACAACCATTAAGGGAAAATGGGAGAAACCTGAGTAAGCCTAAAATGTCACAATGGAGAGAGGATGCTGGCTGTTCCCCATGGGCACTGACAGCTTGTCTCTGATGTTTAAACATACAACTGAAAACTGATTGGCACAGAGAGAAGAGTAATGATAGGCATGATGAAGGCTATCTTCTGAGGGTTGGTAAGATCTAGTAGGGTATTTGGCAGATGGGGCATTCTGTTTTGATAAATCAGGCTGTTTGGTGTATGGGTTATATTTTCATCTTTATTTTGGCTTTTATGGCAAGAACTGAAGTAAACTTCCTGGATTATGAAGTCTAATCCTGTGCTATCACAAACTGATACATCCTGTTATCTCTGCCATAAATCTATTCTTGGTCTTCAAAACAGTATTTTCATGTCTTACACATTCCCTCTGTAAGACTTTATATATTGCTTTTAATGATCAGAAACATCTTCTTAATTTCTGTCCTTTAGTTTGAAAGGGGTGTAGAAGGTACAAAAGTAGAAACTGAAATAGATCGTCTTTAAAATTTAAGTGCTTGCCATTTAAATGTTGTCTCTGTATTTTACCCAATCTGGAATAAATCCAAAACAGTTCACCTGAGAGCAAAAAAGAAAATTCAAGCCCTAAAACCAGCTGGAATCTGAAGGATTTACTGGAGAAAGTGATTCAGCTGCTGACACAGGGAGCAGGCTACCAGGTTTCTAGGTTTCTTGCAGGTGATGAGCTGAAATGTTTGGAGGTTTTTTGTTTTCTTTTTTTACAAAACCAAAAGTCAGCTTTTCTGTAAAAGGAAGGGGGGGAGGGGGGAAAGCTTAGTTTCTTTGGCAGGGCTTCACATGAAGTTTCTCACCCATTCAGCCTGTTGCTTTCTCCACCTCCTGCTTTTGTGGGTGCGGCAGATCTGGAAGTAACCTGCACATTTTTCCATCTCTGCCCTGCCCACACAGGCAGGCCGGGCTGATTGGCAGGCGGGGAGCCGCGGGTCCTGCCGCAGCACGCCGAGTGCATACCTCCCTGCTCGGCTCCTGCAGCGGGCAGCCGGCCGGGTGACGCGCCGGGGCTGGCACTGCGGAGCTGAAGTTATCTGATCCCTGGGTAAACGCAGTTAGGGGAGAACACATTCATTGGAGCAATCTGGATTTTTGTTGTTGTTGTTGTTTTCTTTTTGTTGTGTTTTTTTTTTTGGTGGTGGTGGTGGTGGTGGTTTTTTGGGGCTTTTTTTTTTCTTTTTTTTTTTTTCCATCAGCAGGAGGGGAGTGTATCAATTTAAGAAGAAAGGTATGGTAAGAGCAGGGGCAGTTCGTGACTGGATGGTGGGTGGGTTGGCGGAAGGACGGTGACGGAACTACGGATGGGGAGGATTGGAAGAAAGAAATCTCCGCCGATGGAGTCTTAGGGAACCTGTAGCAGTGTTGCTGACTTGGGAAAGTTTTGTTTCCCTCGGAACTTTGGTGCTGTGAAACTGGTAGGATAAGGCAGGGGACTGACTTTTGGTCCTCCAGGAACAAGTGATTGAAAAGGAGCTGTAAGTTACATGCATGCAGCTCAATCAGCATGCAACGTGCTGTGCTCATAGTGCTGCATGGGAGGATATGGAGGAGGAGGGCTGTTTGGTTCATGAACTTTTGTGAGAGGTTATTTCTCTTCTGATCAGGCGGAGGAAAAGCAGGATGTTTCCTTGTTGATAAAAGCTACTCCGTGGCATTAGAAGATAATCTGAAGCGTAGAAAAAGGGCTATATTAATTTTCTCCAAATATTCTTGAAGGGATAATAGAAAATCTGTATCTACTGATGTTCAAAAAAGGGAAGGTTTGAAACGTTTGGAAGCAGGTTTTGCTGCAAGATTAACAGCTTTGAGCTGCTCTGTATAGAATTTCAGTGGGTGAGCAAGCAATTCAGATTAGTCAAGTGCTGCATTGTTAGGGGACTTCAGTGTTCCAAATTGTTGAAAACACAAGAAATGCATTAGCCTCGTGTATGCAGGAAAAAGCAGCTGGAATGATAAACAAGCTTACATTTGGAAATGAGTTCAGAGATGCAAAAAGGAAAGTTCAGCTAAATGTTCTGTGATCTATATGAAAAGATAATTTGATGCAGTTCTTTTTTTCTTATTATTTTATTCCTGAACAGTACTTGTACTGCAGTATCATTATGTGTAAGAGCTTGGGTGTCTGAGCATTCTGAGATCAGGTTGTGTGAGGACATGCTCACAGATATGGTTATCATGAGCCTCCTGAATAATGTCCTGGTTTACTTTGAAACTTTTACTTTCCAGTCAATTTCAAACAAATAACCTAGTTACATCAGTATTTTTCTGTAACGGAGCAGCACTAATATTCATCCAGCTATTCCTAAATTTCTAAGCACAAGGGGAGTGAGATGGAACTGCCCGTACCTAAACAACTGTTGCCATTATTTTTCCCATGCACAGTCATGAGAACAGCTGTTTAGAAATTAACTTGCCATTTCACAGATTAAAAGGTCAAAAATCATTAAAGTGATCGCGTTGCAGAAGCTGCTGCATATCGCAAACTGTAGTGCGTCTCTGGTTGAGTTCCCATGAGAAGTAGAATAACTCTTTAGAACAACTCCTAACCTGCCTACAGTACTCTGGTGATTTAGAAACTTCACAGAGTTTTTGGTAAGTCAGTTGAATGGTTAGTTGCTTTTGCTGTTAAAAATCTGCTTATGATTTCTAATCTCAGTTTCTCCATGTTGCCTTCCAACTATCCATATCAGTTATCAGATCAAAGTGAGTTTCTGTCATAATTTCCTGTGTAGGTGCTTACAGACTGTCTGTTCCCAAATCTCCTTTGAGCTTTTATCTTCTCCTGTGTGATAGGATTTTTATTCCTTTATAGTTCTTTTGGATCTTTTCTGAGCCCTCCTCAGTTTTTCTGCATCCTTGTATTCTGCATGAAAGACTGGCTTATAGTGTTTCTCCAGGAACCGTGTGGACAAAGTGAATTATTTTCCCTCCTGCTTCGTGTTTCTGTTTCTAAATCCAAATATTTCATCAGTTCTTTTAGACTTATGGTCGCACCAGAGGTGATAATGATCCAAATCTTTTTTCAGAATCACTACTTTCACATGTGTCCTCCTTCGCATAAAGTTGCCCTACTTAGCTCTGACCATCCTTACGTGAGTGAAATCCATCTGCATTATCCCTAAGTGTTGAATACACCATTGAATGAAACACATTTGCAGAGAAGAGTGAATGAGATTTGCAAAGTCTGGATCACAGGTCTCATGAAGAATGGCTGAGGGAATGGGGTTGTTTAGTATGGAAAGGAGGAGGCTCAGAGGAGACATTGCTTTCTACAGCTACCTGAAAGGAGGCTGTGGTGACTTGGGGATCAACTTCTTCTCCCTCGCAGTAAGTGATAGGATGAGAGGTAAAGGCCTCAAGTTGTACCAGGGGAGGCTCAGGTTGGGTATTAAGAAAAAATTCTTCTTGGATAGAGTGGTGAGTTATTGGAATAGGCTGCCCAGGAAAGTAGTGGAGTCTCTGTCCCTGGATGTGTTCAAGAAACATGTAGATGTGGCACTGAGGGACATGGTTCAGTGGGCATAGTGGTGATGGGTTGGTGATTGGACTAGCTAATCTTAGTGGTCTTTTTCAACCTTAATGATTTCTATCTATTAGTGGCTCCTACTGGCTCAGCATAGCAAGCAAGGCTCCTTTTTGTCTTTTTATAGAATGTGCTGCTCATATTATACAAGCATTTGGTTTGCATCTCACCTACTGCAGTTGTGCAAAGCCCACAGAGCCTGATCCATTGAGGAGTCAGTGCTTTTTACCAAACTGTGAGATGTTCTTGGCATGGCCATCCATGGCAGCCCACCTTCCAGGCTGTCCGTTGCTAGGAAATGAATTGAATAATGCAGGCAGAAAGAATCAACCTGGACTTGTTTCTTCCCAGATTTAAACTGATCTCCAAAGTTTTTCAGAAGCTGGAAACTGTTCAGGTGTACTGAGCTTGTTGTCTGCATTACAGCTGCCTCTGCATGTATAGGTTCCATATGGGATCGGAGCAGAATCACTGAAATACTGTCAGGAATTCTGTCCTGACCTGAAGTTCATAAGTTCTCAGGTGAGCTCCTGTTCTCAAGACACTTTCATTCTGCTTTGCAGGCCAAAAAGATGATGAGGGAACATCCAGCCTTCAGTGTACTTGTATGAACTTAGTTTGCAAACTAAGGAGACAGCTTTTACAAACTTGAAGGAGACAGCTGTTGCAGCTGGAGATCTTGTTCCTCTCACTGTATTAAAAGTCAGGGTGCTCCTGGCTGGGAAGGGAATTGCTTTGTCTCTGCTGGAGAGTGTTTTCCCTGTTTCTGTATCTGGGTATTATGATACCTAATAAGGGAAATAATCATTGATTTTTTTTTTTTCTTCATCAAATATAATCTAAAAATGACTTAACTATCACAAAAGCAACCAGAAGTTTTCAGTTTGTACAAAGAGTCTTCAGTATGGAGTCTGTTAATCTGCATGCTCTGGAGCTGCCCATACATACAGGCAAATACTGAGAGGCAAAAGTTAAAGCCCACACAACTGCTCTGTTCTAACCTAAATTTACAGAGGATAATACCATCAATGCTATTTATATTTGTTCTTTGCTGCTTGCATTAATGACTTGTTAATTGCTGGCACTGTAGTACTCTGTGCAGGAGGAAGAGATAAAATGTACGTGTTTGGTGGTTGTTGTGTGTTAAAGCTGCAATACCACATCTAGCATTCCTGATCCAAGAGTTTCCTGAAAAATGACTGCAACCCAGGACACTGCTGTGCATTTCTGGACACACAAGTGTGCATGTTCCATGTGTACTGTATTCATGATCTGTTTTGTGCTCATCATTTTGATCAAACTATTTCATATTCTGTAATGGGTGCCGAGGCTTGTCTGTACAAGCAACTAGTCCTGAGTGTTTCACAAATAGTTTTGTGATAGCTAACTTGCTCCAGATCAGTCCTTGAAATATGCATCTATCACCCTCCCCCCCCCACCCCCCCATCCAGAGGAGACCCTGCTTACCAAATCCTGCCTTGCCCCTTTAGTGGGTGAAGGACACACAGGGGTTAACATCTCTTCCCCTCATTAACCTCAGTGCATTGCTTGTGGGCTGCTGGGGCAGTGGTGGCCCTGCCACAAGCCTGGGTGCACTGCCTCCACTCTCACCCCGCTGCTATAGCAACAGGTCGAAATTCTTCTGTCTGCCCATCGCTGTGCCATTCACCAATGTCTGCTCTGCAGACAGCAGCATTGTCTGCCTGATGTTGTCTTCCCACAGCTCCCAGCCAGGCTACCCCTTCTCTAGGACAAAAGGCCCGGCACAAAGAGAGGACTGAACAGGACTAAAAGTTGAAAGGAAAAAAAAAATCCCATAGTTTGTGTTTTAACTGTAGGGGAGAGAGAGGAGAATAATAATTCCGACTTCTCCTAAATGATAGTTCATGATGGAGGAGAAGGGACATAATTAGGTTTTGCTGGGATTTGGTAATTGCTTCCTGATCCCTCAGAAAGATTTACAGGGAGTCTGGCTTGCCCACAGGGCCATGTAGTGCAGTGTGGCCCCACAAGGTCAGGCTGCTGCCATCTGACAGCTGCAGATTCTATGGTAAAAGAGCTGGTGTTTGGTCTGTTTCAAGGGAATCCAATTCTTACAACCGAAGTCATTGATGACCTTGATGCGAAGACACAGTTACATTTGTATCCAGCTCAGAGCTCTCAGCCACAGGTTTAGCCACTTGCCAAGCAGATACCTTGTTTTCTAAGCTGCTGCTTATATTGTGGTGCACAGATGATGGGGAAATTTAGTGGAAAGGATACTGCTGAGTTAGTAAATACAGGATTTAATCTTCCAAGCTCTCAGCATTTCTAAGCACTAAAATTCTGGTTCAAGTAAACATGCTCCCTTCTAGCACAACCTCTTTCCCTGTCTCATGCATAAACATACTTTCGTTAAGCCATGACAAGAGCAGAGTTCTCCTTCAGGATTTTCAGTGGTCAGACTTGTGTTCCTTAACAAATCCTTTAAGAAATACCATGTCATGTGAGAGGTTAAATTCAGAGCCTTTCACAAGGTGTATCTCCTGGTCTTCAGGATGTGCCTTTTTTGTTTCCACTGTTTGATGTTGGTGTGGTCTGGATGCATAGCATGAACCGGTGACCTACAGTCCCTGAGGAAGTACAACACTGAGGAGATTGCACCATTTCCCTGAGCCCAGAACATATATTTTTGAAACTTCTTAAACTAGGAGAAGTCAGCTGAGGGTATGTTTCCAAGTGACCTCCGTCTTGACACTTAACTCCCACCATATCTAAGTAAGCCAGTGGGATAAAGGAAGCCCCCATTCCTCATTTCCTTGTACTAAAACAATTCTGCAATACTATTTTCATGAAGAAAAATCCCATTTTCCCTGGCAGTGCTGTTTATTTCTTGGGAAATAAACTCACTAGTGAACTGAGGCAGTTGTTCTTATCCATAGCAGTGTTGCTCTTTTCAGGCAACTCCTCTTCTGCACCTGTCAGTGCCAAAGTACAATAAAACACTTCTTTAGGGTGCTTTGATTATCTATTAAATGTTTGCTGTCCATTGCCAGTGTTGCCATTCGAATGTCTATTTGATCTTTTTATAGGAATAAATTACTAATTACTTTTTGTTTTACAGTGTACCTTTCTTTTCATGCTTAGTAGTCAAAGTTCTCTTACCATTTTGTTATCCCACACTCCTCGTTTCTCTGATTACTGCTCTTTCCTTTTGGCAGATCTCAGACCTTCCAGGGCAATCCTGCAAAATCTTAAATGGACTCAGAAAGCTGTGCTTTGTTTACAGGGCACTGCAGCTATGGGGCCCCTTTTGTTTTCCTTTCCATCAATCACATTCTGTGCTCAGCCCTCGGTCTCTCAGCTGCCACCAAAGCTACGCAAGCTTGGAGAGACTGCCTGATAAAGGTGGTAATGTTTCTCATCACCTTGTCCATTTCATACTGACCTTATCCTGAAGGCTTACTAGGTCTCTTCCATATTTTCTTTCCCTCTGCACCCCATCAGAAGAATGCAGAGTTTCATTTGGGTGAGAAAGAGGATGCACAGCTGAGGCTGCATGGTGATAGTGGGAGCTGAGTCCTAACAGCAGGAAAAGAAATCAGCCCAGCTGGTAAGTTGTGTAGGACCAGCATAAGGGAATTTGTGTCCTGTGTAGTCTGTGTGATACCAATGGAAAGAGCTGTAGCTTGGAGGGAAGATGCCTGGAGGGAAGAAATGTAAAGTTAAAATTAATGCAAAGAAAAAGGAAGCTTGGGTTTGCTTTTCACTTCTCACCACAGAGCAGGGCAGTAGCGTTATGGGTCATTTCTTTCTTTTCTGCATGCATGTTTCTCTTTTGGTCAGATGCTTTCATTTAGCAGCAAGGCCCAGACATTTCTCTTCTGGGAAAGGTTTGTTGCTTAACTTCTTTGGCTACCTCTATGGACTGACCCTAAGTAATCCTGTGTTCTGTGGTGGCTCTATACACACAGGCAAAAGGGGAAAACATGACTTCAGATGACATAAAAAAAGATAACAGCCCAGTATTTGGTTCTCTTCATTTCCTGTAATTGTGAATAGCTGCAACAGCTGGGGCTTTATGGTGGGAGCCTGGCCTGAAAGAAAAGGCTGTGCTAAAGGAGTCACAGACCTGGAATAGATGAGTGTGAATGAGGGGAATGGCCTCACCAGTCTCAACAGTACATCATAAAAACATCCTTTCCCTCACAGTAGCCCCAGAGTCATCAACTCTCATCAGTTGCCTTGGGGTTGGAGCTGAAAGGCTGATGGTATTGCATAATGATAATAGGACTCAAAAACGGAGTCCTTCCTGATAGCAAGAACAGTTAACTGACATTCATTTAGATGAGCACACTGACAAATTTTCTGTGTCTTCTATCGTTCTGGGGAATCCTTCTGTCATGCCTGTGTGAAGCTGGATTTGCTACAATTGTTTCAGCAGTTGGCTGCTATTGTCTCAGTGTGGTTGTGGAGTTGGTCTGGCAGGGCTACTGTGAGCTGTGGTTGCTGATGCAGCCATGCTGTTGAAAACAGTTTCCATGACAGCCCTTCTGACACCACTGTAGTTTTTATGGATGGACAAAAACTGAGAGGAGTCACTTTGTAGGAGGATAATGCTAGGTTATTACAAATGGGAATATTTCTTCTTTTATCCTGTCACCATTAAAAATTTTTGCTCAGCATGTATCCAAAACACACCTCAAGAGGTGAAAATGAGCTATGCAGCACTTTGCCAGCCCTGCAACTACTTCAGCCAGAACTTAATAAAAATTCTAAAAGTGAAGCTGGGGTTTTTGTCTGAAATAAGCTTGCACTGATAAAAAGTGCACTGCAGCATCTTTGAGATAGAGCAAAATCTCTGTGCTGTTTGGAAGCCTAAAGGTTTTTCTCTATATTTTCAATGGAAACTTTTCTTCTTTGGGATCAAGCCCTGTAGGCCATATATTAGTCTTCCCAATTTGTCCCTCAGCAAATATTTAGGTCTTTCAGTAGCACAGTTTAGAAGAGCATGTAACATGTCTTTATACCCTTACAGCCACAGGATGAGGAGCAGTCCCATGCTCACCTCACAGACTTGCAAAAGCTCCCAAATCTCCTTATCCAAATTTCTCCCACCCTTTTACCACTTCATCTCAGTGTCTCTGGTCTTTCTTTGTCCTACTCCTTGCTGCCTACTTGAAGCAAAATGAGACATGGAATAGTGTGGTGGGTTTTTTTCTAACATAATTATAGGGATGTTTTAAGTATTATGTTTCTGTATAATAACATCTCTCCCAGATAATAATTTTTAGCATTCCAACATTTTTCAAGGCAGATGCATTTAAAAATGACTATATTTTAAATCACTAATTCATATGATAGTTTCCAAACTATCAGCATCAAAACCCAATAGAAGATATTCTTTCTAACTAGGATCAGTTTTTCCCCAGTTAATACTAGGTCAATCTTGGCAGACGGAACTGTGCATATACTCTTCCACTTTCAAAATAGTAGTACTGTCGTGCTGAGATCTCAGGAGACAGAGTATTGCTGGTTGGTAATAGTGGCTGTTTTGGCTTACCTCCCATATTTTTGGTGGAATGCTTCTTTCTTGTAAATACTGTGGATAGTGCTCTGCTTCTCAGCCTAGAGGAAGAAAAAAGTAGGAAGCAAATTCCTGGCATTTCTCCTTTCAGTTCACAGACAGTCCTATACTTAAGCATCCAGTCTTTGATTTCATAGCTATATATTTACTGCAGTTTCTTCACCTTTCTCTTTGCTCTCATACTTGCAAGCAGCCAGTGCATAAAGAAATGTCTTGGCAAGCACGAGTTAAATTTTACTCAGCCAAGGACCACACCTTCTACTGTTTCCAGTTATTTCATTCCCTAAAAGAACTGTCTTGCATATTTCATTTATCCTGCAAGATGCCTAGAAAGCTCACAAACTTGAATGTGATTTATGATCTATTCATCAACACTGACAATAGCTATTAACACTTTCCATTATACCAGTATTTTTACTTAACTACAGAGAGAAAACTTGCAGAACACAGGACATAGATTTCTTACTTGAATGTCACTTGGACAGTCATATTGTTCAGATTAACACTTAGGCCTTTTGCAGTCCATTACTATATCGTATCCTTTGCAACATGCTGCTTCTCAAGCACCTGTAGTTGTCATCACTGGTTGAGGATAGAGGTGTGACTCTGATAGATTCATCCTCAGTAACACCTATGTCGATATTTCCAGCTAGACTCCTTCAGTCTTTTCTGTTAAGTGTCAAAAATCCCTCTATGAATTAAATGCACATATATATTTACCTACATATGACTTTGTTATAGCACCTTTCACCTTAGCATTGAGAACCTCACTTGTTAATTCATAATGCTTCACTGCAGCCTGGAGCTCTCAGTCAGGAAGGACTGGCAGAACTGGCTACCCTCAGTTACGTGTCTTTCCCTGCACTTCAAAACAAAACGAAACAAAAAATGTTTACATAACAAGTTACAAGGGGAAGAAATGCTAGCATCAGCTTCAGGAAGAAGTGGAGCACTGATAACTTCAGCTCTTAGACACAGCTTCAGCTGTGTTGTCTATGGATATGGATGAGACCAGAGTGCGTTGCTCTGCAGCCAGCAGTCATGCTGCTTAATGGGACCACCATTTATGGAACAAGTCTGTCTTCACAGTTAATCAGGTAACTAAACTGTTAAAACATGCAGCTGAAGTTTAAGTTTACGTGGAGACTTGCATCAGAAATTAGAAACATGTCTTTGTGTTTTGTTGTTCTTTATTTCTTTTGTAAGGAACAGAAATGGCGTATCTTGTAAATCATTTTGGTATTGCTCAGGGTAACAGTGGTGTATAAATATGGGTTTACCTCTTGCCCAGATAACTTGAGATATGCAGACAAATCTGGCAGACAGAATTTGAGCTGCTGACTTGATATGATATAAAACTTGATCCTGGGAAATGCCTTGGGGGCAGGAATCAGGAAGTTAGTGCTACTATTTTTAAGCACTGGGGGGAGCCAGAAGAGTTGGGCAATTATACAATGTGAAGATGTAAAATACAAATGTCTGTTTTCTCTTCTTTTTCCCTTTATTTTTTCCCCTGCAGTAAAGAGATTTAAATCTTTGTATTTCACTCTAAGTTTTACTTTTACATCTTTTTATACCAGTCATTAGGCAAAACACGTCCCTTTTCTCCCTGATTTACCTTATCCTGCCTCCTCCAAAATTACATGCAGATATAAACAGCACTGTTCGTTTTTGTAACTAGTGAATTGAGCAGCCACGTATTTGACATCCTGTGACCTTTTTTGGTACAGAATCAGTACAAGCTGGGGCAGATTGTTGGGATGCTGTTGGCTTCAGTGATGCAGAAACTGCCCAGCTAGAAATCAGAGATCAGGCAGCTATTTCACACTGACAACCAAATTGTCCTCAACTGGTGTTACTTTGTGCAGCTGCTACCAGTACAGTTTCTAAACTGGTAAAACTGTTTCAGATATCCAATGCACATAGTAGACTCTTGACTACAGTTTTCCTATGTGTATGGAAACATTTCTTGTGTTTATTTAACAGAGGCAGCCACCTATGCTTTTACAATAGTACAGCTGCTTTTTAGACTCTATGAATAAGAGCACAATGTGTTGCTTTGCAGTCAGAGGTTATGTGGCTTAGTGGGACCCCAAGCTCTGGGAGGATTCATTATCTGCCAAATTTCTGCTTGAAGACTGCCACTGCAAATGTCAAGCTTATCCCACATGTTACTATCTCAAGCATTGAGAATGAAACCAAAGAAGGTTTGCAAATGTCTGCGGCTTGTTTCTAGTCCATCACATATTGCTTATTAAACTATGACAGATTGACATACCTTATTGTCTACATATGAAATACTTATGTAGCTGCTCTTTAGAAAAGAGAGCATGCTGCTGTTGACTCCTCCGAAATGGAGTGGGACTGCCTTTGCAATTTTAGTGCTGGCTTTAGATTTGTTCAGCTTACCAAATGCCACAAACTTCCTGAAACATTATCCCAAGAACTAATGTACTTGAGCTACTAGTAACATTTCCCTTTCTTTAATTTGTCGGAGTATCTCTGTGTGAGCTCTACCATCTCATCTCAACAGCAGTTGTACTGCTGACGTATATTCTCATGTGCTGCTGAAGTTAAACTCAGAGAGGGAAGTAGACCTCTGGATAGATGAAAAGTCCAAAGTACATTCAGAGGCAAACTGTCGTCACTTATCATAGCTAACATGCTTTGATATGAACTGCTTTTACAAAATGTAATGAGTATCTCTTCCTCTGTTCTCATTTCTTTTTTACTCCTTTTGGATGAAAGATGGCATAGAGGAATTCATTCTTATCCAGATAACTTGACATTCTCATACTGACCTGTCTGCTGGAACAGGTTTGGCTTTATATTTCCCAGCTCTGTTCTATGCCTTCTCATACATATTAGCCAAATTGGGAGCTTAAGTATTCCAGTGGTGGTAATAATGGCTAAGGCAGGTGTGTAGTCATAGTCTCAGTATCCTCTGAACAGAGCACACCTTGCTGAGAGTGAAGTTAGATGACATGGTGGTAAAAATATGTGTCGTATCTATGCTGTGTCTTCAAGGGTGGATATGAAGTTGCTTTGTGGTAGTTTATGAATCATGCATGTATACTTAGTTACTAAGATGTTTGCTTTATGAGTGTACTGTTGGTCTAATGGAAATAACTTCTATGAAAAAACAAGCTTTTTTTTTTTTTTTCTTTTTTTCCCAAAATGTTTTCTCCACCACTTACCTGAGATCTGATCACAACTTGGCTCACATGATTCCCAGTTATACACCAATAACCTTATGCCACATGTATACTGTGAGCTCTTTGAATAGGTATCATGTCTTTCCCAAATCTTGCAAAAATCTTAAAGACTTCAAGTTACATTAGTCTTAATGTACCACCTTCTGGTCAGCTAATGGAAACACATGAACTGAGCTAAAGGAAATTAATGTGTTTTCTAGATCTGTGTCTCTCAGAAGGATTTAAATGTTAAAGCCTCTCTTTCTGTAAAAATTTTTGGGACCATTCCCTGCCATCGTTTCACATATAAGAGAATAACTCTACTTTCTGTCTTTAAGGTAGCCTTCTTTACTTTAAAAACAAACAAACAAAACACAAAGGAAACTGCTTTCAAGGGATAAGTAATGCTTTTTTGTGGAGTACATAATGTGTCCTATTATCTCTAGAAAAGTTTTGTTCTCCCTTGAAAGTTAAAATTTTAAAATACTTTATTTTTGCTATCTAGTTTGAGATAGCCAATAGTCATATGCAATTTTATATAAAGTTTTTAAATCTTTTGGAGAGCACTTCTTTAAATGCAGTTGTCTGTGTGATTTTTGCTTAAGGAGACAGAGAACAATGGAAAACAAGGAAAAACATTCAGGGAAGTTAGATGCTGGCTTGAAATAAATTCAGTTCATGCACCAAGGCAGAAAAACAGTGTACACTATTTATTTTATTTCTTGAAAGTGTTAGACCCTTCTACCACCTTTGTCTTTCCCCTTGAGGTTCATCCTCTAATGAATCCCAAAAGTTTAAGTTAATAAAAATCTACATTAGTAAATACTCTTATTGTTAATGTAAATGCTTATAGTTAGTATTTTTAGCTACTTCTTTATTCTGCTGTAGGAAGAAATTGATCTGGTACCTTGTTCAAGGAAATACCAATATATCTTTAAGATCAGGATTAATATTTAAGTGTTTCACACAGTTTCTCAGAACATTTCGCATGAACCCCAGTTTGAGAAACTAGCCCCAAACTTTAAAAGGTCATTACATGATTCCTACCTGACAGGAAGCTCTATCAATTTCCTCAAAACACTGACTAACTCTTCTGTGACTTGCAGATTATCTTAAGGGAGCTCACACAGCGTGTGCGGGACAACCAGGGGATCAGGCTTAGCCAGCCTGGGTCCATGAAAGGCAGGTCCTCCATGAGCAACCTGATTCTGTGATTGAGTCACATGCCTGGTAGATGAGGAAAAGAATTCAGCAAAGCCTTTATCACTGGTCCTATGATCTATGTCTAATTTGGAATTTGCTGTTGAAGTGATAAATGTATTGATTGGAGACTCCACCTGTCTTGCTTGCTGTGGCCTCAGGCACACAGGCACTTTTATTTCAAAATGATATGAGTTATCTTTGCAACATTGTTTAGGTGATTTCCAGATAGACACTGATTTCATTTTTCCCTGTAATTCTTTCTAACAGTGTACAAATTCTAAGTGTTTTCAGACTAAAACCTGAACAGTATTTTGGAAAATACGTTTTCTAACTATAGATACATCTGCTGTAAATACCTAATATACCAGTTTTGTGCACTAGGTATGTTACAGATTTGATTTTGTTTCAAGGCTAGACAGGTCCATTCTGATTACCTACAGGCTGCAGGATGTGAATGAAACTTGTACAAAGCTACAGAGATAGCTGAGAGCAGGTAACATAGCAGACATCTGTACAAGGAAAAGGGGAGCTACCTATGTAGGTTTTGAGTTGCTGAAATACTGTTTCAGTTATTTCATACCACATCTGAAATGTTTAACTACTCAGTAAATATAATGCAAATTAAATAGTGAATATTTTTAAATTAAATCATGCAGTGATATTCTAAGTTGTAAATTCATTTTGTTATCTTGAGCATTTTCTTTATTCAAGGCATAGTGAAAGGACTCTGTCACTTGAATTGATTGAATTCCAGGCTCAATTAATTTCTTCAATTGAGTAAAGACAAAGAGGAAAGGAAAACAAGTGCAATAAAAAAGGCCCTCAATTAGTAACATACGTAGCTGGTTGCAGTGAAACTTCCAGCTACAACTACCACTGTTCCACTGGGCTTTAATCTGGTACCTGTACACCTCATAGTTAGGTCAGGCTCAATTGCTGGGAAGATGTTCTTTTCCCTCTCCAGTTGCAAGAGTCAGCATCAGTGAAGGAGACACAGGGCAAATAATTGAAAGCAAGGAAGCACAGTAGGAACTAATGCCTGAAATATGGTAGTTTTACCTCCCACAGATAAGTTTTTCTATAGGTGTAGAATAATAAGAAAATGTCAAAACATCAATAAAGTTTGCAAAAACTATGCTGACTTCTAGAGTCCCTTAGGATGGAGTATGGAAGACAGTTCTTTTTGACAACTTGCTTGCAGTATTAGGTCTGCTGCAGTCTCAGCCTATCACAGCTAGACAGAATTTGCTTCTATTTCTTCTTCAGTATAGTGTCTGCACAATGGCTTACAAATGAAAACTTGCGATTCTCATAAAGATTAGAGATTCATAGAGCTAAATTAATTGAGCATAGATGAAATTAGTTGTGTTTTAAATAGTACTGGAATCTCTATGGCATAATGTCTTTGAAATTTCAGATAATTAAACTTCTTTTAATGATTAAACTTATTTTGGGACTTGTGATGAATTTGCAGCAGTTAGCCAAGCAACGGGAATCATATTTAAATAGTCATTAACCCACTGCTGGGTACAAGCTCTTCAGTATTTTGTATTAGAATTACTGCAGATTTGGGACAGAACTACACTAGGTTAAATCACCTAATTACATAGCCTATGTAATACATAGCCTATGAGACAGATGTCTTAATAGGATGTGACAAAACATGGTGAAAATACAATGATGAATCCATTCAACATAATCTGAGAAGCCTTTTAAGCAGGAGGAGTAGGAACAAGAAAGGGAACCACAGCAAGAAAAGGTCAGTGACTGTACTTTGTGCCTGCAAGTTACGTAGCTGGTGATTATTGTTCTGAAATACCTCTTAGTTGTGCTGTAAATCATGAAGTTAAAAACATTACTTCTTAACTGACAGTTCAGCAAAATGGAGAACCAGATTATTGGCCAGCATAATAAAATAGGAGGCATCACTTTTGTAGCTGTTGTACCTTCCAGCCTGCTGGATGTTTGTGCTCAAAGGGTTTGGGGCTTTCTGCCCCTCATTGCCCTAACTTGAGAAGAGACAATTGCCTCTTCTTCTGTCTCCAAAATCTGTTCTGAATCTCATGGAAGGAAAATGTCCTGCAGGTTGGTAGAGAGTATTTCCAAGTACCCCCTAAATGCTACCAATACTGGTTGGTAGTAAAGCTACACGGGAAGCATATGGAGGTAATAACTGTTATCCTCTCAGGGACGTTCTCTGTGCAAATAAACATTAACTTCTCATTGGCAAGACAGCTGTGGTTCTTCGAGCTGCAGAATTTTATAAATAAATTCCATGGTACTTTTTTGCTGTAGTCTTGTTCAGCAAAATCGTTAGAATAATTTAGACTGATGTCTGCAGCAGTAACATGTGATTCTCCACCATTAACAGAGCTGTGATAAACAGGAAAGCTTGCAGAAGCCAGCTTTCATAGCATGTAGCAAACCTGAAACTCTTCACAAATGCAGTGAAAGAGCAGAAGTATTTAATGAACAAGTTTATAGGTTTCTGTCCAGCTTATGTAATATTTGCACACTTACACTGTGTTCTTTGTGAAATAAGAATAATCACTTCAGATGAAGTTTGGCATTAGTGACAGAATCTTTATTTAGATTATTTAGATTTGTTCCAAGCTAGTTAGTATCAAGAGGAAATAGACAAGTAGTCAGTGATTTAAAAATCCGGGCTTTTGCTCAGATGTATTTTTTAACATAGTAATTTTATCCAGCTTTCTTTTCAATAGATCTGCCACACCTTCAAATCTTTCTACTTGTGGGACACTGTTTCTATCATAAACAGTTTGCAGGGTATCAATGTCCTTTAACAGCTGGATGTGTGCCTTCCCTTTGGGCATAAGTTAGGTGATACTGCATGGTCATTTGGGCCAAAAGAGATTAAATGGAAAAATGAAAAGATAAAACAATAAAGAGGACCAGAGCCTTCTTTCCTTTCAGTGGGTTATATACCAAATGTTCTATATCTATTATATCATAGTACAGTTTTTCAGTTTATCATATAGAAATAATTGAGCATTTTGCTGCTGAACATTCGTAAAGCCAACAAAACATTAGGAGGCCTTTGGATGGAAAAAAAAAATGGTGCAATTCTACAAGGCATTTTGTTGTTCACCAGGAATTATATATTTCCATATAATTTAATGGCTTGGTAATGATGTACACACGTGCATGTAATAAGGTACAACTAGTGCTAGCTGGGGACACTACTTAGGTGAGAGAATGAGAGCAGAGCTGTATAGTAGATTCATACAGGGAAAGGACGTAGAGATACTGTCCTCTTTTCCTTCCTGATAAACATCCTGCTGTGTTGTGTAGATGGGCTGGAGGAACCTTTCAGATTAGAATCTGACAAGGCAGACAAATTGAAAATGTTTTAATTCGGCCAAATAAACACTTATCAAAGTCATTTGCTTAGGAAAGAAACGATGGTCAATCAAGAAGGGAAAAACATGTCCTCCATGTTGATCACTTCCTCCCTTTTTTTTTTTTTTTTTTAATTCAGATTGAATCCTTCTCAGTCAGGAGCCACTCTGTGGGTGTAAGACTGTTCATCAAGTCATCTTCTTGATTTTATTTTCTAGGAAGGAATTTTAAAAACACTTATGGAAACAAAGTAGTAAACCAATTAGCTTAGCTGTTCATCTGAGGATTTGTTTTCTTAAATGACCTCTCCCAGAACTATAGTGTCTTTCCAAGTTGAAAGACATTTACATTATAGACATTATCATCTGTGTTGAGGATCTTGCCAAAAGCAAAGATGAGAAAAAAACTTCAAGTTATTGTCTGAGCTATCTGACATCTGGATTTTTCACCATGAGATATTTTTCTTTCCACAGAAGTTACAGTATTTCTCTTGAGATATACACACTGCTTCATCTAGTTCTCAGAAAGCTTCTTTGAATACTTAGCTGCATTATCATACTGTTATTTTTATCCTCCCTGCTATTAGTGGTACTCTCACAAAACTGAAAAACTGTCTTTCTAGAACTAGCTTTGTAATCTTCAAGTATTTGTGAATTCGCCATTTGGTACTTTGGCAAGAGAAGAATTTACTGAATTTACTTTGAGGAAGAAAGGTTATTTCTCTTTCCAAATTTGATACTTTCTTGTATCAATTCAAATAATGATTTATTGTTTTTTCTATAGAATAAAGTTACACAAATGCTTACATTTACAAAACTATATTTAATGCTTCAGTGGTATTTCTAAGAGTCTCAGTTAAAACAAACGCACACACAAAAAAGAAAATAGTTTCTTTTATAAAATGTCTTCAGTTTAGAAAGAAAATCTGTAGGGTGAATTCTGTCTGGGTTTTATACAAACTCTAAAGGAATTTGGCTCATCTTCCTCTCTAAAATTTGCTATAAGCGTTAATACTTCATTTTGGAGTTATGCTTGGTTTCTGCAATTCAAAAGCTGAAATACAGGAAAAGAAAAAATTATAACTCCAAGCAGAGAAGAGTTGTGTTCTTGAGAAACTGATGTTCTCATCACAGGACTATTAGAAGTCCTAGAAGGAATGAATAATGTTTTTCCAGAAATACCATAAAAACAGAGTTTCTTATTACATCCTTCCACTGCTTTTGCTTTCTTCTGGGAATTACATGCTTACTGACCAAAATATTGGGAAAACATGAGACAGTACAGAAGGTGTCAGTATGGACTTGAGGATCAGGTTTGTCGTGGTGTTTTGTTTTCTTTTTTTAAATTGTTTGTTAAGGATGTGGTTGTGGACGATAATCTGTTTGTTTTGGTTTTTTTTTAATCCACAGATCTATTTGTAGTCTGGTGGCAAAACTAATGTATAAGGGACCCACTGCTATACACAGTGGTGCAACCAGTAGCAGGGACTACAGGCAGACTTTGTGCAATGGTAGAAGTGAAAGGACAGGCTAGAGATGAAAATCTGAGAAACTGAGGTAGTGAAACTTCTTTTCCAAGAAGTGGAACACTTTCTAATGAGTGAGTAGTCTGTAAAAGATGCTTTTTCTTGATATTACTTTATTACTGCAGTGGCTTGAAAAATAATTTGATTTTATTCCACTTTATATAAAATTCTCAATTACAATAACCTGTAGAACTTACATAAAGCGTTTTATGATTAGATCAAAGAGTTGGGTGATCTTGATACAGCTGGGATGAGAGGAGCAGAAAATCAAATAATCCAAAGCATTATAACAAGCTAATGTCAGGACTTTGGCTAAGATGAATATTCCTTATTTCATACTCTAAATTGAGCTGAAATGAGAATTCAGACTGTCTATTATAGTTTATGCAGAATGAGAATCAAGCTCATCTATCTTGGTAACTGATAGCAGTTTGAATACGGACTTCAATATTTTGCTTTTGTTGTTATTGTAAAATAAGTTCACATCAGAGATGTACAGCCAAAGTGAAGTGCTACATTTTGCAGTCACTTTTCTGTTTTTGCTGAAAAACTGTGTGTTGTGTAAAACATGATCTGTATATTTATCAGAAGTAAAAGGCACAAATGCTTGCCCTTCTGTATGATACGCAGGGCAAACCTGTGGTGCAACCACAGATTTTAATTTAATACTTTCATTCATCAGCACAGTGGAAAGAAAACAGGAAGAAAACCCTGTAATCTCTGCATGCTGAAAAAGTGATGCTCATTTTGGGGAACACCTTATTACTGCTGCAGCTATCTCCTCCAGAAAGAGCTGGGATTGAAATAGCACAGTACAATGCTGGCTTCTGGGGAAATGTCTTGGCAGAGTCTGAGACAAGGAGAGTGATCAAGGGAGTCTTGTTCTGGCAGAGGTTTGAGGACAGCTCCCATAATGCAAGCCAAAACTACATTTTTCTTTATCCAAATGTACATTTCTAGACTATAGATTCTCCACAAGATTGTCAGAGACATCTCTGGACTGGCAGACAATTTCCCACTGTGTAAGCTACAGAGCACATCTTCTGAAAACATCTAGGGTAAAAATGCCACCTAGGCACCTTTTATGGTGCCTTTTTTTCTTAGGTCATTGTGTTGGAATGAGAGCTAAGAGATACAATCACTATTATCATTCCTTCTGTACTTCTTCCTGCTTTCCTTTTCTGTGTTCAACTGCCTATTTAAAAGCGAATCTATTTCTTTATTAATTCTTGCCATATTCTACAGAATATTATCCAAGTTTCTTCTATCTTTCTCACACAGCATGCTACTGTGCAGACAGCGCTTTTCTTTTAGTGCAGAGAACTAGATAATTTCAGAATAATTAGCTGAAATTTCCTCCCCTCCCCTCTTTTTTTTTTTTTTAAAGACAGTTCCTCATCTTTCCAAGAAGATGAAGAGGTAGATATGGAGGCTGTCAACTGGCAGCTGAACAACACCTTGAATGGCCGTTCTGCTGCACCAACCACAGTTCGCTTTCCCAGCTGGGTGACTTTTGATGACAATGAAATCAGTTGTTCACCACAGAATCTTTCTCCTTTGAAAATAGACACCTCACCTCCAGAAACACAGGCTCCAGATGTTAACTTTAACCTCAGTGCATCATTTAAGAAACGAGAACGTCCCAAAAGCACATTGGGTGACCTCTCCAAAATTCAAAAACTGGATCTCTCTTCTTTAACCAAGTTGCCTTCTCTTGAAACACCACCATGGAGTGCTACTAATCCCTTCTTGGATGAGTCTCTTCAAGATGTCCAACCCTCACCCATCAATCCATTCAGCTCATTCTTTGAGGAGCGAGACAGGCGTTCCAAAAGCTCTTCTGTCTCCAGTGTTCCAGGCAAAAGCCAAAGAGACTCCCTTGTTATTCTCCATCATGAACCTGATACCATCAGTTTCCAAGAGGCAAACAAAAGTGTAACTCATGTAGATGCTGTGGAGCAGCTGAAACAACTCCAGATTGGAGACCCAGATTATGTGAGCAGCCCTACCTTGCCCGATGATGACCCAACAATGCCATATGATCCAGATGCCACTTTATTTAACCTGGCACCATCTCAGCCAAAGGATGGATGGCCAATGATGCTCAGAATCCCAGAGAAGAAGAATATTATGTCATCCAGGCACTGGGGACCAATATATGTGAAGCTGACTGACAGTGGATATATTCAGCTTTTCTATGAGAAAGGATTGGAGAAACCTTTCCGTGAATTCAAACTTGAAATCAATCATGAGATTTCAGAGCGCAAACTGCAGAACTATGATGAGAATGGAAGGATACACAGTGTGAGATTGGATCGCACAACCTACAAGGAGAAAAAGAAGTATCAGCCTAAACCAGCCATTGCTCACACAGCAGAGAGAGAGCAAATCATCAAGCTTGGTACTACAGATTATCAGGACTTCCTAAGCTTCATCAGTGCTGTGCAAGACACGCTGATGAACCTGCCAGCCTCATCAACAGATCTGAGCACAGTGGGACTAAACTATCAAGAAGAAGAAATTACTGTTGATGTCAGGGATGAGTTTCATGGCATTTTGGCCAAAGGAGACAGTGTGATTCTCCAGCACAGTGTGCTGACGCATATATATGTTCTGAGCTTCCTTTCAGGCCTGGCAGAATGCAGACTGGGTCTTAACGATATCCTAATCAAAGGGAATGAAATAGTTGCAAGGCAAGACATTATGCCCACTACTACCACAAAGTGGATTAAATTATACAGCTGTCGGTTCCATTCATGTGTGGATGAGGACATGTTTAATAACTCTCGTATTATCCTGTTTAACCCCTTGGATGCTTGCCGATTTGAACTGATGCGATTCAGAACTGTTTTTGCTGAGAAAACTTTGCCTTTCACACTGAGGACAGCAGCCAGCATCAATGGTGCTGAGGTGGAGGTACAGAGCTGGCTGATGATGTCCACTGCGTTCTCTTCTAATCGTGACCCTTTAACTCAGGTCCCTTGTGAAAATGTTATGATCCGCTACCCAGTGCCAAATGAGTGGGTGAAGAACTTCCGCCGGGAAAGTGTCCTGGGGGAAAAATCTTTGAAAGCCAAGGTGAATAAGGGGGCTACTTTTGGATCAACCAGTCTGTCTGGTTCTGAGCCAGTCATGAGAGTTACCTTGGGAACTGCCAAATATGAGCATGCCTTTAATTCCATTGTATGGAGAATAAACCGACTGCCTGACAAAAACTCAGGTGAGTTGTGCATACCATCTATCTCTACAGGAGTAAACTTAAAGAAGTTATGTATTTTGGAAGACAGGGAATACCGTGTTTACATGGTGAGAGATAAATCATTCTTCGCAATGAAGGGCATCAGATAGTTACACACTGCATTTATCTGACCCTTCATTGCAGTAGTTTTAATTATCCTGCCAACACTACTAATTATAAAAACTGATTGGGGTTTTCCAGATGCAAAAATATGCCTTCTTTCTCAGCTTTTATGAGTACACTATGGAATTTCTGCATCAAACATCTCTGTGTGTTTAGCACTGTTATTGGAAGCAAGGCTGTTTTGATTGACTTCCAAAGACAAGATGCTATGCTACATGACTAAATAACAAGTCATGTGCTGTAGTTCTAACACATTTGATTTGTATTTCATTCATTTCCATTCATCGCCATTGCCATGCAAATGCACTGGCCAGTGCTATGTACTTTGACATGTACACTGCAATTAATCCTTAGTGTTTGGAGTGGGAGGTTGTAAGAGGGCAGAAAGTATAGTTGCAACTATTATAAAGAATGTTCTGCAATTACTAGTTGTGGTTATGCTTCTGTGATCAGTGCAGACAGGTAAATGCAGCTTAATCTCAAAGAGAAAATACCAACATAAAATCCACAAGTCTTTGCATTTCTCCTAAATTGTTAATAATTAAACATTCAAATAATACGTGCAAGCTACTGTTCACTTCAGCCATTGCTGCTATTTGTTCCACTTCCAACTCTTCATTCTGGGCAATAATATCAAGATAAATTAGGTTTATTTTTTACATACAGTGAACGCTACTTCTTGATTTTTTTCATCTAGACTTTTAAAAATGTATGCATATTTTTAGTATTGATGCTGTAGTAATGTAGCTCTATGACTGAGTGCGTTTATGTGTTTGGTGTTTCCTGAAAAAAGTTTAGTGTTGGATCAGATCTGACACTTTCTAAGTGCAGCTGTTTATCCCAAGTTTAGGCTGCAGTGTTAGCAAAACATTGATCCAGGTCTTCTAAGCTTTTGGATCACATTTCAGCCCAGAGACACCAGGTTACACCGTAGGTTACAAATTTGTAGGGATATCATGGACAAAAGTGAGGACTCCTGTTTTCTGTAATGCAGGTCATAAGAAGAGAGAGAGCTCGGGAACTCATAAAATATTGCAATGAAAAATTAACCTCAGGCTGTGTATGAGCAACAACCTGCTTGTGAGGAAAATCTCACTGTGCCATCTGTATAAGCTCTGGGAATGAGATGCTGTGAAACTGGGCCTTCTGTGGCATCTCCTTTCCAAAGATCTCATTACGCCATATTGATGTTTCAGCTGGGAAAATGTAAGCCCCCAGACTTTAACACAACCGCAGAAGAAGCCTGTAGCAAACAAGGAGAAGAGACAGAACTCCTGGCTCTGTTCAGTCTGCTGCAAGGCAATGCTCTCTTACCCACTGCAGCTCCAAGGGAGATGTTTATCTATGGCTCTTGCTTCCTTTATCTTGTCCCTCCCAGTGTGAGGCTTCATTACACATGCCCTGTGTCTGGGGAAATGAATCACACTCGGCACTGCTGCTGGCACCCTGCCACAGAGCACCTATCCATCAGTGTCACTGTGCAGTGCACAGGGCTGTAGTATTTGTTTACATCCTGAAAGGAAGAGAGTGTCCTCACCTCTCCGGTCAGGCCAGATGTAATTTCAGGGAAAGGAAGGGCCTTGCAAGCACTGCCTTGGCAGGGACACATGGGGTATATGAGAGGGAAGGAATCTAAAAGTGATGACAGGATAGGTTAAGTGTAGCTCAATTCTAACCTTGTCTTTCAAGGGCTATTTACATTTCTTGACAGTACTCATTCCATGGCTTTCCTTACTCAGAGTATGAGGCAAACAAAGAGGGGTGTACACGGAACCACTCAAGAGCATTGATTTATGAGGGTGAACTAGGGAAGTTTATTCCTGTTCCTTCTTAGATTTGGCTGATGGACCACATACACTTCTGATCACGTTATAAGAATGCATAGTCTGCTCCCAGCCTTGCGCATTCTTGATAGTATCCAGCCCTACCCACAGGTTTACACAATAGCTCATCTCCTCCCAGTTACAGCAGTCTCTATAAATGACAGTGTTTTCAACATCTAAGTATAAGAATGTTCCTTGAACTCACACTCAATGCTCTCTTACCACCGCACCTGCAGCTCACCCCTGGCAACACTTTGGGTCCCTTTAGGTGTCTGGTCCACTGCCTTAGACAAAGTGTTTGCTTCTGACTATGGGTTGGAAAGTGTATGACAATTGAAGGACTGTGTGTACTCTGACTATAATTTGACCTAGAAAACTAATGTGGATTGCATTTTAATGAGCATATTGCTGAAATCATTTATAAGGTAACTTAGTAAATGTTATACTGCCTTTCTTTTATTCACAACTAAGACAGTCACAGCATTTGACAAAGAAAGGCCCTGCAGAGTTTCACATACAGCAGTCTGGGCTCAAGGTGTTTCTGTTTTTTATTAATCCACCAGCAAAATGTTAAGAAAATATCCACCAGCCACCAGTCATGGGAAAACACTCCTGGAATGGGGCAGGGCTGCAGCCTCTAAGTGGGGCTTGGGTCTGGATGTTGAACTTGAGCCCAGTTTGGTTGAGGGTCCCCAAAATGCTGCCCACTGCACCCTCTGCAGTAAATTAAATCCTGTAATGCAAACATGTTAGGACATCAGAGGGCTTTGGAACAGATTCCCTCCAATCACAGTAAGCCAAGTGTCTCTATGAATTACATTACGAGGTCCATGATAGTCATAATGGAATGCTAGTAGCTCAAGGAAGCAGGAGGCTCAGAAGAAAATCAGTCTGGTCATTTCCTCCTGATTTTATTAGAAAAGTGCATGTGTCGGTTGTAGAGGGAGCTCTGAATGAGCCTTCTGAGCACACACAAGGTGCACAGAAGTTGTCCATTGTGTGCCTCAGGTTACTAATGATCACTGATTTACTCAGTATTTCTTTCAGTGGTGGAATTGCTCTCATAATCTGTTTGCTTGGTTGTCTACTGTGCTGATCTGGTTTACATTAATAACTTCTATATTTCTTTGAGCATTGTGCGTGGTCTTTTCTTGTAGTTGGTATTCCTACTGGAAGAAATTAAATTATTGAAATTGCATTGTAAAGTGAATTTAAATAAATTCGGATATTTCTTACTATTTGAATTAATTCAAATTAATGAAATAAATATTTCATGGGATCAGGTTGTTTCTAACTCTAAACTACAACTGTAGGCATTTCTGAAGGCTCTCTACCTTGATCAGCTTTCCTGTAATGTAAGTAGGACAGGTAGGGAGCCTCTTATTAAGGTGTGTGGACATTCCACACTTCAGAGCCTTATGTGTTCTGCTACAGGTTAACATTGTAGGCTGAAATATTATATGCTAAGTTTGGGGAAATTTTTAAATTGAATTTCTGCCCAAATTTTTCAGTCATTCCAGAAAATGAAGTTAGGAGAAAATGCAGTTTAGGCCATATCCAGCAGTTACCAGAACTAGGGCTGCTGTGCCTTGCACTGGGAGGGGAATATTATTTATCTTTCTTATTGAGCTTGGGATTGCTTTTCTTTGTTCGGTTTGTTTTGTTTTTACAAAAAAAAAATTATAATGGGATCCCTTCAGTCAGAAATCCTGAAGTAGCTGTGAGTGTTCTCATCCTCATTTGGCAGAGAGAGAAAGGGAGGCACAAAACCTAAATGGCTTGCTCAAGAGCTTAGGGAGTTGACAGTAGTAAAAAATATAACAAATCTAACTTAACTAGCAGTTCTACTTCATTTTTTTAAACATATGTGCTGTCCAGCAAAACAAGGTGAAGAATATATAATAGCAAAAAGTTATCATGTACTGATGACAGAACTAAACGCGGTTGGTTTCTCACCTTTCCATCTTTAATGACTAGCCATCTTGTGGAGGGTTAGAATGACGAATAAATTGTTACTTCCAAGATGTGTACAAATATGCTTTTTGAACCCTGGAAAGTTTAATGTTATCCAGTATGTTTGCTTTCACAATATATGGGGGTAGCCATTTCAAAAATAAATATGAGATATCTGTCAAATCTACCTTTACTTACTATCAATGCATGATATTTTAGAAGGATATGCCACAGTGTTCTTAGCATGTTAAACAGACTCAGAGAATAAGAGGGAAAATATCTTTACCTATGGTGGTTGATTTACATCTTGAATTGTCACCCACTAAAAGCAAATTGGACTGATTGACAGTCATTTTTTTGCAGTTCATTTAATTTATTTACTCTGACTAATTAAACTGAACTGAAACTCCAGCATATGGAGTTTCAATGCCATTAAAACAGATAAGATCCTGACACTTGATGCAAAGTAGTTCACCCAGGCAGATTCTCAGTTTCTTGCTGTTTCATGATGTTGCTTTTACCTAGATGCAGTCTTCTCTCAACAAAGCAAGACAACTTTCATGACTGTTTTGTCTCTTTTTCCAGCTTCTGGCCATCCACACTGCTTCTTCTGTCACCTAGAGCTTGGCTCTGACCGGGAAGTGCCTTCCAGTTTTGTCCGCCATGTAGATGTGGAATTTGACATGCCCACTACTTCTGCATCCAAAGCCACTGTTCGGTCTATCTCTGTTGAGGACAAGATTGGTGTGAGAAAGTGGGTCAACTATTCAGCACACTACAGTTACAAGGTAAAAATGAGCATTTGTCACCATGGTTACTTTGCATACTTCATTGTCTTGAAAAGTCTAGGCAAACCAATGGGAATTTGATATGTCAGGTTCTGTTGCAGTGGCTCCCCATGTGCAGCCTGCAGATTCATGGCAGACAAGCTGAGGATTATGGTTCAGTGAAAATGGGATAACACTTCTTACAGTGGCTTTGTGGAAGAGCATGCATACAACAGTTCCTGGCGAAAAGCTGATAAAGTAGGAGTGTGAATAGAAACTTTTGCTACAGTGGGAGTTTTACAGTGGGAGTACTACAGCAGACAAAAGGATAACATTTCTTCTGTGCTTATTATTTTTTTCTGCTTGCCCTAAGGAGACAAACAGATGGGAAAATACACAATATGTATACCTGCCAAGAATCTTGATGCCAGACTTGCATGGTAGATGATCACTCAGCTGACAAATGGGCATTCTACCTCCTTCTGTAAGAACAATTATGAGAGATACTGAAAAGATTCTCATGGCAAATATTTTTAATGTGAAATACTATTAGATTTTTAGTAGTATCTGAAATTTCAGAGAGATTATATTTGATCTTCCTAACTATCCCTTCTAAGAATTAAACACTCAATTGTCCCTGAATTTTTGGAGGTATCAAAATTTAGAAGAAAGATACAGATGTGCCTTTTGCAAATAAACCTCTTTGCTTTCATCAGTTGCTTTGCAGAGTTTAAAACTGAGACTAGTCTTCTGCTGTCATGTAGAAAGCCACCTCTGCAGGTTTGGTTCTGGGTTTGGATTCAAAATATAGATGGGACTGGGAATGAAAAAAAATGAGACCAATTCTATTCCCGATGTTTTTTCTTCCAGGAATTGTTATGACGCTGTTGAGTTATAAAATTGTTTGGATTTGACTCAAAACGTTATAGAAAATCAAATCCATCTTTCCCTCCTCAATCTATTACTCTTTACAATCCTCTCATTTTACCAAGACTTGCATCATCTGAGCAGTGACCAATAAGGATTTTTCAATTTTCGTGGTTTTTTTTCTCATTATCAATGTTGTTTTTCCTCTGTCAGGTAGAAATAGAGCAGAAGAAAAGCTTGAGTGAGGATCTAAAGGGAGAAGATGCTGCAGATCTCAATGAATGTGCCATACAGTGAAGGAATATCAGTGTTCAAGTCAAACTAACAGACTGGAAGAAAGGACTTGCAGATTTTGGTATTTTTCTTTTAAAAGTATGGAGTATTACTTTTGAAATAATGCTTTCAAGATTTTTATTTTTCCTGTAATTAACTGTATCTTGAGAAGAAGGTCACCAGTAATTTGTTTGGAGTGGACCCACGGGCTGGAACAATTAAAGTACTTATCACCAATACGTTTGATGTATTGACAGAATGAGTCACTTTACAGTCAAGCCTGCTTTTTGTGCTTCTTCACCATCTGGGTTCTGCACTGAACACCATCACAGCCAAATCTGAAAGCAGTCTTCATCTCACGATCTTATCCTCCTGCAATAGGCATTTTTCCTGTATTTTGCTTGGTTTGGTCATCAGCAGATTCACTTCCTTCTGAACTGTCAAATAAAAGCCAGGGAACATCAAGTGAAGCAGTGATATGAAGTTTCATTTTTGAAGTCATCAACAGATTGAAAACCCTGGAGCATCATCATGGAGAATCAACAGATTCTACATGTTAAACATAGTAAACATCAAGCAAACAAGCTATTGGCAGTACAGCTAATCATGTAACCATTCTTCTACTTACCCTTTCCTGCCTTGTTCTCTGAACTGTGCTGTCATTGTGCACATTTTCATGGGGTTTGGGCAAGCTGCAAGAATCCTGCAATTTCTTAGAATTTTCATGTGCTACTCAGGGCTGTCCTGTTATTTTGACTGAACAGGGTTACAGCTGCTAGTAACAGGGAATGTGTTATAGTAGAGATGATACTGAAGGGACTTTTCTGAAATTAGATCATTCCTAAATAGAAAGATATTTAAGGGAAATACATTGTTTGTTGTTTTTTTTTTGTTGTTGTTTTATGCTCTCTTGAAAGGATAAGACGGATGGTTATCGAAAATGTCAGAGCAGTATTACTTTAACAAGGTTTTTTGCCTTCCCCAAACTCCTTGGAAGTCTCTCCTTGTTTGCCACACAATATTGCTTTCATGTTCTATCTTTAACCTACCATATAAGTAATTTTTCTGCAGCTATCTTTATAAAATCCCAGGTAACTGAGACACAAAATATTTTTTCAAAAATTTAAAACAAGCTTCCATCATGGAGACTTCTAGATCTCCAGCTAACCGAAAGTAGAAGCAAGTTTCAAACCTTCTTTCTGGGAAAAAAAAAAATAAATAAAAAAAAAAGCAGAAGGCAAAAATCACTCGTTCATATATTTTTTCAGAAAAGAAAACAGTGTTCAGAACACTTACTTTTTATATCTGTTTCCATGGTTTCCATAATATTTTGTCTGAAGATAGTTTTTAATGTAAAAAAAAAAGTAATTTATTAAATCATTTATCTTTTGAAAGATTTCTACTGACTTTAAAATCACAGATATGGAAAACCTTGGCAATGTATTTGAATGAGTTAAAATGAAAGCTTGTTTATAATTTTATAGGTTTATTTTATTTTACATTTCATATAACAGAAAATTAATATTCAGTCCTGGTTTACTACTTTTACTGTGACTCCTATAAAAATCACTGCAGTCCAGAATAAAGCATGAGATTAATTATACTGAGTCTGTAACCGGCAGTGGTAGAATTTAGACCAAACTGTAGGGAACTTCTAAATGCCTTTTTATGCCTCTTTTTTTTTTTTATGCCTAGTGATAAATATTTACACAGCCATGTTACTACACAACCTCTGGCAAATGTACACTGCCGTAAATATATCAAGTCTCAGTCCTACTAGGACTTCTCAATAATAAGTATATAATATTACTGAAGCCCAGAGAGCTTCTCTGAGTACACCAGCTAATACTAAATTTTGCATCATCTCACTTTAAAGGGAAGAATGCTATTAACTTTCACAGAGTGTTTTGAGATCCATGGATGAAAATTAGTGATATATTGTCAGGAACTATTTATTAAATAACAATGTATATGTTATGAAATATCTGACAGCATGGAGCTGAATTCATGACTGATTCTCGGCTCTGTTACCACTTTATGTTTCAAAGGCCTTTGAAGAACTTGTTGGTATTTTTGCTGTTTTTTTTACTGTAGCCCCCAGTGTACAATTCCTGAAAATGACCAGCAAGAAATCCAGCAAGTCAAAACTGAATGTGTTCTGAGATGTTGCTGAGAAAGTGTGAGATGTGGACAAACTGCATTCAGACACTTCGTGTCTGAATTTCTGCATTTTTTCCCTCATCCCTTGAAAATACTAACACATAATAGCAAACAAGAAAAAGTATGTTGTACTCTTTAATGAAGGGGAAAAAAAAAAATCAAAGGAATTTCACTTTCCGTCTCAGTTGAATTCCAAACTGTTCAGTCTCTATCATATCTCCACCATAAAATATTTCAGTTCCCGAAAACTGAAAGATTAACATACTGGAGTTTTCTGGATTTACTTCATTTCTCTACTCCTTTATTACTGATTATTTATTTTCTTTAAAGTAGAAGTTAATGAATGAAAACAAGAGTATGGGCCTAAAGCTAATCTCTCTTACACAGTTATTTGAATGACAGAAGAATCTCTTCCAAGACTGCAGGAGTTTATGCAGCCAAAACTGATGGAGTGTTGAGGTTTATAAAAAAGCTATTTTAATCCATTTTGATCTTTGGGGGACATCTTTGTGATGTTCTTGCCACTGAATTTTCAAAAGTATGAATTTTTGAGATAATGAAATCCTCACACAGAGTTTCAAAAGATCATATTTGTGAACACAGTTCTCATTGAATCACTAGTGTGAGTAGTTTGATTTTTCAAAAGAGCACTAACAACCAAAATGTTCAGAAAATATAATGTTGATATAATCAAGTGGCACCATTCAAAGATCTTTCCAATCTGGATCCATGATAAGTACTGAGCATTTGAACACTGAGCTCCTAAGTGCCATTGTTGAGGCTGTCATCGTTCTTGCTTAATTAAGTTGTGCCAATTCTTCCACATATGAACCTCATCTATGTGAACCGTAGGGGTAGAGCAGTAATTTAGACAGACCGTTGTTGGAGGTGAGGGGAAAAGAACTGAGGGCTTTATCCATTTTAGAGTAGCAGAAATTGCTAAATATAAGACAGGCCTTTAGAGCATTTTTTTTTTTTTTTTTAAACTTGGGGAAGAATTTCTTTAAATAGTTTCAGTGTAACACTCCTTTTGATGAAGATATAATCACTGTCTTTGTTTTATTTGAAAGCTTTGTAGTACTAAAATGTTCCATGCAGGAAATGTGCCTTCAAGGTAAGCATACATTTACTCCCTGAAGCTATTCCCACTTTGAACTTTTTATTTTTCATTATGACTTTGCTTCATTTTGTGCTGTGGTACTTGTGGTATTGCAGGGAATTTTGCCTAGAAAAATTAGCTGAATCGGTCTTTGATCACAGGAGGTAAAGATGAAGATCATCTCCGGGCAGCTGAGCTAATTTTAGTGAAATCCTCTTACATGTATTAACTATATGCATAGTCTGTTAGCAAAGGAAAATGGGTGAATTCAGCTGAGGAATACTGTAACTAACCAATGATATTTTTGTCCTTTGATTTTATTTAGACTCAAATTTAGTCATCCTCTAAAGGAGACAGATTGTAGTTTCATCATTGCAACAGTATCATAAGAAGCATCACAGAAATCTACCTTTCCTGGTGGGTTGCTGGCTGACATATTGGCAAGACACCCAAGTCCTGTTGGTCTATCTGTCCACATGATTCAGTAGCTTCTAAAACTCTTTTTTCTCTTGGTTATTCACCCTCCAGAACTGAGAACAATTTCTCGCACAAGAGCAACAAAGTTCAGCCTGAGGTAATTATTCTGTCTGTTGCTTGTATGAAACTCAGTAATTTCCCTCTGCCCTTGAATAATCAAGGCCCTCATAGGTTACCTCTGCTCAAGAGGTTGAAAAATTATTTTCTGTAAGTCTTGGCAACTTGTTTTTATGGCTGTACTCATCTCCAGAACTGGTCAGTGCAGAACGCATATCACTTATTGATGAAGTACTTACCCTCTTCTGCCATAGAAATTATTTCTACATCGTGAGTTGTCTGAGATAGGAAATTTTCTCTGATAATGGGCATCCCTGTTCCTAGCCTTGTTTTGTTCAGCCATCTACCCATCCATCCGACCATCCGTCCTTCTCTCTCTCCATCTTTCCCCTCTACTTGCAGTCCATTCTTTGCACTATTGACATTGATTGGTTTGATAATTGTTTAGTAACATGTTCCTATCTTTTTGTTCTGTAAAATGAGAAAGTCTATACACTGGTTAACTTTATAGAAGTGGTGGGGTTTTTTTTCCTTTTGATTTTATGGGTTGAAATGGGCTGTAATGTTTTGTTTAAAATATGGGAAAACTTAAATAAATGTTAAGATGAAACACCATATCCACAATTTCACTGTGAAATTCAAATTGTATGTAGCATGTGCTATATGTCCTGATAACTCAATAACAATCTTCTTAAATTTGGAGGAGGAAAATGAAATGTTTTGAATGGATTTGATCACCTAGACTGAAAGATAGACTGCAAAGAAAATGTATCAGGTCTAGAGCTTGAATCTTTCAACAGATCATAGTAGAGAATCCAACATTTTCCATGAAGTTGTTCTGAAGCAAAGTAATTGAGAATTGAAACTTCTGCCTAGCAGATCTCTTAAACTTTTACACTCTAACTGTAAAGCTCTGAATGGGATCTTCTTGTGATCAGAATATATTTCTGCAAAACAAGGATAAGGATAATGTCAGAAAAATTTACAGAATCCTCTGATACAATTCTTCATTTTCTTTCAAGTTTAAATAAGCTGTATATCATTCAATACATTTTTCCACTTCTCTCATAGTCACTTTCTCAAAAGCACTCCCTGTGTCAGACTGAAGAGGTGGACAGTCTCACTGACTGATGGAAATCAGATACCCATTATAAGGGCTGCTTAGATTTTTGCTGAGCCCACAGTACAACTCACTAACTAACTCAATAACATACTAAATGTATGTCAGTTGTTTTATAGTATAAGAAAATGGAGGCACACAGGGAATGATTCCTTACGTTCATTATTCAAGAGTAAATTATGTCAGCCATAAGAAAGGAGGAAAGTTAAGTAGGAAAGTTAAGTAGCAATAGCACTTTGTTTACTGTTATTCAGATACTCATCGACATTAGTATTAGTGTAGTTAGATTAGATAGTATTACATTGGGAGTGCGGGATTAGACTTACCATCATAACTTCACAATCTGCAGAATGGATTAGAAATGAGAGAGTTATATAAAAATCAGAAAGTTTCAAAACATGCAACTTAGAGTTCCTCAGCAATAATGCAGTCCTTCAAGACAAGCCAAAATATTTCTCTGCAAGAGATGGAGATGTCAGAGTGCCAGCACAAAGAGTACCCAAACAAAAGCCATCATTAGAGTGAGACAGCACAATTTGGAGGGAAAAGACATCGCAGTTCTTTCCCAGTGCTCACAGTTGCCATGGCTGCTCTTACCATCTAATTCAGATATGCTGACAACTTATGAGTAGTCAAAAAACTGCTGAAGGTTAGTTGAGGTAAAGCGAAACAGAAAGAGACTATTGTTTCTCATCCAGAATCTTGCTGCAGCAGTTCTATGCCACAGCAGATGCATCTGAAACATGAAACACATGAGTCTCAGAAAAAAAACTTCTGTCCTTTTGGTCACAGGATTAGAAACCTGATACAAACAGCCATTAAAAAAAAAAAAAAAAAAAAAGTAGTTGGAATTGTTTTTCAAACACCAGCTATGAAAGGTTTCTTTTTCAATCCTGAGTGATGGAACAGCACAACCTGATGGAGAGGAGTGGCTGCAGCAGTTCCAGCAGCTGCACTGGGGAACCACAATGCAACCCCAATGGCAGACGTGCTGCAGTGCAAGGGTCAGGGCAGGCTGGTCCTTCCGTGGTGCAGAAGGCTGCTGCTGTTCACAGGATCCCAGCTGCTGCCTCCCCAGGGGCTATAGATAAACCTGGAACAAGTACTGTAGCCTAAAGAGCTTCTGAAGGCATGGGATGAAATATATTGTGAATACATCTGAAAGTAATTTCCTAAGGGAGAGAGCCTCTGTAAGGGTTTCTCTTATGCAGAACAGAAAAAAAAGAAAGCTCTACTTCTCTGTGTGGAGCCTGAGAAATATGTTGGGGTACAGCCTGTTTGGAGCACTTAGGTTGAAAGAGAATACACTGGGAAAGCTCCAAAAACTCACAGGTGTAGGCAGAACTATAGGGGAGTTCTGTCTTCTGGTCAAGAGAATCACAGAATCACAGAATGGCCAGGGTTGGAAGGGACCTCAAGGATCATGAATCTCCAACCCCTCTGCCACATGCAGGGCCACCAACCTCCACGTTTAATGCTAAACCAGGCTGCCCAGGGCCCCATCCAATCTGGCCTTGAACACCTCCAAGGACGGGGCATCCACAACCTCTCTGGGCAGCCTGTTCCAGTACCTCACCACTCTCTGGGTAAAGAACTTCCCCCTGATGTCTGACCTAAATCTCCCCTCCCTCAACTTTAAACCATTTCCCCTCATCCTACACGTATCAACCCTTTCAAAGAATTGATTCCCTTCCCCTCTGTAGGCTCCCTTTAGGTATTGAAAGGCTGTAATGAGGTCACCCCGCAGCCTTCTTTTCTCCAGGCTGAACAAGCCCAGCTCCCTCAGCCTGTCCTTATGAGGGGAGGTGCTCCAGTCCCCTGATCATCCTACTGGCCCTCCTCTGGACCCTCTCCAACAGCTCCCTGTCTTTTTTGTACTGCGGGCTCCACACTTGGACGCAGTATTCCAGATGGGGCCTCACAAGAGCAGAGTAGAGGAGGACAATCACCTCCCTGTCCCTGCTGGCCACCCCTCTTTTGATGGACCCCAGGATACCATTTGCCCTCCGAGCCACAAGAGCACACTGTTGGCTCATATTAGAGAAACAAAAAGAGAAACAAAACCAAAATTGGAGACAGTTTTCAACCAAGTGATGATTAGAGACATCTTTTTCCATCCCCTCCTGTAGTTGAATCAAAATCTTGTTTGAACTGCATCAGTCGGCAGGATTGTTTTATTTTTTTTGCAAGCTGTTCTACCTATCCTTTGCACAGGAGCAGTGAATGTCCCTGGCATTCAGGAAGCGACAGCTGGCATGAGAGGGAGTGGGGGTGGCAAAACAGAATGTGCTGAAGTTATCATCTCATCAGAGAAAAATATGTTAATATCTCATGAAGTCCTGGGACTAGCCCCAGGACTTCCAAAAAAAATATAACTTGAAGAATCCCAGTCTGCAAATGCTGACCATAGGAACAAAAGGAAAAAATAGGCCAGAATAACAATAATAATAATAATAATAATAATAATAATAATAATAATAATAACAGCAACATGATTGTTATGAAATACTAGATGGCTTGTGGATCAGTATAATTTGATCTTGAACTGAACCACAAAAAAGCTGTTGTCTTTGACTGTTCTGCAGAGCATCGATAGTAGGACTCAAACCTATCTAAAGACTGAATTTAATTTTGTGTTCATAAGGCACTTCAAATATCTCCAATATCCCGTGATCTGTTCAGCCCAGAGTAGAGCAGGTTGAGGGGAGGCCTCATGGACTCACAGGGAGTGGAGGCGTAGCACTGAGCTCTGCTCTCTGGGAGCAGCACTAGGGCCCAAGGGAACGGCGTGGAGCTGCATCAGATGATGGTCAGGCTGGATGGTAGGGAAAGATTCTTCACCAGAGGGCAGTAGGCATGGAACAGGCTCCTCCAGACAGTGGGCAGAGCCCCGTGCTGCTGGAGTTGAAGAAGCACTTGGATGACACTCTCAAAGGGTTTGAATTTCCATGTGTCAATCTACCTTACACAGTTAAATAGCCAAACACAATTTCAAGCCTAACATTCTCCTGCATTCTTTCTCCTGAAGAGTCTCATCTGCTGTTTTGTCCAGAGAATGCAATGTGCTTTATAAACTTGCATAATGGTTAGAGCACTGTGCCAGAGGTAGGTGAAAGACTTTTGATTCCCTTTTCCTCCTTGTCTGAAACAAGCTGGCAGAACAGGACTGACAGCCAGAAGTGAAAACAGTTCAAGACAGAATAAGAGTAAGCAAAGATTTCAAGTGTTCAGGGTACTGGATGGTTTTGTCAATCTTTCATTGCAATTTCTGTAGCTGTTAAGAAATTTAGAGGAGGGCCACAAAAATGATTCAAGGGATGGAACACCTCCCCTATCAGAACAGGCAGAGAGAGCTCTGGGGCTGTTCAGTCTGGAACAAAGAGAAGGCTCAGGGGAGACCTGAGAGTGACCATCCATGGGAAAATCAGTTTCAGCTTGTTACATACTAATTTCTTTGCTATTTTTCAGGTTTTAATTAAATAACACATCTTTTAATTAAAGACTTTTCTATTATTTTCAGTATACATTGATCATTTAACATATTAAGCAATATAAACCTATTTCTACAGAATTTACAGCTAACAGTCATTGCTCTCAATAAGAGTGTTATTGGGGGATTTTAGCACAAAGAGGCATATTTTGAAAACACAGTTCTCTGATTTATTTCTGTGTTCTGCCAGTTTTTATGCTGTCATTTAAGTACTCCTGCCTCCCTCTTGTGGCTGCAGTTTTACATTCTACTTGGAACAATTGCAGTGTAACCAACAGAGCTCATAATAACTACCTTCTTGATACAAGCACCCTGCTTAATTTTGCTAGAAAATTATGTTCACAATATCCCATACAGAATTTTTCTGCCTAAGGGAGAGATTCTTCATCACTTTCACGTGGGAGCAATTGAACAGGTGTTATAAAATCACTCATGCTGGTTACATATTGTAATTGATTCTGAATGTTCAGATTTAAGTCAGCCAAATGTATGATCTACACTCAGTAGCCATTGTGGTATATATACATACGTGGTGTGATATTTTCACATAGTACTGGAAAGTTTAGACAGTTAATTTTGTAGTCAACAGTTTTGATGAAGTGAAGCTGCAACATCTCATGGCCTATACATTTTAGGATACCACTTTGCCCTTTCCAATCAGCTGCCATTTAAGAAATAGCCTTTTCCAAATATTAAGAAATTCAACTCCAAAAGCTAACTGAAATAAAAGATTGTGTCTCTCAGACAACAAAAAATAATATTTATAATAAAAACTATGATAGCATTAAATTGGTACCTTGGAATGATAGGGCTCCAGCTGAACACAGTTCAGTCCCTCCATTGTTTCCTTAATCCACAGGAACACCTTTTCCCTTCAAGGTCCTTAGCAGATTACACCATATGTAGTGTTATTTACCTTGAATGTCTCTTCACTGTGTCCTTATGTTCTTCATTCTTTAGCAATTTGCACTGATATCAATATAGCACATTGCCTACGGCAACATTCATGTGAATTGTTTCATGAAAGCCACAGATGGAAACTAGGCAAGAGGGACTTAGAAATTTGTTGCAGAGAGTAGAAAGAGAATGAGCTGTAGAGCTGAAAGATGACTGCCATTCTTCTTGGTTTGTTAGATCTAAAAGAAAACGGGTCTGAAGTTCTGCACCACTGCTACTTTCTCCAGCTTCATCTCCAGTTTCAGCTGACTTTGGCAGGAGGGAAAAGGACTTACTTTGACCACTCACACATTTATGCCAGTGATACGGATAGAGATATTATCACTGGCTTTGAACCTACTCTCATCTGCTCCATGTTAGATGATACCCATCAGCACCTCCTTGGCTGCTGGCCAGTAAAAACATTCATGGGAGTTGAGCACAGCGCCATGCAGACTCTGCCAGGAGCTGGCTGCAGCAACAGCTACAAATTCTTGAGGAAAAATCATTCCCGGTGCCTACAGACCACATCCAACACAGGCAGTATTGAGCCCTTTATATCCGTTAATGCTGACTGCATCTGTGCCTGTCTTGTTTGCTTGGCATAACAAATTCAGCCAGACCTGGGCACAACTGCATCTCTATTGGATCAGCCAGAGCATATTACACAATGTATGGGGTGGCAAGCACCATGTCACCTGGTTTCCCACCCTACAATGTGTCTGGGCATCTGCTCACCTGCTCTTTGAGAGCATTGGATAGGATGAGTTGCGAGAAGCCATTTTCAGGGGCAAACCTCTCAGCCTGGGGATAAATTTGCCCACAGAGAAACCCCCAGGCAATTCCCCTGGGAGCTGTTAGGCCACAGCTGCACCCTTCCCAAGCTTACAAGTTGTTCCTCAGATACCACATCATCTGTGCCTCATTCTTTCAGGAACCATACTGAGCTATACTGAGTAGTAGCATGGATAAGAGCATATTTACAGTCCTTAGATAAAAAATTAAGTTGCCTGAATGCTCTCTACTGGAAAAACTGCTTTCTGCTCATCATGTGCTTTGCCCATATGAAAAAACAGCAACCAACACTGCAGGAGTAGTGGATGTGATGGGATGCCTCGCTACATATGTTTGAGAAAAGGGAAATGGAGACACAGACTTGCAGACTGTGACTCTGTTTAGAGTCTGCCTCCGGGGAAAAATGAGATGGCTGATGTCAGTAAGTCGTAACGTGTAGAGGAAGATTTGTACTTGAAGATGATGTTTCAGACAGAAAAACAATCTTTCATTTAGAGCAGCAAGGTGGGAGTAGGAAGAAGCAGCTGAGGAAAAATACAATCTCGGATCTGTAAGAGCAGCTTCACAGTTTTGTTTTTGTTTTTGTTTTTTGTATGTTTGCAGCTGTCAAAATCTTTGTATGCCCAAGACTCCCGGGTTGCACACCATTTAGCATGAAGATTCAAGTGGAAAGGAGCTCTGGAAATAGGTCACAGGTTAGAAGTGGCAATAAATGCCTAGGGTTCTATAACTCCATTACAGGATGAGTTGGGCTGGCTTATTCCTGCTGTTTTCCTTTCTCTCTAAGCCAGGGTCTTTGATTGCCTAGCAGTCACACTAGTACAGCTTTGCCAGTAGGATAATTAGCCCAGCATGGGAACTCAGTACTAACTGCTCCTAAGCCATGGAATGGCCACAAACAAGTTCACGCTTACTGTTCCTTGCTAGGAAGGCTGAACACTGCCAAAACTGAACTGTATTTGTTTTCTACAAATTTCCATCCAGTCTTGTGAAAAACAATTCTACAACTCAGACAAGGAAAAGAAAAAAAAAGAAAAGAAAAAAAGAAAAGAAAGAAAAAAAAAAAAAAAAAAAAAAGGAAAAAAGAAAAGAAAAAAAGGATTTGTCATGTCTGCATGATGCTTTGCAAGCTGAGTCCCGGAGAGGACATAGTATCACCTCCAAATAGTCTGGATACATCCCTATTTTTCCATGAAATGTGCTGCCTGCTTGCCCCTAAAGCAGCTCTGAATGATCCTCAGCAATTCAGGGGACTTGCGAGGCCACTCATCTGGGTACAGAAGCACTGACTTCCTACCTGGGAGTCAGTGAGTATCTGAAGAAGAGCAAACCTGCCTTGCACAATTAATTTTTAGTTTACTGACGCAAAAAATGTGTTAGCATGGGACAAACTAGCCCTACTTGCAGCCTCTCACCTGCAAGCAAGGACTAGCCCACACTGTACATATGCACTCCCAAATGAATGGGTTATGATATACACAGACCAGCATCCTGTCACAGTTACATGCTGTCTGTTTGTATTCTGGCATACTCCATGGCAATTACCTTATCATAAGACATCATATGGAGTAAGAGGTAAGCAAGGCTCCTGAAGTCACTCTGTAGATCACTGTGCAAATTTTTCACTATTAATCTTTCATCCTCCAATGCCTGCATAAATCAGGAATAACTGCTGAAGTGAATTCAATTTTGCTGTGGACCTCCACACATTGGAGCCAGAATACATGGCAGTAATTGGTGAAAACATTTCTCAGTACGCTGGGTAATGCTTTGCTTTAGAATCAGTAATGTAGGATGTTGTATATGGGGAGAATTGGTATTTGAAACACAGATTTTCTGCTACCTGAGTTCCTTGTTGCTAGGCTTCCTGGCTCAGAGCCAGCACTACTTTGGCTGTTGTCAGAACCTCATCACAGTTGAGTAGCTGTGATTCACAACAGTTGCAGTCCAAGTGATTAATCTTACTCCTTAAAAAGCACATAGGCAAGGTAGCACTGACAGAATATGTAACTTGAATGGGCTTCTTTAGCTCACACCTCTGCAGAAGTACTTCAGTCTTCAGAATTTTAGGGGCTTTTTTTAGCTATTTAAATAACTTAGTGCTCTGTATTCTCATTGTGAATCATTTATTGTGTAGAAATCTAAACAGAAGGCCTGAACCTGAACACACATGCAAAACAAAGAAGCAATCTCTACTATAAAACCAGTAACCTTCCCATTACAAGCATTATTGCTTGCTTAGAGCAAGTGGAGTGTGCATTTCAGCAAAGAGTGATTCTTTTTCAACATAAAGAAGTCCTAGAGGCTTTTCTGACAAAACATTTGGCAAACAATGCTATTTTGAAACATTTCCTTCACTGGTCACTAATTTCTACTCCTGTCAGCTCCTGCAGTTGTACTAATGTCTTTTGTGGGGTTGCCCTATGAACTAGATCAGGAAACGGATCCAGGTTAAAAATTAGCCTGCAGAGAACAAAAATAAATGGCACAGCAAGGAACTGGCACAGCTGCAAAAGCAGAGAACAGTGGCACAGGGATGAAATAAGCACAGGGTTGTACGGAAAGGAAGTATGGATGCAAAAAACCCACATTGTTACTGAATGGACTGGAACTGGGGAAAAACAGCATCAACATCTCAATTATTTGGTCTCTTCAAACTTAGCATAGTTTTGTCAACCAGAGGCGTAAAGAAAACTATGTATCTCTGATCTATAAACATACCAGCAGAAACTTCTCCTAAGGTGTAAATAAATGTATCCTGTGGCAACAGCCTAGAAAAAGCCTGTTGCCTCCTCCAGCTGTAACTGATTAAGCCACTAGAAACAGCTGCTATAATGACCATGGGGTGAGACACTGAGTTTTTTTTGTTTGTTTGTTTGTTTGTTTGTTTGTTTTTTTTTTTTTTGAGGGTTAAGCTGAGGGAGGCTAAGGAAAGTGAAAGTCTAAAGCTGATGAGGTAAGAGAATTCCAAGAAAATGAAGAGTTTTGCAAAATTTCATTTGTGGAATTTGTACTAAGATTGTGATAGGAATTGTGATGTTGAGAAGAAGAGGTTTAACTGCTTGTAGTAGCTTTACAAGGAAGACTTTGGGTTGCCCCCTGGATTTTATGATACTGATCCTTACTCTCTAAAGGCCTGAGACTGCTTCTGCAGGTACACAGGGACAGGAGTAAGTGTAATAAAGAGACAGCAATAGGTGGTCACCTTCCAACGAGGGCATCAGCAAAGCTGAAAGTTGTGTATGTTGTCTGAAGGAGGAAGATAGCTTTTTGAAGTAGCTAGGTAGCTATGTGGCATTGCATGTATAACTAAGTGCATAGTTTTATCATCCTGGTAAGTCATGCTCTAATAAGCAAGATGTTTATTAGTTGTTTTCAAACAACTGTACATAGTCAAATGATGAACAGTCTCAAAGTGTATTAAAGCTAAATTCTCCATGCTTCCTACTTCAAGTACTTTGTAAAAACAAGACAAGCCTGAGGCTCTAACAGCCTAATCATGATAGAAAGGCTTAGTGTGCAGTGAGATCCTTGCCAGCTCTTGCCTGGTTTAGCATATCATGTTGTGTACTCCAACCTTCCAAGAGGTTAGTAGACACAAACCATGTTATTCTAGAGCAAGGTTTGGCTCTCTTTAGGCTTTGATGAGGACGATTGAATTGTGCATATGTTGGACTCTTAAGCTTGGTGTTGGTGTGCTTTGGTGGAGTGCGCTGTCAGGCTTCAAATTCTAGATACAAGAGCAAATCCATCACAGAAATTGAAGTGTCTTTGAATAAGACTCAGATAACCTATTAAATTCAATTTCTGGCTCACTTAAATTTTTTGGGGTGGTAAATCTAGAGCTGGAGGCAAATGGGATGTGAGCTTACAGACTTTTGTTTCCAACTATGAGACTCTGTAGAGCAGGCTCTTAGAAGGAAAATTTCATTCAATATTTTCTTATTAAATTCTAATTAAAGGATTTTTATGCAACATCTCAACACTGATAGAAGAAATGCTGGCACATAATGAAGTTTATTTAATAAGTAGCTTTTAAGTCTTGAAGGCTACTAGTTGTATCTAGAAAAGCTTCTATATTGTGTATACTGCTATCTTCTGCCTGTGCCCAAAATGTTGAGTTGTGGTTTGGACCACCTACAACTCTTTCAGCTCTGTAGGAACACACCAATAAAAAAATCTCATTTTTATTTAAAGTTGCATTCTTTTTGTTATAGTGTGTAGAAGTAATGAGAGCAAGTTCACTGTAGAGAACTGTCAACATTCTTCTGGGCGAGTTCAGCCCAGTTTCATAACTAACTGGGGCAGAGGGACCTATGCCCTGGGAGAGGGAGAAGAGGGTTAGGGAAAAGGTAAGGAGATGAGTCTAAAAACAAAATGGCAGAAGTGAGCTAACGGAAAGTGTTAATTTACTAAATATGACAGTGGAATGCAAGATAACACAATATAGTAAAATATAATTGGAATTGAAGCTAATTAAAAATAAAAAAAAGAAGAGAGAGAATGTCCAAAACCAAAAGCCTTACTCTAATGCTGAAGGTGAGATGGCTAGGGAGTACACACTGCAGAGACAAGTAGTAAAAGAAGGAGCAAATCTCATGACTTGTATGCCATTTTATCTTTGCCTCTAAACAGATCAGTAAAGTTTTTTGGGAGGTGTAATTCTTCTGAAAACCAGGAACCCAGAAGTATCAACAATCCATGGAATTGGAGCATTAACTCTTTAAGTCGCAGTGCACGGCAAGATGTTATGATGTGGAATACCAGTAACGAGCCATAAAACCATGACAAGGACATAAGTTCTAAACTCACAATGTACAACAATAACTTCAAGCAGCTTTTTCTTCAACTACCTTTTCTAGACTGGATTTGTTCTGTTTTGTCATTTTAGGATGTGCTACTGCAATTTAAAACTATATGTGTATCTCATTCTACTGCAAAACTATTGTTTCAGAGTCTGGGACAAAAAGTTTACTTCCATGACTGATGACACCCTCAGACACTTTTGAGAAGCATTCATCGACTTACCTCGTTTTTAAGGAAACAGTGTAATACAGTAGCTCTAAATTGTAAGTTGCCTTTGTACATGTAGAGGGAGACTTTGTCAGGAAAGCTACAAAAGTAGATTAGTACAATGGACAAGACCTAAATATGGAAAAAACAAAATGCATGTTGCTAGTAAGTCTCAGTTCATGACCTTTACATAATGGGTTTGCACTCCTTTACTATGGTTGAAATGAATTATTGTTTCCTTCCTTAACACTCTCTCTGCCCAGGGCAGAGGGGAATGAGCTGACACAACTGCACTTAATGAGCTTTTCTGTAGGTTTGAGAGCTAAGAAGTTGTAAAAGACTGTTAGATTATCTAACGTGAGGTGATGCTATTCTTCACTATCTGATCAGTAATGTTTTCACAGAAAAAAATAAGGGCACTCTGATGACTGAATACTGGTTCCTCCAGGAGAATGAGATTAGGTTCATTCACTGTCTGCTCTTGGGAGACAGAATGGTAGCTTTCGTTCTTTTTTATTATTATTTTCAGATGAACAACAACAACAAAAGACAATAAATAAATGAAGATGATAAATGTAATCTACTTTGATTTAGAATCAAAATTTTATGGTTTTCATTTGCAACTTGGTGGCTTTCAGTGGAAATCACAGGTGCTTAGCAACTTCAGGTCTTTAGACTTGTGTCCCACCCTACCTCCTCAGATTAGCAAATACTTGTACATCAGCTCTGCTTTTGCAAAATATGGGAGATACCTAAAAAGAACAATACATTACAGTTTGCAAATAAATTTAGAGTAGACTTGTAATCAAAATAATGCATACAAATGAAGAAAACTGTTTTATTTTCTTTTTCTTCCCTCATCTCCAGATTCCTTCAATCAACTTAAAGGAAAAAATCTCCTTTAAGTGACTCTGACAAAGGAGATGCATTAAGAATATAGGTGTAGTTTGTTCCCTTTGTGCTGTCTTGGCAAGCTAATGTCACAATGGTAGGTCACCTTCTTTCAGTGCTGAGAAGAAATGAGGAATGCTTCTTGTATCAACAGGTATTCCTGCATGGTTGGTATCAGCTATAAAAAACAGTTTGTGGATTTCAGTAGAAAGAGAGGTGATTGTGCCTAGGGTTGAGTCTGAACTTTGTTTATTCCTCAGGAAAGGATCAGCTTTTGATTTTTGGACAGAAGTTTTTCCTTCATATTATCCACTCTTTGGAACTATTTGCTTGCAAAGGAAGGGGTGTACCCAAACATCAACACCCTTGCTTTGGGCATGAAGTGTAATAACACATCACTGTGCAGTTCAACCTTAGTGCAATGGCCAAAATGTATAACTGGCTGTACCTGGTGAAGCTACCCTGAGTTGGCAATGGTAAGAAACCTTAGAGAGAAAGAAGACAGGATAACGAGCAGGCTTAACGTGATCCATGGCAAACAAAGAATAGTTAGCTATAGTAGTAATGCTGCATGTAATTTATGCTAATGATGCTAAGTCATCAGTGTTGCTAGTGAAGTATATATATGCATGCATGTTAATCCTGACAATGCTGAAGTGAATTCATTAACAGCAATACAGTAGGGCAGCTGAAGTGCTGGGGTAGCATGGAATGAACAGATTTCAGAAAGTGTCTAATTCACTTGTTTTCCCTCAGCTGAATTGCTGTTGAATTAGGTGGACCATTGACTTGACTCAGTAGGGGGAATTTCTCATGAGGGGCTTGATTTGATTCACCGCAATGCTCGTTAAAGGAGCTTGTGGGTTACAGTGCCACACAGTAACTTGATTCTGGTATCTGTTGAAACCACGACTGGATCTGCCCACTGATCTGACCTTTTGGAGGATCTGAAAGGAATGTGATACCCTACTGAGCTACTACTGCTGTTAGTGTCCATGTTGGTTTTTGAATTACAGTGAGTCACTCTGGAAAACTGTGGGGTTTCTGGTCTATCTAGGGAAAGCAATTGTAGGTACCCAGTGCTTAATATTGAAAAGAGGAAGGGTATCATTTGCAATCGGATTAATTTGTGGTGGAGTGTCAGTCGCTTCAGCGGCTAAAACTATTCGTGAACTCTGGCTGTGAATGCCCTCACTGATATCTCCTTTTCAAGTTTTACATGATCATTTGTGCAGTTATTTAAAGTGTAGAAAATGGAAGGCCAAGAGTGTTGGACAATTTACAGATTCACTTCACAAATCCTTTGCGAGAGATTACTGCCTTTTTATTGGAGACATCAGGGTGAAATAACACTAGCACCTCAATTCCTGCTGCTTATTCAGTACAACTTAGGTTAGATCATGAGTTACAGCTGCTGAGGTGGCAGACTCTCATCACTCCTATGCTGTGGAAGTGGAAAATTCCAAGAAAAAAAAGAAGTAGAATTGACAGTAGAGGATGGTAAAAATCTGTCCCATGTAATTTTTGTTGGAGCTCCAGCAGTATGTGCCATAAACAGTGGAGTTGGTTCATCAGTCACATGCCTCTGTAAGGTCTTCCCTTCAGAAGGGAACGGTACTCACTACCACAGAACTAAAGCATCTAGAAGGATGGAATGTGAAGGTCTCCTGTATCCGCTAACAAATTAATTTTGGTCATAGGCTACCAGACAGGAGTTACTAAACATGTTGCTTGGGCTAGCTTGTAGGTGGGACTTCAGACTGAAGCTAATGTGCCAAATACGGTATGTAGTGCAGGTTTTTTTTGTTTGTTTTTTTCTGAGGAGATGGATGTAACATGATTCCTTGAGTGCAGGGCTGAAATTCTGTGTTGGTTTCAATTTATGCTTGAGCAGGTCTTATACAAGTGGGCTACTGTTGGAAGCTCTAAGCTGTGTTCAGAAGTTATCCTTAAGATTGGGTGAAGGTGACATAGGAAAGTTAGCTGATGTAAAGATCCTCGTGGTTTAGAAAACTTTACTGTATTACATGTGTCTTGCAAGTTGCCATGGAGAAAGTGGATAAGCAAAGGGATGAAAAAGGAAGAAAAGGCAATAAAGAGGGCAAAAATGGAAGCCAAGACAAATGGCAGAGGCCTGACAACAAGCCAGGAGTTCTCAGTACCACAGACTCTGTGAGGAATTGCTAAAGAAGCAATTCTGCAAGTGAGGGCCCATGGGCTACAGCACGACCTGGATGCAAGCAAGGTACAGGTGATTTTACTTTTGCTGCCTGCTTCTTCCTGCGGTCTCTGTGCTGCTTTTTGTCACCAGCCTAGGTAAGGAGAGACTGAGCATCCAGGGCCAGTTCAAGGCTTGGGACAAGAGGCATCAGCGCCTGCTGTACCTGGAACTGCACAGTGAGGGGCTGACACCGAGGAGCAAACCACTCTTACAGACCGATCGGAGGCGATGTGAATTTCCATGTCCTGCCCTGACCTCCGGCTCGCTCCGGGCAGTTATTAGTTGCCGCCTCGCGGTGGGCAGTATCCCGCCGAAATCCACTCCGTTGGGCCCATCGCAGGCGGCCGGGCCGCAGAGCGGAGGCGCGCTGCCCTCGGCAGCCCCGTGACGGCAAGCGTCGCGCGCGGGGCGGGACTGAGACGCGGAGCCCGCCGGGGCAGCGTGGGAATACTTCCGCCTCGGTACGGCGGGCGGCGCGGCAAGCAGACGAGCAACCTCGCTTGGGGACTTCCGCCTCAGTAGGTATCATGGCGGCGGGGCGGGCTCCTCACGTGACGGCGCCCCGCGCGGCGCGCTCTCGCGTGCTACTCTCGCGGTATCTGCCGCCCCCCCGCGCGCGTCCCCCGCTCGCTCTGGCCGCTCGCGCAGCTGCTCGGCTCTCGCTATATAAAGGGGCGAAGCGGGCAGAGCGGGCGGCTGGCGGCGGCGGCTGCAGCCCCAGGGCCGGCGAACGAGGCCGGGCCAGGCCGCGGGGCTGCCCGTGAGCCGGGGCGGGACGTGCGGGCTTAGGGGGGACGCAGCCGGGCAGGTTTATTGTTTTAGGGGCGACTCCCCCCGCGGTTGGGGGCGTCCCGGGGGGCTCGGGACATGGCGAGCTCGACTAACACAAACCCCGTGGTAAGGACCGGGCCGGGGGGCGAGGGGGGCCCCGCGGTCGGCGCGGGCGGAGGGGGCCGGCGGGGCTCGCCGCCCCCTCCCCCGCACCCCCGTCCCTCGGGCCGCCCCGGCCCCCTCCCCCCCGGCCCGCGGCGGGAAGGGGCGGCGGGGTCCGGGCCGCTCCCCGCGCGGCGGCGGCAGACAACTTGTGGCGCCCGACGCCGGGGCGGGGAGAGCGCAGCCGGGGGCGGCGGGAGCGGGGCGGCGGGAGCGGAGCGGGGGGCGCGGGGCGGCGGCCCGGGGGCGGGCGGCGGACGGAGCCCCGCGGGGGAGAGGCCGGGGCCGCCCGCCGCGGGCCGGGGTCCGGCGGGAAGGGGCGGGCGGGTTGGGAGGGGGGGTGGGGGGAGCCGCCCGGGGAAGGAGCGAGTGCCGCCGGCCCCGCGCCCGTCCGGGGGGCGAGCTAGGTGTCGGGGTGGCGGTGGCCGCGGTGGCGGCGGCAGCCCGGGCTCCGCTGGAGCCATTTTATGTTGCTTGGTCGGAAGGAGACGATGGTTGAAAAGCACTTGTCCCAGCCCCGCGGCAGCGGTCCGCCGGGCCCGGCCCGGAACTTTTCTGCAGCAAGCGAGGCAGTATTTATTTTACAAAGAAAACTCTCGCCCCCCTGTGTCCCTTCTCGTGCTTTCTGCACCTTGGCGGGCGGCTCGCTGCGGGACGGCTCGCTCCGGTTTGCAATAAGCAGTCACACGCACGGCCGATCCCATCGCCCCTCGGTCGCCGCTCCGTCCCCGGCGCGCCCCCGGCCCCGACCCCCGCCCCGAGCGCCGGCGGCACAAACCCGGCGTCCGGCGGCAGGCGCGGCCCTGCTTGTGGCGCTCGGATCCATCATGGCTTCCCCTGCCTTTCTGCCTGCCCGCTCCTTGTGTTCCTCCTCCCTGTGGCCGCCCTGTTTATATAGAGCCATTGCCGCTCTCTAATATAGACTCTGCTAGGATGGGAAGGTGCTTTCCAGCCCCACGTCACCGCCTCTCCATTTAAACACCACATCAGCCTTTAAATAGGGAGAGAGCCGCCGAGAGCGGGCTGGGAGGTGCGTGCATCGCGGCGGAGGCTGCCGGCCGCGCTTTTTGTCGCTCTGGGTTTCGCCGGGTTTGTGCTCCTGCCTTGCTCCGTGCTCGGGGAGCGGCGGCGCTACCCGCGGCTCTCGGTGCCGGGTGGCTGTGCACTGCACGAAGAGGGCACCGCCATCCTCCCGGCCTTCTGAAAACGCTTACCTTTTTAATCTCCCTCCCCCCCCATTTAATTTTTTTTTTTTTTAATTAATTGTTAGTGTATGTGTCTTTTTATCCATAGCGTGCAGCCCTCTGTACCCTTGTGGTCATCCAAGGAGTTTTGCTGCTGGATGAGGAAAGGAGAACTTAGGTGTTCTTACCCATCGTGGCAAGGAGAGATGCAGGAATTGTTTCATAGCATTTCGCCAGTGTCTGGTACAGATCTTGTACCAAAAGCAGCATTAATATTGAGGTTCTGTTTATTGGTCCTGGGCACAGATTGTGTGAATGATTGTTATGTGCTTCTGGTAACTGAAGTTGATGGGGCATACTGATGTATTGGAAGATTTTGGAATTTTCTCTATTATTTGAAGTAATTAGAATATTTTTAGTACTAGAGAGCAGTATATAAAAGCAAACGACACAGAGTTTCCTTTTTAAATCCAAAATCTTGCCTGTAACCCACCCTCATTTGATTGCAAGGAAGTAGCATTGCTTTGCTATTTTATCAACTGTTCTGTAACAAAATGTGGGACAGCAGTGAGCCATTGCATGCAGGTCAGCTGCTGGTAGCATAGTTTCTGAATGTGCGTGATCCAAATCTGCTAGCTGTTCTACACACAAACTGCTGGCTTTCTTCTCTAACTGATAGCAAGGGCTCTTTGTCTCTACAGTAAGTTAGCAGTTTCATGTCTCTTTTTCTACCAAGTTATTACCTAATAGGTAACTACATCTCTGTATTGAATAATCTTCACAGCACTTATAAATGTCTTTGTTTCAACAACTTGCTTATCAGTGCTGCATCTCTGTGTTAGCATAGCATAAATTCTGCAAAGTGCTGCTGAAAGGTGCCTGTGTTTGATCACAGTGTTTAGAATAACAGGAACTTAAAATGAGCCCAACTTCTGTTGAGCTTAAATCCCAAGGAAAAAGTACAATTGTGCAGCACTCTGTAAAAATCAGTTCTTTTCTGTAGTAATGATAACCATATGTACATCTGAGTTGCAGAAGATGAGCAGGAATGTGTGGAAGTACTGCAGCTAGCTGATAACTGCAGCAGAGCAGATTTTGGGCCTGGTGTGTCAGCATCTGATCAACTCTGTCCTTCCTAGGAAGGGATGCGTATAACATGGTAACAGTTTTATGTGGTATAAGGTTTTGCAGGTGACAAAGGTAATTACGTTGTATAGGTGTGACGGGTGTCACATTTAATTGCTTACAGCATAGCTTTTATATGCTACTTCTTTTGCACTCTTCTTCAGTGTAATTGTGACTAAAAGTAGTTATCTTTGCAGTGTGGTGTTCTCATGTCACACAGCTCCCAGCTGTATTTCCACAGACAGGAGAAACAGATGGGTAACATTTCAGGGATAACTGAAGAAATAACTAGGAGAAAACTGCTGTCAGATGCATAACGCGTGCAGTGTGTATTCCTTTGTAACATGTTGGTTATTGGAAACCCAAACTGCCCAAATCCTAAGAGTTGTAACAGTAATTAGGGAGAGGTGCTGGTGTTTTCCACTTGGAACTGATGGAATGTAGGAAGTGCAGCCCCCAAAGGCATGTGGCATTGCTTAAAATAGCTCCCTGCTTGCTCTTCTGATTTGGAGTGCGTGTGCGTGTAGCAGTCTGACCATGCTCAGAGTTTTCTTTACAAGATGTACGGAGAAAGTGAAATATAATCATTTCCGTATGTTCCCAGAGGGGGACATATGAGATTTCAAATCTTTTCTATGTGTTTGTGGTTGCATCTAATAAATCAGGAATTTTAATTGTTGTCTTTAATCTATAGTAAGTGTTTGGAGTAGTGTTTATTGAAGAGTGATTTGAGTGTGTTTGCTCTTAAAAGGGCCTGAAGTTTACAGTAATGTGCTCTTTATGAGGGAGGCACTTTAATACAAACCAGATGAAAGCACGATTATTTTAATAGCAATCTTTTAAGTTTCTGTTATGTTCTCCTTGCTTTCTTTGATTGAGTGTGAAAATTTATGACAAAATGCAACTCGCAGGCCCACTGGGGGCTCATTTAGTAATTGCGTGCCCATGTTCAGCTTTTGAGTGAGCAGTGCATGAAATGAATGATGGTCGTTCAGCTCCAGGGATGTAGGTAGTTTGTATAAACAGCTTGAGCATCTCATAAATAATATTTAGAGCTAACAATTACTGCCTATCTAAAAAAGTACACTGCACTTCCTTTTTAAAGGTTGAGGTTTACGTTCTTAAATTCCATAATTTTATGTCTAGTTTTACATCTGTAGAAGTAGCATTTTATGCTGTTTTTCACCATTCTGCCATAGACAGCTCTTGAGAAAAGCACCGCTGCTTCATTCGTGGGTGTTCAGTACAGCTGTGCACAGCCAGGGTTTATCTGAGCGTGATGGAAATGTGTATGTGATATCAGGAAGCACAGGGACTGAGCCACTATTTCATTATAAAGTGTAGATATTTTCTTTGCTCCTTCTCCTACTAATCATATAACAGTGAGTGTATTGTATCTTGTGATACTGTGTGACCACAACAGAGCAGACTGCTGAGCTGTAGGGCCAATTTGCTGTGCCTGAATGTCAGTGTTTTTTCTCAGGGCTTTATATTCTGAGTGATACTTGTAAATACACCTCATGGAGACACCTGTCAGGAGGTGGTGACTGCTAGTGGAAATAAGGGCCTGATTGTGCTGAGTCTGCTTCAGTAATAAAACAGTAGATACTTTACTCATCTCTGAAGAAACTTTCTGGCCTCAAGTAACAGTGGATGTTTGCCATACTTAAAAATTACCTTTACAGAAGCTACATCCAAAACTCAATTTCTCCAAAAGAAAAAAACTCTTTTTCTTAATAATTTTTATTAAATTATGAGAAAATGCCATCTCTATTGTCCAGGAATTTCATGTGTAATTTCGGTTGTAAGGATGCACCACTGACTTAAGTGAAGCAACTCATGTACCCAAGGATAAGTGTATTTATTTGAGGAATGGTTTGGGCTTTAAGAAACAGATGCATTTAATACAATAAGAAACAATATGAACAGTAGGTCAAGTAGCATTTCTGTTCTAGTTGAACTGTGTAAGCTATATGCAATTTGTTTAATTATAGGAATAATAGGACTTAATGACATTAAGTAGAATGTCTTTTTGCATCTGCAATGAATTAAGTCTAAGTGGAAAAATAATCCTGTTAATGATGCTCAGTGTTTCTCACAGCACAGAGCTGAAGTACCAGTGCTCAGGAGAAGGCAGGATTTGAAAGGCTGTTTCAGATGTCTCTATAAGTACCAGTAATGCTGTACCTAGCAGCTTAGATATAAGTATGCCATACAGTTTTGAAAGAAAAATAATCTTACTGATTATTGAGTTTTTTTCTTTTGGAGAAATTGAGTTTTGGATGTAGCTTCTGTAAAGGTAATTTTTAAGTATGGCAAACATCCACTGTTACTTGAGGCCAGAAAGTTTCTTCAGAGATGAGTAAAGGACAGGGCAAATTCTGACATTTCAGCTCTTTGATTTTCCTTGGCATATTTTAAAGTGGAAAAGTGACAAACTGATAAAATCTAAAATTAAGAAAAAAAAGAGTGCTGATAGCATGCCATTTGCCAAAATGCTGAACTGTGGATTTTCAGACCGGAGTGATGTGTTATCTTTTTGGTGCCTTTTTTCCTTTTTTTTTTTTTCTTTGAGAAAGACTACCAAAGCATGGCTCACAGACATTGTTTAAAACACTATGGGTGTAATGCACTAAGCAGCTTTCAGGAAACAGTACCCTGGTTCCAGGCTTCCAAATAGGCTATAATGCCAATGCACTTTAAGTTCCTACTTATTGGCTGCTCAGCTTTGTTCTGGACTAATAAGCCATGTGCGTAACGGAGACATAACCATTGTATTTCATAACGTGTGCAATGTAATCTTTAGCATATTTGTAACAAATTGAGCACTTCAGGGATGCATTAAGCAACTGTGTATGCATAAAGTAAATGCTTTAAGTGCAAGCAGTAAATCTGTGCAGTCCCAGCTGGTGCACCTTAAGAACAGCCCTTCCAGAGCACTGAACTCACTGTGCCAGGATAGGGAGATTGCTTTTCATGCATACAAGGTATCTGATGCAAGTGGCATCATTTCTGATGGGAGCAGAGTAGGGGAAGATGTCATCTAAAATAATTGTGTAATTAGTTGCAGTTTAGTTTAGGAACAGTCAGCACTCAGCCCAAGGAGCAGCCTCCATCAGTGAAGTATGTGTGGTTCACAGGCTGCAGGTTGGTCCTAACTCAGAGCTCACAATTGTACCTTGTACCTTGCAATTAGATAGCACACATATTAAACTCAGTCAACATACCGCTGACATTACACATGTACAGAGATTCAGGCAGTGGTGTTGGGTTATAAAGTACACCTGAATAATACAGTTATCCTGTGGCTTTTGAATTAAATGTCACTCACAAATCGCTAAAGTTAAAAATTTCTACTCTTCTTAAAATTGTACTTGTGTTTTAAAATTCACAGAGTGACTGAGGTTGGCGGGAACAACTGGGCCAACCCAGAGCAGGGTGCCCAGGCCTCTGTCCAGATGACTTTTGGGCACCTCCAAGGGTAGAGAATTCACCACCTCTCTGGGCAGCCTGAAGTGAACTGACAGTTAGCTTTGCCAATGGCAGTCTAGACATGAGATCAGTGTAATAGTATGTGTGTAGTTTCACCCCCTGAAAAACGTGTAATGTAGAAATGTAAGTACTGACTGCAAACAAAAGTCTGTCTCTCTTGATATCCTGTCTTCAGTAGGTTCTGCAATGAGGTGTGTTAAGCAAGGACATTTGTGTATGGATACTTGCAGTTCCAGGGCTTCAGTGTTTTTCAGCTCAGCTTATCCTGAGCTATATTTGATTCCTGTTCTAGTAGCAAGAGCTATTGAGATTCCTTTTTTTTTTTTTTTTTTTTTTTAAACTTTGACATACATATTTTGCATTCATGGAAATATTTTTATATATTCAGCATGTACACTAGCAAACAGGAAACAAATTTTCCAAATGGTAAACAATCTCATTTTCCTTGTTTAGAACTACACTCTTTATGGCTTGAAGTTTCTTTTGACACAAAAGATAGTAAATTCTCCCTTCCCTTTCCATCTTGTTAGAGCTGTTTGTATTAACTTATACTTTCTTGGATGTTTTAAGTCATTCAGAAACATGCAGTGTATAGCAACTGTAAGAGGTTACTCTTTTGGAGGGTGGGAGGAAGGGAGGATCTAATGTTGGAATGCTAAATTTCTTAAAAAATAGAAGTAATACTGACTTTTTTTTTTTTTTTTTTTAAGCCTAAACTGTACAGGTCTGTAATTGAAGATGTCATTAATGATGTCAGAGAGGTTTTTCTGGATGAAGGAGTGGATGAACAAGTTCTTATGGAACTCAAAACAGTAAGTTGAAAGTTTTTTTTAATAGACCAATACATCAAATGTTTCTTGGTCCTGCCTACTGTTGTATGCAGTAAAAATGCTGATTTTTATTTAGTGAAGCACTATATTCGTGTACGTAGTCCCATATCATTTGGACTATACTACTCTACAGAAGTATCTGCCCACCTTGTTTACTTCCCCTAATTTGACATGACAAAACTTGACATAAACTAACAGTGGACATCTAAATCAACAGTGTAACCACTTCAGTCCCTGAAAAATTATATCTTAAAAAAAAAAAAAAAAAAAAAGGAAAAAAAAAAAAAAAAAAAGGAAAAGATGTGTTTATTTTAGAGGTAAACAATTCCAAAGGTTTCTGTGCTGGAAAAATAAGCATGTCTACTCCATTTGATGTTTTTGTCTTAGTGAAGGAGTGTGTTACAGATGTATTCTGCAGGTCATGTTAGAAAAGATTCAATGAAGAAAGAGTTAAAGAAGGAAAATAAAAGAAGGCTTAGGGAGTTCTTACCAGGTCCCAGTAGTCCTGGGTGCCCTTATTTATTGAATACTTATGCCTCTCTGTTTTTGCGTTTTTGTGATTGTGGCTTTTCTTGGAAGAGTTCAACTGACATCAGGAGCTACAGGGCTGGAGAGACAGTTTGATGTCATAGCAAAAACTGTCAGTACTTGTGCAGCTTGATATTATCTTGGGTATACTAGTAGTTTCTATTGGTATGTTTTGAAGCAACTTTTATTGAGGAGTTTTATGAAGAAGTAGCTTTGGGAAAGGCTCTAATAAATAATAGATTTTTCTGATTCATGCTTCTATAAGAGTTATTATGGTTCCTCCACAAATGGAAGAAAAAATGAATGTTAAAGCTTAGAATGTTAAAAAAAAAATGAATATTAAAGCTTATTTTTAGCTGACTATATAGGTCCTCTTATTAAAACATTACCTATGTGGAGTTTTCCTTGGTCTGTGTTTGCCCAGAGGCTTTTTGGCTAAATAGACTGCATAAGATAAATAGTGAAAACAAATTTAATTTTTTAGTATTGGATGTATTTTTACAGATCCTGTAAAGTAAAAATCTTCAGAGATTTCTCTTTCCTTTCTCAAACTAGCTGTGGGAGAACAAGCTGATGCAGTCCAAGGCTGTAGATGGCTTCCATTCAGAAGAGCAGCAACTTCTGTTGCAGGTGCAACAGCAGCAGCAGCAACAGCAGCAACAACAGCATCATCACCACCACCATCATACACAACCTCAGCCACAGCAGACTGTGCAGCAGCAGACTCAGCCACAACAGGTTCTTATTCCAGCAGCTCAGCAAGGTCAGGCTTACACTCTAACCTCTCTTTGAAAAGATTCAAATTAGACCAACTCCTTACTTAGCATATTCTAGATTTATGGGAAGAATGTTGATTTTGCAGGTAACTTTAGGTCTTTATGTGAGACTTTGCCCCTACTTCACTATATAATGGATCAAGTGAGCTGTTTAGATGAAAAAGTATCTTGGCATTTCTTTTAGTCTTGAATATACTTAAGATTTTGAAAAAGGTGAATTCTTTCTGCGTAACTTATTTTTTCATAATACACAACTTTCAGATTGTGACAAAAATCCATGAACTGCTTTTTGATTTCACGACAATATACAGAAGCAGTTGACAATTTATTCAGGAAATGGTAATGCCACTAAGAGCAAATAAATTTTAAAAACAAAAGAGTTCATTAAGCAGAAATGGATGCTAGGATATGAAAAACACTCAAAATATATATAGGGTATGTTTTTCATATTAGAACAAGTTTTCAGTGTAAAGCGTAATGGCTTTTTCTTGCCGCTTTAGCAGATTGCACCGTGGGAGTTCAAGGTACACTTTGGTTAGTTGTAAGAGTAGTGTTTCTTGTAGTAATTGTTTTACAAGTTCTCAATGAAACATGTAGGAAAACATTTTCAAATTTCACTTACAGAATTGTAAATACTACTAGATTTCACTGCTTGCTTACTGCATAAAAAAATCTCATGGAATGCTTGAGTTATCGTATGCTATTACATCAATTGCATAAAAATATTTATCTGTGATAATAAGGGACTTCAATTTTTATCAGATTTCAGAGATCAGAGCCTTGTTTACATAAGCACAAGAGGGAACTAAACTGATTTTCTTCTCCCTCCCCCAAAAAGTTTATGTTTAAAACAGAGGGGAGCTAGTGTCAAAGGAACCTGTTATTGGTCTTTGTTTTTTTTCTTATTTTTCTTTTTTTTTTCTTTCTTTTTTTTTTTTCCCCTGTATATAAATCAGTTGCGACTGTTGGAATAAAATTTGTCTTGGTATTTAAGACCGCTAGAAAGAAGCATCTTGAAGTGAGCTAGTTACAGTTGACAGACTCTGCAGACGTTTTTACTTGGACCTCTAGTGGTTGCTTAGATGAATAGCTATGATTCTTTTGACCACGTTACCTGCCACTAATATGGAAATCCCTTCCCCTGATTCTTAGACTCATAGAATCATAGAATGGCCTGGGTTGTAAAGGAGCACAGTGATCATCTAGTTTCTACTGCCTGCTATGTGCAGGTTTGCCAACCACTAGACCAGGTTGCCCAGAGCCACGTTCTGCCTGGTCTTGAATGATACTGAATACAGTAATATATTTTAAACTGATTTATTGTTACCCTGCATTGTGGCTTAAGACCAAATGACAGTGTGAAAGATAAATGAATTTGAATATCAAAGCACTTTAGTCACAGACACTTCCAGTTTTACTAATTGCATGACTTCCCTTTTCTGTGGGGGAGCTGATGTGGTGTAAGAATTGGGTGAGTTGGTTTATGTTTCTTTTCATGGGCTGTTGCAGCCAAAGAGTGAAACTGGGACAACAGTAAGTGGTTCCTCCTGTGTGGTGTGTAATTCTGGCATGTGATCATGAGTTTGTGAAAGTTGGAGAGATGACTTTCGATCTTGGTACAGGATTGTGAGGCTTCTCTCCCCAAATTGAATCTTTCAAGAGTGTTGTACTTCAGTGTCCTTTGTTGCAGAATTAGATTGAGAATACTATATTGATGATTATTTCATATTGCTTTGTCATATTCTAATTTCCTGTCAATGAGTTTGGAGACTTTTGGATGCTTTTTTGTGATCAATAGACTGTATCACACCAAAACAATTCTGAGCCAGGTGGTTGATAATATTTCATCTACACTATGCTAAAAAGTCAATGAAGATCGCAAGTTTAACAGCTATGCTAAGATCTAACTGAGGCTAACTGCTGTGTCCTGTTAATTTGCTCTTTCTCTTGCAACAGTCCTCGTAATATTTTTTGTTTTTGTGTGTATGTGGGTTTTTTTGTTTGGTTGTTTTTTTGAGAGTTGATCACTAGTAGTTGATGTTTTTGGAAAACTGATGCTGAATATCAGCAAGTTTATTAAAAAAAATACTGTAATAGCTTTCAGAAATAAGTTTTAAATTTTACTTCACATAGGGTCAGAGTAGATAATTGAAGCCATTGAAGTAAAATCTGTAAAAGACAGAATAGCCATACTGCATCTCAGAGCTGCTGTTTGTCATGGTTCTATGTTTTTGTTTTTTATGGTTTCAGTATTCCACATCAAAACATCATGTAGTGTATGGGGCATTAAAGTGTCACTGCCCCAATCCCAGGTACCTATCCCTGTACATTACAGCAGTCACGGGATCTGACCCTTCCAGGTGGAGGGGGGGGCGCTCTCTTGCTGCCTGGCAGTGGGTGCTGGAGGTGCTTTCCTAGCCATTCCAAGCTTTTCAGGTTTGACTCGGTCCCTGGAACTCTCTCTCTTTTATCTTGTCTGATTTATTAATCTCAATTTCAACTAAATTGTATACATTGTGTTATTTTGTATTCCGATATTATAGTAAAATAAGTTTTTCTCCATAGATTGTTGCCGCTGCTTTTTTCCTCCCTTCCTTCCTTCCCATTTTTGTGGGACTGGGGTGGGGGGGGAGGGCAGAGGCCTGTCGCCCCTGTCACGGACATAGATTGATCTGGTCAACTCCGTGACAGATTTTTGGCGCTCAACGTGGGGCGGCTGCTTTTTAGCTTTTAGAACGAATCTCTTTTTCTCTCTGCTCTTAGAGAGCTTCATTAAGGAGCATTATCAGTAGTTCAGGTTTCTGTGCTGGAAAACCTGACCTTGAAAGATTAGGTGTACTGCCAGTGTTCTGGGATATTTGTAAACTTTGAGCATTACTTAGTCTGAGTAGTGCCTTTTTTTTCTTTTTTTTTCCCCCTCCTCTTGTTAGCTTCAATTCATTAACCCTTTTTTAGCAAGCACCAGCGATGAACCCACTCGTTATCGTGGGGGTGCTGGGTAAAGGATTAAAAGCAATGGTGTTAGTCACAACCTACTGGCCAATAATCCATCTCACACTTGTGTGTTGTGGAATTGCATTCATATATAACTACCTAAGGGCACTGATGGAGACACCTACGTTTTACCTATTTGCAATGTGGTATGATTTGAACTTTGACATCTACATCCCAGAAGGAATGGCTAATTTCACAAACAACTACATCCCAAATGGAATAGCTAATTTTACAAACAACACAATGTTCAGACCAGTCTCCGGGTTTTCTTCTCGGTTTGTCAAATGTTTTTTGAACCCTGAATTAATACTCATGTTGGTGTGCGTGTGCATGTCATCAATTTTTCTGAATGTATTCCTATGCATTCGTAATAAGGGGAAGGAGTCTCCTCCAAAACTAGAGAATGATGATTGGCAGGGAATATGGAGAGGTTTAGGAAAGGTTTTAGAAGCATGGGGACCCGCAGTGTCATGGGATTTTACTCTTGAACACCTGTGGGATCCTGAGAAACTAAGCCAGTATTTGAGTCAGGGACTATGTGGCTTACATAAATCTAAGGAGGTACAACTTATTTGGGGTTTGGCTTGTGCTTACCGTGTCCTATATAATACCATTCTGGAGAGAGAGAGTTTCCGAGCTGAGGTTCAAGCCAAAGGGGAAAATCCCCAAGTCAAATCTAATCAATCACAGGAGTCACCAGTAACAATACCGGTTGCTCCTGTGGAAGGCAAGAAATGGAAACGAGTGTCTTCGCGTCTTGAATGAAAAAGAGAAGAAGAGGAGGAGGTGGAGGAAGATCCAGGCGAGGGGCCCTCCTCAGAACCACCGCCATCGCGAAAGGCAAAAGGGAAAACTAAGAGATGTGCAGAAGAGAGCGATGAAGAGAAAATCTCTATTACTACTCGCCGGCCTCTAAAGATGACTGAAATCCAAGGTTCAAGAAAGGAGTTTACACGGTGCCCGAATGAAACTCGTTTCCTGGTTGGTTCGCTGTTGGGACAGTGGGGCCCATAGCTTGTCTCTGGATGGTAATGAAGCTCGCCAACTAGGTGCCATTGCCAGAGATCCAGCTATTGATAGAGGAATTAGTCGATGTTCAGATGAGGCTACCAGCCTCTGGGAACAAGTGTTAATAGCCGTGAAGGAAAAGTATCCCTTCAAAAATGGTTTGAAGATTGCGATGAAAAAATGGGATACAGTGGAAAAGGGTATCCAGTATTTGAGGGAAATAGGCGTGGTGGAAATGTTGTATGACCCTAACTTTGTTCCTAACCAACCACACCAAAACAGCGACCCTGAAAAAGTGAGCACAATGCCTGAGATATGGCAGAAACTCTTGACAACAGTGCCGGACAAATATGCCGCTACACTAATGTCAGCGTGTGACAGATACAACGAACAACAGAGAACACCCTTAATTTATGAATTAATTCTTACGCTCCAAAACTATCAACAGTTGCTATCCCCCATTCATGCTGCTGTAGCCGCTATCTCAAAAGTGACGGACCAACTGAATGAAACGCGGGAGCAAATGTCTCAACTGATTAACTGTGACAAATCTGTAGCAGTATCAGAGATGCTTATTTGCAGAGGTAAAGGCTGTCCAGCTAGCCTTAGATGTTGCTGAATGGGAGAGGTGGCCAATGCTCTATCTTTACACTGACTCATGGATAGCAGCAAATGCCTTATGGGGGTGGTTACAGCAGTAGGAGCAAAATAACTGGCAAAGAAGGGGTAAACCTATTTGGGCTGCTGAACTGTGGAAAGACATTGCTGCCCGAACAAAGAATATGGTTGTGAAGGTGCGCCATGTAGATGCTCATGTGCCCAAGAGTCGGGCTACTGAAGAACAGCAAAATAACCATCAGGTAGACCGAGCTGCCAGAATTGAGGTGGCTCAAATAGACCTGGACTGGCAGAACAAGGGTGAACTATTCCTGGCTCGGTGGGTCCATGAGACCTCAGGTCATCAAGGGAGAGATGCAACATACAAATGGGCTAGAGACCGGGGGGTGGACTTAACTATGGATGCCATTGCACAGGTTATTCATAACTGTGAAACATGTGCCATCATCAAACAAGCCAAGAGGATGAAACCTCTCTGGGAGGAAGGGCGATGGCAAAAGTACAAATTTGGGGAGGCATGGCAGGTTGATTATATCACCTTGCCACGATCTCGCAATGGTAAGCGTTATGTGCTTACTATGGTGGAGGCAACCACTGGGTGGCTTGAAACATATGCAGTACCCCATGCTACTGCCCGAAACACCATACTGGGTCTCGAGAAACAAGTCCTGTGGCGACATGGCACCCCGGAAAGAATTGAGTCAGATAATGGGACTCATTTCAAAAATTCTCTTGTAAATACTTGGGCCAAAGATCATGGCATTGAGTGGATTTACCATATTCCCTATCATGCACCAGCCTCTGGTAAAATTGAACGATACAATGGATTGTTAAAAACGATGCTAAAAGCACTGGGTGGCGGAACATTTAAGCACTGGGAGAAGCATTTGACAGAAGCCACCTGGTTAGTCAATACCAGAGGATCTATCAATCGTGATGGTCCTAACCAATCCAGTTCCCTACATACCGTAGAGGGAGATAAAGTCCCTGTTGTACATGTAAAGATCATGTTAGGAAAGGCAGTTTGGGTTCTTCCAGCTTCTGGAAAGGGCAAACCTCTCCGTGGTACAGATTTTGCCCAGGGACCAGGATCCACTTGGTGGGTAATGCAGAAGAATGGCAATGTCCAGTGTGTACCACAAGGAAACTTGATGCCGGGGGAGTGCAGTCAGTAATTCTATGTGTATATATATATATATATATATATATATATATATATATATATATATAGCCATGTGTGAGTAATGCATTTTAATCAGTTTTTGTTTGTTTGTATATATATGTGTATATATTTTAAGCATGATGTAACGATGTAGAATAAGGGGTGGAATGTCATGGTTCTATATTTTTGTTTTCGTTTTTTATGGTTTCAGTATTCCACATCAAAACATCAAGTAGTGTACGGGGTATTAAAGTGTCACTGCCCCAATCCCAGGTACCTATCCCTGTACATTACAGCAGTCACGGGATCTGACCCTTCCAGGTGGAGGGGGGGGCGCTCTCTTGCTGCCTGGCAGTGGGTGCTGGAGGTGCTTTCCTAGCCATTCCAAGCTTTTCAGGTTTGACTCGGTCCCTGGAACTCTCTCTCTTTTATCTTGTCTGATTTATTAATCTCAATTTCAACTAAATTGTATACATTGTGTTATTTTGTATTCCGATATTATAGTAAAATAAGTTTTCCTCCATAGATTGTTGCCACTGCTTTTTTCCTCCCTTCCTTCCTTCCCATTTTTGTGGGACTGGGGTGGGGGGGGAGGGCAGAGGCCTGTCGCCCCTGTCACGGACATAGATTGATCTGGTCAACTCCGTGACACTGTTGTATATTGTCTTGACAGTAAAACTTTCTGGTAAAACTTACCGAACTGTAAGATCAAAGATTGCTCAGTAGCTGTTTTTGCTGTGAAGCTCAGCTGATATTTGTGTGATGTTTTTTCAAAGTTATTTTGGTTTGGATGTTATTTTTGGCAGACTGTGTAGTGTTCATGAAGTGCTGTATTTTTCTGGTTTATAGCACCTCAGCAGCAGGTTATTGTGCCAGATTCCAAGCTGATACCACACATGAATGCATCGGGCATGGTAAGAAAAGCCGAGGCTTGTACATCTATATGCTGTCATTATATAAGTTGTTTTGACTGAATAGTGAACACAAACCTGGTATTAGTCATCAGATGCTTAAAAGCAGGAAACGATGAAACTGTCTGTCTCTGTCTGCTTTCTGAATTCTGCTGCTGAAATGACAATCTAGAAGTAACCAAGGACTTAGTTTTAGTAACAAAGCTTAGGGCTTACCTGGATCCTCTGCTTTAAGTGGATGGTTGGACTGTGTTATATTGGAAGTCTTGTCCAACCTTGATGATGATATGATCCTATGATTCCAAGAGTGATAAGCCTAAACTTTATTTAAATTGGAAATTGGAGTACTTTGGTGTAAAGCTGTATGATGTATTTGTTGCATACTAATCCAACACTATTAAATGACACAAATATTGTATTTCCTAGATACAGGAAACAGCATCAACTGTTCTGAAGTCTAAGCTTATAGCAAATGAAAGTTTATTTATCAACTCAGATCCACCTTTTATGGTCATGTTATTTAGATTCATTAATTTGCAGTCGAATATATAGCAGCCTGGTCATTTATCCATTTCTCTCAAGAAGTTAATTTTGGTTGTTTTTCTTTATTTTTAAATGCCCTGGCTTGATAAAATAAATATATTTATATACTTCGTTCTTGAAAACAACAGCTAATAATAATTAAACATATTAAAACCAAAATTTATTACATTTTTACAACTTCTCTGGTAAAAACATATGAAGCAATGTTTCATGATTAGTCAAGGCATTGGTAACTTGCATAACCTTCAGTTCTCCATTACCTGCTGACCTTATTATAGAAAAAAATCTGAACTTCATTACTCAAGTAGAAAAATGTACTCAGAAGCTGAGAGCATGCTAATATCTAGCTTTTCCTAAAGCATTTTACAACTATTTCAATGTAATTTCTAACTTCTGTAGAACAATTAAACATTTTTTTCCTCTTATTTAGTTAAATCTTATTGATGGATATTGCAAAAATGAGGTGGTGAGGATTTTAAAACTCAGGTGCTGTCAAAATACAAAAGAACTGTAAACTGCAGAAGACTACTATTCAATGAATAATCTTTGATGAAAGAGTTGGAATATTTATGTGTTTCTAATAAGCTTTTAGGTTGGTATTAAATAATGTATCTGACCTCAAATGTCTTGGAGAACAGTGACTAATGAGAATTTATTTATATGCCTTCGGGATATGTGAATGCAGAAAACCACTTTTAAGTTTTGCTTGTTTTTCTGTTGTTTTGGAAGTGGTATTACTACTATATGGATCGGTCAGTAAGGGGGGATCATATTTCTTATAATCAGGATGTTATGTACTCTGCCCAGTAATGAAGTTTATATCCTTTCAGTAGCAGAGGGTAATTTCTCATGGTTCTTCTGTGGTGAGGAAAGGGAGGATTTTCAAAAGATAACTGCAGTTAGACACTTGAAGTAGAAAAACCTCTGGAGAAATTCGTCTCCCTATATGAGTCAAGGACTTAATGCAGATTTTTGTGTTTGGAACTATGTGAATTGCGTTAAAATTTAATTTCCATAAGATAGAATCATTACCCATTGAGAGTTCTTGGATTTCTCTTCTAACCAGCTGTCTTGAGAGAAAAAATAAGTCATTCGGTGAGCAATCAGTATGCTGTGTGCATATATTCACTTGAAAGAATTGTGTTATTTGGAACTTGATATGTAGATCATTTGTAGAGTGAAGAAAAGTGCAAACCTGATTGCTGCTCCTTATGGAAACAAGACAAGTGAAAATAATCACTGCTTAAGTACCTTATTTTCAGATTTGTAGGCTCATGTCTTTAGCTGCTTTGAAAATGTAAAGCTGCCACTTAAGCCATGTGGTGTTTTATTAGTAGGTCAGGAGAGGTGCACATTTTCAGGCAATACATTGTAACACGGAACACTGGCTGTAACACTTCTTAAAAAGCTTTTCTTATATTTCAGAGTGCTGCAGCCACTGCAGCTACATTGGCCCTCCCTGCTGGTGTTACTCCTGTTCAGCAGATACTTACAAATTCAGGTAACTCCCTTTACGCTGAGGTTGTGTGTGGTTTTGTGGGTGCTTGTTGGGAGGGAGAAATTGTAGATTTTACTTTCTGTCATATATTGTTCATGTATCAAAATCAGGGAATCTTCACTGGGCTCTTGGACTGTTGCTCACCAGTCTTATGAACCTAACAGATTCCATGCGTGTCTTCCCTGCTTTTTAGACATGTGCATGAAGACAAACATTGCTGTCACTTCCTTTTGCATATTTCTGAGTACTGTGAGGTACAGTGCGAACCATATTGAAAAGCAGGTGACAAAAGTGAAGGATAGCTTCATCTGTAACTGCAGATAAATGTGCCTTAATGATTGTGGTTCCTGCTGTGCTCATACAATGGAATTCCTAATTTTGTTGGCAATGCCAGTTTTACTTTAGATTTGTCACATATGTATACTGTTACGCTTTATGCTTAGAATATAATATAAATGTGACTTTCATGAACAGTTTCATTAACAGATGCTTTATTTGAGGCCATTCCCTCTAGTCCTGTCACTAGTTACACAAGAAAAGAGGCTGATCCTACCTCACTTAAAACCTCCTTTCAAGTAGTGAACAATAAAGTCTCCCCTGAGACCTTATTCCTCTTCTCCAGACCAAGCATTTCCAGTTCCCTCAGCCACTCCTCATAAGGCCTGTGCTTCAGACCCCCTCATCAGCTTCATTGCCTTTCTCTGACTGTGCTCCAGGGCCTCAATGTCTTTCTTGTAGTGGGAAGCCCACAGCTAAACAGAGTACTCAAGGTGCAGCCTCACCAGTGCTGAGTACAGAGGGGTGATCGCTTCCCTGCTCCTGTTGGTAACGCTATTTCTGGTACAAGCCATGATGCCAGTGGCATTCTTGGCCTCCTGGGCACACTGCTGGCTCATGTTAAGCCAAGTGTTGACCAACACCCCCAGATCTGTTTCTTCATGCAGTCTTCCAGCCTGTAGCATTGCCTGAGGTATTAAAGGAAGATCTGAGAAAGTTTGTTTCCTAGAATCAGTTGCTTTTCTTCCCAGAGTAATTCATTTAGTCTGCTCAGAATCATCTGGGACTTAACCTCCCTGCTTTATGCATTTGAATGTTTAATGAATACATGGTTGGAATGAAATTGAAACATATAGCTGTTCTAGAAATGTAAGATCTTCTAATTCCTAAGGAAGAACATCTGTGCTTTAAAAGAGTATTATATTGTTACTTCTGTTATGCTTATTATTTTCTTCTTCAGTTGCAAATTTTTGTAGTATGTTTTCTTTAAGGAGGGGGTAGAATAGCCTGCAGAACTGTATTTCCTTCCTTCTTTCAGATTTACTTACCCATTAAAGAAATTTTTGTAGTTTGCGCTGATAGGAGAACAGAAAAGAAAATCAATCTTTAGGGAAATATTTAAAGTTAAGGATTGTCTAATTTTATTTCTTCTGATTCATTTGAATAGAAATGTAAAGAGCATGTTGGAATATATCTTAGCTCCCCCTTTTCAGAGTTGGAGGCCAGCTGTACAAGCATGCGAGCCTTCAACACATTTTGTGAAGAGGTGTAAAATAATAAAGCTATAGGTTAGTTAAAGAAATAGAGATCAGAATGTAGGTATTGTGGAAAAAGGAAGGAGAAATGGATAATGAATATAAGGGTAGACTTTTCAGAAAGACAGCTACATATTGAATTTGTAAAGACAGTTATGTACAGAAGGATTTCCTATAATGTGGTTATCAAAGGGACAGAAGTCCCAGGAGGGGGATGCCATCTGGCTAGATCTTGGAAATACTACAGCATTGGATAAAACTAAAGTGATGTGACTACCTGTGCTTCTTGTTTTGGTAGGTATTCATGTGGATATTGTGTACCTTGACTTCAGCAAGGCTTTTTAACATGCTCTCCTGTGACATCCTCGTAGTTAAGCTTTGGAAGTGGGGGATAGATAGGTGCACAGTGAGGTGGATTGAGAACTGGCTGACTGGTAGAGCTCTGAGGACTGTGATCAGTGATGTAGAGTCTATCTGCAACCCTGTAGCTTGCACTGTTCCCCAGAGGTTGGTACTGGGCCTAGTACAGCATCATCTTCAATGACCTGGATGAAGGGATAGAGTGCACCCTCAACAAGTTTGCTGATAATAATACAAAGCTGGGGGGAGTAGCTGACACACCAGAAGGCTGTGCTGCCATTCAGTGAGATCTAGAGAGGCTGAGGAATTGGGAGGAAAGGAATATTAAGAGGTTCAATGAGGGCAAGTGCAGAGTCCTACAGCTGGGGATGAGTAACAACACACACCAGTGAAGGATAAGGGCTGGCTATCTGGAAATGATCTCTGCTGAGGTCAGGAGAGGGACCTGGGTGTCCTGGTGGACAGTAGGTAGACAGTGAGCCAGCAGATATCAGTGGTATTATGGGGTGCAACAAAGAGTGTGGACAGCTGCTCAAGGGGTGCGTTCTTCCCCCTCTACTCCGTCATGGTGAAGCCAAATTTGGAGTACTGTGTCCAGTTCTGGGGTTTTTCAGTTCAAGAAAGACAGGGAACTTGTGTAGAGAGTCCAGCAGAGAGCCACAAAGATGATGAGGGGCCTTGAGCATCTCCCATATGAAGAAAGGCTGAGTAATCTGCAGCTGTTCAGACCAGAGAAGAGAAGACTGAGAGGGGAATCTTACTGATTTTTGAAAGTAACTAATGGGTAGGAGTGAAGTGGATGATGCCAGGTTCTTTTCAGTAGTGCTCAGCAACAGGAAAAGGGTTGGTGGGCACTGACTGGGATGCAATTCCATTTGAATATGAGAAAATCTTTGTTTTATGTGAGGGTGACAGAGCACTGGAACAGGTTGCCCAGAGAGGTTGTGGAATCTCCTTTTCTGCAGATATTCAAAACCTGCCTGGATGCTTTCCTGTACAACCTACTTTAGCAGGGACATTTGGACTAGATGATCTCCAGAGGTCCTTTCCAACCCCTGCTGTTCTGTGATTCATTTGTACTCTGCCTATGTAATTTATCTTAGAAAACATGAGGTATGTTTGGAAGTAGAAACTAATACTTGAAATACTGTTTTGCTTTAGAGGTTTAGTCTTGGTTTGCATACTTCACAATGATAAACAGTCTTACTTAATGCTTCCTTTCTGGCACAGCTGCTATAGCACAGTATCTTTTAATGGGTGAAAACAGAATACAAAGCTCTTTAAATGTTATCAGTGTTCTTTCAGGAAACAGCCTTCTAAACTAAGGTAATTTTAAATGGAGATATCTGTTCTTTGATTAATTTGGTGTTTATTTATCTTACTACAGGCCAGATCCTCCAAGTAGTTAGAACTGCAAATGGAGCTCAATATATCATTCAGCCACAGCAGCCAGTTGTTCTACAGCAGCAGGTCATACCACAAATGCAGCCTGGTGGTGTACAAGCACCTGTTATACAGCAGGTAAAGAAAATAAATTAATACGTACACTTGAAAGTAAAAACCTGATAGAAATTATTAAATGGGCTTGCATTTTTTTGCTGTCAAATTTAAACATTTATACAGAGATGGAAGTGGTATATTTAAAAAAGGATTGTGTTAAGGATGTTTTCAAAGACTAAATATTTTGGAATATTGTTTCAAATGTCGTTTTTATCCTTGCAAGACTCAGACTAGCATTGGTTTAAAATTGCTTTTGTATGGGTCCAATGACAATTACATCACTTGCACAATTTTAGTCACTATCCTTTCACGAATGTATTGGTCGGTTAAATGATTTTGTGTTGCAGAGCATGTAGAGGAAAATGCCTTTAAGCAAACCCAAACAAATAAACAAAAACCCAAAGCATAAAAACAACTCCGCACCAAACCTGGACATTTCATTACTGAATACAGTAGATTTTATTGCCAGGATTTTTGTTCAGTTATAAGGTCAACTGTGCATCCAGTTTGTGTAGGCATTGAATTTATTATTGTGTCACAGTTCTGCAGCTTAGACATGAATAACAATAAAATTTCAGGTTAAGTATTCTGTAAAGAAATTTTTAAAATATTCTCCTATTTGAGTTTAAACGTTATTCCACTGTGCTTGGAATTTGAGTGCAGAAAAGTACCAAGCAATTAGAGAAGCTATGTTATTGAGGACTTAATTTCCTGTCTGATATAGATGGAGTATTAGAAACGTGTTTCTCTAATTAGTCCAAGTCAGATTGATATGCTGTCGCAGGGTTATCCCTAAATATAAGTCCACCACAGTATATGCTTCATTGTCTTCTGGTAGTCTGGTGTATTACCAATCACTATACTATTCCATCAGGTTTTGGCTCCAATTCCTGGAGGGATTCCCCAGCAGACAGGAGTGATTATTCAGCCTCAGCAGATCCTTTTTACAGGAAATAAAACTCAAGTTATACCTACAACAGTGGCTGCCCCTACAGCAGCTCAAGCACAGATTCCTGCAGCTGGTCAGCAGCAGCCACAGCAACAACAGGCACAACCACAAGCACCACTTGTTCTCCAAGTTGATGGAGCAGGAGACACATCATCTGAAGAAGAAGAAGATGAGGAAGAAGACTATGATGATGATGAAGAGGAGGACAAAGAAAAAGATGGAGGTGAAGATGGCCAGGTTGAAGAGGTAAAATTAACATCATTTCAGAAGATTGCAGAATGCCTGTATTTCATTTTTAATTTTTTCACCGCAGTACTTAAAGGAATACTGTAATCCTCAAAGAATGTTCTCTTCCCATAATCTTGAAAATATCAGTGCTATCTGTGTACTGTAGTTTCTTTATATCCCATACTGACGTGTGGAAACTGTGTATTATCAAAGCACCTTGAAATGCAGCTGGTATGGCAGGGGATAACAAAAAAAACCTGTTAATTGTGATGAGTGCCTTTTTAAAGACTTGAATAGTAGTATTTCTGATGGTATGGAAAGGCCAGCCCTGATATTATGAATCCTTCATAAGCAAATGGAAATAATCAACTCTATTTGGGATAGAGTGTATTCCAAAACCAGGTGGTAGGAGGAATGACAAAAGGTGAGTGTATTTCTAATATACTGAGAGAACAAATAGGTGTGGTGATGTGGCCTGCACCTTACTCACTGTTAGGTTGCCTTATATCATGCTAGAAGGGGCCTGAGAATGAAATTTGATTATAAAACATTTTTAAAAATACATCTGACCTTGATTTAACTAAGTCTGGAGTTAAGATTAGGAGCGAATGTTCTTAGTAACTTGCTTAATAATACTGTGTGTTTAGTTTAGATTTTCCATTTACTTGGTTTTGGACTTTAGGCAGTGGTTCTAACTGAGTTTTGTTCTGTTGCACCAAAAAACATCAAAGAAAAAGCTAATAAGCTGAAAGTACTTTTATTACAGTTTCTGGCAGGAAACTCTGTAGTCCCTAAATCTATCTGTAAGATGCATTTTGAACTGTTGGATCACTTACACAGCTTTCTGCAGATTTTCTAGTTATCTTAAGATTTAATTTAAAATCCCAGTATGAGGAACATTGTAGCATTTCACCATCTTTATCACCCATGCATTATATATGCTGGCAGAACTTAAAATTTTTATCAAGGAGTTAAACTGGGTTTTTTGTAATACATCTAGAGTTGTGTCAAACAATATTTTTCTGTTAGAAGTTTTGTTCCTTTCCATTATACTGATTGGTACCGATGTCGGTCTTGAATGTGTTAACAGTTGCCTTAGTAAGTATGGCTCATCATGCTTCAATATTGTGTATTGTATGGATTTTTTTAATATGCTAAGACTTCATCATCAGTATGCCAGAGACCTCCCCATGACTTCTGCTTCTAGCATTCATCAGCAGGTAGTTAATGAGTTGAGTAATTCTTTAAAACTTAATTATGACAGTAATTGATATTAGGAACTCTGGTACACCTTTCTTCTCTCACTTCCATTTTCTTAGTACAGCTTATATATTTTGGGGCAGGTGGCAGGAGGGAAGATAATGATTAAGCAGAAGACCTGAGAAAAGCCATTTTGTATTTATTAGTGGTTTTTTTTAAGATTTGAAGTACTTGCTGTTTAGATGAGGTAGAGAAAGAAGAAGAAAAAAGAAACTTTTGCAGAAGCATTCTCACCATACTGCATAGAATGCAGTACATCAGAATTCTGTTTTGACAAACACTAGAGGTTAGGTGCTTGAGGAAAGGCGTGAGAATGATTTAGAAGAGGTATCCAATTTAGAGATGAGATTTAAGACAATCCTCTTAAGTACAGGTGGGAAGGTCACGTGGGGAAGGAGAAATGAGGCTTGCAGTTCAATAGTGCTTGTAAATACCCTTGTGGCGTCATTTTGTAATCTTGCAAGACATGCACAGGTCTAAAGAAAAATAGTAATGAATAGAGGAAATAACACAACTTGGAAGACTTCTGAGGAGGAAAGGCCACTTGTAGAAAGACAAAAAGTTGAAAATTATTTTTAAGGAAAAATACTTGTATCTGGAGAAATTATTTTTACCTATCTCTGCATCATCTTAAAATACCTTTTTCCTCCTCTGCAAACTTCCTGCTTGTGTTGAGATCTGTTGCCATTTGTGGTACATAAGACAAAGATAAGTATGTCCTGGAGTTTCTATTCCTAATGGAATGTAGAGAGATGTGAATAATGTTTTATTTGCATTGCTTAGATGCTTTAGAAAAAAAGAAAGCACACATAAGGATAAGTTTTTGTGAAGAGACATTGCAAGTGCTAGAACTTTTAGAATAAAGGAATGAAAGTGATTGTGGTGTGTAGTGATTTCATATGATGTGATGATGAAAGACTGCTGTGCTCATAATCTGTCCTGAACATTGAAATTGGGCACTGAAATTGGTAAGGACATCCCCCTTGTATTATGGATGGCAGAAAGAAAATGTATATGAGCCCTCTGCTGGAAAGCTGAATACTTTGCACCTCCAATGCTTATGTAGGTCCATGCCAACAGACTGTAGCCTGTTCTGGCACGAACAGTCTAAATAACAGCTGTAACTATACTAAACATTGCAACTTTTGCCATGTATTTCTTTCAGGAGCCTCTTAACAGTGAAGACGATGTGAGCGATGAGGAAGGACAAGAATTGTTTGATACAGAAAATGTTGTTGTGTGTCAGTATGATAAGGTAAAATATAAAACACGTGCAAGAATTATAATTTCTCTTATTCCTTCAAGCCATAATTTTTAAGTGATGAAGTATCCTTTTGTGACTGTCTGGTACAGGTAGATCTGTAAAGGTTATGTGAATGTTAATGCAAGAACTACCTGTCATTTATATAAAAGCTGCTTTTTTTGTTTACTTGTTTGATGCTGTTTAGCTAGACTTGGTGGTACTGAATAAAGCTTAGAAAAGTTTGATTGAATTTTTTTCTTCTTCATAACTATCTGTGATCTTTAACAAAAGATCAGTCATCTGTGCTTTGGAGAAGTGAACTATCATAAGTAAGCTTTGTAGTTTACTGTAGCCATAAATTAAAGTAGTAGCCATCAAGGTTTAGACTTAGTAGAAAATTGTTTACTGATCACTAAAAATTCCTCTTTTTGATGACTGTATACTTTTCAGAGGAGAGTGTTCTTTCTGTGCTATTCATTTTTTTAATTTTTATTTTCAGAAAAGGTAATCTGGAATGCTTTTGCTTATTTTGTTTTAAGTTCTACTGAACTCTCCGGTCTTCTCTTGAGTTACTACTTTATTTCTGTATGTTTGCCCCAAAATACTTGAGTCTATGTGCATTCATCTTGGAATTGTTTTATATTTGTCCAAAGGCTCTTGGACGCTTTTTTCTTTACTGAGGTAGTAGATTTTCTTTCTTTTCCTGTGAGGTGACTTGGACTGTGAAGAATAAGGATGCTTTGTAAAGCAGAAGAAACACTGTTGAATTAAAAAGCTCTACATTTCAAACAATGACTTGAGTAAAAAATCTTCAGTTATTTCAGCATTCTGCTTGGACTTTCATATTTCAAAAAGAATTCAAGATTGAGTAAGGCAGTATCTGCAAGCTAGCCATCCTTCTCTTCTAGATTGTAATCAGAAACTATTAGTTTGGAAACAGTTCATGAGAGTTATTGCTTACTGACACTTTTGTGTTTGATCTGTTAAAATTTACAGTGATCTTTCTTTCTCTTGGACAGTATCTCACCTCTCTGAAAGATCCTCTCTCTAAATTTGTTTTCCCATTGCTTAGTTGTTCTAATGGCATGATTTATTTGTTCTGTGCTTACAGTATATTTTACTTAAAAAAAAAAAAAAAAAGAGAATCCTAAAATATTCTTCTATCTTTATACTGAATTTAAAGGTGTTGCTTATTCTTTATCTCGTGTCAATGGGAAGATGTATCATAAAGAGAGTATCCGTTACCATCGTAGAATTGTAGGGGATCTGGAGATCGACTAGTTGAACCCCAGATTTTGTCACTGACCATTATGATAGGGACTCACTGTGGAGCAAGGAAGAACGTCTTTTTTTCTTTTCTTTTTTTTCTGTTCTAGAAATTCTTGGGTTGTTGTTGATACTTGGACTGATCACCCAGCTTAATCTTACAAATTTTTGTTATACAGAGCACACCTCAAATACTCAGTATTTTGATTGAGAAGACTGTATAGTTTGAAGTTGAAGATGGAGTGTGTTGAGCACTCAGCTTCGTTCCATCATCCCCATCTGGAGATCTTACTTTTCTCACCTGACACTTTAAGATAGAGCAGGAATGTAAATCATATGAAATGACTTACCATTGAGAACAAACTATAGAATATAAGATTAACAGATACATGCATTACCAGCTATGCCATCTTATGCATTTTTTTTAACATAAAGATTTTCAGACTGAAGTCTTTTAAATAATCCATTTGTCTTTCAAACAGTTCTTAACATTCCAAATCTTAGTGTCAAACTCTAATAATTTAGGTAGAAAGTTAAATACATCTACTGTCTATCTGTATATGAAGAAGTCAAACTAGTTTGCAGGTAGAGAGGAATTTAGACAGCACAAGTAAAGAATAAACTTAGTGTTGGACTCCTTCAGGACTAAGTTTAAAACATCAGTCTTTGTTTCAGTGTTTGAAATAGAAATATCTGTCTTTCCAGTGGAGTTTCATGGTATGTTGTAATCAAAATAATTTATTGAAGCAGTAGAAGTTGATATATATTTCTCATGTTTCCTTTCCAACTATCTCTAAAAACTTTTAAATGCTTTGTATTTTACAATGTCTTTGAATTTGCGTGGTTTCTTGGTAGTTCCTGTGAGATTTTTTAACCTGGTTTGACAAATGCAGCTGAAACTGCTAGATCTATTATTAGGATTTGTTCTCTACGGCTAAATGCAGAATTGATTTTCAGTATGTTTGTAGTAATTTGGTAATGTTGTTTAATTGTTTTTTTCATTTTTCTTGCTGATGTAATTTACTATATAGTTTACTTTATGCATTACTGCCTATTTCTGATGCAGAGTAAGACTTCAACTTTTTTCCCTATTTTTAGATCCATAGAAGTAAAAACAAATGGAAATTTCATCTCAAGGATGGCATCATGAATCTTAATGGAAGAGATTATGTATTTTCCAAAGCCATTGGGGATGCAGAATGGTGAAGTTTTTAAGACAAACAAAACAAAAACTCCCTGTAAAAGGAAAAAAATGTTCAAAAGCAGGAAAGGTTGAGACTTGGACATATTCTGCAACCAAAATGTGTTTCTGCACATGAAGCATAAGCAAAAGTATTGGAACAAAGGTAAAATGTGGCAACAAAGACACTACTTCAGATGAGCAAGCCATGGACTGTAGCAGCTATAGCATTGTCTGGGAGCTGGTTTTGTGTGTTAGGAATACCTTAATTATCAATTCTACATACAGGTACCTACAGCTGGTATTTAGCATGTAAGGCTTTGTCCCCCCCTTCTTCCCATGGTTTAAGATTTTAAAATACTTCCAATGATTGAAGGAACTCTTCCCTGTGATAGATTATTAATCTGAAAATGCTTATTGTGTGTACAAATCTTTGCTTTGAACACTTCCTTTTGGTAGTGAGGATGGTCAGAATGTTACTTCGACTGTGTGCAAGCTTTGTACAGAAGGGTAAGAATTAAGGTGTTAAATTTTAAATAACTTGTATAGGGAAAATATTTTTAATTCTGATATGCTCATTAATTATAATATCTATTTGTGGTTTTCAGTTCAGTTGCCCGTAAGCAAGTTGTTGTTCTTAGCAGTTATAAAATGTTAAAATGATCATTTATATTTCAAAGTTATTTTAATTTCATATAAGTGATACTTTTCATTTAGGACTGTTTTTTTTTTGTTTTGTTTTTTTGTTTTTTTTTAAATACTAAGCACCTGTAGCTCTGGGCTCCCCCTGCCCCCAAAATCAGACTGCTTAACTTTTTAATTATATTCTTGCTGTATGGTGGTGGTTTCAGCATCATTGAACTGAAACAAATAATATAGCTTCCATTGACTTCTTCAAAGTCTTTTTGGAGGGTTTCTGAATCAAATGTGTAGGTAATCACACAACAGATGCATTCCTTCACCTACTTACTACATCCGTAGTACAGACATCCACTAAATTTTTAATATGGAAAGTAACTTTAAAACTATTAAAATCCTGGCTGCAGCTCTTTTAATCAAAGATGTGCTTTACTAAAAAGTGTAGCCATAAGTTACTTGTAGTAGTTAATCTCTCTGAAGTTTCCAGGTGGCATGTAATTTCATGAGGAGAGCTGCACGGCTTTGAGAACACAAATTATATTAGAGTGTCTGTAGACTGACTTGTTAAAAGCAAATCATAGAGGCTCTAGATCTTGTGTAGCCACTTCCTCATATGCCTTTTCCAGAGGTGTGGTTTTGTGATAATTTTTCTTTTAAGCAACAAGGTCGTTTCTCTCTGCTTCCCCTTCTCTCCTGAGAACTGAACATTTTTCTTCACACATTGGATACTCTTGCAAATTCTGCTTTCAGAAATGCAGTTACTTTTGAATGAGGAGAGGAAATGGGCATTATACCTGAGAAACTGTTGAGGAGAGAATGTCCACGTGGCTCACCATTTCAAATACTTTTCTTCCCCTGAGTCCTTGGAAAGGCAATAAGAAGAACACAGTGGACATTATTTTAGTTACACTGAGAAAGACCTGCAGAAGCAGACAATTGACCCATAAGTTCTGCCCTTTTTCTGTCACTCTGGAGAATGAAACTTACTAAGCATTATTTAATGAAGTCACAGGTATATTTTAGCAGGATATAAGCACTGCCCTAATTTTCATTCTCTCTGATTTACTTGCCTTGAAGTGTATTTTTAGTCTCAGTAGTATTTTAACAAACAAACAAAATACTCCAAAATACCCCCCCCAAAGAGGGTTTCTTTACTGTGATTTTGTATATCTCTGCTCTCATTGATAAAGAATAAAACTGCCTCTAGGTCATGCCTCGAGCCATATGATTGTTGTAAGCCATTTACATACATAAGCTTTATGAAAAGTTAATTTTTTTTTTCTAATTCATTCTTTTGTAATGTCATTATTTAGAGTACATTTTTGGCTCGGGTCTCTCAGACTGATTGGTGTTTGTTTTCTTCTGAACAAAGCAGATATTTTAGTTATTATTATTATTTGTACCACTGTTGACACTTCTGTGTACAAATGAGATGAAGTCAATATTGTATCCGTTAATTCCTTCCTTCTCCTTTTCCAAATCTATTACCAGTGAGTCTTAAGTAGTGGACTTAAGAAAAACTCCCTTAACAGCACAACTAAACCAACAAAAGGAAGAAATCCCTTTAGCTATAGATTCCTGATGAGACTGTTGGAACCCAGATTTCTTGGACAACACTTGGTTTTCATATGTCTTAGAATTTTTTTTTACCCACTTATGCATACTAGAAGCTACACAACCTTTTTATTTATTTTTATGGGATAGCAGAATGTTAAAGGTAACTCAAGTTTAGGCTGTTCCGAAGGATGTCTGAAGCTATCTGAACTTGCATTCTTTTGCAAGCTAATTGTATGATATGCTTTTCAAATAAGTTTTGTTACTTTCAAATACAAGTACCTGTGAAGTTTTCTGTAAGCCAGTCAAACACAAATATACCAAACTGTGCTCTTATTTCTACATCAAGTGTTCCTTTTTTAAATCAAAAAGCATGTTTTAATTTTATTTTATTGTAGCAGCTTGCTGTAAGAATGTAGTTTGCTTAATTTTACTATTGTACTTGAACTTTAATCATGGTTTTAACAATGTAACTGAACAGACCATTTCACTAGGTTCCACAGAAACCATTCCTTCAGAGGGCAAGGGATTCCCATGTTCATAGTTCATAAATGATTTCTTTTTCCCTTGGAAATAGTTTTTGATGCTGTTTTATTTTTGTTTACTTTTTTTTTTAAATAGTTCAGTATTACAGAAACAAATAATGATTTCAAGAGGACTTATTTAAAATTTGCACAGATAATGGAGCACCTTTTAATGACAGAAAAAATGGGGAAAGATAACTTCATAATTGTAACCATGATGACTGATGGAAACTTGCAGAGCAACAGGGCAAAATTGGTACTCTTATGCTTTTTTGGTTTGTAGAATGCCTGTTTTGCCAGTATGACAGATTTTTTTTTTGTGTTGGTTTCCTGAAAGAGTAAATTTCCTGTAGTGCTTCAATCATAAAAGCAACTTCTTTGCTCTAATTCTGTTGGGTTCTAGTGTGTGCAATCATTTAAAAACATCTAAGTTGAAAACATGTTCAAATATGTTTTCTTTTAAAGAGATGATAGAAAATTTAGTCACATAAGGAACTTTATATTGGACTATTTAAATAAAATAATGATTTTTATCCCCCCTGAGTTGCTGGTTAGTGACAAGATTTTTTTGAGGCTTTGTACTCCTTGTTCCTACATTAGACTTACAAGATGCGTTTGAACTTCATTCAGCTTCCTTAATGCAATTTAAAGTAGCAATTGTGGTCTGAGTTATTTCCAGGATTATGATACCTGATTCTGTAGCACAGTTTCTAGAAAAGGGTAAAAAACATGTTGTTATGTAACAGAATTTTTTACAAATGGTTTTCTATTTCTGCTGCAGAACAGAAGTGCTAATGTAAATTTCACCAAGTCTGTGAAAGTAATTCCACCATGTGACAGTTAGCAGTAATTATGTCACCATAAAGCATTGCCAGAGAAAAAATTCTTAATTCCAGTGAAGCAGTTGGAGACCTTGTTAAGTAAAGTGCATTTTGATTCAGTCTCCTCAGTTTGTTTAAAACAAAAACAGAAACAAAAAATCCTTTTAAAACAAAATGGTCAAAAATTCTTCCCAGCGCAAAAGCTCCCCATCAACTGCAATAAGATGTTCAGGAGGTGAAGAGTAATTCTTAGGATAATGCACACTGATATTGGGCTGCTTTACACAGCACCGTGGGGTTTGTTGCGTGCCACCCCCTTCCCTGTTCCACACACACCTGAAATCAGAATTATTTTCAGACTTTGAGAGTAATGACTATAAAAGATGAAGAAACTTGCACATCATTTTGTATTGATGTCTGGCATTTAAAATCTTGTTTTCCCATTGCTTTGATTGGTTGGGAAATGTGTGAAAAACAGTCCATTGGTTTCCCTGTTGTCTACTTTATTTAGGGAGTTCATGCAATGTGTCTTTTAATTATTATTTGGCGGATTTGACATTGTGGAACAAAAGGAGTTTTTTTAACAGGATGAACTACCTTGAGTTAGCTAAATGTACAGTCATTCAATGAGACATGTTCCAGAGTGCATAGGGTACCAATAGAATATGGAGTGGGGGAATATCCTTTTTTGCTGTTCTGAGCTACTATTGTCAACTGCTGTTGTACATATACTGTTATGTGTAAGGGGGTAAATATATTTATTATGTTTGTAAAATTCATTCTGTACAATTGCAGATCAAGGTTGCTCCTCTGTGATATACAGGATATTATGTTTCAAAGGCCATGCTTGGAATACAATTAGAGAACTTAGTATTTTGATGTACTAAGACCTATTTTAAGTTTAATATTTTGCCTTTGCAAAAACTTTAATTAAAGATGTTATTTAAAAATGTTTGCCACTTCATTTAGTATCTTGCATGTGTGCATTTGTTTAATATCTGATGTTTAATGAATTTACTGAAGAATCTGAATTAATTAGATTAATTAGAAGATTAATTAGAAGAATCTGAATTAAATTGTCGCCCAGAGGAGGGCGACTAAGATGATCAGGGGGCTGGAGCACCTCCCCTATGGGGACAGGCTGAGGGAGTTGGGCTTGTTCAGCCTGGAGAAGAGAAGGCTGCGGGGTGACCTCATTGCAGCCTATCAATACCTGAAGGGAACCTACACCCAGGAGGGGAGTAAACTCTTCAAAAGGGCTGACAATAGCAGGACTGGGGGAAATGGATCCAAGTTGCAGGAGGGAAGATTTAGGTTGGATGTTAGGGGGAAGTTCTTTACGAGGAGAGTGGTTAGGCCCTGGAACGGGCTGCCCAGGGAGGTTGTGGATGCCCCGTCCTTGGACGTGTTCAAGGCCAGGTTGGACGGGGTCCTGGGCAACCTGATCTAAATGTGTATGTTTGGTGGCCCTGCTAGGCAGGGGGGTTGGAACTACATGATCCTTGAGGTCCCTTCCAACCTGGGTGATTCTGTGATTCTGTGTGTAATTTTCGTAACATGAGTAACCTCTCTGTTACCTACGTGTTGAGTTTGCTTTGTAGGCTTTCCATTTAACATAATCAGAATGACATGAAAACTCACATTTTAATCTTGATTCCAGACACCTGTAATTATTTAAGAATTATTGCCCTATGGTAACATGAGCCCTAGGTTTTGAGACAAGATTGTTTAAATAACTTGGTTTGCATACGGAATACCACTTCTGTAGATGGAAATGCAGGATAATACTGGGAATGAAATACACAGTTGTTGGAGGAGAACAGACTTATAGTGAGGATTTCGACAGTGAAACTGATTTGATATAATTGCTTTCTAATGCAAGCAACTGACATATCTTCAGTTCTGGCTAACAACAGTTTATTGAGATAGCATCACTCGTGCTTTATTTTTAAATCTGACTTTTGAACTCAGAATCATTTTTGAAAGGATTCAGAGATGATTCTGAATAAACATCAGTAATTTTGTGTTCTACCACTGCTGTCAAAGTTGTGCAAAAACAAACAAACAAACAAAGAACAAACACAGGCCTTGAAAAAGGCCTTTTGGTTTGGCAAAAAAAAAAAAAAAAAAAAAAAAAAAGGTAAGAAGACGAATCAAAAGAGAATGAAAAGCAGAACAGTGACAAATTAGGATCAAACTCAAGTTATGTGGATTTTTTTTTTATTTCTTGTTTGTTTTTTTACTTTGTTATTCATGATTAACTGTGCTTTTGCAGGTGGCAGGAGCAAAGCATTTCAAGGTTATGTTTTGGTAAAATCAAGTACTTACACTGATTGGAAAAACGGTATTTTGGTTTCTTGATGGCTTTATTCTTTAACTGCAGAAGTATGAGGATAAAAATATTAGGAGGTTAGCATAGCCTTTAACGTATCTCCATTTAACTTTAACTAGGCATTATTCCTTGCAACTTGTCTTAAATCTATTAAATTCGGAGTTAGTGTTTGTGTAGGTTTTTTGTTTGTTATTTTTTGCTGGGACTTCTGTCTGTTAGAAGTCTGGTTAAAGTCTGTAGGTGTTGCTGCTTACAGTCAGAGAAGGTTATGTCAGTTTTCCCTCAGATTACTTTTTTTGTCAGTAATGAGATTATGCCAAAACCATTTCAGGGGTGACGACATCTGGTTACCTGCAGTTTGACTTTTTTTTTTTTTTTTTTTTTTTTTTTTAATCTTTATTGTGGCTATATAACAATCAGAAAAGTAGTTTTATGGCAAACTTTTCCACTTACTTTTGCGTGACATGCCTGTGCAATTAAATCTTTTTACATGGTATAAAATGCCTGTCCTTGCTTGACTTGAAAAAGGATAATCTGGAGGTAATTCGGGCAGAATAAATGCTGAAAAATACACTTTGCTTTCCAGAGGACAGCAAGTTGCCCGTTAGTTTGTGGAGTTCGAAATCCGCTCTCTAAAGACAGATACTGGTGTTTTAAGTGTTTTAAGTACCTTTTAGCACTTTATTTTTTTAAATTATTTTTTTAAAAATGCAGCTGGGTGCATTTGGTTTACACATTTTCATTCTTAGTTCATTTTTGTACAGAAAGCTATTGAAATTGAACACAGCAGATATCTGGTCCAATAAAGTGTATTTCAGTAACAAATGAAACAAAGCCTACTGTTACATTGTAGACAAAACCTTTAACCACAAAATTTCTTACCTGTAGATGCCTGATTCTATCTACTTAGAAATGCTTTTAGTTTGCTAGAGGTGCCATACAAAGCAACTGCACTGCAGACAAGTCCTCTGGACATGTGGAAGAGGAGACACATTTGGAATCCAGGAGATCTGGGGTTCTATTTCTCAAGGTGCAGGGGTCTATGCAGTACTAGGCAGGGTTTAAAGCCAAGGTGGCGTAAGTAAATCCTACCTAGCAGACGTAAGTTAATGATGGAGGAAACGGTTTGGACTAAAAAAAGGTGATCTTTTCTACTAAACCACCTTGCTTCCTCAATTTTCCAAAGGTGTGTTCCCATTTCTCCTAGGAATCATGCCATGAGGTCCCTGCAGACAGGACTTTGTGTCCTGCTTGAGCAGCACCTGAAGATCTCGCACAGAGTTTTCCCTTCAGAGGAGCTGCCTGACTCCTTGTGGTCTGCTCAGATTCTACAGGTAATGTTTTCTGAGAAACTGCTCTAGGGAGCAGAGCATTTCGTACAGTGTTATATCGCAGTTTTCATCTTGTGGAGCTTCTCGTAGATTTTGTTCTATCTTGGGTTTCCCATTAGAAAAGTCAAATTTTGGATGTTCTTCCTCCCTGGGTTTGCCTTGTTGGAGCTTTTATCAAGTTAAAAAAAAAAAAAAAAAAAAAAAATGTTGGTGCTGGGAATAATATTTCTGGCAAACTATTCTCCATGAGCATTAAAGCAGCATCTAGTAAATTTTCCTGTGTGTTCACAGAATTAAAGAATTGCTTAATAAGGATGATGATGAAATGCTAATGCTGAAAGCTGTTTGGTTAAAGAAAAAATGTATTCCTGTTGCAGCCAATTCTGCATACATCAGGAGTTACTTTTGGAAGGGCTCAGAGAGGAAGCAGGGCACTTGTTAATTTCAGATCAAGTTGCTCTAATGTCATACCTTTAAATAGATCTCTAAAGTCTCCATGAGGTGTCTATAGGTATGCTGCCATGCAGCTTAGAAAAACTAGGTAATAGATATGTTTAAAATGTTAAGAGGTTCTTCATACAGAGCACAGGATTTCTTCGATGGTTGGGGAAGGATACCTAAAGAGCTTCTGGAAAAAGGAAACGGAGAACACAGAATAAAGTAGCCAGACCTCTTATAAAAACTGAGTGCAAATACATTTAGCTGTACAAAGAGAAGTATATATAATGAACAAAAAACTTTATCCAGTGTCTTCTAATAGGAAAATGCATCAGCCAGTGTGTTAGCCGCCCCTTCTGATTTTTTGATCAAAATATACATAGTTGCTGGATTTCACTGGAAGTCAATAGCTAGCTAAAAAGAATTGATCTGTTGTTTCCACAGTTCCCTCTAGGCAGCAGCAGTAATCTGTGTATGATTTAGGGAATTCTTTTGACTGCAATCAAACTACAAACAGCGTTGTACATACAGCACAAACACAATCATCAATCTGCTTGGTATTTCACTGCTATCCTATATGTACCAGCCAGCAACAGGCCATGGAGAGGGCAGACATTTAGACAGCACCTCAGGATTTTGAGTGATAGGTTTTTTGTTTACATAACTGCATTCCTACTTGGGTTTTCAGCTTTGTTTCCACATCAGACAGGGAGTGCTGTCATTTTCCTTCACTATTAGCTTTCCCAGGAAAAGCTGCTGTCTTTTCAGCTTTCAGAGAACCAGCATGAGTTTTGCAGTCCAGTTTATCAGCCTCAGAGTTTGGAACAGGGAGGCTCTTAGCAGTAAAGTTGTTCTTTTTTAGAAAAGTATCACTGTCTCTGTATGTATAAAATATACACAAGTAAATGTCCCATTGTAGCAACTGGTTATTGAGCTTTTTGATATATATAACAAATGAAGTTCATATTCATAGCAGATCTCATTTCTTAGAAAAGAAAGAAAAACAGAGAATCCGAAGTTTCTCCATTTGTCCTCATCACAGCATAATGAATATCTAAAAACCAAAGTGAGTGTGCTCCTCTTTATCTAACAAATTAAGAAGCTGGATGAGCTTCAGATGAACCACACAAGTGTACAGCAGTAAAGACATGGGTTCAGATGGCACTTAAAAGGTTTGGCACTCTACATAATCAGAACAGTATGGAATGCTGTTCTGCCTAAGAAGCAGAGTAAGTTTGAAGGTGACTTAATGTAGAAGACGGGCTCTTGGAAGGAGCAAGTTTAGGATGGCCCAAGTGAGTTCCAGATTCTCTGCTGTATTTGATGAGACTTTTTTTTTTTTTTACTATGTAAATAGATATTATTCTTAGGGTGGAAAATAAGACTAAAAAGTTACAAAAACTAAAGCTTTCCACAGGATTAATATCCTGTTGAATCTGAGGGCCTGAGATAATTTGAACTACTGTAGCAATTCCTATGAATGTGTGTACTTGGTGTGTGCAGAATGGGAAAAGGAAGTTAAAACTGATGGGTTTTACTGACAAAATGCTCTACTTATTGACTTCAGAGTCTCCTTTTTGTTGAATTTCACATCTCTATAGTCATACAAAAGTAAGTTGGGCCAAATAGAAGTAAACAGGCAAAAAGTATTTCGGTTTTGATGTAGATATACTATTGGACCAGTATGGATTAGAAGTCTACAATGATGTCAGAATATCTCAGTGTGCGTCACTGAGACTTCTTAACCACCTTCTGTTCCAGGGCATGATAATGGCCCTTCACATCTTGTGCCTTAGCCCATAAACCCTACATCAAAGTGCAGTACAGCATATGTTTTCAAAATCACTACCAAGAAAGGAGTGCTCAACAAAGAGGCGTGGTTAGATGTCCAACTAATTTTGGGCCTTACCTCAGCTTTAACTATTAGCCAGAAGCCATACGATTACCGAGTGATTTTAAATCAAAGATACCAGGCATCTGCTAGGGAAGAAAAAAATAATACAAACAAACAGAAAATCAAGCCAAGAAATTGTACTGCTACTACCAAGCAACCTGGAAGGAAGGATTTGTTAATTTTAAAATGTAACTATAGTCTGATCAAATCAAGCTTCACTTTTCAAGATTTTCCGAAGACTGTGCTGTGTGCATTAAGTATATCAATTATCCAGCAAGAAAGGAAATGAAAGTGCATTTCATTTATGTTAATAAGCCAAAATACAGTAAGTATATCAATTATCCAGCAAGAAAGGAAATGAAAGTGCGTTTCATTTATGTTAATAAGCCAAAATACAGTGGTAGTGCATTGAAATTTACTTTTTATTACTTGTATTACTTTCAGATTCCAAGATTCCACAGCAGACTGTGCTTTACTTTGACTGTATCTGACACACAGTGGGTGGCTTCTTGTCTGCTTATTGAGGAAAATGCATCTGTCTTCAGATGGAGAGAAAGAAGAGCAATACAGGTCAGCTATAGACAGTTTAAACTGCTCAGAGAAAGTTCAACATTCTCACAACTAAGGCCACAGCTCAGCTTTGTGGCTTTTTTCTTCACTCTGTGAATGAAGAAATCTTTCCTAGTGCCTGCAAACAGAATCATAGAAGTTTATGCAGAGAAAATAAAAGTATTCTCTGCCACAAACTGGATTTTTACATTCTGTTCCTCCATCTGAAATTCTGGGCAAGCCCAGAAGACTCTGGCTCTTGCCATTACTGTGCGGGGCTTTGAGAGAGGACAGCCAGGTCCTTGCAGCAGTTGCTCAGGTGTAAACCTGAGCTGTGAGGTCAGATCCATTGAGGTGGTGTGAACTGGAATGGTGCTGCTCTCCACTCATCTGGATTTTAAATTACAAGGGCACTACAATCAGGCCTGATGAAGGAAGGTGCAGTCAAAGATGACTTTGCAGTCTGAACTGAGGATCTGGTTGAACACAACAGCAAATGGCTGTAATGGAACAGTCTAAAAGTCTGTCTGTGCCAAAATCCTGATTGTGATCTGCTAACAAGGTGCGGTGAGAGAAGCATAGAAGGTCAGGCAGGCATCTGTGCTTACCCTAAGTACACCCATCCATCATGCAATTGCCAAGCAGAGCAATTAGGCTATGTTCAGGAGAAATATTCTTTACTTCTGTAGGAAAAATTGCTTGAAATTTTCAGAAAAGCTCTCTGGGCCTTTTACAATTTCAAACAAAACATTTTATTCCAAAACTCTGAGTTATTCCTGAAGTATTCTAGAGGGAAAAAAGAAGTAGTTCATACCAGAAATAGTACATCTTGCTGAGACATTTAAAATAGCAAGTATTACATCAGGATATAAGCAGAATCAGAATGGCTGAAGGAGCTGACCAGAGCAGAAATGTGAGAAAATTTGTATAGGATACAACTATTTACAGGTAAAAATCTGGCAAATAAATTATTTAAAGTCTACTGCCTGCATGTTTCCCATAGCTTTTAAAATATTTCTCATCAGCTTTAACACAATAAAGACTATACAAGACAAAAAATATCTAACTTTGTTCATAAAGGCAGTATCACAGAATCCTTTCAATTGACAAAAAATAGATATACAGAGATGGGAGGTTAAAAAAGTTCAACAATGTATCTTTCAAAAGTAACAGCAAATGACTGCATTAATTCAAAAGCATTCTGCAATCAGTCCAACACACCACATCTTTCCAATGTCCTAGTAATTTTCAAGAAATGAACCTCCTGGTTTAGATTAAGGTAAAGTTTAAAAAGTTTGAAATAAGTGATCTGTGGTAGTTTTAAAAAATATTTTTTAAATTAATACCAACTTCGTCTTTTCTCTTTTGAAAAAAAAAGACCACAATTGAAGCTGGGATTTTCTCCCTGCTGGTACCCTAGCACATATGAAATTTATAGCATGAATATACAGTATGTTCATTGGAACTTATTGTCTTAGCTGCTGAAGTGAAAGGCACTCATCAAAGTATGGATGGGTAACTTTTTTTCCCTGTAATGACTACTCCAGAATCAGAAGTACAGTAGAATTGAGGGCAGGGAATTGCGTCTTATAACTTGCTTCGTATACTCTTGGACAGGGCCATGTGTTCTGAAAACAACAGTTCCAGGGGTGTTTGCCTTAGGAGATTAGAAGAATCTGTGCACTAAGGAGCTACATTTGCATTTCTGATTTTCACCTGCTGAGTCCAGGCCACAGAGCGGTTTCTGTTTCCAAGACAGCTGAAAGTAAAATGAAAATGTGGAAGCATGTTCCTCCCCAGAATAGGCAGGTAAATCAATCAGTAATGCAATTTTTTTTTTTAAGTGGATTTAACAATGACGTAATATTTTTTTATGAGACCATGTCACATTGTTGATGAATCTAGGTGCTTGTTTCTGCACATGGAAGCAGCTTGTGTTCATAATCAGAAATATGGAATCAAAATGTTTTTGAACTGAAGTAGTACATGGCATTCACAATCGTGCAGTTACTGGCTGTAGTAGCTCACTTTTGAAAGGACTCTGCTATTATGTTTGTCTGAATATTACTAACTCTCACTATAGAAGATCCAACTGCTGTCTGGTCAGTTTAATCACTGTTCCCCAAAGACTGTAATTCCATGAAAATAGTATTGATAGTGTAGATATTACAAATGGAATATTAAAATACCTACCTGAAGGTGGAGATACGTTGAGTATTCTCTGTTCTTGTGACAGGCCTTCCAAATTGATGGGTGAAATGATCAATTGCTATCTTGTACTAGTCCAACAGAGCTAGTCTCTACCTCTGGCTGAGAATGGGTCTGATCCTGCTGGCAGGGCCAGGCACTCAGCCCTCATAAAAATGTTAAGGAAGCTGATGCAGAGTAGCTTCTACCTTGAGTCTTCATGTCTGCAAGAGACATAGAGTGCCATACCACAGTATGTTTGCTTACTGCATGCGGATGAACTGAGCATGGCCAAGCTTCATCTGTGATCTGACCCTTCTTAGCAGCAAGTGTGACAGAAGAATGGTTTAGTGCTTCACTGTAGCAAGAGTCTGCATGATGTTCCTGGTATGAGTTTGCACTTCCTTAAGTACAGTGTGGAGAGTATGCACCTAAGCTGCAGGAACACAGTGGCCAGACATAAACTAGCCATGTCCTGGATGTGGCTGAACTGCAAATGATATGAAGTTCAGATATAAGTCTCCCCACAGAGCACAGAGATGTTCTTAAGACCTGTTGCAGGTGTTAGCGGTTGGCCTTCAATTCAGTACCTGAAGGGCATGAAGTAGCCTGAAGGCAGGATACACCTTTTTTTGTTTGTTTGTTTTTAAGTGTAGATGCAAGCTTAGCACAGCAAGTGCTAGATGGAAAGTCATTCTAGCCATGTAAGGGAGAGGTAAGTATGGATAGCAGTACAGTGTTTAGTGTAATACCTAAAGAGTCAATTGGATGGCGCCAGGTTTCTTTTTTCCAGTGTTGCCCAGTGACAGGACAAGGTACAATGGTCACAGAGAGTTCCATATAAACATGAGAAAAAAATTCATTGCTTTGAGGGTGACAGAACACTGGAACAGGTTACCCGGAGAGATTGTGGAATCTCCTTCTTTGGAGATTTCAAAACCCACCTGAATGATTTCCTTTGCAACCTACTATAGGGAACCTGTCTTAGCAGGGGGTTGGACTAGATGATCTCCAAAGATCCAACCCCTACAATTCTGTGATGATAAATATGGACAGATTCATGGAATCATAAAATGGTTGAGGCTGGAAGGGACCTCTGGGTCCATCTGCTCTAACCTCTTCTCAAGAAGGATCAACCAGCACCATGTCCAGGAGACTTTTGGAGATCTCCAAGGAGATTTCACACCTCTATGGACAACCTGTGCCAGTGCTCAGCCACACACGCAGCGAAGAAGTGCTTCCTGATGTTTAGACCAAACAGTACTGGGGTTAGGTAAAGAATGAGGTGGTGTAAAAATTTAGTACAATCTTAGGTTTTAGAAAGCAAAAAATATGAAGATGATTAACTTGACTTGATCTTCAAAAGAAGTTCAGACTAAACCATTTCCTATTTAGGTTCATGAAATAGTGAGAGAAACTGATACAAAGAGATTTTATGTAACACACAAGGGCAAATGCCCATGTTTATCATCGGTTACGGATAGCAGTAAAGTCAATGGCATTAGCCTTTAATCACTATAAATGCAATATGAAGAGGCTTCTTCTTGCAATTCACCCAACTAAACCAAAAACTGATAAATTGCATGTCAGGGTGGTAGAGGCAGATGTAATCTGCTTCATTTTAGCTTAGGTGGAAGTTTTAGGAATTTGCTCTTAGAAGAAAAAAACTGAACCATTTGACACATAGCCAATTGCCATTTGAGATCTCCAACTAGTATCTTAAAATATAACTTTATCTATAAAACTACATTCTTTTTCAGTCATAAAAGTTCCCTGACATTTTATGCTTGGTCTCCTTCCCTATTTTCTTTAGATAAGGGTACATTTCGTAGTTGCTGTCTTTTTCTATACATTAATTTTCCTATACATATATATAAATTTCCCATCCATTTCCAGCAGTATAATTGTAACAGATCTTGTGACCTGTACTGGTATGAACGTGAGACAAGAAGTTTCAAGTGAAAGAGTTGTCTTTTTGAAGGTACATCAGCCACAACAAGGGTAGAGTAGGGAAAATAGGGAGAAAACGTGCACTTCTCACTCAATTTACTGTGTACACAACAACATGTCAACAAAATTGTGACTGTGTGACTTTGAGACATCATAGCTCAGTTTGCTTGCATTCTTCCACAAGAATTTGGTTTTGCATTGTCATAGCAGGAAGGTAATCGTTGACTGGGTCTTGGATGCTTGTAAGAATCTGACCTAGCCCTCGGCTGATTCTCTGCCCGTAAGAGCCGCTGCTGTTTTTGACTGAGATTGTCTGACCTCTGTAGACTTGAGCCCGATGCTCACATATACCAAACTTGCTCAGCAGGATAAATACATCTCTTCGGAAAGCTTTGGTGAAAATAGCGTATAGAAATGGATTGGCACAAGAATTGAGTGGGTAGAAAAGTACCAGCAAAATCTTGGAATTAGTGACTGTTATCAATGGTTTGTTCATGATAGCAGATAGGGCATGGAATGAGATAGGAGCCATGCACAGAAAATCAGTGAAAATCAACACAGCCATCCTCTTGGCAATTTTGGTGTCTTTGTCTCCTGACTTGTACTGAGGGTTTCGCACAGTGATATAGATTTTTATGTAGCAGGCACAAATGATGACAAAAGCAATAATGTTACATATTAAAACAAAGACAACATAGGCTTCAGCCACTGGCGTTTCAGTGTCCATAGGTAAGCAGATGCTGACTTTGCTGTAGCTGCTGACTCCAACCAGTGGCAAAAGGGCTAGAAGAAAGCATGAAAGCCAACCTCCCAGCATGATAACCAAAGCATGACGGAGGCGAATCTTTCGATTGGGACGCATGGCAAAGGTGATGGCATACCAGCGCTCCAGGGTGATCACAGTGAGTGTGTATACAGAAAGCTCACTAGCAAAGACTGTGAAGAAACCTGCTGTGTTGCAACCAGGCCCTGTCTGCCACTCTATAGCATGATTATAGTACTCTGATCTGGTGTAGAGGTCCACTGAAGCAATCAGGAGAAGGTATAACCCCATACAAAAATCAGCAAAGGCTAGATTGCACATAAGAAAGCGTGGTACGGTCAGTTTGTAATGGCTGGTTAGAAGGATAAAAAGGACAAAAACATTACCTACAATGGCCAGCAAGTTCACAAACCATACCACAATCCTCAGAAACTGGTATCCCATTATGTCCTCACAGGGATTAAACTCATCAGGCTCTGGAGTGCATATTACATCCTCACTGCCTCCGCAGACAAGATAGTCATAATGACTGTCAAAGGCCTGCATGTCTTCAGTTTGAGGATTTTTGAGCTCTTGGCCAAACCCAACATTTTCTTCCCCGTGTTCTTCCAAAAATATGTAATATTGGGAATTTTCATGGAAATTCCTGAACTTGGTGTTTTTGTCATAAACAGAATCAGTGCGGTCTGTGTATTCTTCTGTATAATCTTTGTAAAATGGTTCTCTGATAGCTCTGAACAATCTTCTATTTTGAAAACTGTGACTGCCAGTCTGGTTACACATCAAGTACTCCAGAATTCTGAAAGAGGACAGAGGGAAATCACCACTGGCATTTACAGTTTGAGGTGAACAAAGGGAGCACTTAAAAAAAAAATACCAAAGGAAAATGTAGCTATAATAATGTAATCAGTTATGTATTTGTTAGCAGAACATAAAGTAAATGAAAAACTTGCGAATTTCTGAGATCAAACAGAAAATTTTGTTATCAGAATAGCTGCTGTTTTTTACCTACATCTTTCTTTTCTTGGTGCCTATCAGATATCCCCAGAAGAAAGCTGGTCTGCCAACTTCTATAATCCCTGTTATTTATTGGAATCCACATTCTTAGTAATTCACAAGCCTCCTTATAACTTTCTAGATAGCACACAGTATTGTATTCCTTTTTATTTTTACTCACAAATCTGTTTTTCACAGAATGTTAATAATAATCATTTCTATTCTGTGCATTTTCTCTACCTTCCTTACAGCTAACTACCAACATAGTATCACAGAATCACAGAATGGCCAGGGTTGGAAGGGACCTCAAGGATCATGAATCTCCATCCCCCCTGCCACATGCAGGGCCACCATCCTCCCCATTTAATGCTAGACCAGGCTGCCCAGGGCCCCATCCATTCTTGAACACTTGAACTTGGAGGCCTTGAACACCTCCAGGGACGGGGCATCCACTACCTCTCTGGGCAGCTGCTCCAGCACCTCACCACTTTCTCTGTAAAGAACTTTCCCCTGACATCCAACCTAAATCTTCCCTCCCTCAACTTAGAACAATTTCCCCTTGTCTTGCAGATATCTACCCTTTCGAAGAGTTGATAGTAGCTGAGAATACTGTACTCATGGTATCATGCATCTGCATTTGTTATCAAGAATATATTTTTTACTAGAAAAAAAGTTGCAATTAGGTATCTTTTATCCATTGTCAAGTAAGCTTTAGCATTTTTCATTTCCAGTTGTTCAGAATTTGAAGTTGCTTACAATTTGAGATTGCCTACAATTAAATCTGAGAAATATATATGTCTGCTAACAGACAAGCATGTCTCTGCTTCATTTTACCATTTGATTGTGCTGAGCTCTCTCTGCATATTCTACTTGTCTAGGTTTTGAATCTCTCTCCTCCTCTGTTTTGTTTGATTGCTCTCATTTTCCCATTCCATTGTAATTGTGAATAGTATTGGTATATGAGTTTATTCTTGAATAATTCATAAATTTATCACAGCATATTTTAGTATACTATAAATTCAAACTACAAACACTGCATTGCTGAAGATTGAGGCTGTCTTGTTAAATCAGAGAATGGCTAAAATAACAATTCACAGCTCTTAAAACTTATTCAGCTTTAGAGAAAATTATAATGGATTTGAATTCTGCATTCTAGAATTGTGCTGCTAACCACAGCACAATGTTCCTCCCCATGTGCATTCCCCCTGCAGATGAGCTGCTCTGTTCCACTAGGACATCTATAAATGCTTTTTTTTTTTTAATCCTTACAAAATAGTTATTTCAGAATCATATATTCTCAGATTTGCAGTTAGAAAGTATCTGAAACATGAGGTTGCAAACCCCCAGAACTTATTTTTGCAGCCCTTGATATAGTACTTTTTTTTTTTTTTTTTTTTTTTCCTCCTGGGCTTAGCAAAAGGAAGAGCCTTGCAAAAGGTCCTACTGATCCTGTGATGTATCAAAAATTATTTCCTTTCTGAGTTTGAAGCTGTATCCCTTTGTTTCAAAGAATGTACTCAAGAACTAGAGAAAATGTTCATAAAAGTGCTGATTATGTGCTTTTGTATTAATATTTAAAAATTGTCTTTATTTCTATCTTTTAAAGACTCACCCACTGTTCTTTTTCCAGTTCTTGAAAGCGCAGCAGTGACTTGGATAGGACAGATCAGCTCGAATTAGCTGAAGAAATATCTTTACAGCTGGTAATTTCTTTAATGTCCATGTGTTTTGGGCCATTAGTTCTTTAAGGCTTTCCAATCCTTTGACAGGAAGATTAACAATGACTGTTCTGGAGACATCCCTTTGTAAAGGAAGAAACAGACAAAGCAGAATAGTAAGTGATTGGATCTGAAATGTTTCAGATTCTCACAGTGGTTTAGAGATTCATAGAATTCTACAGCAGAAATAAAATCCAGGGTAGGTGGGGATTTAGGAAGCTGCATAAGTATATTCCACTTCCAAAAAACAAAAGACATACAGTGTATTCTTATGAACTAAATAAACCTGAACTTTATACCATAGAGTAATTTAATCACTTAATCTTCAGTTTCTGATATTTTTACTAATATACAATTATATATATAATTCTATGTACATTAACATAGCCTTCTTTAGGAATACAATGTATAATTTGTAGGTATGTATGTGTTTTAAAGTTCATCTTTAATGTCTTATAGATGAGAGCAGAGATGATAAATGCCAGGACTTTAAATTTACAACTTCAGAGACGATGAACAAAAATAAAGTTCTCAAAATTCTTTAACAAAACTGCATCTTCCATTAGAAGAACTATTTTCCTTCAGGCTTCTTTAGACTCATTTTAATATGTTAGGCACCTTGTAATTGCTAAAACAATGTCCTTTATAATCTGAAATTAAAATGCTCTATCTCAATGTATCCTGAAATGCTCACAAAATATTAATATTTGCTGCTTTCTGTTTTCTGGAACTGAGTCTGACTTAGCAGATACGTTGCATTGTTTATGGATTTCCTTAAGCCAGTTGAATATCATCAGATCCTGCTAGTCTTTGGCACTCATTTATTTGTTTTGTATCAAACTTCTTCTAATGATGCTGGAGGTCAAGGTCATTTCTCAGAGTCAGCTCTGTAAAGAAGTAAACCAGTAAAAAAGTTTCTGTTGTGGGAGCATTAAGCACTTTCATCAGGAAACATCATGCTAATAAATAGTTCTCCTTTTTCCTACTCGTTGTTTTCCAAGAGTGCTGTTGTTATCCCTCTAAGTCTCACCCACTCTGACTGGTTTCCTGCATTTAAAAGAAAATAATTACTGATTTTATTCTTTGAAAAAATTGCTTCTAAATCACTTGTTATTACATTGCCTTATTTTTCCTTTTGATTCGCTAGTGTTAGTAAGTTAGAAATTGCTTCCACTGTCTGAAGGAGGGCCTTTTACATCTAATAGCTTCTTTGCTATTATATGTACTTGAACATGTCACAACTAGTTGATTTCAGTGACATCAGCTTCCTTTTTGTTCTTTTAGATCTTTTTCAGTAGGCTGTACATCTTTATGCTAAGCCCCTGAAATGGGCCTTACAACAGTCTGAATGCTCCCTCCTGTCACTTTATCTTTTATAGAGCCTCAGAGTAAGTCGAATCCAGAGGTCATCCAGTTTGACCTCCCTCTTCAAAGCAGCCACTTGGAATCAGTTGCTCAAAGCTTTGTCCTGTTGAGTTCTCAGTACCTCAAGAAATGGATACTCTACAACCTGTATAGTCAGGTTGTTCAGCATTTGACTACCCATACAGTAAAGAAGATTTATCTTAAAGTGAACTAAACTTTTCTGTATTTCATTTTGTGCTTGCCTCTTGTTCTGTTGCTACCAATGAGAGTCTGGCTGCATTTTGCCAGCTCCAACCCCATCCAATTTGAAATATTTATATACACTGGTAAGTGTCTCTTGAGCCTTCCCTTCTCCAGGCTAAATGTTCCCAAATCTCAACCTTTACTTATATGATGGGTGTTCCTATCCCTCAATTAACTTACTTGCCTTTACCTGTGGCTTTTTATTTTTCACTATTTTCTCCATGCTATACAGACCTCCTTCTAAGCAAAACATCTTGGTAAAGTAGATCTTGGAGCAGATCTTACCAAGATAAAGCTGGCCTTTTGGCAACCCCCATGGGTCTCCATCAAGTCCTCATGGTGGTGGTAGCTACCTGCAGGAAGGGAACATGGTTAAATGCTGTGTGATGGGAGTTGCTAAGGCTTTTTGGAAGGGAAAAGTGGCGCATCACAAATTCTTGGGCACTCTTTGAAGATGTTCTCATATAACCACATGGGAAAAGATGATGCAGTTTGCACAGTGAAGTTTTTATTTTTGAAAAGCCTTGACAAAGTCAGGTATCGAGGGCAGTTGTGGTAACTAAGAGGTTATGTAACAAGAAGAATAGCTCTTGTGGATTAATAAAAAAATAAAAGTAGTTGAGAAAAAGCCTGGGAATTTAGCATAAGTTATAAGTTTTCATATTAGAAAATGAATGGGAAATCATTCATCATAGCAGCAGAAGTTCACAGGGCCTAGGCTAGTGCTGGTACTATTGAAATATTCATAAATAATCTGAAAAGCCAATGAGACTGGAAGCAATGAAGTTTCTTTATGACACAAAATAATGTAGGGTATTGAGAGCTAAGGATGCCTGAGAAAAGAAGCCGAAGAATCCTAAGTGACTGAGCGGTAGATGGGATTCAATATTGATGCAAAGTGCATTTAGGAGAACCTATCTTACCAGTAGGTAGATTACAATGATGTTTAATTTACCTAGTACTCTGGGTAGATCTTGAAGTCCTCCCTGCAAATCTCAGTGCATTGTTACTCAGTAATGTTGAAGGGAAATAGAATGCTTAGTATTTTTAGGAAAGAAGTAGAAAATCTTCAGTCCGTAAATCTAAGATGACTACATTTTAAGTACTATATGCAGTTCTATAAATACTATATGCAGTTTACAATGGGTAAATAAACTAGAAAAGTTTAGAAACATACATCAAGGATGATCATAGAATTATCAAATATTTTCATAGAAAGTAATAAGGACTTATTGGCTTGCCAGACATTGTATCTTAATCTGCATTAACATACATATAGAACACAAATGTTCATGAATGACTTTTTTATCTTGTTTCATTGTATGATCAGTTCTGATTCTGGACTACTAAGAAAAATACAGTTATGTCAGCCTTATTAATATCTAATTGTATACATAACTAAGACATTTTTAAAACACAGCTGCGTTTACAGTGCACAGAGTATCCAGCTACTACTGCGAAGCTGTAGGTGGCTCACTTTTAAAAACAAGAAGTCTGATAGACTTGACTAAAAAAGAGACAGGAAACTGATAAAATGAATGACGAATAACCAGGACTGGATGGTTTTCACTGAAAAGTTCTGAAGGAGCTTAAGGAGGAAAGAGTCGAATTAGGAGAGGAGGTGTACTTCTTCCAACTTAGCCCTATTTAGTCCCAGAACACAAAGGCAGCAAATGAGCCAACAGTTTTTGGAACATTGGGAAGCATGTGCCTATCAGGCTCTGATGTCTGCACTAGACTTTTTTTAGAAATCTAACAAGAACAATTAATAAAGGTATGGACTAAGATAATGTGCCTGATAGAATCAGCAAGTAAAGGTCTTTGGTAAAGTCTTGCTTTAGAAACAAATCTCTCCAAACATTGTGATGAAAACCTGCTCTTGTAGTCTCCTAGGACTTCCAAAAGGCTTTTTGCAAACCTCCACCAAAGGCTGATATGGAAACCAGGCAGCCACACTCCTTGTAGAAGACACCAAGTGTTCAGGGATGTGGTAAAATGCTGAAAAAGTTCACTTCTATTCCAGATCCAGCATTCATGTTGCTGGGGTTTAGAGCTCGTTCAGCTCTTGGAAGTGATTGATTTGCAATAGCAAATGTACATGCTTTGGAGTGTGCAGTTAACACAAATGCTCTCATCCATGTTTAATTTTTTTTTGTTTTTCCGTATGGTTTCTTATAAATCCTATGATGTTTTTCAGCTGTTGCTTATCTTACGGGAAATTTGAATTTATAGGGAACCGAATGTTGCATAAGCCATAGGTAAGCTTCAGATGAATACATAAATAAAGCATAGCTTATGATTTAATAAGCTGAGTGATCAGTATACATGATTCAAGTGTTAAATGTTTAACTGCTCAGATTTAATATATTTTTAAGGATTATTATTTTTGGTCCTTATTTTTTAAAATGAAATTCAAAACTAGAGGTAATTGGTAAGTTTTTCCACCTTTTTTTCACAGTCAGAGACATGCAGCTGTAATATGAAATCAAATGATAATGAAAATTTAAAAGACAGATTAACTGAGAAAATGAGAGTGAATGTATAGTAGCACAATTAAGGATTTTTTATCTAATCATATCCAGTCTTCTTAGTTGTACTACTATAGTAGCTATAAAATCTATTCTAAGCTGGGCTTACACTACACATTATTTTCATTTAAGCAGAGTCTTTACATCTACAAATTCTTACTGTTTGCTTCACAGAATGCAGGCTGTTCCCATTGCTTGAAGAACTGTTTTTGCACAGTGGCATGAACAGAGTGGATCTTCCTAAGGTAGGACTGATTCCCAGTAAGGGAAGCGATGCTTTAAAAAATGCCTCTGCTTTCTACAGATAATTAATTTTTCATAAATATCTTATGCAAGAATTAATAATGTTTTGAATTCAGACTGTATATTTTGCAAAATCTAACTACACTGTAAGCCTGATTATGTTTTCATTGTACTCTGCTGAACTTGTATAGGTCTAGGTGTCAGCTCTTGTTGATACATTTTAGTAAACCAGGTCCTCTGAATCCTAGTCAAGAATTCATTTTGAGGGTAAGAGCAGTGCACTGTCATTATGCTGCTAAAATAGTTTTTCAAAGGGAGCAGTCCATACATCTGGCTATACAGCAAAGAGAGAAATCAGAATGATTGACATTTTTCTTCCTCTCTTCAATGATCCAACTCCCCTCTTTCTTTGCTATTGCAAACTGCAAATTTATAAACAGAAATATACCTAGATTTTTAATATCTGTCTAAACATACCACCTAACCTAAATATACCACCTAGAGCATGCCCAAACTCATGTAATATATCTAGGATAATTTTAACTTAGATATTTTCCACTGGCTTTCTTTAAAGTTGAAATGGAAGAAAATTATCCTCTTGGGGTGGATCCAAGGTAATTATTTTAGTTTTTAGGTTGCTGTTGCTGCTGAAGTCCTGATCAGAAAAAAAGAGTAGTAGACTGTATATCTGTGGGATAGAAGTTCCATCAACCATAACTTGAAGAGTGTATAAAAGAATCTCAAGACCATAAGTTCTGCCAGCTTGATAGGGTGGCAAGGCAGAAAGAGTCTCATTTGTTGAGATCATTTTGACTATTGTAGGCAATAATATTCATTGCTTCAGGGAATGGAATATTTATCTTTTGGCAATCTTTTTCCACATAATTATTTTGCAAGAGGAAAGAGTATTTTAAATGGAACTTTCTTCTTGAAGAAGATCCAATGTCCACAGATTCCCATGCCAGCTAATGAAGCTAACAACAGCTAGATGCCTGAACCAAAAATGACATAATTTTATATGAAAATCCTTCAGATGACTATGAGGCTGGAAGCCAGGTTACATGAGAAAGATGATAAGGCAGCACGACCAGTAAATTTATTCTGACTGAAATTCAATTTTCATCTCTGTTTCCATTTCCTTTACAGGTATGATACAACAGTCCCTTGTTTTACAGTTGTACTCCCATTTCATGGTCATGAGACAGATAGTAGTACAGAATCTTTCAGAAGAAAAAACTGGAGGAAAACTAATTCTAAGAGTAAATTGGTCTCCTGTAGAAAAGCTTTTGTTGCTGATCATCTTTTTGTTAAATTGCCATTCCCACCCCTCTGTTCTACTATTGATGACAGTAGAAAAGAAAATGTAAACAAAATTATAATATTTTTAAGGCTTTCTTTACATCACTTTCTCCTACTCACAGTAGAGTTGGTCCACTATGCACGCCCAGAAATGCATCTTCATTGATAACTTTCAGGTATTTGTTCTTGTGGAGATAGCTGCAGAAACAGACAAAACAGTTTGGAATTTGGAAACAGTCATCCATAGGTGAAAGATATTCAAGTTTACATGTCTAAATAGATTGACAAAAATAATATGTAAAGGACCACCCCATCCCAGAGTCAAGTTAAAGGTGCATGGTTAAAGGCAGGCAATGCAATGCTACTGAATGCTAAAAAAAAAGTAATACAACCCAACTGAAACATTCAATTTTAAGTTTATTTTTGCATTTCTAGGTTACATTAATAGTGACTAATCTAGGATGAATCTTCATCATTTTTAAGATGAATTCCTGTTTAGCATGGTCTGAAATGATAATGTGAGAAATGTAAAAATACATAGGCTGCTCCAAAAGTAATGCATCTTATTTATTTCCGTGGATACCACAACAGATACAAAGAGCACAATAACACTGATAAAGCAAATTCTCAGCTGCAAAACCCTACTTTTCAACATAGTCACCACCACTGGCTATTCATTTTCACCAGCAATGAACAAGAGCTCATAAAAATCTGTACCAGCAGAGATGACCTACTGTTTCACAGCTGTTTGGATAGCTCTTGCAGTCCATCTTGCATGGTCTTGAACAGTTGGAAGTCAGAAGACACCAAATCTGGATTATACAGAGGCTGTGGTAGGACAGTACAGCCAAGATCACAAATGTGCTCCATGATCTTCAAACTGGTCTTAGTGTGTTGCAAGAGAAAGGTTGTATTCTCAGGACTGACCCTGGAAATATGAGCCTTCAGCTTAGTGTTGTGATGTAGTTTTGTCTGGGTTCCTGGAAATCCCAAGGGATCACCCCATTCTTAGCACAAACAACAGTGCACATCAGTTTACCCCCTCAGTGCTGTGTTCTTGATGGAAAATTCACATGTTGCCATTCCATAGACTGCCTTTTTTTTCCAGCTCATAGTGATGTCATCACATCTCGTCTTATTACCGGTAATGATGCAATCCAGGAAACCGTCACTTTCAATCTCATATTGCTTCAGTAGATCCTGACAAACTTGCATACAGTGTTCTTTCTGTTACTGTGTTACTCATGGGACCTACTTGAAACAAAACTTTGCTATATTGGAACACTGCCACCACAGTTTCCAATGGATTGAAGCCAGCATTCAGCTGTATATACAGTTCTCTTCTCATAATCTGCCAATTTGCATGGATTAGTAGATCAAGACACCCTTCATTGTGTAGCGTGGCAGTGGTGCATCTGGAATATGGCTTGTCTTTCAACTCACTCCTGCCACTACTGAAACACTACCTCGTTGTGCTTACATCCATTGTTTGGTCTCCATCAATGTTCAGCAAGTGGCAATGACTGTCAGTGGGTGCCATTTTTCTGAATGGAGGAACTAAATGACTCGTATTTGCTCCATCTGGATTTCCGTGTCAGACACTGTTTTGTCAGACTGCCCTCCTGCCATCAGAACAGTGGAAGGAAGGTTCGACCTCTACTGCCCTAACACCCACATACACCTCCAACATTGTGTAATAATGTAATATGTAATAAAATAGGGCGTTAGTTTTGGAGCAGCCCTTCTATACGGATTGCAGGTAATTTGGTCAAATTGCAAACTGTAATTGCAAGGCTACACATTTATTTCTGAGACTTTTGTTCTCAATGGCCCAAGACAGTTTATGGAGTTTTTGTGGAAGAAACTAGGAGAAAAATAATTGGTTTTGGTAAATCCACAGTTGCAGGTCTACAGGGAGAAAACATAAATTCAGTAAACAGCAGAAGCACAGGCATCCTGCTTTTGTGCTGGAGGCACAGTGGATGTAGAGCACTGACCACTTCTATGAAATTCTGCAAAGAGCAGATATACACAGAACATGGTGAAATGGAAAAACAAGCATTATTTTTATTTCATCATGTATTTTATGATGCCAACTTCTGTGTGAGTTGGATACATTTGACATAGGGTTAGAACAAAAATGTGGTTTTGGAGTAAATGTTCAGCTAAAATGTACTCAAAATATCAAAGTGTATTAATTTCCTTGATGAGGTTGTACTTCATGCCATCTCCTTGGTTAGCCAGGACTATAAGCAGCCAGATCTTGTAAACATAGACAGGACACGCTGAATTTGCTAAGCAATGAAAAGAGACTGAAGATTAAGTTGTGATATATATATATACATATAGATATGTATGTGTTTATATGTACATACACACTGCACACATACACAGGGATGAGGATAGGACTTCACTGTGATGACTCCTTCCCTGAGCAAGCAGTTAAGACCTGTGTTATTTTTACTTGGTTCAAAGTTTACAAGTGGAGTAGCTTGCAGACATCAAATCTAGTCATGTTTGATAGCTTAATTTCATTGGAAACTGGAGTCCTGTGATGGCAGTGAGAGTCATTTACCAGATATAGTTGTCCCTGAGGAGGAAGGAGCAAGTATGCAGCTCTCTTGGCTAAGGGGCACTATATAAGCAGTATACCCAACAATTCAAGCATCTTGTTCCTGTGCTGTGCTAAGGCAAGACCTTTGAGAGAAGTTTGAACTAAGACAGCAGTGTAGATGGTAAAATGCTGCAGGACTGAGCTTCGGAGCAGAAATGCAATATGACTCATTAAGGAGAAGAATGTAGAGAATTGCTAAGGAAAGTTGTCAAGGGGGAATGAATAATCCCCTTAATGAAAGAAGGCAAAATGATCAACGCTGTAAAGGCCCTGAAGGAACATGGTGCCTAAGGCAACTGACTCTCCCCTTTATATTCAAAATAGGTTTCCTTTTTTTTCAAATTTCTGTATAATGGGAAAAGTAAAGGCACGAATAGCAAAACACAGCTTAAAACATGAGATGGCAGTCTAGGAGCAACAACAACAGCCCCAGACCACATTATTACAGATAGCTTGGGTTGGCAATAACAGTGGGTCACTCAGGATGAACAAGTAAAAGCATTCCTTGACATATTGCCAACAAAGGCTGATGGAGGTCTTGACGAAGAATGACGAAGAATAATATGACATGATGTGATGACTGTAAAACATTGCTCCTTTTAAAGCCAAATGAAGAACAGAAACCTTGCAAGGACAGCAAACAATCTGCCTTGTGGAGGTCATGTTTAAAAGGACAGAGAAAAGCAGAGAAAATTGCCAATGATGCAGTTGATGTCAGGATGTTGGGTACTGTAACTACTATACACTTTTTAAAGTTAGCTTGTGATGTAGCTAGGAAAGCAAAAAAATATAAAAGAAAGCTTGTAACCTCTGCTCTCAGAGGATGTCAATGAAAATGCTATGCCCATTGTGCCAATTAGTGGGGGAGGCACGTGACCTGTCAAACCTTTCTTAACTCTAACCTCTGTAATAAAAACACCATTTGAAATTAGTCAGCCAACTGAGAGAAGTGCGGAAGGATCACCATTTTACTGCTGGGAGAATCTTCTAAATTGAGATAGGTGAACTGGGGGTTAAGCTGTAAAAGTAATAAAGTCAGTGCAATTGTTTTTTGTTTTGAAGAAAAAAAAATTAAAAAAAAAAAACAAGTAAAGCTTTTAATCCCATCCTAGTTGAAGTCACTGGCAGTTTTTCCAAAACATTTGTTGTATACAAGCTCACACTGATCACCATAGTGAGAAATGAGCAGAAGTAAATGCTCTTCAGCTGGGTTATTCAAAATAGAGTCTTACGGAGCCATGCCAGAATAAAATATCTGGCATGTTATTCACTGGACAATGCCAATGCCTAAAGCCTTGCTTCTTACAGAGAAAAATAGCTTATTCTTTCTCCTCATCTATTGCTGTTTGAAATAAACTTTGTTTCTTTAAATATATGAAGTATTATAGTATCACCTTACGTCTGTAGTTTTTGAGAAGAGCTCAAAGTCTGTAAATGACAATCTTTGTTTTGAGCTGTTGCTTCATTTTGCAAATTTCAAGATTTTATCACCAAGTGAATACGAAAACCAAAAACAGAGCAAGAGCTAAGAATAATCCAATGGTTCTGAAGGACACAAAATCCTGCCTGATCTAATTAAACTGTCTGAATTGATAACTAGATATTATTACACAGCCAGATAAATTACTTGTCCAGCTGTGAAATATTTTCCCCTGACACTTGAATAACACAGTGATAAACCTGAAATTTCATAGTTCACATATGTGACAAAAATCTTCAAATTGACAAATGGAAGTGGTCCAGTGGAAGCTTAGGGGAAGTTCATAACCATACGTTAACAAGGAGAGGCTGCAGTGTTATTTGCCAGTTTTCACACACATGTCTCAGGCTCATCAGAACATATAATTTCCTGATGATAATTGATTTCAGTTTAATCTTTTACTCTGATAGGTACTTCTTAGAAAAAAAAAAAAAAAAGGCTGTGATAAACAGTTATTTGACAAAGAAAATTTATGTATAGCTAACATAACTCCTTACAAGAGCACCTTTAATCTCACTTTTACGCATGGCTTAATGGTATTGAATGTTATTTAAATGCAGTGCAGAAAAGGAAAGCACAATATGGTACATGTCAAATAGTGATAGTGTCAAAGCAAACATTGAAAGACTGAGAATGTCTGTCCTCAGTGGGGACACTAGAATAATAATCAGTTCAGAGAGTTAATGAAAGGCAATCAGAAAAACATTAACATCACAGTGCAAAGTGTGCAGGAAGTATAGAGTAGGATAAGGTGGTTTAATTGGTTTAATATAAATTAATGGTTTATGGTTTAATGGTAAATGGTTTAATTGTGCTATAAATGAAATGACAAATATATGAATATTCAGTCATTATCAACACATACTTCATAAAGCCACAAGTTAGATAGTCCACCTGAGGAAAAGCAACTCTTGAGTTTAGCTTTTGAAGCTTGCAGAGTCATATAATTATAGAATCATTTGAGTAGAAAGCAACAATTGCAGATCATTTAGTCCAACTCCCTGCAGAGAGCAGGGACACCTACAGCTCCATCATGTTGCTCAGAGCCCTGTCCAACCTGACCTTGAATATCTCCAGAGACAGAACATACTCCATCTCTCTGGCAATCTGTTCCAGTGTTTCGCCATCCCTATTGTAAAAACTACTTCTTATATCCACCATTAAACAGGCTCTGGACATGTAATGCATTAGTCTAATTAAATATCCTGTTTGTTTATTAATTGGAAGTTAAAGAAATGGAGAGTCTGCAAAAGATGTGAGCAATGTTAAGGATTCATCATGTGCTTCTACTACACTGTTGTTTATCTTGTCTCTGAGCTTGACCAAGCATTAAAAATTATCCCTGGGAGCATATACCAAAATAAATACATCCTTTTGGAGTTATTTTTGTAATTAGATTTTGAAATTGCACACTCACCATTTCAGTAATTTAGCTCTGTAAAAGCTCATCTCATGCATTTTGCCATTCACTGGAACTATATTCTTAAGAAACTTCTTTCCTCATCAATTTTCTTACAGAAATAAACACAGTTGCAGGAGCACCACTTTGCAGAATTCTGCAGAAGTGTCAGGATTAAATGTTGTTTTTGGTGGAGAGATTCAACTTTCAGATGAACAGTGTTCAGTAAAAGTACAGTTCACCTCTTCATTCATGTTCTTGTACTTTCCTACCATTATAAAACCTGTACGAAGACATCATGGTTTGCTATAAACACAGATTCTTGTTGAATGAGAAAACTTAATAGGTAGCACTATTGCTTAACATGGCGATCACTTATGCACAACTTCACACTTACATCTGTGTTGTTTTCAACCTCCCTGCATTATGTCTTTCAGTACTGCAAGACTGGGTGAAAGGCAAACCACATGATAGCAGGTATCTTCTTCGATTCCCAATTTTTTTTTACTATTTATAGATAGCATGTGGAATATTTGAATGATTCATCAGAAATGAAATTTTGTTTTCTATTGTTATCCTTTTTTTTGCTTGTTCTATTCTTTGAAGTAATCATTCGAAACCCATGCAAATCTTTCCCTCACTGTTTTTCTCCTCTTTTCTTTTTGCTCCTAATTTCATCTAGTCCAGAGGGCCCTGGATCAGACCCAGAGAAAAACAGGTCCTTTCTTTTCTGTGCATTGCCAGATAAATGAGAGTTCAAATCAAAAGCGCCAGAATAAAGAAAATGAAATATTTGCCTTTTGCATTAACTTAATGCTGCTACTAGAAACAACAAATCTCCACCCTTGCACTTAACAGAATTATACTTTATCTTAGCACATGTTAATCAAACTACTTAAGAAAATTAGTTTAAAAATTTCAATATAGTTTATCAAACAGATAAAGACTTCACCACTGATGTTCTGCTCCATAGTTTGCCTTGTAAATCTGGAGCTGTGCTTTGCTCCAGGTAAATCTTATATGATTTAATTACAAGAAAACTCTTTGCTGTCATGAACAATTTTTACATCTGATAGGCAAAGCCCTGAAGGTAAGCCTGCTTTTATTTTCTATTTATTTATTTAAGTAATTTTAACTAGTACATCATAAACAGCCTCTGGAAAAACTCACTAAAACAATATTGATTATAAACTTTTACTGAAAGAAAATAAGCTGTATTTGCAGAAACTTATACATGTATTCTCCTTTTCCTACCCAGTCAAATAAAGCAGAATGCCACAGACTCTGAATCATGTAGAACTACATTTCCACTTAATTCTTCAGTAATGACAAAAATTCCAGTGAGGCCAGAAGCGTTTGCACAGTATCAGAGAAGAAAAAAACAAACAAACTCCTATAGAGTTATATTTAAAATGTGTTTCATCAGTATATGAGAAGCTGAAGAGCTACACAGTTTTTCAATTGGCTAACAGAGAAGTATTAAGAATTGCATATAAATCTTGGATTTAGTCGAGATGCCACATTCATTTAGATGTATTTTACTTCTTGTGATTTCTGTGGACATTAATATCAAACACTGTGTCATCAAGAAAAGATTTTCTTTTTCATACAGAAGTTGAATGACTGAATTCATGTGAAGAAAATAAGATCTACTCCAATTCTTTAGGTTTCAAGAAGTCCAGATAAGCGTTAAGGGAGAAAGAGGCAGTTTGCAAAGATTCAGCCCATGTGAAAGATGATCTTTCAGAATTTTTATAGAACTCCAAACCTATTTAAAATAAAGAAGTAGGAAAATTTTCTGTATCCTCATGCCTCTACAGTTAACTTAAGAGTTCACAATGAAGAAATTTCTTTAACTTGTGAGATATTTTGATAACCAGACTCCAGCAGAGTAAGCTCTGCCAAAGCAAATGGAGCTTCCAAAACCTTTCTAGATTTGTTCCATGTGAACAGACCAATTTGAGAAGGATGTGAAAAGTATATTCAGTTGATAAGTAGTAGTTTTCGAGAAACTACAGTAAGAAGGTGAAGAGAAAGCTGAAATAATTGCTTCTTGCTTTGGACAGGCACATCTCTCATTTTTAGGTCGAGTGTCAGGTTCCTCCCAATTGCCTTTTTTTTTTTTTTTTTTCCTTCAGGTAAGAGATTTCTGTGAAATGTCATTGCTACCATTACTAATATTACACTTATTAAAATAAACTGCCTTGTAAGATTTCAATTGTCTTTGAAATCTTTTTGACCAAAAGACATTTCATTGTAGCTTCAGGTCAGAAAGTTAAACAAAATTCATACTAGAATCACCTGCTATGATTTTATTTCTAAACCATAAATATATGTATATAAAATCAAAGTACTCTGCAAAAGATGTCAAAATACCTATATTTTTATTGCTGGCTGAAATTTGTATCTTCTCTTTGATCCTTAGAAAGGATTAGAACAAGGTATTTATTTAAGAACCTCCAGTAGGTAGGGAGTATTCATTATAGGTTGGCGTATTTCGCTTTATTTTTCCTTGCATGTGTTGTTGTTTTTGTCTTTTTTTGTGTGTGTGTGTTGCTTTTTTGTTTTTATTTGTGTTTTTTAAAAGAAGAGATTATCTGGTACTTACATAGCATCCAGATTTGTCCCATTAAAAGCATGGCCTTGGATGCTGGTAAAACCATTATTGTAGAGTTTGCTGCAAACAAAAATAAATAAATTAGTGTATTTTGGGATGCTTTGGTAATGAAATACCTATTATCTTATTTATCATTTTTATTTGCAACTGCGTGTTTATGAGTGAGTTAATTTCAATGTCTTGAAGAAGTAACAATTGTAGTGCAAGATTGAGCAGATGCCAGCAGCTTTCCTAAATGTAGCCAAATGAAGAATACCATGTGGCAGGTATGCTGTCTTTTACTTCTTTGTGCAGTAAATATAGAACTAGACAAAAACATTTTGCCATACCTTTCCTGCTTCCAAGCTACAAACAAAGAAATAAAATTCTGCAAGGTCAAATTAAGGAAATAATAAATTGCAGTATGGATACCGTTTTACAGTAATGCCTGTCTGAACTTCTAGAAGTATGGATACTACATATAATGCCTATGATGTTTCTCCATTATAAACTACTGGAGAGTACAACTGAGTTGTTTTTTTTTTAATATAGTACCAAATGCTTGACGGATTAAGGCAAGGTGATTGCCTTTTTGGGTTAAGCTGGAAGAACTTACAGAGTTAGAGATTCATTACAGAGCCCATGGAAAGCATTTGCAGGCACTGAAGTCATGAAAGGATTGTCTGCAATTTCACTGAAAAAGGAGAAAAAACATCACAGTCAAATATCTGCCTAACAGAGCTTCTCCAGAACAGTTTTATTATTCATTTTTCTCTGCCTTGGTAATAAATAAAAGTGTAGAATTATTGTTTAGTTACACCTACAGCTGTAAGAGGCAAGCTGGGATGTATGGGAACTGCTGAGTCACGGCCTGAACCTCTGATTAATCACCTGAGGCGAGCCATGAGTCAGCCAGAGGAGCACAGGTGAAGGCAATTCACCTGTGCTGCCGGAAGGGGTGGAGCCCTCCTAGACCTATTTAAGAGCTGGCTACCAGAAGGGAAGGATCTCTTCTGGAGATCACCTCTTTTGGTGTCTTCTGGTGAGCTCAGCCGAAGGGTAAGCTCTTCCACTTATTCTTTTGTGATCGTTATTTACTTTTTGTGATCATTATTTACTTTGCCTATTTCTCTTGATTATATTGTGATTATAACATCTTGATATCTATTGATTATACAATTGTATTGTGATTATAACAGCTTGATTATACACTGGAGTGATTAAGAATCAAGGATGTTTCAGTATCCAAGAAGAGAGCTTGCAAAGTCAATGGGTTTTATAGTCCTGGTGAGATGTGCCAGCCTGCATGATTTCTGTGGTGAACAGCAAAAACAAATTCATTCTCCCAAAATCCAGATAATTTGCAAAGTGAATCATCCTGCAATGTCAACTGAGTTAGCTCAAGTGACTTTCGAGGTGAGATCTTGCTGTTTAGCTATGCTTAGGTAAAATATCAGAGAATACATTATAACAGACAGAAGCATTTTCCCTTATAGAACTGCTTCTAAAGAAAGTGAAATAAAATTTTACTGTCTGATTTAACTTAATGAATTTTCTCAACTGTTGTCCAAATGAGTGTTTCAATATCTGTTATTTCTTAAAAACTTAATTCCTACTCTGCAGCCTTAAGAAATACCCATAGCACCACATAACCATTTGCTCTCTTCCCTGCCATGGAATTGGGAACAGAATCAAAAATGAGAAAAGTGAGAAAACTCATTGTTTGAGATAAGTGCAGCTAATAAGGAAAAGGAAAAAAGAAAAAAAAAAAGTTAAAATGAACACACAAAACCCAAAAAAACCCAGCAAAATATTTTGATGCACAACACAACTGATAGCCACTAGCTGGCTGGTGCCCAGCCAGCCCCCCCCACCACAGTTTTATAATTTAGCATGTCACTATAATGGTATGGGACATTCCTTTGTCCAGTTTGTGCCAGCTATCCAGGTTCTGTCCACTCCCAGCTTCTTGTGCACCCCCAGCCCCTCACTAACAGTGTGAGAAAGTGAAATTTCCTTGGTTCCATGCAAACACTGCTCAGCAGTAAACTAAAACTTTGGTGTGCTATCAATATCATTCTCATTCTAAACCCACAACACAGTACCACACCAGCTAAGAAGAAAATATATTTGCTGAAACCAGGACAATCATGAAGGTGAATAGTAATGTAACAAGTAGTTATACTACTTGTGCTAGTGCTCAGCCACCCACAAACTGAAGTGCTTTCTGATTTTCAGTTAGAACATACTGTGTTCCATTTTGTATATATGGCCTTTTATCCTAGCACTAGGCACCGCTGAAAAGAAGCTAGCTTCATCTTCTTTGCATCCCCAGTTCAGGTACTTATACGCATTGGTAAGATTCCCCCAGGCTGAACAGTTCCAGCTCTTAGCCTCTCCTTATAGGAGAGGTGTTTCAGTCCTCTAATCTGGCGGCCCTGCGTTTCATTCTTTCCAGCTTGATTAGGAACACCATTTATCAATATTGAATCAACATCCAGGTCAGACCATTAATCAAGCCTTTGTAAATTCCTTTCCAGAATAGTACATCACAGTTTTAACTTTTACTTAGTCCATTGAACAGTCATGCCTATTCCAGCTGAATGCTGTGTGATATGCAGACTGCTACCACTAAATAGTGACCAAGATTTTTACTTTGTGTCAGCCTACAAGTCTTTGTCTTAGCTGCTCTTCCTTAGCTTGATTGCAACCCTGATTTTGGGCTTTAATTGCAAGTTAGTGTACAGAGACAGATATAGGCTTTGCTTTTTTGAATGCAAAGAAACACCTGTTTTCACAGCAGTAGTGTTTGTTTCTGAAATAGCTTTAAGGATTAAATAGGCGGGAGACACAAAACCTCCACTACATTTGTATTCCCTTTCTTTGTCTCCAAGCTGTTCTGCAGTTTGTTCCATGAGAAAAAGGAAAGAAGAAAAAAAGAAAAGAGGGGGTCCTTTAAGCTAAAGTAAACCTTTTTTTTTTTTAAGTTGCAAGAAAAGGAGAATGCTTTACTGTGACATAGAAATGCATCATGTGAGCAAACTCAACTAAATTAGCAAAGCTGCTAATAGGACAATTCTTTCCAGCTGAGGACTGTAGTTAATGAGGACTCTCACAGGAATGCTTGCTTAAAAATAGGTAATTCCTGCTGCCTGGTTTCTTTAATGGGGTAGTAGAGTTGTGCACGAAGTGTGACTGCACAAGTAAATTTAGGCAAAGTATGTGTTCGTATGGAGCTGTGTTGTGATTCTAAGAGATGGCATCTTAAGCATCTGCTGTGAAATAAGGTGAGTGACTGAAGGGAAATAAGCAGTCCTCTCTCTTAACGGTGCCTTCTTGTAGTGTAGCCAAATAGTAGTTTTCAGGAAATATGTGGTTCTTTGTTTACGGATTTTTAGGTGCAAGGCTTTTCTACATTAGCTTGGTATTGGCAGGCTGTTTTAGTAACAAACAGAAGACTTGTTTTCCTTCACAGTGAGAAGTATGCGAAAGTGACACAAGTACTTAATAAGTGGAGGGAAAGTGCCTGGACAGAGAAAAGAAAGGAGTTCAGAGTACTTATGCTAATTAGAGGCATGGATGATGCTGGCACTATGCCAATCACCATGGGTGTGAAAGGCCACCCCAAGGCTTCTGCAGCTGCTTGTGCTGGACATCCACCAGCAATTCTCTCAGTGTGCTACAGCTACATATGTTGAGGAGAAAGGTGATGGACTCTGAAGTGTCACTGTAATGTTAGGAAGGGGAGAAGTGTTGCTTACTATTGTTCTGAAACAAGGTTATGATGTTTAGAACTAATGGAGCCCATAAGCTGAGGATGGGAGTTTACCAATGGGATCACTGATACGTGGGAGCTACTACCACCACCTTCCAAAGATATGCAGTGCTTTTACACCCTGTCATTAGCAACTCATTAACAACCAACCACCACCTGATTCCTCGTAATAAAACAAGAGTTCTGTAGCACTCAGATGTAACAACCTAAATTACAGCAGTGCAGGCAGGCTCACAGGATGAAGAGCGGATGTGCTGGACTGTAAAAATTGTGTATTTTGGGATGTAGCTAATTGAAGAGAAATGCAATTATGTCTATGTCTCATTCAGTTCAAATACACAGTGCAGGATGACCTGACATTTTCCAAATTTCTTACTAAGAATAATTGAACTACAATTTGAGGAACAGTATTTTGACATACTTATTTTCTAATTTTCTCTAAAATGGAAGTCTTCACTATAGGTTTTCTTGGGATCTAGGGTGGCAGTATTCTACATGGCTGTGAGAGTAGGTACTTACAGTAAAAAGTTCACATCAGATGAAGAAATTTTAGTGAGGTCAGGAAATACTTTGAGTCCAGTATTGAAAATGCCACTAAAACAGAGAAGACAGAGTGTTACATGTAGTGGATCACAGCAAACATTTATGTATTACAGACATTTAATGGATCAGAAGAATAGCAAAGTTAGCAATGAGTTTCTAAAAGATTTCCTTGTAAATATAGTCAAAGTCTCAGCCCCTATTCTAGCTGATTTTTTTTGTCCTTAAAGTAAAGCAGTAGGGAAAGTGTTACAACCAGTTCCAAAATGAAATGCAAAGAAACCACTATTGTGTAAAGAATTTAGAGAGATGTCTGTGAGGCCAAGCACTTGCAGGTGCCAAATACTTACAGGTATTTCAACAGTGGAAGGTTCTTAAAGGCATCTGGATCTATGTAATCCAAGTTTCTAAGATTTCGAATTTCACTGCAAGAAAAAAAAGAGGGATGAGGGAATGTTACCATAACATGTATTTTTTTATAATAGAAACTAGGAATATTAAAATTAAATTTCAAGGAACTACTTTCAGGAAATTTGACGTTTGCTTATAGATCCTCAGCCATTTCCCTATGGTTAGGGATCTTAGAGAACATAGGAATGGTACTTTGTAAATTTGAGTAAAAAGAAAAAAATTTAATTTAAAAACACAAAAATTAAAAACAGTAATAAAGTTTGCATAAAGCTACATCAGTGCCACTGTTACTATTGCTGAGTAAACCTCCTGCCTGGTAACTTAATTGGAGTGTCTGCACGATTAATACAAGTCAATATAGAGTTTAAATTTTTGAAACACATTAAATATGAATGCAGTAGTTTCCCTAGGGAAGTAGGAGTGGGATTTCCATGTGTGAATTTATATGTTACTTATTGCAGCACCCAGAACTGTAGCTGGAGTGAAAGGCACCTTTGAAAAACTAAGACTGTGCAAAATACAATTTAAACTAGCTTCTCTTTTTCTCCTTAAGTTGGTCTGGATCACAGATGCTTTTCTTCTCTACCTGTCAGAGACATGTATCCCATGAATGACCAGTCTCAGGACAGCTCTTAGACTCTCAGGACATCTTGTTACTTACGTAGAGAAATTTTACAGAAGACAAGTATGTGTGGCATGGTGCTGCAGTTTCTGTGCACGATATTCTAGTCTTACATCAGTCCAAAAAGTGGTGCTACTCAGTATAGACACGGTAGAAACTGGTAGTATTTAATTTGCCATGCGCTAACATCAAGTAACCCAAGCACAGAATAAAGCTAGCCAAATATTCTGAGAAATAAAAGTGGGAAAAGAAGCATCAGACAATTGATATATCAACATGTGGAAGACTTCAGCCTCTCTATATTCTTCTTTACAGAGAGAGTTTCTGCTCCATCTTCCAAGCCTTCTGTTCTTACTGCGTCTACATTATGAGGAAACAAGGACTTACATTCTATTTGCATGTTGAACTGATATAGTTAATAGTTATGCTACTGCTATTATAGTGCTGAGTATTTTTCATGTCTGTTAACTTCTTTAACAGTATTGTTTTTGTTATAAGAAATCTATGTCAGTCTCTTGCTTCTCTCAAATTACTTCAATAGTTATGCAGCAATCATTCCCAACAGTGGAATTTTCTCCGCAAACTTTGATGTGTTTTTTCCATCACTGCTACATTTAAAAAACTGAAGTCAGGAGCTTCATGGCTACATACTCCTTTGTTGTGGACCAAACGTATTGTGGGGAGAGATCAATATTCCGTCTGGAAATGGATAATACATTGTATTGCCACAGAGACATCGGGTTTTGCTATTCATAGTATTCTGCATAAATGATTTGGATGAGGGTATTAAAAGTCAGAATTCGAAATCTGCAGATGGTACTAAAATTGGGAGCACAAAATAATTAAATGAGATTCAATCAGATTTTATTAAGTAACTAGGCCAAGAGAGAGCAAGTGGTGGTTGACAAAGGGAAATGACAAAGGAGAATAAAAGATTCAGAATTGCCAGATGAGACAGTTGGCCCATTAATCAGAGAAAAGCTTAAAGAACTCAAGTAAATCATTACATACAATGAAGAATGGGAAAAGGTTTATGCCCTTGCTGTTCTGGTTTCTTGAATTGATGATGCAGAGATTAGGGAAGAAATGTGCTTTAAAATATAATGTATCTATAATTCCATTTCATCACATTACACATTGTATTCAGGAGGTTTCTTGTGGTCCAAAAGGGAGGGAGGAAAAGGCCTACTGTGGGCAAGTGCTACCTAAATCAAGAGCAGGCAACCAGTTGCCTAGAAGTCTCTTTTCAAAAACTGATGACAAAGTGGATGAGAGAGGTGAAAGAAAAAAAGGTGATTTGACAAATTGATTGTTAATCTTAAGAAAAAGCTAGGAGAGAAATCCAGATTTCTCTGCTCCTAGTCCAGGCAAATGTAACTGACTAACTATGTGGACTCTCATTTCATATACCATATTCTTATATTCATGGAATCATAGAATCACAAGGTTAGAAAGGACCTAGAAGATCATCTAATCCAATCGTACTCCCATTACCATTGCTACCACAAGCTACTAAACCTTATCTCATAGCTCCTCATCCTCATAGCGCCTCTTGAACACTGCCAGGGATAAAATGAAAAAGACGCCAGGGATAAATTGAAAAAGAGACAAGTTTAAAGTCAGATCCATCCATGAAACTGTCATCACGTATCTCAGCACTGGATAGAATCCTCCCTAAAAATCTCAGATTTAAAGGATATCTGTAGCTCCATCAGTATTGGAACCTATGAAGTGAGCTGAAAAGGAGGAAAGGTATTTTAATAGTTCTAATCACATCAGTTAATAGCACAGTGATACACAAGATGGATTTTGATTTATTTTACATGAATCAGTAGTATATTCAGAGGTGCCAAACTGTTATAAGACAGCGGTATTCAAATTTGTAATCAAAAGAATGTTTTGGCTTAAATATTACTTATAAAGGATAAAAAAAAAAAGTAGTATTTAAAAATGTTCTAGGTTCACAATCAAAATGAAAATTTTACTGTTTGTGAATTGTACCTGAGTTTTGCTTATTAAGGAAATTACTTTAAAAACTTTAGAGTGGCAGGAACAGATGTGCAGAGAAAATTACTTAGTGATACACTTAATCTTTTGTCAGTATTTATAAATAACTATAAATAATACTTTTCTGTTTAGGGACGTATGTGAATATTTAGTTCCAAATCAAAATGAGTCCTAAAATGAAACTGATAATTAATCAGTTATTACTGTGATGAATTAACATAATGAGCCATACATTTACAAAGCAAACTCTTGAAAGCTCAGTCAGCTACTTCTTATATTGTATAAATTTAGTAATATTAAAAAAGCAAAAATATTAATGTAAGCAACTTCTAAAATTCGTTTACCAGACATGTCTTTCAGACGTGCCTTGCAGTATTGACACATCCCCAAGTTTTTCTTGAGACCAGAACCCAGATATTCTAAATCTGACCAGAATGTCAATATAATCCCACTATGTTTGCTATGTATGAATAGTAAGGATGTCTAGCTCAGCAATTCTAAAACATTTTAAATCAGCTGCTTTCTTTTTCTAGTAGAACTTGTGAATTTTCCCTGCTTCCTTACATTTACTTTGCTTATGAATACCATGGCTTCCTGTGCTTGTCCATGTTTTCCCCTCCCCCTGCAGTGAAGATGCAGACTCACTAAGAGTAGCTCTCCGTGGCTTTCCACCTGTCAAGTTTTGGCACTGCTAACACTAGAAAATTGGTTCAGGCTCTAGCCAGTCTATCCTCTACCTGCAGACATTACTTTTAAGATTTTTCCACACAACACTTAATCCAGTGTCCTAAAATTCATTGCAGCTATATAACCCTTCCCTTCATTCAGTTTCCTATTAGGGCCAGCCCTTCCCTCCTCCTCTCCAGTTACCCCTTAGACGTTGTCATAAAACCACCTCTCCTTTCTGCACCCCATATCCCAGGACCTGGCTCCATGGCTGTCCATGTGCAGAAGTGCCCCTGCACCCACTCTGCACAGAGATGTGAAGTAGTCCCTCCAGCTCTTGAAGTGATGTTGCATATACAAAGGTAAGCCACTTGATCCACAATCCTTGGCTGTATTCCCACACCCTCAAAGGGCTTCTCACATAGTTGTTCAAGAGGAGAGAGTGTTTGGAGTATGGAGGAGTGGGGAGAAATGAGGGAGAGAGGAGCGTGAGCAGAGACACAGAGGGTTTGAAAAGAAAGAGTAAATATTCCTTATCTTAGAGTGTTTTTCTGGGAAACGAAGACCTAATTACAAAAGCTCCTTATTCTAATGCCATCAAGTTACAGATTGCTAGTAAGATTACACAGCAGCATAGACTCTTTTGCATTTGCATCTAGAAAGCAGTTTTGTGACTGTATGTGAAAGGCAGTCCTGAATTGTTAAACGTGATAAATTTGTCTCACAACCATACTTAGAAACAGTAGTGACAAAAACAGCAAGCTAGAATACATTGTGAGATCAACTTAACGTAATTGGGGAAAATATCAACACAAAGTCTTAGCCCTGATTTTAATCTTAGTATAGTGTGAATTTTACCAAGACTTTCATTTGAAATGAGATCCAGCTCATGAAATTGCAGAGATGATATGTACTCTTAGTTTGCAAAACTTGCTCAGCGCAGGAGAAGTTTAGGCTTAGATATAATACAGGCTCAGAGGTTTCTCTTAAGGTAACAGGGGACCTAAGAGATGCATACACGTAGAAAGTCATGATAGAGGCTGTCATGGTTTTATGATTTTTGGTTATCATAACATCATGTAGTGCACTGGGAGTTAAACTGTTAATGCTCAAGTTCCGGGCTCCTGTCTGGAGGAGAAGAGCCCAGGGGGCTTTGTGGTCAGAGAGGAGATATAACCCCTGGCAAGGTCACCTGACGTGCTCTTCTTCATCGGCTCTCCTCCCTGCTGCTCAACCACACTGTGCATCTCACCTCAGTGTTATGGTGAGGCCTTTCCACCTTTTGGACATTCTCTCAGTATATTTGATTTATTGGCTTCAATTCTAATTATGTTGTATTATAGTGTGTTATCTTGCATTCCGATACTATATTTAGTAAATTTGTTTCTCCTCAGATCATTGCTGCCGTTTTTAATTATTTTGGGGTCCCCTGTTTTCCTTTTCTGGAGGTGCAGATTTTGTGAAATCCCTCCGCCCTGCTAGTCACGGAACTGGGCCAAACCAGCCCGTAAACCGTTGACAGAGGCACATAGGCACTGAGTGTGGACCAGAAAAAAATAGAGTGCTGAAGTTCAAAACTGAGGCACACCAGCAGACTTGGCAGACAGAATGGTGATGAACACAGGATGCCTATTCATATGACATTTGACTCAAGCCGAAGCGATTAGTGCTTTCCTTCCATAAACACTAAATTTTCTTATAAGAAGTTTTTTTTTTTGTAGAAAAACAAATTTTTTAAAAAATTAAACAGTATGTATAAGCTTAAATTGGTGTAAAAAAGATTATTTACATAAAACTGCACTCTATGAAAACTCCATGAATAATTGATCCTGTGAAAGGTAAGCTCTGTGAAATGACTTATTTTCATAACTGTTAGTTACTTCAAACTTCTTTAAAACAATCTATGATAATCTTTATCCGGCAATAATACTTTCAAAATAACTATGTAAGTGGAGAACATTAAACAAATGTACAGCAAAACATAACATTTATCCCTGAATAATCTTGTTGTTTGGAAAGTAAATTAAACCCATCAACAAAAAGCGTTAACAAATCAGACTATGATTTGTTATAGAAACAATTCAGAAAAACAGTGAAATCTATAAATAGCTTTCTCTTCTCTCTTATATGCAACTGCCTGGTTTTCCAGATGTCTGGGTATCCTCTGATTAAATAATGTGCGTGGCTTTCATCCAAACAGATTTTTAAAAGTGCATGCTTTTGAGTAGTAGAGATGGACTAGCGAATATTGGGGCTTTGCCTATAGCTTTTGTGAGCAAAGAGTTCCAGTGTCTTGTCTTGAGAAGTTGTTCTGATTCTTTCATAGGAAAAAACAACAACAACAAAAAATGTATCAATATATCTTGTCTATTTGTATTTTCTGTGTGGTATTTCTTTGTGAGAAATATAAAGAGCCCTCAGTTAAACCTAAATAACCAAAGCAAAAACCTCTCCCCACCATGCCTTCCTGAAGGACCTGTGCCATATGTGCAGTAGCTGTAGATGCCATTGAGCTCCTCTGACTCCTAGACAGGCTGCAGAATGGCAGGCTGTGGGTTTGACCTAGATGTGATAATGCGGTGGTATCAACCTTGCTGGTGTGCTCTGGCCTGACTTTTGGAAGACAGGGAGGAGCTGTGACATAGAAGCATGCGGATTGCATGACACACCATGATATACCAAGACAGCATAATGGGTTTCTTAAGTGTATGAATATGATTACACATGCTTGGAAGGCCTATATGGCAAGTGTGGATATAATGCCTATCAGCAAGCCAATGCTCCACTCTGAAGCATTCTGAAGAATAGCAGGTAGTTTCTAGAAGAGCTTTCATGTGCTATAGGAGGCACTGACAACTCTATAGCTTCATCCACCAGTCCTTTAAAATAGTCACACGCTTCAAAATGAGCAATTTATGGAAACGTAGTTTATATCCAAAAGCTTATGCTGCATTACCCTTTGATGGAGAGCATCTTTGTGTTATTAATTAATATCCTGAGGGAGATTTTTCCTGTCCAGTCTTTACTTTGATTCTAACATAGAAACTGAAGATCATAAAACGCTCTTGGGTCATCTAACTTTATTGCAGAACCTTCTATTTCTTCTAAAATGTGAACCACAAGACAACTACCACATGAGTAATATGTGGTTGTAGTGCCAAATACTTAATTCACTGTTTATAAAATGTGATGCCAGAAAATGTTTCATTAAAAGTTTATTTTTGTTGAACAAGAAATCCTAAAGACAAAACAACTGTGAATCAGAACGGGAAAACATGAGGTAGACAGCCCTGGAAAAACTATGTACAGAAGGGACTGCATTCAAAGCAAAGATAAATACTATTACTAGACCAAAGACTTCCAGTGATGCTATTTCAGCAATAATATAGGAGCATGTTATTGGAGTAAAGTAAGTCTCAGGATCCTAGATTTTGCTCCTAGCTCAATTTATCAGGTATTCTTAGGGGAAGCACTTCAGTTTTATGGTATTAGTTGCTCCCTACATATGACAACAGTAATGATATTATCCCCTTTATTTTTATTAACCTTTCCATTTTATGGTGTAAAATAAATGGGGAGGAAAAAAGTATAGAAAATAGAGCAGTGCTAAGAGATCACTTAGTTCAATTTCTTTCTCTGAGTAAAGATTAAATAGACCTATATGTTTTCTGATTACGCAGCCCTAAAGGAGGCATCTTTCCTATGAAAGCAAATATAGTGTTTACTTGTGCCAACCATAAGAAAGTTTTCTTAAACTTTACTCTAATCTGATTTTATTGTAAGTATTGCTTTGTCAAACAATGAAAAATGGATTGTAGTTTCATCCCTCATAACATATTTATATACATTTAAGATGTATCTTCCTCTGTCATGTTTTCTTGAACACAAAAGTCTTTCAGATGTTTTCTGCACTCATGGTCTCCCATGGAATCTTTACATACAAAAAGCTTCTCTGAAATATGCTGAACTATAACTCATCTGAACTTATTGATATTGGCATGTTTTCCATGCCCTGACTTGAATCAGTAATGGAAACATGGAAGAGTGCCAGATGCAAGATGGATCCAATGAAACCCTCTTTAATTAATTACGTTCTTATTATACAGGGTAATGCTGAATGACTGTAACTCTCCAAATGCAGCTATTCTACCGATTTGTTTATCCACCCTAGTACCATTCTAGCTAGGTCTTGTTCTGTCAGCTTCCTTATTGTTACTATCACAAAATATATTGCCAAAAGCACTAGTACTGTAATTTTGACACCTTCCTGTTGCAGAGGAAATTAGATGGCCTGACATTATTTGTTCTTAAATCCATATAGTTTAATATTTTGTTTTATAATATTCTAGGTGCTTACATACAATTGGTTTGATTACTAGTTCTGGATTTTTTTTCAGGAATTGAAGATAAGCTTCTGAGCTACCAGTTTATTTAAACTTGACATTGAATGAGAGCTTGCATGTTACAGAGAAAGGAAATAAGAAGAGGAATATTTAGCTACAAAGTAGAAAGGAATGACAATTCATACATCAACATACACATTCCTCCACACAACCTCAAATGTATTTTATCACTGCATTCATTTATTTACTTTTATTTAATTACAGTACTTACATGTGAGTGACTTTACTCAAGCTGTTGAAGGAATGGGCCTCCAGACTCTGAAGTGTTTCATCTATGGAGATGTAACTAAAAACCAGCAAACAGAAAAAGAAACAAGTCGCAGACCTTGGCAAACCATGGCCAGTGCCCAGCGAGACAGTTTTTCTCTTCATCCTGTGCCACGTGCCAAGGGAGGCAGCACTGATGTTGTCAGGCAGAAGAACATTTAACGTTTAAATTTGCTGTATTACCATCAAATCGCAACTGCATAACAATGCTACTAAGCAGCAAATAGAAAGATTTCACATTTTGGAATTCTTTTTCTTTTCTTTTCCCAATGAAGATCACTATGGTGTTCGTCAAGAAGACTTAGCTGTCAGGTAAATTGGCAGATTTATGTATATCCAAGAAAAAAAAAAAAGGAAAGACACAAAGTTGGATTTTGGGTTATCACTGCAACACCTGTCACAAATTCTTTGTCATAGAGCAAATAATACTTTGCTGTTGTTGAGGGGAAAAAAAAAATGCTGTGATATGAATTTGGAAAAAATCTTTAGCCACAAAGAGAATGTCATAAAAAGAATAAAGAGCAATGTGGCACAAAAGCAAAGCAAAACAACAAGAAAAAAATACCCCAAGCTTAAGAAATACATATGGTTAAACTGAGTAGCACTTACACTGAATATGAGAAACTAGCCCTCCTGAGTCTCCCCACCACCACTAGGAGGGTAATAGTGAAATTAGTCTGTTAAAAGTTTTGAAGTGTGAGTAAAGTTGCAATACAACTAGCAAATGCAAGTTTTCAAAGTCACACTGACCTTAATTATTTGGGTAACATCACCTAATTATGTCATTCAAAATATCTCTTAGTTTGAAAATTGATCAGTCCTGGAATAACATTTAAATGCTGTATTCCTGTGCTTGGTTTGCTTTTTCTAATTATATTAAATATATTTCTAATTTATAGATCTTTTAAATTAATAAGTAATTAAAATATTTGTCATGCAAGAAATTACAGATCAGATTCTTTTTTGTTGTTGTTGTGGAAATGATACAGAAGTTAAATTTCAACTTCTTTCTGTGGATATTTTGAAAATAACTAAAATGTTTTAAAAAATTGGAAACAATATTTTGTAATCAGCTTGTGCTCTGACAACCAGAAGATTACTAATACCATTAATTGTTCCAATGGAATTTATGTCTACTCTGGAGCAAGGCAGAACTAATTTCTACTTTTCTAAGAGGAGATCTACTTTTTATTGGTAATTGAAAGTGTATTCTGCAGTATTTGAAAAGATATCAGAAAAGTAACCGATAAAGATTGCGCAACCAGCAGATTCTCTTTTCTCAGTAATATTATTTTCCAAAAAGCCATTTGGTTCTTCCAAAATGAAGGAAGAAAATAAAAGAAGAATATAATAAAGAAAGTATTTCCAGGCTGTAGCTCTGTGATTGAATATTGCAGAATTAGATGCTTACTTGAGATGCTTTAATTTTATCCTTTTAGAAGCACTAAATATCTACTACTCAAGAAACTGTATTTCCACTTTTCGCAGAAAAATGAATTATTTGATTTTTAGCAGAGCCTACATTTTAACATACCAAAAGATAGGTAGTGTGTAGCAAACAGCTATATATAAATTAGCTTGACATAAAATCAAATGAAAAATAGAGAACAAGCAAACAAAATCCTCATGCCAAGCAGCTGGTTCTGGAAATTAGAAAGCACTATTTTTGTGTGCCCCATAGTACTGATGGCAGTACCAGGCAGGCAGGATGACATCTATCTGTCATGTATGAGAGGAGACAGAAGGGAAGCAGGGGCTGTTGTTCCTCTCTTCCTTAATCCCTCCAGCCACCATATCCCACCTGTCCACATGTCCCATTTGTACTGTGTTGGCTGGTTTGGAGCTGCCTGTGTTACAGTTTTATATCTCAAACCTGCAGGGTGAAGGTAGGAAGGAAATGACATATTTTCTTGGCATGTTGACCTCTGCTTTTCTGCTTTGCAATTGTTTACATTAATTAGATGACATCATCACTCATTATAAATAGTCACTAGGAGCAGTGCTCAGCAAACATGCACAAACATTCCATCTCTTCTGAGAAAGAGGCGTTAATGGTGCTTAAATATTTACTTGCAACTGTTCAGAGTCCTTCTGCACTTGGTTGATGAACACATCATACAACACATTTGAATATAAAAAATAAATATCACAGGAGTCATAATCAGAAGATGTTACACTGGGAAGAGACGGTAAGTACGTTTAAATTCCCATTTTGAAGGCATAACTCAGCAGTGCCTCCTTGTGCCAGCTGTGTTTCACTTGCAGGTTTCCAGAATGCCTCTGATATCCACCGTGAATTTAGTGCCAACCTAAACACCAAATTCACAACTTCTCTTTTGGAGAAGGTCTTTTTGCAGATAAACAACCTTTTATCACCATTGCCCATTCCAAAAAACCTGAGAATTCAGGACTTCAAACAGACAACATGTGGCAGTAAAAACAATGACCTCTCACTGTTCTTCATTCTCCCTTTCTCCACCTTTCTTTGCTTTTTCTAGCTTCAACACCCCCTGTCCTGTGCTGCACAGAATCAGTTTGCACAGGATGTGAAAACACACTATGTTGCATAGAGAGATACAGAGCGCAAGGGAAATGTTGTGCTCTGCATAGGGCTGCTACCTTGTATGGAGAAGCTGTGGAGAAAACAGCTCGGGAAGGTACACATCAGGTGTCCATGAGATACTCACAGATATTACACAAAGCATCAACAATATCCTTTTCAGCTCCTCAGAGCTCAGGAAAAATTCTCTATCTTAGACCTTAAAAGTACTGTATGTTCAACCTGTTTGATGTCAGAAGGGACAAGTATTTCTACCAAGTATTTCTACCAAGATTTTTCAACTGTAATAAATTTCTATTACATCTGAATAACTTACAAAATATTTTGTTTTATGTTGTTATTGCCAGAAGGGAGCATATGCACCTGAGTGCACTGATGCATTTCTGATAGGAATTAGCTTTACACTTGAGCATTTCGTTGAAATGCTTTCCATTTCATTCCTGTGGCAAAGCAGCAAAGGGAAACAAATCCCTACTTCTGACTATCAAGAATACACAGATACGCATGAACTTAAGAACAATCTAACCCTAAAATTCTTGTTTAAACAAGGTTCTTAAAGAGGCTAATCTCGTTTCTATTCAGTATAGAGGGTGAAAAAATGCAAACTATAAGTAGAAATCACATAGCAAAAGAAAGAAGTATATTTGGAGTAGTAAATACAGTCTCTATTATCTTCTTGAAACTTCAGAACACCAGGCTGGATAAAGACCTGAGCAATTTGGTTTGACTTCATATTTGGCAGAACTTCGAGCAGGTGGTTGGACTAGAGGCTTCCTGAGGTCCCTTCCAAATTACTGTGTGTTTCTAGGGAGTGAACTGGGAGATATCAGAGAAGTTCCCTGCATCAATTAGCCATTGTGGGATTACAGGCAAGCCACAAAGAGAAACTAAAAACTTGGTACACCTTTGTCTCAGAACTGCTGATGTCAACAACCAGGGCACACTGAGAGCAGGTGGCCACTTGCAACTAAAGTGAACATGAGGCAAGTATATAGATGCTGCTGCCTCCACATTTATGGATTGTATTCATGTATGTGTTTTCTATACAAAAGACATGAAACAACAGAAGTCCCTCTTGCATCACACAAGTATTATTATTTTTGTGGAAAACCATTCATATTTTAGAAAAGCTACAGGGTCTCCAGTGAAATGAATTATAAATCATGCAAGAAAAAAAGAAACAACAACAAAAAAGTAATTAGTCTGAACCAGTAATATACTATGTCGTTTGAACTAAAAAAAAACAACAAAACCTAGTATGCCTTGCTACAGATTGTTTAGTTTTGAACAATTGGATGATAACTCACAGATCTAAATTTTTGGTAAAGTGGTAAAAGAATATCAGAAATAGAACTTACATTCTAGAGATATTGGGGAGATTGGAAAATGCTTCACTTGGAATTGTTCTTAGATGAGTCTCCATAAACCTCCTATAGAAATAAAAGTTTGCAAGTTAATATTCTCTGTTAAGTACAATTTAACATTAAATTGTCATATATAAACTCCAGCTCTGCTCCAGTAATTCTGTTCTTGTCTTTTCCCAGCTTTTCCATCCTCACATTATTCCTACTCCTGTTTCATTATGCATCTTGGTTTGCTCAGTGTGCTCACCAGCCAAAATTCAAGCGAAGAGTTATTGCATATTATCTCCATAAAATTCCCTGTATGCTTTGTAGTAAATACACCATTTTTTCATAAACATCTGATGTGTGGATGGTTGGTATGCTGTTATTTCTTAAGTCCAGATAAGGCTGTACTTCAGGAGATAATAGAAAGACATATCTTACTCATCTGCAGAAGGTTTCAGAAAAACAGGTAATATTTAGAGGAGACATATATCAACAGCCAAGTTTTTAACAGAATGAATACCCAACAGACTGACTATTCCAATAAAGAGGAGGAAATGCTCTAGAAAATTAGCCTATAATATCTTTAGACTTACAGTTACAAACGATCATTGCTGAATAAGGTCATTTTTTGTTTTCCAGTACATCTGGGAATATACTTACATATTATATAATATATATATAATATAATATATAGTCAACTAACAGTCTGAAGAGTAACCAAGAAAAAAATATAGTCATTTCTCACAGATTCTCCTAAGAACAACTTTGTATGAAATAAATGAGCAAGCATTAGTAATGTTTTCTGTTTTCTTCTCATATATGTAACTTGTTCATATATACATGTTACATGCATAAGCAAAGAGAACCTAAAGGTTGTTTATCCAAAATGGATTGATGTTTCTCCTAAATTTAGTACCTCAGTTTTCTTTTCCCTCCTCCACTTTGTAAAACTGGTTCCTCTTAGGATCACAATCCTGGGCAAAATGTTTGCAAAGAATAACCAGCTACAGCATGCTGACCTTGCTGTTGTGTTTCAACATCTGTCTGTACTTACAGTCCTTTCAGGAAATAAAAAATGATGACTGAGAAATTTCTGTTTCAGATAGATTTTAAGAAGTATTAAAGTAGAACAGTGTGGACAGATCTTGGCAAGCTGGAAAAATGAGCTGACAGAAACCTCACAAATGTCAACAAGGTGAAGCATAAAGTCCTGCCCCTGGAGGGGAAAAACTCAGGCACCAGTATGTGCTGGGCCTACCCAGCTTGAAAGCAATGCTGGAGAACAAGATCTAGGACTCCTGGTAAACACCGAGTTGAGCATGAGCCAGCAGCATGCTCCATAAATAGTGCTAACAGTATCATGGTCTGCACTGGGAGGCTGTCCTAAGACTTCTCCTGAAGACTGCTAGAACCCAGAAGCTAAGAAAAACATAGATTAAGCCATTTGCAACTATCTAGGCTTGCTTTTAACCCGTCTTATATCCCTCTGGTCCTGTTCATCTAGGAGATGTTGGCTCACAACTTCATATTTACCTCTCACACCAATCATCACAGAGATTAGTACTTAACCTGCAATCCCATACCCCAGAAAAGAATTTAAACTCTATTGTAAGTCTCGTCTCAATCTCTCGCTTTTAAGTCAAACATTCAAACTCCATCTTTGCCACATGGTGAAGTGAGCTACATAAGGGCTAAGTGAGTTCACATTAATCTTTTATTCACATGCCTGGAATTTGAACCCTGTGAGAAAAGAATGGAAATTCTGGATAGCATATGTGAATCCATTGCTATCAAAGTTGCTGTAGTATAAAATAGCCCTACACTTATGACTTCCTAAATAAGGCTTCTGTTATCTCAAAAATAGCACAGTGAAGTAACTTAGCCGTGTATTTTAACTAAACAGCTCATAAATTTATTTATAGGTTGGAACGGGGACTATCATATATCTTCATAGCTATTTGCTAGAGATTAAAAATATACCAATTCAGCAAATATGACAAGAAACCATAGGTGGCACAAGATGTGTGAAGTGTAAAGAAAACCAAGTATTAAGAGAAAGAAATCTTTGGCTGATGAAGATCAAAAATGGCACACTTCATGACAACAACTTGGTTGTGAAGTGAAATAGTTTCAGAGAACGTCAACAAATCTAAAACAGAACTAGTTATGGAACATACCTACTACACAAATGATTTGCTAAATAATAGCAGATAGAGCACATAGTGTCCAAGTAATTGGTGTTACCTAACTGCAATTCCTCACCTACTTGCAGAGTTAACAGATAGCAGGCAGTTCATGGTCAGTGCTTATGTAAACCATGAAATGGAGTCAGTGCAATAGCTCTAGAATTAGGTGCGAATTTTTAAGACAGCCATCTGCAAAGCCCCAGTTCTTGCTGAAGTACCTGTGCTCTGATATATTAAAGCAAATTGTAACCCACCTTCTAAAGCAGTTTAAAAATTTGCAGAAAAACAGTCCCTGTTTCCTAGCTTTGAATCTGTGGATTATTGCTGGAGCAGTAATACTAACTAGTGGTATGTAGAAAGCTATGAGATGGGTAGTTATTCCAAAACTGAAAAGAAGAGAGGCTGAGAAAACTCTCAATCAGAGCAGTCTGTGTTGGATCAGAAAAGAGAGTAATTATATATAATAGCTTTAGTTTAGTTTCTAGCCCAATTTGACTACATAAAATGATGATCACAAGCTTACCCAGCTGTGCTAATATGATCCTCAAGGTGGAATGACCAGAGAGTTTGGAATTTAAAGCCCAGAGCTAGAAAAGGAAGGCAGGTCAGGGCTTCCAGATCCCCAGCCTTCCAACTTATGACGCCAGCTCCAGTCTTAACATACAGTGTGAGCAGGTGATAAATAATTGAGAATTCATTATATGAATTGCCTATGATTCTTCCTATCTTGCATGCATTAGAAATTTTCTTTGAATATGCATATTTTAATTTGCAGTTTAGCAAGTGAGTCCAGTATCCAACAATCTGCAGAGTCTTCACTAAGTAAGCTTTTTTTTTTTTTTTTAAAGAATAAATAAAAAAACTTTTGCAGGAAAATACGCATTACTTTTCCATGTGAGAAAAACAGTAAAAGTAATAAGTTACATATTTAATAGCTCATTTAATATCTTTTCTCTATTAAGGAAAAGATGACACACTAACTTGAGAACTTCCATTTATTTCTACTTTTATTTTCTCATTCAGATTGAAAGCTTCAGTAAATAATAAATCTGGAAAAAGGCTTCACTTTACATTCCATAAAATCTTTCAAAAAGAAGAATCAAAAGTCTGAGGTCATTTTCATTACAAATACGCTATCAAGATTTGAAAAGTTGCAGAAGCAAACAAATCATGTTTTTACTACATGAGTTGTTTTTAAAATAGCAATAAAATACTTCAGTAAAACATTTTAAGCTTTATATGATGGCATTTAATTTGCATTTTTCATTGTACAGGTCTCTGATTTCTAATCTAGTTGAAGTGTTAAATTTTTTTTTTCTCCTTTTATATTTGCAGCTAAGTTTATTCTGAATGTCCCTGAAAGGCTTCGCATCACATCTATTAAGAAAATGAAACCTGAACAAAACTCATAAGAAAGACGTTAGGCTACTTCTATCCAACTAATGACTGAAACAACTCCCTCTCTGATTCCTTTGAGGTCCCAAAACAATCTTCAGGAAAAGCCTAGTTACTCCTCATTGCAAAAAAAAAAAAAAAAAAAAAAAAAAAAAAAAAAAAAAAACCACACAATTTCATTTTATATTTGTTGCTGTTGTTTGTTTATTTTCTTGTTGTTTTGGTTTGTAAAGTATATAGACTTTAAAATATTTTGTACCTGCACAAGAACAATCCTGCTTCTGACTACTAGGAATGCAAGTTCAAGGACTGTGAAGAACTCAGACTTAACGCAAATCTGCTTAATTTTAACGATTCATTTTTAACACTTCATATTTGCTTCATTCTAACAATTTTAACTATTCATTTTAACGACATTTCTTTTTATTATTCTGAAATAAGTGAACAGGAGTCTTCCAGTGGAGCAAAAACAATGATGAAAAGGCAAGTCACAAAGTGAAATGCACTTATCTGACCAGAAGATGATTACCACCTAGTGTCTAACCCTGGTATTACATAAGACGCGGTAGAACTGTCAAAAAGACTCGAAGCAAAGTAATGCTAAAGAGGAAACCACTCAGGAATTCGGTAGAGGACTTCATAGCTGCTTTCCCACAGTTAAGCAGAAGTCCAAAGGAATGTCATAAACTGTATGTCAAAACTGAACAACCCTGAAAAATTGAAGAAATGCCAGAGCAGAAGTGTTCTGGTCAGAGTTTGGTTAGCATTCTGCGTGAAAAATAAGTTCTTATAGCTTACATGTCCTCTTCCTATACACTAAGATGCATAGGGGTGCTGTCAGAGAGACGAATTGGTTTCTTGTTCCTTTCTTACTAATATTTAGCAAGCAGAAAATACCAGTCAATAATTACTGAACTTGTTCTTGCTCAGTTTGTGATCACTGATTGTTTCTTGCTGGATGTAAGTAAAAAATGAAGACTTCACAAGAAGTGCTGACTCTCCTAAATGTTACTTGCTGCTTGCCAGCAAACAAAATGAAATTCAGTAGATTTCAGAACTGTCAGTGTTGAAAAAATAATGTGATATAAATGTCTACAAGACAGAGGTTGAGTTCCAGTTGAGATACTGAAACTACCCAAAAAAGTGGTAAGGAAGAAGTGTTTGGCTTTATGTATAGACACTAAGACTGTCAATCAGCTGTACTTATTTTCAAGATGTTTTAAGTCTTTTCTTCTTATTCAAAGCAAAGTTGAACAGACAGTAACTTGGAAATACAATGTATCAGTATGGAAAATATTAAGATAAAAAAACCTTCACACTTCTAAAAAATAATCTAAGCACTTGTCTTGCAGAGGAAGTTTGTTCCAAGCCTACAAACATATTCATAAAATGAGTTCTGATCAAAACTGGGAGTCAACTTTGAAATTATCAGCTTATTTCAGTTTATGATGTCATGTAATATTACTCAAAGGAAATTGTCAATGAACTCCATGGTACACCAGGTACTTAAAAACCCAGTATATAACTGCTGTTTCTGCATCAAACAAAGAAAGAAGAAGTCAAGTTAAGTACATTATGGGATATCCCATATGAATATAAAACACAACAAAGACATGGATTTTATTCACTGGCTGTATTTCTCACAAGATTTTTGCTCAGTCTTTTGCAGTATCTGGATATTCTGTATGTACTACTCTAAAACTCTACTATTCTTGAAAAACAGAATGTTTTAGTTGAAGTTGGTTTATTTTTCAAATAACACTAAATTGTTCTCATGTGTAAAAGTATTTAACTATTTCTGAAGTAAGCCAGACATGTGCTTTCTTAAAGTAATTGATTACTTTTCTACTAAATATTGTTTAACTCACCAAATTCATTAAAATATCAATTGTCTTCCAGGTTCTCATTTAATTAATTTTAAGTGCTTGGTACAACATAACATGCTTCCAAAATACTGCATTTTACATAAATCTGTGCTTTTAAAATTTTCTTTCGAATCTCATTCACGTTATTAAATTTGACTACATATTTTTCTTTAAAAGGCATTGCATTCTGTAATCTCACCGTCTTAATGGAAGTAAGTAAATATAGTAACTTTGCACTTGACAAGAATAAGTCATAAACAAAACATGGTCTCAGGGTTCTTGAAATTGTTTTCAAACTATGAACTGCTTTGCAACACATACACATCTCAACTACCACATGAAGAATAAGAATGAGTGAGAGTAGGTGACAAGAAATACTGGAATTGTCTAGACTTGAAATAAATACATAAATACATTCCCCCCCTCCCCTCTCCTTCTTCTCCCTTCCCCCCCCCCCCCCCCCCCCCCCCCCCCATTTCTTATATTTCCTTGCATCATTCTGACTTCCTTTGTAATGGCATGGAACCACAGCCAGTGCTAGGAACGTTCAAGTGCAAAAAAAGAACCATTCCTATTCTGAGTAAAAATAATCATTATCTCAGTATGCTTTAATTATATATGTAGTTTGCTTAACACAAAAGCAGAGAGATTACAAATGATTATTTTGTAGATGTTAAGAAGAGACTTATTTAAATGACAGTGCTTCACATGATTACAAAAGACAATGGTAATTTGCCAGTAGAAACTAATTTTTGTCTTTTCTTTGTCTAAAATGAAAATTAGTTGTGATCATCTCAAATAGGTTTTTACACCTCGGCTTGAAAACTCTAACTTCAGAAAATATTTCAGATGTTTAGCAGTTTGATTCTGTAAGTGATACAGTTCACTGAATCTTGAATTGCTGCTGCAGTCAGTTTTCATTACACTGTTTTCTTTTAACATTTAATTTCCAACCCACTCCTCTTCAGATGCACACAACAACTTTCTCCTGGACTGAGGAACAGAGTTTATTGATATAAATCTAAAAGGAAAGAAAAAGCTTAAAGATCAGAAAATGCTCTAACTATTTTGGAGATTTTTACAGAGTATTTTGCTAACAGCTAAGAATAGTACGTTTTCCGTTGGTATCAGTTAAGAAAGCAACTTTTCACAAATCTGACTCACACAGATGTTTTATGTATTTGCAAAATCAATAAATGTTTGGTATTACCATAACATGCATTTACAGAATCTAAACACGGTTTTTAAAAAATAAGTGATTATGTTTTGAAAACAGGATCATTTCAGGAAATGTTATAAAGAAATCTGAATGCCTATAATGGAATAATTTCACATGTACTGCAGACAGGCTACTGTCAAGTGCTGATTTACCAGAACAGGAATGAGAAGTACAGCGTACAATTTCAGTTCCTCAAAATCTTAACTTTAAACATGTGTTTTGTGTTCTCCTGGACTCAGCCCTCAGACATCCTCAATATTTACAGGATTTACATCGAAGAAAATCCCTAAGAAATTAAGTTGGAGACTTCTAATAGCACAGCGACTTGTCAGCTACGTTTATGTGTCTCTTAATTTGTACCCAACATTTTAAAGAGCACAAAAAATATCTTATTTTACTTAAGAAATAAAAATGTTCATATATCTAAAAATCCCACTTTATGCCAGCAGGTTTTATTCTACTTAAGATTCTGCAGTCCTTCCAGGGCCCTCATACCTTAACCAAGACAATGAGAAGCAATAATATTTGGGATTCTGGAAAATCCAATGCTCCTGACTGAAGTAAGCACAGTGATAGCACCCAGAATGAATTTGTTGCAAATTAAATTTCAACATGGATAATGAGCTGCTGACATATGCTGAAACTGTACTAGTTCTCTCTTGATCTCAAGGCAGTGTGTGATCTGCCTGGATCTAATGAGAGCATCAATGATTACTGTTACAGAATTCTTTTGAGTTTGTTTTGAAATGAGAACAAATGTAACAAAATATACAACAATTACCTTTAGTAATTTAATGAAAACTGATGTTTTGAATGGCAATCTATAAGAAAGGTTGTGTCACAGCATGGGAAGTGTAAGCTATTTTTTCTAATGTACAGTGAGATACTTAAATATAAAGATTGAATAATAGTTTCCTAAAAGTCCTGGCATAAGCTTAGTAACATCTGTTCAGAAAGCTTTTTATCGGTCAGCTCACACCCAAATGCTTTGTAAAAACCAGAGTGATTAATTCTGGCCAGCTCTAGAGTGGCTCTACCTGGCACTGTGTGCCCCTCTGCAGCCCACTGCTCAAAAGGGCCCCCTGCCTCACTCTGGCTGCACTAGAACACACTCCAAATGCATTTCTAAAGTAGCAAGTTGAGAGTCTATTAACAGCCTTAAAAAAATTTCAAATGGGAATGTGAAATTTCAGAAAACCTCAGATGAGGTTTATCTCCTAGAAGAACAGACTGTAATTGCTGGCTACCATTGTTTCTAATTAGAGGACCACTAAGTGCCTATAATTGCTGCCAGCTGCTCAGCAAAGGTCAAAAAGGCTAAATGAATGTTGGGGATTATTAAGATAGAAGTAAAGAACAAAACAAATATAATTGTTTTGCCACTGTGTAGATCCTAACTGAAAATGTAGCATATATAACAACTGAAAAAGGATGTTCAAGAGTACATACATATATACGAGTCACCAGTTTTGTTTCCCCGGATCCTCCTGTTAGTCTTAATGGTATGCATGATGTTTGCCTTTTTCAGACATCATGAACTTCCCTTGCTCACCATGACCTTTGAAAATTAATAAAACAGTGGGCTCATAAGGTCATTCCTATATCCATTGTAAAATAATTCTAAAATTGTTATGTTCTAGGACACTCCAAAGGGTCAGTGCATACAATTTCCCTCAGGAATGAATGAAGTAAACTTCTTTGAAGTCAGACACATTTATCAGAAAGGAAATATTTACCAAAACAGTATCAAAAGACTCCATGTATAAAAAGACTCCATGTTAAATATGCAGTTGTATCTTTACATATTTAATTAGGGAGTTTGCACAGTGGTAATGTAAACTATACAAAATATAATGTTCCTGCACAAGCTCTGCAATGGTGAAATTCCTTTTCCTTCCTCCATCAGAAAAGATGCAATCTGGGAAAAGTGGAAGTGTCTGTCAGAGCAAGAGAGCGAACAAAGGCTAAAACAGGAAATAATTTTATTTCTTCTTTATGAGTAAAGACAATTACAAAGAAAATATTCTTCATGGATATCTTCAGGGGCTATCTCCATTGCAATATTTTGTCATACGTGCACATGGCTCTATCAGTGCAGCTGAAGCTGAGATGATCCTCATGACAACTTTGGAATCTGTGTAGTTCAGAACAAGATTTTTGTTCTTGATATAATTTTGAACAAGTACATCTGTATTGACTGGAAAATCACAACTCTGAGCTACAGCATTACCTTTTTGGTACAGATGCACAGAAAGTGAAAATATTCATCTTCTCCACTAAAAATTACGTCTTTTTTTTTCCAGCTAGCCCTACTCCCTAACCATTTGCATACGCTACAGCTTTTATTTTTCAGGTTTTTTTTCTCGTTTATTTCATTTTCTTTTCAGACGTATGAATTAAAAAGTAGATACGGTAAGCTGCATTTCCAGTAAAGACCAGTTTTACTGAAATCACTGTAGGTTTATTTGGGAATAAGGATTGGAATCTAACCAGCTGAGTAAAGATTACAGAACAGCATGCTTTAGTTATTATATTTCAAACGTCACTTAAGGATTTTCCTGCAGTTCTATACAAATTAAAAAGTGACATCTGGCTTTGTGAGATGAAGAAAACCTCTGCGCTGCAATCATACTTACAGAAATGAAACAAGCCTGAAAAATCTTAGAGGCATCTGTAAATGACCAGAAACACTTTAAAATCCAGAAACATCTCTGAAGCCCCTTTTATTATTTTTTTTTTAAACATACGACAAACATTATGAACACATAGAAAAACGTAAAAAAAAGTCAATTGTAATACTATTAAGATTTACTAGAGGACTGTTAGAAAAAATTACACAGGAAGTTACTTCAGAACTGCCTAAATTTCTACTGAAAACAAATACAAATAATCTTTGTGTGTGTGTGTGTGTGTGTGTGTGTGTGATGAATAATGCAAAATGTCTAGTGGCACAAAGATACACAGCTTTCATCTTCTGAGACAAACAATTTATTCCAACTAGTTGCTCTAGGGTAGTTCTGGCACTGTCCTTATATGCAGTTCAGGGCATCAAAATTAGAAGCCTGAGTTTCTTGGAGTCAATACAGAGAGGTTGGCACCTCAATAGTGGCAATTGAAAGTGAAAAATTCAATACCTAAGTGCAATTCTTTGTGCCACACAACAGTAGCCAAAATAGAAAAAATCATGGATTCTCAACCATTTGAACAATTTGTCAAGAGTTGTATGTGACTACTGTTAATATTATTTTAAAATCATTAGATGATTTTTCTAAACAAAGAAGCGAACAAACAAAAGAGCAAGAGCTCTAATTATCTGTAGCTATTGGGATGTTTTATGATCTTTTTCATGCAGAATGCCAGAACAAATGACCAAAAAGCATTCTCTTGGCTTTAAAATCAATGCTTCCATAGCATATTCAATAGGAAATAAAAGAAAATCAAACAGTAAACTATAGGTTTTTCAATCACCCTATAACTGATCTGTGTAATTTCTACTTTAAGGGCAATTAGGCTCTCTCAGGGGGAATAGTAAGATTTCTCTTTTCAGCTACCTGTAATTGCTGGTGGTAGACTATAAAGGAGAAATAACAGGATATAAAAATGGCATGAATTTATGGCATCTTGTTCATCATGACTACAGGATATCTACATGTACCTTACTAGAAAAATCGGAGAAAGAACTAGGAGCAACCTGAATCAGGGAAGAGGTGATACTAACAGTAAGTGCTCTGCCCTAGCACTGTGCTAGTTAAAGAGAAAAGCACTGCCAACTGTGAGGTTGGGACAGGGATCTCGTCATTACTATATACATCCTGCCATGGTGTAAAGGAGGAGTAGAGCCAAGAATGGTGGAAGAAATTGAGAGCCAGAATGGGGTAATGTGAGGTCAGACAAGGCCAGCTGCCAGCTGTGCAGAGATGTGAAAATACAGCTACCATGAAAGAACTGATACCTAACTTCATGTTATTTAGCAGAATATTTCAGTGCTGCTTAGACCTGCTTTCCTACAATAGCATGGTATGGATATATAATTCTCAACATCAACCAATGAAGCAAGGTCTGTCTATACTACACAGATAGGTAAAAAGGAAAGAGGAAAGGAGAAAGAAGGAAATCTTGAAATCTTGTACAGAAAAAAAAAAGCAACTCCAAGAAAAATATCTGTGCACTCAGCCACTCTGGATAAGCAACCACATCAACTCTATTTAGACAAATTAATTAAAATAGGTTTAAAACCAAAACTCTTTCCTGGCTGAAGTTCACAACAGTTTTTCACTAGCTGAATTTGGAAATATACAATTTTTGTAATTTCTTATAAACACAACTTGTTTAAAAACAAAAACAGCTCACACCACTCACCTAAAGTAGGACCGAGAAATGAGAACAGCCCCAACTGAATAATTGGAATGAAACTTTAATTGGAGTTTCAAGATCCCATGCACTGAAAAGAATTATCGTCTTGAAAACTGGCAAAGCATTCATAGATTCACTACAGTCTCCCAGTTTTGTTTTCTTTTTTTTTTTTTTTTTTTACAAGTTCTACAAAACTGAATGGCCACAAGAGAAAATTTTAAAATAAGCTGTTTTGAGATTTCAGACACACAGAGGAAAAGTTACTTCAAGAGACAACAGAATATACATCAGACTTCTGTCATTCAGATAATAGAGAGAAAATGTGCACGCTTGATCCAGAGGGAAAACTACAAACCAAATTCTAAAAGGCCATTTTTTCCTTGAAAAGAGCTGTGTTTTCCTTATTTTCTTGGAGAATTTTCTTATCTATTTTCAAATCAGGCTGTACATTCCATGTTCTACCTTTTCTACTACACAACTTAAAATTACAATTGTTGTTAGCAGAATTGTTTTTCTTTTCATGGAAATAAAATTTTCACTGTGTGTTCTTGTTTTATTTTGTTTTTAAACAGCAGCATATGATCTTTGTGTTCCTTAGTGTTTAAACTAGTAATTATATCCCTAGAACTGCAACAGCCCACTGAAGCTGTATACAGAGAGTGTACTTCTCAGTCCTCAAACTAGCATTTCCAGAGAAAGCATCCAATTCCATTATGTGATCTCATTGTTACTATCAACTATTTTAAAAGCCTATGCGAACGCATATTTCTCCTGTAAACTGGAGCTGCTTTATTTTCTACCTTGTCATGGTAGATTTCAGGGAACCTACTGTAGGTTACATACAGTAACCTTACTGCATGTTGAAGATAAATAGACCATATATACAAAAGTATAATGTCTAAATTTAAAAATATTTAATCTAAAATTTTATCAATTGCAATACTTGCATAATTGCATTGTATTATCCAGAAAGGAAGAAAAAAAAAAAAAAAAAAAAAAAAAGACACCAAATAGCAACATCACAACAAAATAAAAACAAAACAATCCAAAAAGTCATACATAAGCAATGTAAACATCATAGATCAAGACGTTATTCTCTGTCTTTCCAGATAAGTGATTAACTTGCTAAGCCTTTACTGTTAGGTGTTAAAAAATTCAAATGCCCATTCAAATACCTTCAAATATATTAATGGCTCATTTTTTAAAATAAAGTTCCAAGAATATTTATAAAGACATAAAATAATCAACTTCTAATGGTTTTATCTTACAGTTAAATGAGTTAAAGTTTATTTGTTTGGAAAGTAATTTGCTAATAAATGAATTTCCTCTTGGACACTAGAAACTTTTTGTGACTTAGAAAGTAAAAGACAGACAGTCATTCAGCTACTTTGCTAAAGACGACTTCTGTCATTTCCATGTCCCCATAGTTCCTGTCCCATACACAGATATGGAGCTGACAGATAGGGCATATGACATACTTTGGACTGTTAGCAGGAATCCAGATGTGATACCTTAAAGGTAACAGGAATAGAACTGAACACTACTTCTGTGTACCTGAATTGCTCTGAAATGTCTATCACTTTTGCACGTCCCAAAATTGCTGCAGTATTACATTCTCCACACTTCTGTATTTCTGAAGTACTTTATTTTCCAATCAATATATTGGGATTACTGGCACCCCTGGATTCTTTTTGTCAGGCTTCAACAAAGGTGCTGAAAGTGCTCAGAAACTTACAGAAAACTGTTTGCAAGGTGGTACATACAAGTCCTACTCTTTTTGCATTTAAAACTGTTTGATCTACCCTTTCTCCTCCTCCATACACAGGATATACAAAATCCAGTCTTCCCCTCTTTGCTCACACACAGTCCGGCCATTAAATTTACCATCTCATACCCAGAACTGTTGAAGTCCAGCAATCAGGAATCTTTTCACAGCTCTGTAAGGCTTGAGGGGCACTTTTCTTAGGTCTGCCAGGCACACACAGATTCTCTTCACTGCTGTTTCCCACCGTGTTTCGCTGCCCAAGTGAGTTACAGCACTTTCCCACTTGACACCTCTCACAGAGCATTTACTCAGAGCATCTCATGCTTGCAAAATAAGAATATTTGCAATAAGCCTGTACCTCTCCTAACCCACCACAGCTTACTCACAGGGTCTGAGTGTCCTCTGGAAGGCTGGGAATGAAGTGGATGCCCCTGCAAGTAATTTTGTAGTCATCCCAGTCGGAGCACTCGCAGAAGGCTGACGGGCACCTTTCCGTGCCCTGGCTGCACAGCACCAGCACCAACTGGAAGGCGACAGGCAGCCACAGCATCTTTCACCACCCTTTCCCACTCTGCCCCTCGCTTCCAGAGGAGATAAGAGGGCACAGCCCACCGAGAGCTGCAGCTCGGGAGAGGCGGCACCTCTGCTGGACAACCCGCCCCTTCCCGCAGCGGGACCAGCGGACGGCTCTCAGAACCGTGCTCGCCCGCTGCACGGAGAGAGCTCCGTCTACCCCGCCCGGCCCCCGATGCCCACCCCGTCCCTCCCCGCGGGGCAGCCGCTCCCCGGCCCCCTCCCGCCGCTCTCCGTTGCAGCAGAGCCTCCCGCAGCCGCGGGGATCCGGGGCCACCTGCCGACGGCGGCCGCTGCTGCCCTGTGCGGCAATGCCCGGCACCGGACGGCCTCGCCGCTTCGCCTTCGCGGTCGGCTGCGGGACGATGTCGTCGAGCTGTCTTCTAACGCGGCGGAGTGACTTGTGGACGCCGCACTCGTTTTCCAGCACCTCTGCCGCACAGAGGGGCTGTTCTGAGCAATACCCAGTCGCTTGGAACAGCAGCTCGAGCTTGAATGGGTGATTTTAGGGACGTGGTTAGTGGGCGTAGTGCTGATGGGTTGACGGTTGGACTTAAACGATTGGGTCTTAGAAGTCTACCTTAGTAATTAAATGATTATATGATCTTTAAGGGCCCCTTCCAAGCTTAACCATTTAACAATTCAATGCTTTTCACCAAATAAAAATTCCCTATCTGTAAATATGTAAATAAATACGGTAAAGTAGATAAAAACAGCATTAAAAATTTGAAAAAAGAGATTTTGAAAGCTACATGATAAAAGAGAGCAAAATGGAAAGAGAAACATTTTTTTTTTCAGATTCCGGAAAAGATAAAGTCCTTTCACGTAAGATGAGAAAGAAAATACCCAACCTTGAGATAAACAAGCTGGAACCTCTGTTGTTTCAAGTGGTCACTGGTAGGGACACTGATTTACAAAGTGCACAGACATCACAGCAGTCAGACCTGCATCTGACAGACATAATGAAAGCTGAAAAGTCCTGGTTAATACCAAATTAATTCGAGCTTTCTTCATACACACGTGATGCTTCCTAAAAACAAATATTTTTAAAAATATAAATATATAACTGTTGAATTCAATGAGGCAGCTCAAATAAAATTCATTAATTCTTTGCCTCAATACTTGTTACTCTTTTTTTTGAGTCTAAATGCCAGTCATTTTTCCTTCATGCACATATTGTGCACAAAACAAGAAAAATGCCAACCAAATATCAAAAAAAGTGTTTGTAACTGTCTAGGAAGGAGGAAATCGAGAGAAGTAACCTGCTCACAGTAAGAAATTAGACATGGTCATAATTTTTAGAAATGCAATATAGATACAATGAAACAAGAATAAACAAGAAAATGAAACAAGAATAAAATTTTAGTGAAGTGAAGCTAGGCTCAGCTTGAGTCCTTTATCCAAAGACAGTAATCAGCCACTAGTCAACTTCTTCTAACATACCATGTGTTGTAATATTCAGCATGCTTCAGCTGCCTTCAGGATTTTTCTAGAATATCAAGCTTCTCTGCTGATTTTCTTGTTCTTACTGTTAGAATAGCCGGCTTGTGCCAGGGATACTGCATTCTGTATTAGCAACAGGACATGAAAATCTCAGTTCCTTAGTTCCTTCTGACTTGGGGAAATAAATGATTGACATAGGCTGACACAGAGGAAAACAAAATAATCTAGCAAAATGAATAGATCACTAGAGAGATCTCTGTCTTCTCTTGATCAATGCTTTTAGCTGCCATGAGTCTATACTACACTTAATTTCTAGGCAGTGACTAAGAGCCATAGTTGAAAGCCATCTTTTTTTACGCAGAAAATATTGCCTGACACTGTCCAGCAGCAGCTTGTCAACTTCGAGCTGTAGCATTAAATTCCACTTCCAGCTTAATCTCTGTCCTCTTTTAACCTTCTTGATGATCCAATGCAACTAAGGGTACTACGGAAGAGTCCACATTTTTCACAGCAAACAAGAACCCACGAGATGAAGAGAGTGGGGACCTGTACTCCCTCTTTAAAGGTAGCACTGATGGAGTGATATTTTGTAACCTATTGTGAGTGCTCTCTTGAAAACTCTCCCTCCCTCTCATTCTGTGTCCAGTGTTACTTTTTATGTACTACTTTTTGTGGACTAAGCAAAAGAATATTAGTTTTTTTGGTGGATAATAAGCAGTCCCTTGACTCGAGTCATTTCAGTAGGTTTGCGTAAACCCGATCATACTTATTCATTTTGTGTACAAAAGATATCTTTATGTTACCTACCTTTACTAATAAGCTACCTCCTATTAGCCATCTGTAGTAATTCTGCTGCAGGCTCTTAAACTAGAGGATGACTACATCGTTTCGTTCCTCAGTCACTGAGGCAAAGTTAAGTTTTATTCAGTGGGGAGAAAAGTAAGAGCACAAGAACTGGCAACAGAAGCCTTGGTATGTCAGCTGCTCCATGGCAACCACAGTAGTCCAGGAAGTGTTAATGGAAGGAATAAATATCTTCCCAGCTATTAATAATAGGTAAAAAATATCAACAATGAATGGCTTTAGGCCAAAGAAATGTCAAGGATGAGGTGGTGAGAAGCCAGCATGGATGGACAAGAATCTCATGGATAAACTGAAAGGAAAGAAAGTCCATGAAATGTGGAAAAGGGGACCTGCCCACCTGGGAAGAATAAAGGAGTGTTTTCAGGCCCCACAGGGATACAGCAAGGGAGGGTAAGGCCCTCTTAGAATTAAACCTTGTAAAGGAGGTAAAGGATAGCAAGAAAGGTTTTTTTAGGCATGTCAACAGTAAAAGGAAGACTAGGGAAAATGTGGGTCCCCTACTAAATGAAGTGGGTGCCTTGGTAACAGGGGACACTGAGAAGGCTGAAGTTTTGAATCTCTTCTTTGCTTCAGTCTTTATTGCTCAGACTAACCCTCAGGAATCCCAGACCCTGGAGATAAGAGAGAGAGTCTGGGTAGAGGAAGACTTTCCATTGGTTGAGGTGTATCTAGACAGAGAGCATCTAGCCAAAATCAATGCACGTATATCCATGGGCCCCAATGGGATGCACCAACATCTGCTGAGAGAAATGGCTGAATTGTTTTCTAACATCTTTGAAAAATCCTGGCAAATGGGAGAGGTACCTGAAGACTAGAGGATAGCCAATATCACTCCAGTCTTCAAAAACAGGAAGGTGAATATGGGAAACTACAGGCCAGTCAGCCTCAACTCCATCTCTAGAAAGGTGATGGAACAATTTGTTCTGGATGTCATCTCCAAGCAATGGGAAGAGAAGAAGGTTATCAGGAGTAGTCAACATGGATTCATCAAGGGGAAATCATGCTTGACCGACCTGCTAGCCTTCTGCGTTGTCATCACCAGCTGGGTAGATATGGGGAGAACAGGGAATATTATGTACCTTGATTTCAACAAGGTGTTCGATACTGTCTCCCAGAACATCCTTGTTACAAAACTTAGAATATGTGGGATAGATAAGGGAATGGTGGATTGAGAACTGGCTGACTGGCAGAGCTCAGAGGGTTGTCATCAGTTGTGCAGAGTCTGGGTGGAGGCCTGTAACTAGTGGTGCTCCCCAGGGTTTCTTTCTGGGTCCAATCTTTTTCAATGTCTTCATCAGTGACCTGGATGAAGGGATAGAGTCCACCCTCAGTAAGCCTACAGATGACACAAAGCTGGGAGAAGTAGCTGGCACTGCTGAGGGCTGTGCTACCATGGACAGACTGGAGAGTCGTGCACAAAGGAACCTGATGAGGTTTAACAAGGGCAAGTGTAGAGTCTTGCACACGAGGAGGAATAACTACATATACAGGTTAAGGGGTGGCTTCTTGGAGATGAGCTCTGAGGAGAAGAACTTGGGGCTCCTGGTGGAAAACAGGTTGGCCATAAGCCAGTAGTGTGCTCTTGTGGTCAAGAAGGCCAGTGGTATCCTGGGATGAATTAAAAAGAGTGTGGCCAATTGGCTGAGGATGGTGATCTTCCCCTTCTACTGTGCCCTGGTGAGGCCAAATTTTGAATACTGTGTCCAGTTCTGGGCTCTCTAGTTCAAAAAAGACAGGGATCTCCTAGCAGGAGTGCAGCGGAGGGCCACAGAAATGATGAAGATTCTGCATCTCCAGCATGAGGAAAGACCCCATAACCTGGGTCTGTTCAGCCTCAGGAAAAGAAGACTGAGATGGGATCTGATCAATGTTTATATATATATAAAGGGAGGTGGGACAAAAATGGATGAGGCTAGGCTCTTCTTGGTGGTGTGTAGTGATAGGACAAGGAGTTATGGCTTAAAACTTGAACGTCCATACTAACATGCAGAAGAATTCGACAGTAAGGTATCGGAGCACTGGAACGGGTTGTGGAGAGAAAGGCTGTGTAGTCCTTTTCTATGGATATGTTCAAGACTCTTATGGATGCCTACCTGTGCAAGCTATTGCAGGATACCCACTTTAGCAGAGGGCTTGGACTCAATGATTTCTTCAGGTCCCTTTCAATGCCTACAATCCTGTGATTTTGTGATTCTGTGAAGGCTGGTACTGAAGTTGTAGATGTTATAAGTAGATTTCAAAAGGAGTAAGAACTGTTCGATTCATGGTTTCTGGATTTGAATCTCAATGTCAGAAGAATTTAATTCCTCTAATTCAAAGCCTGATAGCCTTGGAGAAAATACAACAAAAGTTGTGACGTCAGCCTCAGGAGAACTCCAAGTCTGGGTGCATTTCTTCCAGGGCTTTGAGACTTGGGCTTACATGTTCAGAACTCTAAGGATTTTCAGAGAAAAAGGCTGTTGCTAACAATGGGGTGATTTCACAGGCACTAGCTTAGCCCTCAGAAAAGTTCTGCTCTAACTGAAATGACATTGTAGTCTCTCACATAAGTAGAAATATATAAGGAGCCTGTCAGCTAGAGGTCAGCAATCAGTGTCAATCAGGCCAATTTCTCTACCCCATTACTGTACCCCTATTTCATTACTTGGCCAGCTATCCAGCTGATGTCCCAGCCTGGTCCAGCCAGTCCTTGTGCCCAGGCAGGTGCCCAATGCTTAGGGCTGCCCCTGTGCCCCAGCTGCCCTGCTCCTGGCTGGAGCGTTGAGATGGTTCCTGTTATTGTCTTGCTCTGCTGCCCTGATACCCAGCACAGAGGGATACATCCTGCTAGCCATGCTCTGTCTTCCCCTAGACACCTTCTGGTCTCTCTGGACAATGTTTTCTAACAAGCTGGTGGATGGTGAAACCAAAAGTATGTAAACCAAATGTATGTAAATTCTAGATCATATTATCATGCTTTTAAAATGACTTTGATAGCTTAACAGGAAGAGGAAAATGCAAGTCACTACATGCAAGAAGACACCTTCTGGATGTCAGGAAAAAATAGAATATTACACAGTTATTCCACTTTGCATTTATTGAGTTGTCTGGAGTACTGTATCTGGTTTGGGCATTAATTGCCAAGACAGAAACAGAAAAACTGAGGATTATTCTGTGGATAGTGAAGAAAATAGAAGGTTTTAGAAGCATGATTATTAAAGGAATGGTGGAAAAGTACTGTTTAGCTTAGGGAAGACTGCAAGTATTTTAGAGCGTAGAAAGGAATCAGTAGTTCTGACCACACCAGTCCTGAAAAGTGATGGTATTTAGCACTTCAAATTGAATGGCAGCTTGTCATCCCATGTAAAATATAAACAAATATTCCTTTCTTTTATACTAAAATAATGTATTATAACTATCACCCAGATTTTACATACATACATGTTCAATGATATATATATATAATATGCATATACATAGATATAGATACAGTTGAATATCTTTCCAAGAACAATAGAGCATTGCTCCAATCCTAATAAATCAACAAAACAGAAAAATCTCTTGAAAAACTACTGTATATTGCAATTTCTTTTTTTCCTGGTGCTTTTTCAGCTCTCCCTTTCTCAGTTCCTAGTATTTTAACCATGACAAGCAGTGACAAACTACATTTTTCCACTGTTACAGATGCTCCCTCTAGTGACAGGAATGGTGGTTCATCCTGTGTGTATCTCAATACATCAAGACTAATAATTCCGTTGTTTTGGCAGTGAGTTTATTTAGAAACAACATTACTCTTTGCTGCCGATCTGATATGATATCTTGGGCATCTTTGCACTCATTATATGGCTTATATGCAAATCAGAAAAACCACAACAGAAGCAATTAGTAATTGCTATCCTACATAAACTCCCAAAGGGATTACAAGATATCAACAATTAAATCTTGTAATATATGTATGAGGAAGTGCTTAAAAAAGGGAGATTATTAAATAAAGACTGGAATAAATACTTTTCTTCTTATTCATCCATGCATTCCAGACACATGCAAGGTGTGCCAGCTACTACATATTTCTAATTTTAGTAACTAAAATAATTCTTATTTGGTTAGTAAAAAAGAAATTGTATTGAAGATGCTGCTTTGGCACAGCACCACTTACTAGATCAAGAGTCAAATAGCTACATGAAAGTGCGGTTCTAGGTTCTTGAAGATTCAAGTCTGTGTAACCGATTTATCTCCAACTTCAAGAACAAGTAGTCATGAAACTTTATGTTTGTGGGATTTAAGAAAATCTTGTGCTTCTCCTGTTCCTTTATTTCATGGGGAAAAAAATACGAAAAAAAATAAAGCTCTCAGTTGGTTGAAGACTAACTGGGAGGTACTGCTGGGTAAAGCTTGAGGTCTGTCAGTTTTAAATACACTCAGGTAGAATACTGATATTGAGCTGCTTCTCACACTTGAGCAATTAGGAGGCAAGAACTATGAAAGCGGTGTCTTCGCATTCAGAAAGGAGTGCAAAATCACAGAACTCAGGTTTGAAGGGATGTCTGGACATCACCTGGTCCTACCCACCTGCTCAAGCAGAGAACAAGAGCACTAAAAAGCCAGCACGAACCTTATGGAGAAATAGACCACACTGTCCTCTCTAAAAGCAATCATTATAAGGTAACTCTTGCAACAGAAATCCTGAGATACATATGATTTCATATAACAACATAAAATGTTTTGTGCTTGAAAAGTTAAACAGCTTCTTAAGCTTCGTATGCACATTTAAATAATTTTTTTTTCTTACATATAATTTCTTACATATCATCCTCCCAAGCTGAAAAGATCTTCTGTATCAATTCTATGCAGTTGCATTTAATGTCCATGTTATTTCATTTCTCTCTTCGAGGCTTTGCAGCACAGCAGTCTGTAACATTTTGTTCCTTTTTACTGCACACAGATAGCAGATGCAGCATCTGTAACAGTGAGGTGCCTGGCTCAAAAACACAAGTCTGGAAAAGTTGAGAGAGAAGGAAGGAGGTGCCTTCCTTGTCAGACACACAGCCTGCTGGTAGCTCACACACTCATTTTTTCAGTGGATCAGCCAGGCTTCCAGCCTCCTCCTGTGTATAAAGTATGGAGCATGCATCTGTTTCAGCAGAACCACAGCTTCTGTTTGTTCTCTTTCTGTTTATTTACATTATGTTTAGAAAATGTAAATGTTTGTAAACGTTAATGCGTATTTTGTAAAACTGTACTTTTTAAACACATTTATAAACACCGCCGTACATCACGGACTGCGCTCCACCGTAGCGGCTGCCGCGGTGAGTGGGAAGTGACCCCAGATCCACCCCCCGCATCCGCAAGAGTCAACGGCTCCCGGAGGGGCGGGGCCTGGCCTCCAGTTATTCCTCCTGCGGGTGTCCGCCGCTCGCCTGGTCCGGCTGCCTCGCAAGGCTTCTTGGGAGTTGAAGTTCTCCGTTCTCCCTTCCCCAAGGCCGAACCGCAACTCGAGGACTACGTTTCCCATAGTAGCCTCGCGGGCTGCTTGAGTTCCCGGAAGGCGGCTCTGCCCTCCGGTATCAAGGCGGCTAGTTCAAGTTGCCATAGCGGCGAGGTGAGGAGGCTGGGAAGTGTGTGTGGGGAAGGGGCCGGCAGCTCCCCGAGGAGGTGGGGCTCAGGCAGCGGCGCGGTGAGGGCTGGGGGCTAGTGGCGCGTGAGGAGGCGCTGCCCTGCGCGGCTCGGTGACGGCGGCGGGTGGCTCCTGAGGGGCCAATGCGGGGCCTCGGGAGCAGGCGGGCGGCCCGCGGGATTGCAGCGGCGGCGGTGCGTGAGGTGCGGGGTGAGGAGCTGAGGCGGCCGGGGTTCCTCAGGGGTTGGATCGGGTGTCTGTAAAGCTCGGTTACGTGTGTGTGTTTGGTGCGAACGGTATGAAAGAATCGTTTGCTGTGCCGCGGTGTTGAAGAGCTCGGGGGATACGGTGTCACGTGTTGATGTAGTTCTGGTGCCTGGATGCACGGTGCTGGAGTGTCTCCTTGTGGCATCGGGTGCCTGAAATTTTTAGGTACAAACAGAAGCACTACGGGTCTGGAACCGTTCTCAGTCCTTATGTGGTTCACCCTTAGGCTTCACTCACGGCTTTACGCTCAGTTACCTAGTGATGGATTAGCGTATGTGTGGATAAACAAATAGGAGCGCTTGGGAAGCCGTCAGGCTGTGTGTACCTAACTCATCTGCTTGAAGCTGCGCGTCGTGCTGCTGTGCCCTGCGGGTCTCTGCAGGAACGTCCCCGCGGAATGGGCGCACTGTGTGTTAGCAGGGACGGCACCTGGGAGAGCTGGTGTGTTTCTTACTGCAAGAAACGTTACGGCCTGTCTAGGTAAACTGACTGTACTTTAGAAGATCAAAATAAAATGCAAAACTGATCACAAATGTTTCTTACTGTTAAGTAGGTTGTATGGTTGTGAGCTGCAATCAGAGAAGGTTTTTGAAAGAAGTGATGATACTCTTTTCTGGTTTAAATTAATACAGCAAATGTCTACACGGAATATTTGTACAGATCTCTACTCTGTATGATTTTGGTGGTTTTTTTTTTTTTTTTTTTTTTTTTTTTTTTTTTTTTTTAAAACCTAAAATAAAACTTCTGTAATTCCTTTAAAAATGAGGATGTTGGTTTATATGAAACAATCCTCCTGCAGCTTAAAAGTGCCTGCAGTTTATCTATGGTTACTTATACTAAGGAGGAGTGCTACATAACTGTAAATGGGAACTTTTCTTGAAGTCTGTGTAGTGTTTCCTTTTAGGTTTCTGTCACTTCCCTTTCTTCAGTACTTTAGTCACTTAGTATCCTAACTAGCTAATTCTGGTCAGCTGAAAACAGCACCATCGGTTGTATTACTGTAAATCTTCATTTCCCTTTTGTTTTCTTCAGTGGTGTAACTGTTCTGATTTTGGCTCTTAGGATTGAGGCACTTCTCAGAATTATAGTTTCAGCACATCAGTCAGTTATTCCTTTTCATTGTATTTTATCAACACCTTTCTTCTGCCACAAGTTCCCATATTCATCTAACTAGAGGTACGTGTAGAACGGTGTGCAGAGACCCAGTTCCTTTGAATTTGGGAAAACTTAAAGATTTTGTTCCTGTCAGCTGAGATTTAATAACCAACCTTTCACTAATGTGAAACTGATAATGTTGTAAAATATGTTATTTTGGGATTGTTTGGTTTAGAAAGAAATGTGACATCATGGAGGTCAGAATTAAGCCTAATCTTTCTCTTGGAGCTGTTGAGCTCGCAGACAAGCTGTATGACTTGCATGAAATAAGGTTAGTTTTCTTGAACTCTGAATATACTTCTTGTGCAATATTCTACATACAGAGCAAGTGTAACATGCTTTTCTGCATATTTAAGGAGCAAAATAATTTGTTTCCTGTGAACTGCACTTCTGAAGAATCTAATTTTGTTGAAACAACATTTAGTATGACTTTGTAGTTGAGATAAAATGTTGCAGGTACTGATCATCAGCCGTTTGCTATGATTATTAAAAATGAATGTGCTTCAAATGTAAGAATGATAGGTGAAAATATAGTGGTACAAAGGCCTTTGGACAAATAAAGAGTAAATTCCCTTGGATTAATGACTCAGGGCTGGGTTTCTGATCTCTCATAGGGCTGGTCTTGTGCTTTATTCTTAGTATGGCCATTAATAGCATCTCTCTATTGCTTGGGGTTTTAAAAATCTTTTCACCAAGTGATTGAAGCTGAAAATGTTTGTTGATTTGAGGAAAATGGTTGTTGAATCCACTGTTTACTGCCTTTTGAGTGATTGTGTGTAGTGGGCAAAAACAAAAACAAAAAAGCCCAGAGAGTGCAATTAGAGAGGAATTAAAAATTGCAAATTGCTCCAAAACAAGGGATAAGACTTTTTTTTTTTTTTTTTTTTTTTTTTTTTTTTTTTTTAAGAGAGAAAAGTTTCTTTTTATGCTTATCAGTGATGGAGGTAGTTTGTGTGCTAGAATACAGATTGTGCTGATGTCTGTGTGAGTTTCCAGTAAAGATTGATGGGGAAAATACTGCTTAATATAGTGATTAGCAAGACCTTATGGTAAAAATTAAAATTATTCCACATTGTTATTACTATCTATGCTTTATTTCTTTTCTTATTCTCTCTTTTAAAATATCCAGTATTCCCTTTTTTTCCCAGTACTCAGTGTTCATGCTTGCTTAGCCTCATTTAGACTTCATTTCATCTGACTAGAGTGAGACATACTGGAATAGTGATTGCTGATACTGGCAGCCGGAGTGTGCTTTAGTGAGATAAGGGGAGCGAAGATGAGATAAATTGCTCACTTCAGAAAACAACTGTGGGGAATATTGGTGTACTTAAGCAGGAACTGATTATATTGATTTATTCTCCTTTCATATTTGAAAAGTTTCTATCCAAGTCTAGCAGACACAAATTTATATCTTTTTAATAAGACTCTGGAAAAACATCAATTGGCATGTATATAATATACAGTGTAAGAATTAAATCTCATCCATGGTTTCTTTGGGAAACTTCTGTTTTAGTGGCTAGAAGAATAATATCTTTACTTTTCTTGTATCTGCTACAGGACCAAAAGGAATTAAAAAATTTGTCACTTTTTTCCTTTTCCCCCAAAATACTTAGATTCAGACTGTTTCTCCACAAAGATAGTTAGCATAAATCTCAATGGTAGTAACTCCATAAACTCTAGGCAGACTGCTGCATTGTGTGATAATTTGAGGGAAAAAAAGCTCTATCTTAACCTAGTTTTACAGGGTTTCAATTTTAATGTTACTACTTGATTTTACTACAGCTGTCATTACTGATCCCAGCTTCTAACAATTTCTTCCAATTTTCTCTCCATTACTCTGCCTTTCTTAATCCCCATTCTTTCCTCACAAGCCTTATATTTTCTACCTCAAATTATTTTTGAGTTTGATTCAAGCAGATTTCTTTAACCTCAATACAGCAATAGGGTTATGTTGAATGCAGGGTGGGTAAAAGTAGTAGTATTTCACTGTTTTTGAAAGTAGCTTTTTTTCCCCCCATCTTTTACTCCCATCTTTTTCTTTCTAGAACACTACATTGTCAGTGCATATTGAACTTTTATTAATGTCTGCCAAATATTTTTTATTTTTCTCTTATTCTTCTGGCAGCGTCTATAAGCTTCTGCAAATGCAATAAACATTCCATTCTATTATCAGGTCATTTAAAGAAAATATGTAGTAGATTTACTGTAGGTTCTCACTTTATTTCTCTATGTGACACAACTTCTCTTTGAGTTCTGATGTTCAACTTATGTTTTTTTCTAAAGCTTAATTTGGTTCATGTTTCTTTGGCTTAATTTTGTATATGTATTGAGTGTTTAATGCTTTGTTTGTTCAAAAGTAACCTCTACTGCCTTTTTCTTCTTTAATGAACTCCAGTTACCCATTATTGGCTAAATTGATTTGATATCAACTCACACATTGCTTTTCTAGTAGAATAGTTTTTCTCAAAAAAAGAAACTTAAAATAGCCTATTTTATTTTTTTTCCACATATTAAAATTAAGCCGATTAGTGTGTCATTTTTGGCCCTGATTTTCTTTCCTTCCTATTCTTTTAAAGACTCTGCATTTGCCTTCTATCATAATGTCTCGAATTCTTCTTGAGTCATTAAAGACACGCTTCTTAATCTTACTTCACACAATCAGTGGTATTAGTTGAGCAAAGTCAACCTAAATATAGCTTAGAAATGAGAGTGAGGCAAAGGGAGAATGATTCTGATAAGGTAGTTTGGATGGAAAAGATTGCAGTGCCTAGTTGTCTGGTCATATGAGGGCTTCATCAGTTGTTTTGCTCTCCTGATGTATATTTTACAGAGATGATTTGTTTTCAGCTGTGATCTTTGCTTGTGTACTGAACACCTACTAGTGTAGAGAATAGGTCTGTTGGTTTAATTCTGTCCAAAAGAGGTCTCCTTGCATGTTGGCCTCTACTTCATGATGTGAACAAGCATAATAACTGAGGAACAGCTGATAAATGCGCTTCTAAGATACATCCTGCTAATGTAGTGGTTTGAATAGTCTATGAAGTTGCTTTGGAAATGTTGTATGGCTTGGATTTGTTCAGTTACAATAACGATTTAATGTTCATTTTTCTGATCTTTCAACCTAGGTTTCAAGATACTGATGGCAGATTCATCCAGTGATTCAGACAACTTTTTTAGGGCTCAAATAGGAAGATGGCCACCTTTGAGGAAGGCATCTCACAACAGAGCTTGGAACTATGGTGCTGAAGAAGTTACAGAGAAGATTCATACATTAGCAAGCACTTTACAGGTTGCTTACGAGATACTGTTTTAAAGTATATAAACAAATATAAAGTTTGTAAAGTCAAATTTTCACTTCTGAAGTTGTGCAGTGTATTGTAGTGATAGGAGACACTGCTTTCTGTGTAAGCCAAAATATTTTATGTAACTGATTGTATTGCCTCAGGGGTGAAATTAGGTGGCTTGATGCTATATGGAGTAACAACTGTATGAAAGCGTAGTAGAATATTGTTAGAAACAACAATGTGTTTAGTAAAACTATTAATAAAGTTAATGAACTGAATAATGCCAAAAATCTTTTCACATCATTACAAGTTATGTTGAATTTTATAGTGGAAACTTCCAGCCTCATCTTTTACAGTACACCTGTACAGTACACCTTTTCAAGTTCTAAATAAAAAAAATAGGTAGGCAGTCCAATCTATTTCTCACAATAGAGGAATAGTAACTCCAATAATTCGTAGATGTGGAACAGCACAGTGAGAAGCACTACTTGTAAACTTAGAATGGATCTGTACCTGAGCAAGGAAAAGTTTTCGTCTGATTCCTGCTTCTTCAGTGGAGGCAAGAGAGCAGGTGTATGAATCTATTTTGCATGTAGGAGGAGATGTTTAACTGTCTTGATGTCATTTATCACTTGAAGCTATTCATATTCATCAGTATGGAAGAAATAACCTTGTGGTGAGAATCCCTGTTCTAAGCTAACAGTTCTAAGAACTTGGAAGAAGCAGACTTGTGCATTATTGCTTGTGCTTAATTATTGTTTGACCTACAATAAATAAATATTTATATACACATATAAGTATTTAATATGTGAGGAGAGAAAATCTGTATTGAATTTCAATACTGAGTTTAAACTTCAGAACTTCTTGGCTGAAAAGTGATCATCAAGGTAGAAGGTTTAGTTAATAAGAATATGACTGTTTTTTTTTAAACACTGTCTTTGGAGGTTTTTGTTCCAATCTAACCTCTTTCTGGCTGCTCTTCTGAGAATCTGATTTTAAGCTAATGGTTTCTCGCAAACCTACCACCCTATCCTCCCATTTTTCACTTGGTTACAGGATTTGTTGTGTAGAAAAATTGTGCTGAAGTGAAGGGTAGGACAGCAGCAGTCCAGCTGAAGACATCTTAAGCTGCCATGAAACTGTTATATAAACTAAATGATGGGATTTTGGTCAAGTCACCCCACAGTAAAGAATGCAGTATGTATGTCTTGACGCAGTCATCTTCAAGTTGGCATTCCTTCCCATTATTGTATAATTTTATGTAAGCTGTGATAAATGCTGTCCATGCCATAGATAAATGATAAATAAAATTGAGGGCTGTGTAATCTTGCCATAAACTTTAAGAAAGTATATTTATATTGACAGTTTTGCCTTTTAAATAGGGTGCTGATTTCCTGCCACAAAGAAAATATTACCTAAGAGCCTTAGTAACAGTTTCTTTAATTTCTTCATGGAAGTTTTAAAGTGTGGCTTTATCTGCTGTATCTCTACTTTCCCTTGTCTGCTTGGTGAACTTCCTTATTTTATATAAATATGCTGATCTTCAGGAATTTATTTATCTATTTTGCCAGCAAAATACATGTAAGTTACTTTAAGATCTCTGTATAAAAATATTTTTTCTGGTGAGTGGCTGGAAATTTACGCTGTTTTTGTCTGAATTAAGTCCTTACTGGTGTGTTGTTTTAAAAAACAAACAAACAACCCACCACATCGTATTTTATTCATTTAGCTCCTCTGTACTTCTTCAGGTTCTGGCTTCTTGAATAGGGTTTGGAATTTTTGAATGCTTAGGCCCTTTAAAAACAACAACAAAAAATGAAACAATTTGTTTCATTAATTTATTCATATATCAGGAATAGTAAAGACAACAGTGATGTTAGATTTCTGGAGATTTCTATTTGATTTTTCTTCCTCAAACATTTTTTTTTTTAAGGATACCAACAGAAACCTGAGACATGTTGACCATTTGCTGGGGCAATACAGAGAATACAACAAGGAACAAACAGAAGCAATAGCAACTGTGAGCAACTTTCAGTTTATCTTTTCTTAAATCTTTTCCTAGCAGCATTCACAGTTGAAAACTTGGTGGCAATGGGAAGAATATATCAAGAGTTAAGTAGATGTTGTTAACTTTTCATAGTTACTTGAGCAGCCTAAGCCAAAATTTAGTTTTCTGTTATATAATGAAACTCTGACCGTTTTTGAAACCTTGTTACTTTTCTGGTTTATAGATTCCAAGTAGATGTACTATGATAGTCTGGGAAGCACAATGTGCAAATAGAACACGTACCTTTTGTTTCAGTAGTTTTTCCTATGGTTCTGCAGTAGCTTCTGAACCTACCAACCAGTTTTCTCTAAATTTCAGGTGAACAGAAGTTCTCTTACACACCAGGGTTCTGTGAGTTTGAAAGCAGATGTCTGAACAGAGATTGTAAAATAAATTAATGCCTGTAGGACAAGAGGGGTTTATAACTTTGTTTCAAACAAATTGCAACTGGTGCTTCCTTGAAACTTAGAATACAAGGCAGTATTATTTTATACGTGGAGGCGGAGGGAATTGGAGAATAAATCCTAAATCTATAGGAAAGAAAGAAAGAAGGTCTTTCTAGCAGTTTGTTTCTTGGTCAGCAGAGATGAGACTTTCATGGACTTTCTTATTTGAACTCTGCATCTTTGTAATCTTTTTGTGGTTATTGAATTTCTGGTGGTGACTGAACCCATTTAACATGGTTTTTAATAAATGCTGATTCTAAATGTAGTTCATTATTCTGAAAGTGTTTTCTGTTAGCAGACATCAAGGTGAAGCATTACTCAAACATTTTTAGTTTTATAACTCATTCTTTTCTGTTATGTTAGGTGGCTTTTGATTATGACTCTAATTGAAGAGAAATCTAGGGACTAACCATCTACCTGTGTTTGAAGTAGTAAAGAAAATACCACCTGATTAGTGTTTTTTTTTAAAAAAAAAAAAAAAAAAAGCTTCCCATTTTCTGCTCCCTTTCTGAAACAGAATTTTTTGCTGTGGTACATATGTGGAAATGTAGCTGGGATCAGGAATTATTGCATCTCTTTCTTCTACTATAGCTGTTTAAGAAAAAACCTTAGTGGATTTCTCATTTAAACGGTGATGAGGTAGATACGGGAGTATCAAGGAATGGAGTTTTGATTAGTGATTAAAAAGGCTATTTTGTTCAAACACATCCCTTTTAGTATCTTTTTTCAACTAGCCTCTCTTTATTCTGTTAATAACTTTTTTTAAAGTAACACAAGCACCTTGAAATGTGTTTATATATGTATATAACACCTAATTTTTTTAACCAGAGTGTTAATTCTTGACAGTGTCACTACTTCTTTATTTTTACTTTTTTGTATCTCATTTCATATTGAGGGAATGAAAATTAGTGCTGACAGAGTAAAGCATGCGAATTAAGCACTTGTAGCTTGATTCAGAGTTTATGTTCCCTTGTTAGAGATCCAAGATTAGTCAGTTTCAGGGTCAGGTTAGATTTGAAGACTGAGTTGTTGCTGTTCTTGTTTTGATTGTCTGGTGTCTTCATATGATGTTTTGTTTTTGTTTTTTTTAATTACTGAGTGCAGAGGTGATCTTTTTTTTTAAATGTACTTACATTGTCTTAATTTTTTCTTCAAGTAACTTCTCTTTTTAAGGAAACTTTAGGAGATCCTATCTCTGGCTTCAGCTTTTCTTAGTGATTGAGTTCTGATAAAATAATATAATGAAAACACTTTAGAAAGAACCTAAGCAAACTTGAAGATCAGTGAAGATTTAAAATAGTGTTTTTAGCTTTAGAAAAAAAGCGCCACTCGGAAGGAGATCTAACTCTCTTAATTTCTGCAGATTAAAGTAGTAATTTAAGTACTGTTCATATATTTCTCTTAGGGGAGGAGAGATGATCCTCTAGAAATACAGGTTTTTTGGATTTTCAAATAAAGGTGTAATAAAAGTGAGAGGCTTAAAACCAGAGTTGGCTTATAGTAGCCATACTTGTTTTTTTTTTTCTTTTCAGTATTCCTGGTGCATTACATCTGTATTTTAAGAAACTTAATATCTGAAACTGCCAATGTTGAAAACTTTTTTTACTACAACTAGGAGAATATTATGTGTATGAGAGATAACCAAGAAAAATGCTAGTAATTCATGGTGAAACTTGGCTTAAAAAGAGCTTTTGTTATCTTAATGACTGAAGATTACTTGCATGCTATTGTATATGTCTTTGTTTATATTTCAGTAAACTGATTTCTTTGCAGTTAAAAGAAACGTTGGAACAGTCTATAGGTCAGTTAAAGAGTCAACGACTAACCCGAAATTCTGGAATGAGAAGTGCTTCTCTCTCAAGTTTATACCCTAGTGATTTGGATGGGGAAACTGTGTCAGGTAAAATACTTATGGTGCTTGAATGTACTTAAATATTATTATTGTATGAAAAGAGGAAATTAGCAGTAGAACTGTATAAAGATACTGACATGAAGAGCGATCATTGACTTCTTCAAAAAAATTCAGTGTAGAAATTTGGGTGACCTGTATTAAGCTTAGCAGTTGTTTATTTGGTAAATGTCTATTTTTTTTTTTCTGGTATCTCAAGAAATCTAAATCAACTGTTGATAGTTTCCATGGAGAAAATTGCCTTAATTGCTGCATGAGTTGTAGGTATATGTATATTAAAGTTAGTCCAAAATGTTGTAGCTTTTGAAGATTACTTCGCAGCAAAAGAAAATGTGAATTTTAAATAGAACACTATGGACATGTACATACAATTATACTCTGTGGAAAAGGAAAAGATAAAATGATGAACTTTTCCATAGGTTATACTATTGCATGTCTCTTTTAAAAATTATTATTTTTAGGAAAATATGTATTTGGGAGGAATATTCATTTCAGGAATAGCATTAAATGCATTTTAGGAGAAACATTAAAATTTTCTTTTTTTTTTTTTTTTTTCTAATGTAAGTTCTAAAGGTTCTAGTTCTAGTTTGAAGCTTTATTATATCCAGACAGAAGAGAAGCCACTGCTCGGACAAATAAAATTTGAGGAAATAATTTACCTACTCCCCTTACCCTTCCTGTGCATGTATGTATATGTATAAATATGTGTAACAAAAATATTTCAACTGTAGAAGAATCCTGGGGAGAGCTAAACAAGTATGCCTGTGAATTTTACGTAACTTCAGTAATCTACCTGTAATGTGATCCATACTCACAAGATGAAGCACAAGTTTTTCCCAAAGCAAAATTAAACATTTTCTGTTTAAAAAAAAAAAAAAAAAAAAAAAGTCTTTTCTTTTTTTTTCTCATCTTTTATCACTTAAAGGGATCCACCACTTCGTGCCTACTTCTCCTCTCAGGGATTATGGAGACTCACAGGGCAATAGACATCGAAGGTCTAGATCTGCAAGTGTTCGATTTGTCAACGAGACAGATAATTTGAATCAGGTACTAATGAGAGTTGCTAATGAGAGTTCTTTTCCTGAGCAGACTGTATGCAGCTATCAAGGTTTTCAATTTTACATCAAATAAAGTTATTTTGATGGTGAAGCTAAGGAGGCTAAGTTTCAGCAATGAAATATTCTGTCAGTGTTCTGTGCAATTTTTTATTAGACGGTAATCTTGTAACAGTCAGTGTAATGAGTTTCATAAAATTCTGAATTCATAGATTTAAAAGAAAGTGAATAGTGTGATGTCAAAAGTAATGAAAATTTCTGTAGATTCTAGTTTCTGAAAACATCACAGTATTTTGCTTGGTCACTTGCAGTTTTACATGCTGTCTTTCTTTAGCAGTACATTTAGCTGGGCAGAACTTTTTCTCATTTGTACTAGCATGTATGAACAGGAAATTTTGTCCTGACTTTAACCATTCAGATCTTTCAATTTGCCTTGCATTAAGTTAAAAAGATGATGCAATGTTGGGTAATTAAAATGAAAGCATAGAAAAAAACATGGTTGGGAGCTTTGTTTAGCAAATAATGGACTGAAAATCAAATGTAAATGAGAAAGTGTTGTGAAGGGTTGATAGAAACAGAAGCACAATGGCTTCATCTAGGCTGATCTGCAGTTCATATAAAGTTGTTTCAGACATTATTTTTATCTGCTGCTTTCTATTTAATATTTTCTTTTTAAAAGTTTGTATAGGTGTACTTTTGAAATGTTATAGATAAAAGCCTTCTTAAGCCTTGGCTTACTTTATGTACTTTAATTTACAGCTGCATTCTTTCCACCAGTCTCTTCGCGATATTAGTAGTGAACAAGTTCGTCTTGGAGATGACATCAGTCGGGAGCTTTCAAGAAGAGATAGGTATAGACCATATAACTTGCATGTGAAGAACAATGGAGAAAATAGTTTATATGCTTCTAAATAATAAATTACTCATCTGTACGCTGTACCAGTACATCTGTACAACTAGTACTATGAATGGCTTGTTACATATCCTCTTGTGCAGTGTTTCTAAGTGTAAATAGCAAATACAAGTTCTGATTTGCATAAAATATGTAGCTTTGTTCCCTTTTTTTATATGTAGACAGACAGAAAAGGGTTTGGGAGTTTCTGTTAGTAAAACATTCCTTTTATGTTCTTGATACTGGAGTTTCATGAGGACAAGTTCTCATTCAGGCCATAATGATTTGGTTATTTCGGTACATGCCGTCTCAACACATGATGCTTTTTCTAATAACAATAACAGGAATTAGTACTCTTCTTCTCAGCAAGAACTAGTCCTGTTCAAAAGGATTGTGTTGACGTGTTCATAATTTGTACTTGCTGACCTGATGTCTGGTATTTCAAACTAGATAGAATCATTATTAGGTGCTCTGTTATCTTCACTAGAGAAATGGAAATTCTTTCTATTACAAATTTTTCACTTGAGGCTGGTCTCCAATTATGCTAGGAATTTAGAAGCTGTAGAATGAATTCAAGTAGCCTAAAAATCCACAAGATTATCGCTGCTTAAAATTAACCCAGTTGATCTTTAGCTTTTGCGCTGCAGAGTATTAAGGCTTACCTGTATTTTTCTGTGAAGGGCTGATGCAGAAATGAGAGAGGCTCTAGCGGCGTTGTCTGAAAAGCTCTCGGAGTCCCAAAAACAAGAAACGGTGAGTGTGCCTACCAAGAAAAGATCATGTATATTTAATATTCTAAGCAAGATATGGGCTACTGTTTGCTCTGGTACTCAGCAATGTGTATTAGTATGTATATCTGAACAGGATCCTTTTCAGGCCAGACAAGATTGTTGTTATATTATCCTTCCTTAATAAAATCAGCGGAACAAGTGCTTTTATCTTGGCTATTTATGTAAAGTCAAAGTGAATGTTTTACAGGTGGGTGTGCAGTGAATTTGTTTAAAAATTTGGTTTTGGCGTAAGCTGCTGTTTGAACATTCTTTTGAACATTTCTATAAGTGCAATAGATACCTTTTGAGAGATAGAAATTATATTTTTCCATGTTAAAGAAGCTTCTATTACAAACATGAAATCTGAGGTTTCCTTTTCCTCTTCCTTTCCCTCTCCCTATCCTTTTCAATCCTTATGATCTGTGCAGTCTTCTGAAATGAATGAGTATCTTGAGAGTATGATCTTGGCATCGTGGCAAATGTAGCAAAGGAGACAGTGCAGCTGTGATTCTCTTTTTTGCCTCTTGTATCTGCTGGAAGGAGACTAATTCTAATCTTTTGAGTTGGAAGTCAAATCAGAGTATTGCTGCAGGCACGAGAGAAGATGAGAACACCACTAGTTAGGAAAAGGTAGTTCCAGACTCAGACTTGAGTCTGTTTTTTTGTGCATGCTAATTCGATATCAGAAGCAATACTGACTTTTCGGAGCAAGCGTTGTGTTGAGTGTACTTATTTTCTTTTAGATGGCTGATCTTGCTCTAAAATTGCATGAATTAGTAGTAAATGATCTGGCAAGGTCTTTAGTTATGCATTTGTCATTGATACCAGTATTGTAGGCAAGAGCAACTTCTTGGCATCAGCAGGCTTAATGATTGTACTTGTGCAGATGAAATAGGGCAGAGATTCAAGAGACTATAATCTATCAATACCACTTAATATGATGGAATTAATCAGCAGAGGAAGACTTGCCTCTTCAGCCTTCTTAGAGGAATTTAGCAGGGTGTCCTTGTTAGAATGTGAGCTCTGTTTATCTGGTAGGGAATTCTTAGATGCTTGCAAGACTGTTTTTGCTGTGGTCTGCTTCTCAGTATACTATTTTTCCCCTTTCTAATGTCACAGGAAATTAACAAGCTCTAAAGTTTTAAGCAGGACTATTCACAAGAAAATGGCTGCTGCAGCTGACCAGAGTACAGCTGTTCTGTGCCTTTGAATGAGAGGAACTAACCCTCCTCTTCAATCTTCTGGAATTCTGGCAGCCACTGTCTTTTCATTTTTGAAAGAAATAAATTGTATTTTGTTTGTGACCTACTATAGCAAGTTTTCAAAACTAGAAATCGGGTGTCACAGATTTTATCTGAGTGAAGCAAAAAGTGAGAGATGTACAGTATAACAAGGACGCTCTCCTTAGTTGTTTTTACTTATAAGGGGAATAGAAAAAGAAGAGTAATTCTTTTCAAGGATGATAGTTTCTCTCCCAAATAAAGCTTTGGAAGCTGAAACGTTTAATGATGCACTTCTAATGAAAACAATGCTGCAGTTGGCTGCAGAGACATCATTTTCTAGGACAGGCATTGTCACCCTGGTTTTAAATGGGACGTTCTTTACTTTGTGCTTGATTGGCAATGGTAGGGGGGGCTTCTTAGTAGTCAAATCCGCTTTTAGAGATATTTGCTGCTAAATGAAAGCCTAACAGAGATGGAGCACTTAGCATCATGAGTATTGTTCAGTTAGTCTCTAGTGCTGAAAAGGTATCTTTAAATCATGTTCTTCTGTAGGGTAAATATGATAATTTAGTTTAGCATTTCATGTTATTATGTAGAAGCTCCATGTTCCTTGTACTGTTCTTCAGTGAATCACTTGTCTACGCTAAGGCTTTTGATCTAGAAGACAAGATACATACTGTTATGGTAGGAATGTTGTCTTGAATTAGGGTCATCTGGGATAAAAAAAGATAATTGAGTTTTAGTCTCTTCTTTGTGTGCTGCTTACTGCTTACTTATGGCTCTAATCTTTCTTCTGTCTTTATTCCTATTATTGCATGTCATGCGTTCTGTGATAAACTGAGGAAGATCAAAAAGGCTACAAAATCAGGAAACACAATTCTTACGTGTACACCAGTGTAGATTGGGTAACTGTCATTTTGGAGGAACTGTATTTTTGGTACTAATACGTACTTTGTGTGGTGAATAAACAAAAACTGTACCAGAAGAGAGGACATTTGTCATAAATCAAGTCCCATGCATGGATTTTAATATGTGAAATACTCAAATAGGCAATGAATGAAGTAAAAGACTTCTAGACAGCGTGTGTTGATGATTGGACTATAGTGAAAAATGATGATTTGTAACTGAGAATTTGCTCTATCAAATAGTGTTATTGTGGTGTTTCTATCTCTTGTCGTTTCCATGGCAGTAAATAAGAGGCATTACTTTTAAAGCAACCTATCTAGTTGGAGTAGCTTGTGATAGTGCAAATTTTATACTTATGGAATAACATCGTGTGCAGAAAAAGCTCTGGTATATGGAGGAAATGAGTTGGACAAATATCCAAAAGTAGTGTATGCAGATTATCTTAAAAAAAAAAAACAAAAAAACAAAAACAAAAAAACAAACCAAAAAAAAACACAAGCAAGCAAAATATAGGAAATGCAGGAGCATACTTAAAGTGAGAAGCTCCCAATTTGCTTAAGGCAGAAAGTAAAAAATAAAATATTTTGAAACGACCTCATGCAGATCAGCTGAGATACTTAACTGTCTGAAGTGATTGTAAAGTTGCTGCTGAAGTTTCTTCTTTGCCCTTACATATTTACCAATCAATTTCTGGAAAAATAATCAGTCTATTTTCTCAATTTTCAATATTTCCTCATTTGAATATTCCTAGAACAGTTTTTTAAGTTGTAACGGTTTAAGCTGTAACTGACACATTCCTTTTGTAAAGATATAAGGACTGTATTATTTTTATAGTACTCATGAAGATCAGAGCATAAGCATGACATTAATTGTTACTTTTGCTACATAACCGTGTTCTTAAAATTTTCTAGCCATACACATGCATATGCTAGCAGAAGCATGCTTAGTGAGAATTTGTTCACTCCATATATATGAAACTTGTAGTTGAATGGTGTTTTAAATCTTTTTTTATTTGAATATCATTTGGTAATTGAACTGCTTTCTAGTGACTCTTAAAAACCGTTAGTTTTGAAGTAGGGAGGAAACATAATTATTTTCCTAACTAATCTTCAGCTTAAATGATATAAATTTAATTTGCTGCCCACAAGAGGGTGCTGTCTGCTAGCAGCTTGAAAAGCAAAAATAAGGATTGCAGCTTGATGTTGAATTACAGATTGCTTTAACAAATGACAGACTTTTATTTATATTCCTCTGTATATGAATTGATAAAATATTGGGAAAAAATCTTAAAGTTATGTAAATATTTTGTGCTATCACACAATTATTCTTCTGTACTTGTTTCTTGTTTACCGCTTGTCACTCATGGGTTTCCGAAAATGAAGCAATTTTTTTGGTTTGCTTTACATACAGGGGATTGAAGGAATTGACTCTCTAGAGATTAGGCCTGTGGCAGCTGAGAAGCTAAAATTTATATATTGTGGCTACCAAGCTTTGGTACTGACTTATTTAATGCTTTATTAGAACTACTACTTTGCAAAAAAGTAATGTAAATGAACGAGGAGGGTATTTCTAGCAAGACAGCAATCTTGAGTACTCAGTGCTGTAACTCTAGTTATTTGCTATACTGTTCAAAATCTTGCTTAATAAAATAAGTTATTTCATTTTCCTTTCTTTCTGCCCCATACTTTCTTTACTATTTTCTCTATTGTTATCTCAGTATGTGGTTGAAATGCACCCTAATTTCCTGCAAGTTTTTTTTTTTCCTTTTGAAGGTATCAACACGTGTAGAGAGAAGACTTCAGGAGATAGAACAAGAAATGCGTGCTGAAAGACAGCTTATAGAAAGGCGCCAGGACCAACTGGGACAGATGTCTGTTCAATTACAAGAGGTATACAAATGAAAACTTCTCCATAGTCAAGATCAAATGAAAACTCCTGATACTCAGGATCAAATTGAGATCTTGCTGTCTTTATGACCCTGTGTCTGTCAAACTGGCAATCAAATATGCTGCATTGGCTTTTCAGTGCTTTTCAAACAGTTTAGGTCAGAGCAAATATCTGATGAAGTATAAAACATTGTTTAATAGACAAATAAAAATGTTAATACTTTTCTGTAATTTTAATTTGTAATATAATGTCCTTTTGTGCTTACTTTAAGAAATGTAAGACAAGTATGCCTCTGTTTCTGCTTATAGTGCTATTTGGAAAATGCGTGAATCTCAACATACTGTAATTATTTAGTGTTTATAGAATCATTGACTGGCTTAGGTTGGAAGAGACCTTTAAGATCAGGTTGTTCCAATCCTTAAGATATTATTTACAATGTCATCTCTAATATAAAGGTGTAGTTGAAAAGAAATCCATAATTCTTATGTTTTTATTTTTAATGATGGTATATGCTTTTTTGGAAGGCAGTTTTATGCTGTGCCATGATATTGAGGAGCCTTAAGGTAGACCTGTGCTTTATATTTCATATGAGACTAGAGACTCTTCAAAGAGGTCATATTTAAGAAGATAACATACTTTTTAAAATATGAATTAAAAATGCTAATAAATATGTTCTTAGTATTTCTACTACTGTTTCAAAATTAGTGCATCTTTTTTTTTTCCCTATTGATATCTTAGTGGGTGAAATGAACTTTTATATGAATAAGTGTGCTTTATTACAGTTTTCAGAAGATGCGATATTTCATAGGGATTTTAATCTTCAATATGCCTATGTCTATTACTTGACTTTTTTTTTTGATTGGGCCTTCAATCTGGTAGCAGCATGCGTTATGAGAAGAGTTGCTGTTACCTGATAGTGTTATCTCTTAACTGGAAAAATCTTCCTTTGTGCTCTTAAAGGAGTAATGACTTTTATCTATAAAGATATATTGATACTGTGATTATTTCCTTGCAAGGAAAATCTGTTTTCAAGTGAATGAATTCAAATATATTTCAAAGAGTTTCACGATTGGCAGTGTGAATCATAAACCTTTAAGCTAGATATATTTCTTTCAAATAGTTCATCTCTTGTGTTCTATGCAAAATGAATATTAAATGCAAAGTGGTTGCCCTAACCTTCCATTCCTTTATGCTTTCCAGCTGCATGTGAAAATATTTTAATCTTTCCTGCAAATTCTATTTTGTTATACACATTTTTTTAAATTGTTTTTCCCAAGGAGCCCTTTCTGTTTAAACAAGATTTTATGATACAAAAATTCAGTATTCAGACCCTAACATTTGTGAAGCTAAAAGGAAAGTTCAGCCCCTATTAGTTTGCTTGGTAAACTTTCATTATTAAAGGTTAGCCCAACCCAAGATTCAGAGCCAGTCCTGACTGGAACAGACTTATTCCACACCCAGTATTTCATAATTGCAACTTTTCTGAGTCTCATTCTTGGTGAATGTCTTCACTTTCTCAGGAAGGGGCTTGTATCTCTGTATCTGTATCTTCCTTCTGGGTGTTGTGGTTTTTTTTTTTTTTTTTTTTTTTTCCATCGTGGCTTCTGGATTTCTTTGACTGGACGTACTGTTTGGGGTCCTAGTGAAAATTAGATTACTGATATTGCAATGAATGGAGGATTTTTTTTTTTTTCAGGCTCTTCTGACCTTCAGTGGAAGAAATAGGATCTAGTGACAACTTTTTTTTTTTTTTTTTTTAATGAAAGGGAGACTCTTTAATGGATTGCAGAAGAAAATGGAGGCAGTTTAGATTTGAAACAAAGACTTCCATTACACTTCCAGTAGTAGTAGAACTCTTCCTGCTGCTTATATCAAGGCTGTTATGTTCAACATCCAAGTAGAAAATTATGTGAATTCTGGATAGTGTTTATATTTCTTAGGAACATTTTCTTAGGTTGAGCTCTTCAGTTGACACACTGCCAAATTGGACCAGGTTGGGCCTTAATTTTGGAACTGTTCTCTTTTTAAGAACAAAATAATATGAACTCTGTACATGTTGTAATACTCTAATACAATCCTCAGGGTAATATAAACTGAGAAGGTGTTGTATGAGAAAACTTTCTGAGGAAAAATATTTTCTACCTTATAGAATATACATTACACAGGAAATAGGAATGTAAAAATTTCTACGGAGGTAAAAAGTCTAGAAATGATGTTGTCTTGAATTGAAAACAAGGAAAGGAAAAAATGCCAGCACCAAAACAATCTAGGAATTTGAGTTCTTGGACTGGTATTTTTTCACTTTGTGTTTCTTTTGTATGGGGTGATAGAGATAAATAGATTTTTATTTGATAAACCAAATAAAATGAGTAATGAAACCTATGACTGTGAAGCATTTAAAATTTGTGTACAGTCTTACATGATTGTCATTTCAACAATGAATCTGTAAGCTGAGTACTAGTCTTTTTGTTCATTTGTTCATTACTTGCACTGATGTAATTGTATTTTGCTAAGGTATTTATTTTTCTACAGTATAGAAGAATTATGTTTGTCATTCACTTAAGTCCTTGAGCAAAATTCTTAGAGAAATTTTTCAGTTTACACGGTTTCTTATGAATTCTTTTACATCCTATATTTGAAGTAGGCAGTCTTTGCAAAACTCCGGTCTTGTGGTGACCATTGCATGGATTTAATGCTCTGAAGTCTCTTTTTATCTTTTTTTCTTTCTCCAACATGCTTTACAAGTAACACTACTGGAAGGGGATAAGGTTTGGACTGAGATCTAAAATCCAATCATTCAATATGGTATGGATAATTTACAAATAAATACTATTTAAAGTATTTGTGGCAATTTGGTGAGACATTTTTTTCATTATTTTGCTCGCTGTGCATCTCAAACTAAACCAAATCAAATTTAACTTTTGGATTTCATCAGCATTACTTTTAATTAAAAATTCTGATGAGGTTTAAATGTTATAGTGATCTGTAAGGGAAAGTGCGATGCCCGTAACTGGCCACTACTTGTCAGTATTTTACCATCTTAAGATGGACATCTTCCTAAATCTAGATTATTTAGTTACATATTTTCAGAGCTTAACTGAACGTGATGACACTTTGCTATTTCTTTTTCTCCATCTGACTTCTCTTTGTCTGTGTTTTTCATGATCATCAAACTTTATTTGTATTTCATTGTTAGCACCATGAACTGATTATTAATGAAGAATATATCTGGTTATATGCTGGCTATAAAGAAAACTTCAAATATAAAATTTTACATCTTTAAGTTTGCTTTTTTTTTTTTTTTTTTGACTCTGTGCTTGGTAATATTTCTTGAGTTGGTGTGTATTCGAGGTCTACTTAAGCAGTGCTTATAAAGAAAACCTGAAATTAGTGTGAGTCACCCATCTTCACTTCTATCTATGATATAAACTTGTTTCAAATTAGAAACGATATCAAATGTGTTCATCTTGTCAGTGCTGCTGGCATGTATACATAGGATACTTTACCAAAATGGATTTTTGTCTAAATTAAAATTATTTTGAGATTCTTTATTGCTTTGTTTTGAATGTGAAAGCACCATCCACTTAGTAACGCTCATTTGCATATATACCTCTATTTTTTCTAACACAAGATCAAATATTCTTAAAAATAGCCTTAAAACACCTTTTATACGTAATGGCTATCCTGGATGACTTTGCTAATTCTTATGCCTGTCTTTATGAATTTTGATGAAATGAGAATCATTTTGATGAAATTCATAGAATCATAGAATGGCTAAGATTGGAAGAGACCTTAATGATCATCTGGGTCCACCCCTCCTACCTTGGGCAGGGTTGCTACCCACTAGATCAGGCTGACCGCTCAACCTGGCCTTGACTTCCTTCAGGGATGGGGCACCCACATCTTCTCCACAACCTATTTCACTCTCTGAGAAGAGAATTTTCTACTAACATCTAACCTAAATCTCCCCACTTTTAGTTTAAAAACATTCCCCTTTGCCTTTGTAAAAAGTCAGTCTCCCTCCTGCTTATAAGCTCTCATCAAGTAGTGGAAGTTAGCAATGAAGTCTCCCCAGAACTTTCTGTTCTCCAAGCTGAACAAGCCCAGCTCCCACATCCTGTTCTGCAGGAGAGATTCTCCAGCCCTCTGATCGTTTTCGCGGACCTCTTTTTGATCTGCTCCAACAGCTCCACATCTTTCTTGTGTTGGTGGCTGTAGTAGTACTCCGAATGGGGCTTTATGAGTATGGGCCAGTGTGGGGATAATCCCCTCCCTCTATACCTGGTCACCAACCTTTTGATACTGCCCAGGATACAGTTGGTCTTCTGGGCTACAAGTGCATGCTGCTGGCTTGTTGTCCAGCTTTTTGCCCATCAGGGCCACCAAGTTTTTCTCTACAGGGCTGTTCTCAAAAAAATAAAATATATAAAAAAAAAAAATATCTGTGACTGTCTCCACCTAAGTGCAACAGCTTGCAATTGGCCTTGTTGAACTTCATTGGGTTCTCATGGACTCACTTCTCAAGTCTGTCCAGATCCTTCTGGATGGCATCCCTTCCTTGTATTGTCTCTCTCCCTTCTATTGTGTCTTCCTTTCTTAAGAATGAAAATGATGTTTCCCTTTTTCCATTTACCAAGGACTTTTCCTGATGACCAAAAACTTTTGAATGTGATGGAGGGTGGCTTGGCAACTGCATCAGCCAATTCCTTCAGGACCTAAGGAGCGTGCATTGTTCACTTTAGGTGTACAGAATTATCTTAATAGAATGTTTTGAATGCACTGATTATATTAAAGTAATGGCTATGGGTACATTTTAGTGCACATACTGTGAAGTGCAGAAGAGCTGGTGGACTTTAAATAGAGGATGGGTAGAGCGATGGTCAAAAATGTTGAAAGTTATATTTTTATGTGTCCTTCTCTATGACCCTTTTAAACAAACATAATCTTTATCTGTACCCTGACACATCTGGATGTTGTAACGTATGACTGATATTTGCCCTTTTGCTGTGTGGTGTGCCACTTGTGGCTAGTAATTTCTGCTTTGATTGCAGTTTGAGTCTGACTCGCTTCTCTGTCTTGGAACATGAGCAGGTCTCATACAAATGTCTCTGAAATAGCTAAGCAAGATGTTTAAAGAAATAGTAAAATACTTGGACCAGTGCTAGCTCCTAATGTGGCAGGTTAGGGAAAAAAATTCATTCAGATTAAATATCTTTTTTTTTTTTTTTTTTTTAATAAAGCATGAAGCTGGTCTGCTTGCATATTTTGTCTAATATGACTTTATTTCACTGTTCAGTTTCACTTTGGAAGAGCCAATTTCAGTTTGTGGTCTGTGCGCTACTTTCAAATCTATTTTTATTTGGAAGAAAAGTTTTAAAAAAGAAACTTTAAATGTCATATCTTGAAGATTTTCTTCTTGGAAAAGATTGCTGAGACCTCTGTAACCACAGTTCTTATACTTCTCCCCTATACTTTCTACTATACTTATAGTAGCAAGTAAATGATTTTCTTATTAATAGTGTGGATTTTAGTGCACTATGGATGAAGTACAGTGAGTGGAGCTATATAACATATGTTGATATTCTTGTACTATCTCATGACAGTAAAGTCTATTTAAAAAAATAATAAAAACCTATAAGAATTGCTCCCTTGGGTTAATTCAAAAGTTCATCTAGCCTGTCAGAGATGATAGCCTGTTTCTGACTGAGCAGACTGCAGAACATCTAAATGGTCCATCCTGAAACCGTGTTATAAAGATGTCTTTACACACAAATTCTCTGCTTCCTTGTGGCTCCCTCCAGGGCCTAACAAGTTTACACAACCTCCTTGCTAGCTATCTACTGGCCAGCCTACGCGTTAATCCCTGTAAAAAAAAAGATGTTGTTGGGGGAATTCTAATGACTGCAGACTTACTTCCACTCCTTGGGGCTTCAGTGCTGCTTTGCTAAGTTCCCTGGACCACGCTTGCCTGTTTTTAGGAAACTATCAGGAAGGATATTGGAACTGCTGTACTCAGCATCCACTTGCTACTTGTTATTTTTTTGACCCTTTCGTTCCCCCATTTCCCTCTTTGGTGACAACAAAGAAGGATAAAAGGAGGTTCTGAGGAGACCTTATTGTTCTCTACAGCTACCTGAAAGTAAATTGTGGAGAGATGGGGGTAGGCCTTTTCTCTCAGGTAACTAGTGGTAAGACAAGAAGTAAGTTGTACTAGAGGAGGTTCAGTTTGGATGTTATGAATAACTTATTCTCTGAGAGAGTTGGCAAGTATTGGAACAGGCTGTCCTGGGAGGTGGTAGAGTCGCTGTCCCTGGCGATGGTCAAGAAATGTTCAAGAAATGTAGTACTGAGGCACATGGCATAGTGGGGGAGGATTGGTGGTCGGAATAGATGGTCTTAGAGGTCTTTTCCAACCTTAATGATTCTGTGAAATGAAATTTAAAAAAAAAAAGTTGTTGGCTCTTTATATGGTGTCTTTTACATTTTTATGTAAGTCTTCATTTCTGAAGTTAAACCTTTTGCAGAGAAATCTTCAGTGGAGGAGAACAAGAGTGGCATAAGCCAGTGAGAGATAATTAGGAAAGAGGGCAATAGGTAGCATAGTGCTATCTTTTACCTACATAGTTTCTGAGTCATTAGTAAGAGCTATTGGTTGTGGATGACCAAATATTTCCCATTCTTAATGACATTCTAATTGCTTAACTCATGTTCTGTCTGGTACCTATTGGAGAAACCTATGTTTCACAGTCGAAGCAGTGCGTGTGAGGTACGTTTTATTTTATTGTACCAGCTCATTTTTTTAATAGTATTTTAACTTTGATATATTTGAAGTGTTTTTTCTTAATAATAAAACGATTATGGGTAGTTTTTTTAAAAAAACAATATACAGAAAATAAAAGCAAACATTGTATTTGTAGTATCAGTGATATGAAAGACAGCCTTTTTGTTTGATGTTATTGCTGTTTAATAGCCTAAATATCATACAGTGATTCTGGTAAGTTGAAATGACATATTGATTTCTGTGGTTTTTCTGTGAATTTGGATGTACTAGTGATGCAGAAATGTACTATTGCCTTTTACAGGGGCGTCATTGAAAGCTTTCCTAGGATTTCTAATTCAGTTCAGCTTTTACTGAGCTACAATTTAGTTTTCCTTAAACTGAATTTTATTATCTTTATATGCTGACTTTATAAACAGTTGTCTGTATATAGCAGTGCTTCTAATTTTGCTAGAAAAATGAAACAGAATTGCAGCTAGTACGTATCACTTAAAAGTAAAACAACAACCACCTTACGTACAGTAATAACATTAGCTGTTATTTTTTCCCTGTGCTATAGCTTTAGGGGAGTTCTTCCCAGAGTCCTTTTGACCAAGCTGGGAAACTGTCAGATTTGAATGCAACTTTGAGTTATATTGGTAACTCATAAGGACGAATTTCAACATGTACTGAATAGTTAGAAAAATACCTTAAATACTGCAAGATTGTGATTTATCTGATTATGAATCAGTAAAATGAAACCTTAATTCTTTATGTAGCATAATATTTTCAGTGACATTGTAAGTAGCTTCCACAATCTATTTTTTTTAGTATAAACTGTTCAAGCAGGAGAGAAAGCCAAAATATACTGAAATCTATGCATTTTATGAGATGAGGATATAAGGTTAAGAGAAATATAGACATCCATTTATTTCTCTACAAAGCTACTTATTAAAATAAAGCTTCTACAGTTAAATTTTTAATGAATTGCAAACTTTCCCCAGTATACAGCAAGTAGAAAATGTTCAAAATTGCATTGCAATTGCACTAATGGCAGGAATTACTTTTAGGGATATTTGTTTAAGGAAATATTCCTTTACGATGTAAAATAAATATTTAGAAAGAACAGACTGGAAAAAAAGCTTTTTGTTCTGGGCAGGCTATAGATGTATTTATATTTTGTAATATTGGATCAAAATAAAAGCTGTGTGCTAAGATCTCCAATGAATTGATTTTGTGGCTATCCTGGAAACTGCTTGGTCATGTATTATAGCAGAGAAATGAGTTTTTGATGCGATTAGTCAAATTCATAGCAAATGCAGTGGATGAGTTTGTTATGGCATGCAATACTTAGGATTTTTTTTGTGTTACATATGTCTTGTGATGTCTGCTGCATTTCTTTACCAGTAATTAGCTACATTTTGTAAATAGTGTTGGTTTATAGAAGGACAATATTTCAAAATTAGTAGTCAAAGCAGTTTTATTTTCATAAGAAGCTTTATAAAATTTATGTTGGTGGTTTTAGACACTCAGTTCGGAGTGGGACAGGAAAAATCTGTATGGTTTGTCTATTTATTTTTGAAGTAAAGCATAACGAGCTTTAGATCAGGAATGATTTAGTTAATCCTGCTTTAGCACTACAATTCTAAACATCTGTCAGAATTCAAACAACTTTATAGAAGGGTTTTCCTCACTTCATTGCGTCATATGTAGTGTAATTGCATATTCTGTACTAGAGAATACATTCTCCTCATCTGATATTTTTACAGTCTATCTATAAGGGATCTCTTCAACTTCTTAGTCTTTCACTTCATAGTGTTTGGGGTCAGTCTTGGGCATCTGTGGATCTATAGATCAGAAGGATGTTAATGCTAGTTGTAATACTGTATGTGGCCCAGTATGCCTATGTATGCATGAGCATTTTTTTGTTATTTCTCATGACAATAGGCATTGACTTCACCTGGAAATTTTAGACACTCGTTTAGTCAAAAAGCACTCGTTTAGTTCTTAAATGTAAGGCAGATTCCTTCATTTTAATGTACTTGAAAGGAAGACTTCTAACTTTTTAAATGAAGTTCACAATATGTTTTTCAATTTTTAAGGCTTTAAAGAAGCAGGATGCTAAAGCAATAGAAACAGAAGAACTTGTGAAAAATAAAGTTGTGAAATATGAAAGTGAAAAGAAACAAGTAAGCCTTGCTTTTGTTCTTCTTTGGTTTAAGTTACTGTATAATGTCATATGTTGTAGTATATTCTTTGTCCTTCAGATAAACCAGCAGTATAAACCTTTCTTTACTCTTTAAGATAATACAGTGGAGTTTTTCTTGTTTGCTTTTTTATATCAGACACATGGAATGCAACTACACTAAACTTATGTCTTTCTTACTAAACTCTTTAGTTACAGTCTGTTTCTTTTACAAGTGCTCCATCTTGCCAGACGGACAAGCTTGTAGATTATCCTTGATTTCTTTTTTGATTTGTCTCTGAATAGTCAAATAGATGTAGTTAACTCTCAAATATTTTCAGCAGCTCTACAATGTGACTTTTCTTCATCTCAGCAATTAATGCTTGTTTCATTATTTTGCAAACTAGTGATTATTAATACTTTTCTTTCTGAACTATTTTTTTGTTTCTTTTTTACCATCTGTAGAAAACAAAATTGCTTATTTCCTTTTTTTGCAGGTTGCAAGGGCAGTGTTATGTTATTGCTAGCTTTTTCCCCCTCTTATATAAACTTTAAACTTTTTGTCAATAATTTCCATGCTAAACCTTTGCACAAGACAATCAATGTAGCATTTTATATTCTGTTATTCTTTTAATTTCATTAATACTCGTCCTGTTTACTTTGCACATTTGCCAGCCTCCTTAGCGTTCACAAAAGGGATATTATGTCTGCGATAACAATTCCCGCTTTGAAAAACTATTTTTATTTCCACATGCATCTTTTCAATCTTTGAGTTATTTTTGACAAGAGTTCTCAAAATATTTCATAGTTTTTGTTTTCTGGTTTTGGAATGGTAATCAGTTTCCTGACTACCCTGATTACACATTCTTACATTCCCTTGACACAGTATTTTAGGGAAAATTCTAATTGTATGAAAGTCCAGGCTCTTCAGTTTCTCAGTCATCTTGTTTCCAAAAAAACTGAAATACAACTTTGAACTTTGAACACAGTACAGAGAAGCACAGAATTTACAAATTTATAACCATTAGATGACCATTTGTACAAATTGTCATCTTTGACGTTTCTGTGAATAAATTATATGGCAAAGATTCAAATGTTAAGTCATCTTATTTTCTGAGTTTGAAAGTATGCCACAAATCCTGGCATGTTTTTAAAATTTCTTTTAATAGTAGTTTTTTTCTTTTGTTTAAGTTATAGCCCTGTGAAAAGTAGCTTTTATGCTTCTTTGTTTAATTTGTTTCTTTTTGTTTGTTTGTTTTGGAGTTTATATACCATCTTCATGTTATGTAGATAAGTATGCAAAAAAAACATAGGCTATAAGTTAAACATTCTTTTAATGATTTAAATATATCTGGGATGTAATACAAATGAAAATTTGTGTTAAGGATTTGGATGAATAAAAATATGGCATATATTATACTTTATTTTAAATTATAGTTTGTACCAATTAATTTGTGCCAGGATTAACTAGTTAAATAGCACTTTTGTACTGTGATGCACACATACCTTTTCTTTCTTCACCATTTTCTGTAAGCTTGAGCAAGAATTGGAGCAGTCCCAGAAAAAGCTGAATCAATCAGAAAGCAATAGAGAAGCTCTTTTGCATCAGGTAACTGCTTTGGTGTGATGGAAATACTGAAGTTTTCATATTTGGCTATTTCAGTCTTTTTGATTAATCTTCTTATCTCATATTTGATAATGTTCTTTTGGAAAGGATGGAAGGAGATTCAGAAAGAAAGATTTGAATACAGGTATACACCTTTTTGAATGTATGTTCATGTATTAATAACAGTAATAGCAGTCATGGTGCTTTTCAAGTACATTAACACATTATTTGTAACTGCCCTTCATAGTATGCTCTAGAACAACTTCTATATTAGTGATTATTGTTATGCAAAGTGCATGACTTCATGTACATCAGTGGCATAGCAGTATTTGCTGTATTGTGCGCTACCATATGAGGAAAAAATTAAAAAAGAAGGCAAACCATCTTGAAAATGATCCAAAGCGTGTTCTGTATGATGCCTACTGATGCAGATAAGGTAGAATCTTAAGGATGCGGGAAGCTGGATGATTATAGCATTAGGAAAAAAGTCCTTTTACCTAAACATTTGTAACTGTATATAAGAGAAAGAGTAAAATATATAAAAGGCTAGTATGTTTCTTGAGAATTGGCATATTATATATTTAATGAGTAGAATTTACATAAAACATATAACCTTATACATATATTTTCAATGTAAAAGACAATTAAAACATGTAAAATGATATTTTTTTTTTTAGTCTGGAGAAATTAATGCTCAGCCATGGTCGCCATAACGGATTTAAATGATCCTTTTAATTTTGATTGAATAAACACTTTGTGGCTTTAACTAGGAACTAAATTATCTTTTTTTGTTTACTATCTGCAGAACTATTGAGATTTATTTATAAACATTGTGTACAGTTATTGTTTATGTTTGCTAGAATTTAATAAAAGTATATTATTTACACTTTCATTCTGTTTTCTGTCAAATGTCTGATACTTCAATACTTGCTTTAGATTGAAGATCTTCGTTCCCAACTTTTGAGAGCAGAGGAAGATCGTGCAGACTTGCAGCGTCAAATTTCAAGTGTGGTTATGCACCATCAGAGCTCCCAGGATGTGCGAGAAGATGAAAGGAGAATTAGAACAGGTACAGCTCTCAGGTTTGGTGCTAGATGCCTGCAAATTAGTTAATCAAAACCTGGAAGTTAATTGAGGTTCCTTTGCTGTTTCAACTAAAACAGCTGATAAAATCCTCACTTTCAAGTTAATAAATACTCTAACAAATAAATATCAATTTTAAAATATAATACCTTGATGTCTGTGGTTAAAACAAATGAAGATTATTAGAGAGAATTGTATTGGATAGTGTTTTTATGTTATTCCTAAATACTCCTCATTTTTTTTCTTTTTTGAAATTTCCCATTTCATTACATTTGCAGTTTAAAACCTGTCAACTTGAAAATTATAGCAGATGTCCATTTTGTAGCTGGCTTTTGGTAGAAGCTCTTATGAAGTACCATCATATTCCAGAGTATTTAGGAATATTATCCTTATAATTCAGTATCATTCAGTCATGACTGAAATTGCAGCTTTTTAGAATTCTAAATGATATTATTCTAAATGATATTTAAAGATTTATAGATCTAAATGATATTCTAAATGATATTTAGAATTCGAAATGATATTTAGAAGAAAAATATTTTAAACAATTTCAACATGTAATAGTATATTAAATTATATCCTTAGTGAAGCCTTTGCTGTTTTGTTAGATAACTGTCTGACTTCAAACTTTTCAAATGTAATCAAAATGCATTGGAGAATGTCTTTTATCTTTCTCCTCATTAGCAAAGATATGTGGTACTCAGTATCATAGAAGAACAGCTACTCCAAGTCCAGTGTTTTGGTAATGTTAAATTAATTTAGTTAATGACTTTTTATGTTTTCATGTCTCAGCTATTGAATTATCTTGATCATGGAAATGTAAATCAGGTAGTCAGCTTCCTAACTCTCATATAGGTTACTACAAAATGATTAATTGTGTATTGTGGGCATATTATTCTGTTCCCACTGTATTATAGTAGCTGAAAGATATGAGAGAGAAAAGCAAGAATTGGAGAAACATATTTTGGAGCTTAAAGCAAAACTGACTCATAACACAGCAATGTCAGAGATAGAAGAGCTAAAAAGACACGTGGAGCATAAGGACAAGGAGAAAGCACAGCTTGTATTGCACATAGAGGTAAGTTTTCTTTGTAAATAATTTCCCATATGCTTAAGGTATGTTATAAGCCAGATTAGAGTGTGAGTGACTCTCAAACTCTACTGAGTTTATTCTATGAGTAGGTTTGAAAGGTGATCTGAGCTTGCAGAAGTTTTTCTCTCCTGTCTTTTTTAATAAACCAAAGAATTTGCAGTTGCACATGAATTCATGATTTGTATCACTTGCCTTCTTCTCATGTCCAAATAAAAGATGATCTGATTTTTATCTGCTGTTACCATGAATAGCAGTTCATGGAGTTACTTCTGTAAGTTTAATTTCAATCAAACTGAAATACCTTGTTCTATGAGAAGCACATTAACAAAAATAAATCGTAATTTCTCCTCTCTTCACTAATAGATGCAGGGTAATAGTGATGATAAATAAGCATGCTAATAATAATAATACTGAAAAATCCACAAGATCTATGAGGATGGAAAGATATTAGAACTGATTGCCCCTAGATGATGTAGATGTCCCATCCCTGGAAGTACTTGAGGTCAGGTGGAACAGTAGCCTGACAACCTGATCTAGTGAAAGATGATCTTGCCTTTGACTGAAACTTGGAACTAGGTGATCTTTAAAAGTCCCTTTCAACTCAAACCATTCTATGACTTGACAGTCCCATAAAACATCCTTTCATCTAAGTTAGAGGAACATGGTTTTGAAGAATGCGCTACTTGGTGGATAAAGAATTGTCTGGTTGGCCACAACCAAAGAGTTGTGACCTATGATTCAGTGTCTGAGTGGAGACCACTGATGAGCGGTGTCCCTCAAGCATCTATGTCAGTTCTGAGACTGTTTAATATCTTCACTGATGACATGAATTAAATGCCGCCTTCCTTCAGAAGTGTGCACAAGGCACCAAGCTGAATAGTGCAGTTGACAGTCCAGAGTGTCCTGGACAGACATTTCAGAAAGGTCCTTCTCTTTGGTTGGGGCAGTGTCACATGTGAATATAGTCTGAATGATTTATAGATTGAGAGCAGCCTACGAAAAGATTCTGGAGGTATTCATGGATTGAAAAATGCAACATGAGCCAGCAACATGCACTTGCAGCCTGGAAATCCAATTGTATCCTGGGCTGTATCAAATGAAGTGTGGACAACAAGCTGAAGGAAAAAACTCTTTCCCTCTAGCATGTTCTCATGAAACATTACCTGAAGTAGTGACTGAACTACTGCATGTAGTTCTTGGTTCCCTAGCACAAAAGAGGGATGGACCTGTTGGACTAAGTCCCAAGAATGATCAGGGGACTAGAACACCTCTTCTGTGAAGTCAGACTGAGGGAGCTGGAGTTGTTTATCCTGTAGAGGGCTTTGAGGAGCCTTTTTTTGCAGCCTTCTGATACTTAAAGAACAATTACTCTTTTAAGGTGTGGAGAGACTCTTTACGTTTTCTGTATTCATACCATTGTATTGTCAGCTTCTTAGTTGGTTTAAATTAAACGTAATACCTGAAATTGCATTGGGAAAAATTGAAGTCAAAATAAGTTCCAAGATGCTGTTTGAAAATTGCCTATTGTGAGCAGGTTTAAAAAAAACCTGGGCTGCTCCTGTAAAGGAGAAGGCAAGCAGAATGCATTTCCTACTGCCCATAAAATCATAGAATTGGGGTTGGAAAAGACCTTCAAGATCATCAAGTCCAACTATAGCCTAACCAAAATATCCTAACTCTAACAACCCTCCACTACATCGTGTCCCTGAGCACCATGTCCAAACAGATTTTAAATATAATCAGATATAGTAGTTCCACCACCTCCCTGGAGAGCCCATCAGCCTTAGTGTTCTAGCTGGGCAATAGATTATTTGAAGCACACTGGGGTTTTTTTTGTTTTGTTTTGTTTGTTTGTTATTTTGTAGTGCCTGAGAAATTCCAGTTACCTGGGTGGCAGGAATGAATGGGATACAAACACACGGAAAAATATCTCTTAAAACTTCTTCTCATAGAACATGCCATTTGAATGTCAGAATGATGTTCTAGTACTAATTTCCTGCTCTGTGAAAATATGGATGGAAGAGGACTCAGATAGGGGTCACTGTCATTTCTGCAAGTTAGAAATCTGATTTTTCTGATTAGCTTAACAGAAAACACTTTGTACTTCTTATCTGTTTCCCACTGCCATTCACCTACAGAAGCAGCAACAGGAAAATAGAGGTGGTTTTTTTTCTGTATTATTTTAATGAGACATCAAGGAAACAAGGATGTGAATTTCTAAACTTATGTACTAACAAAGCATTTGTCAAGCCTGTTCCAACAGCTGCTCTTATCAGATAGTCTGATTCTCAGTTGGAAGTTAGCACTCCTGTTTAAATTGAGTTAAACTTATCTTTGATTAGTGGAGAGGATGTAACTGTTTGCTTCTGGTGTACATGTGATATAAGAAGTTTCTTGTCATTTATTTAAATGTCATTGTTTTCAAGAATTTGAGTTGTGCCGTACATTTAGTCCCTGTTACCATAAACACACAATGTGATGTAAAATGGAGAGGATGAGAAAGATTATATTAGTGTTCTTAAACTCATGATTAGAAATGAGTTCTATCTTTAATTTTTAAATTTCGTGGAGAATTTTAATTTTAATTGCTCTGGTTTACCTGATCTTGAAAATAAATGGAATTATTTTAAATATGTTTTTCTTTATGAAACTAAATAGAAAGTGATTCAACCTTACTAATAGGTTTAAGAAGTAAACAAAGTTTGCAAATTGTAAAAGTACAGTAAGCTAGTTTCTCTGTATATGCTAGTTCATAAACATATGCAAACTCTTAAGCTTCTGAAATAATTTGATTTACTCATGTATGGGAACTGCTGAGTCACGGCCTGAACCTCTGATTAATCACCTGAGGCGAGCCATGAGTCAGCCAGAGGAGCACAGGTGAAGGCAATTCACCTGTGCTGCCGGAAGGGGTGGAGCCAGGCTCCACCCCTCCTAGACCTATTTAAGAGCTGGCTACCAGAGGGGAAGGATCTCTTCTGGAGATCCCCTCTCTTGGTGTCTTCTGGTGAGCTCAGCCGAAGGGTAAGCTCTTCCACTTATTCTCTTTGTGATCATTGTCTACCTTGCTTGATTCTCTCGATTATATTGTGATTACAACATCTTGATATCTGTTGATTAAACAACTATATTGCAATTATAGCATCTTGATTATACACTTGGCGAGCCAGGCAGGCCAAATATACTGAAATTAACATCATGTCTTTTTTATGGAATTTCTATAAATGGGTCAAGGGGGAGAACAATACTCCTCTAGAGAAAATGATTCCAGGGCAGATCCCAGGATTTGAGGGATCGCCCTATTATGAGTTAGCTACTATCATTGAAAAATGGGGTCCCTTACGCGTTATGGGCAATATCTCCCCATATCGCATGGCGGACTATTTTCAAGGACTTGGCAAGGATGTCCTCACTACTAAAGAAAGACAACTGGCTGCCTCCATGGTGGCATGGCCATTATTAACTGCCTTAAATCATGCGGACTTAAGAAATAATACTTTAGAAACGGAAAATCAGCTTTTGAAAGACCGCGTTGAAAAGCTAGAGCATGAACTTGGCGTTTTAACAGGGAAGAAGCCAATTCTACATCTTCCCGTAGGCCAAATTCGTAGTATTTCAATAAATGATGACCAGACTCCTGAATCAACAGACTTCGTTGATCAGGAGAACAAGAAATCCAAATCAGACCTTGAATGTCCTATTCTGACTGATCCCCTGGAAATCCGTCCTGTTGTAACCCAGAAAACAAAAAAAGTACAGGACAGACCGGCAGGGGTGCCGCCTGATCAATGGCCCCCTGCCCAGACTCATTTACATGTAACGGCACGGCCATACACGGCAACAGAATTAATGGACTTAGTACAATGATTTCGGCAGAAGCCTAGAGAAAGTGTGCCAGCTTGGTTATTGAGACTATGGGATTCTGGGGCAGAAAGTGTCTTGGTGAATGGCCCAGAAATAGCCAAGTTGGCCACCATGACCATCCATCCTGCTCTCAGACAGAGGTTATATGTAGGTAATCAATATCGTGATGAAAACCATTCCATACTAGAATGGTTAATGGCAGCCTGCCGTATGGTATGGCCGAATAAATCAGACATACCTTTACATACAGGCATGTGGTCCTCCATGGAGGACCTTCAAAACTATATCCGCGAACTGGGTGTAAGAGAGGCCATCTATGAAGATACATTTGATGGCCCTGATATGGTTAAATTTTCAGCAGGGATGAGAGATTTAATTTTACAGCAAGCTCCCTCCCATCTGTATGGCACCTTAGTCTCCATATTGAATCCCCTTGTAGCATCAGAAGCCGTAGTCCAGCAGGCTGCCCAGTTAGTTGCCGACCTGGGAGAAACAGAACGCCTGCGGACTAGGCGCAATATTCGGTTTCTGGAGGAAGCAGAGGTCCTGCCGGTAAATAAAACCAAAATGCCGGCTACTCGAGCTCCTCCATCGGGACCCATAAGGGTATCCCGAAAACAAATGTTTAATGATTTAATTCGGGCTGGGGTCCAATTTGCTAAGATCGACCGCCAGCCCAACCATGTCCTTCTCCAGCTCTGGAGACAACTAAAGAACAATCAAAAATTCCAGAGCTACCCTAAGAAATCAAGGGTAAGAGCTATAGAGAGGGTTCCAACAACAACATGGAACCTAGAAGGTTTTATTATTCCAAACAGAAAAAAGAAGCCACCTCAGGTGTCTCGGGCCACAATGCCTGAGCCATCAGAAGCAAAAGAATTGGCCCTAGCCCAATTCATGGAGTGACAAGGGATGTTAGTCCCCGTAGGGCCTCCAGACGGGACCGGAGGCCCTATGTAGAATTAACGATTTATTGGTCCCGAAAAAATATTCAGAGAGTAATGGCATTGGTAGACACAGGAGCAGAAACATCAATTATCTATGGAGATCCGGGAAAATTTGATGGTGACAGAGTGATGATTGGTGGTTTTGGGGGACAGACTATTCCTGTCACCCAAACATGGTTAAAATTGGGGGTTGGGCGTCTCCCACCCCGGGAGTACAAGGTGTCTATCGCCCCAGTCCAAGAATACATCCTGGGCATAGATATTCTATGGGGTCTGGCTCTCCAAACAACTGTGGGAGAGTTCAGGCTTCGACAAAGATGTATCAGTATCCGGGCGGTGCAGGCAATATTAAGAGGCCATGCGAAACATGAGCCTGTTTGCCTGCCGAAACCGCGCCGGATTACTAACGTTAGACAGTATAGACTCCCGGGTGGGCAAGATGAAATATCGAGAACGGTGCAGGAATTAGAAAAAGTGGGTATTATAAGACCTGCACACAGCCCGTATAACTCCCCCATATGGCCAGTGCGAAAGTCGGATGGCACATGGAGGATGACAGTAGATTACAGAGAATTAAATAAGGTCACGCCGCCTATTCATGCGGCTGTACCCAATATTGCCTCCCTAATGGACACATTGAGTAGGGAGATAAAAACCTATCATTGTGTCCTCGATCTAGCAAATGCGTTCTTCAGTATTCCAATTGCTGAGGAATCGCAAGATCAGTTTGCGTTTACGTGGGGAGGCAGGCAGTGGACCTTTCAGGTCCTGCCACAGGGGTACGTGCATTCACCAACGTATTGTCACAATCTAGTGGCGCGTGACCTGGCTGATTGGAGAAAACCTGATGGTGTTAACCTATATCATTATATTGATGATCTCCTGTTGACATCCGACTCACTGGAGGCAGTAGGACAGGCAGCAGATTCATTAACTGCCTATTTACAACAGAGGGGATGGGCTATAAATCCCCAAAAGGTGCAAGGTCCAGGCCTGTCCGTAAAATTCCTGGGGGTGGTTTGGTCAGGAAAGACCAAAGTGCTACCCAGTGCTGTCATAGATAAGGTTCAGGCGTTCCCAGTCCCTACAACATCAAAGCAGCTGCAAGAGTTTCTAGGTATATTGGGTTATTGGCGTTCCTTTATACCTCACCTGGCGCAGCTGCTACGGCCACTATACAGACTCACAAAAAAGGGGCAGCTATGGGACTGGGGGAAAACAGAACAGGATGCTTTCCAACAAGCGAAATTGGCAGTTAAACAAGCTCAGGCATTGGGTATATTCGATCCTACCCTCCCAGCCGAGTTGGACGTTCATGTTACCCAAGACGGCTTCGGTTGGGGCCTGTGGCAACGCCAGAGCTCTGTTCGGACCCCCATTGGTTTCTGGTCTCAGGTTTGGCACGGAGCAGAAGAAAGATACAGTATGATTGAAAAACAGTTATTGGCTGCCTATTCGGCATTACAGGCAGTAGAGCCAATAACTCAAACAGCTGCAGTTATAGTCAAGACCACTCTGCCAATTCAGGGGTGGGTGAAAGATCTGACCCACCTTCCTAAGACAGGGGTGGCCCAAGCACAAACAGTGGCACGATGGGTCGCCTATCTCAGCCAAAGGAGCAGTCTGTCTTCATCACCCTTGAAAGAAGAACTCCAGAAGATCCTAGGCCCAGTGACGTATCACAGTGATGCACCAAAAGAAATACTGGTCGCTCCACCAGAGAAGAGTCCTGTTCAGGAGGGAAAATATCCTATCCCTGAAGATGCCTGGTACACAGATGGGTCCAGCAAGGGCAACCCGAGCAAGTGGAGAGCAATAGCATATCATCCTTCCACCGAGACAATCTGGTTCGATGAGGGGGATGGTCAGAGCAGCCAATGGGCAGAACTGCGAGCCGTGTGGATGGTTATAACCAAGGAACCCGGTGATGGTATCCTGAACATCTGCACAGATAGTTGGGCTGTGTACCGGGGGCTCACTCTTTGGATTGCACAGTGGGCCACCCAGGAATGGACTATCCATGCCCGACCGATCTGGGGCAAAGACATGTGGTTAGATATATGGAATACGGTCAAACACAGGACTGTACGTGTCTACCATGTTTCTGGTCATCAGCCCCTACAGTCACCGGGAAACGATGAAGCCGACACACTGGCCCGAGTTCGATGGATTGAGAATTCACCATCTGAGAACATCGCCCGCTGGTTACATCAGAAGCTACGGCATGCTGGACAAAAGACAATGTGGGCAGCTGCTAAAGCATGGGGACTGCCCATACAACTATCTGATATCATCCAGGCATGCCAGGATTGCGACGCTTGCTCCAAGATGAGACCGAGATCGTTGCCCGAAACAACAGCCCATCTTGCTAGGGGACACAATCCTCTCCAGCGATGGCAGGTCGATTACATCGGGCCCCTTCCTCGTTCCGAAGGGGCAAGATACGCCCTGACCTGTGTCGATACTGCAAGTGGGCTACTGCAGGCCTATCCAGTACCAAAAGCAAACCAGGCATATACCATCAAGGCACTCACTAAACTGATGTCTGCCTACGGGACACCGCAAGTCATCGAGAGCGACCAAAGGACTCATTTTACTGGTGCAACGATACAGCGCTGGGCAGAAGAAAATAGCATCGAATGGCGATTCCACCTGCCATATAATCCAACGGGGGCAGGCCTCATCGAACGTTATAATGGTATTCTTAAGGCTGCCCTGAAGACAGACTCCCAGTCCCTGCAGGGGTGGACAAAAAGACTGTATGAAACCCTGCGGGACCTGAATGAAAGACCTCGAGACAGCAGACCCAGTGCCCTGAGAATGTTGCAGACGACATGGGCCACCCCGCTTAGGATCCAAATTACGGGCACTGATCATCAGGTAAGACCCCAGATTGGTAATGAAAATAATCTTCTGCTCCCTGCCCCTGAAAATTTAGAGCCAGGTACCCATAAAATAAAATGGCCCTGGAAGGTGCAAGTAGGACCCAAGTGGTGTGGCCTACTTGCACCTTGGGGGAGACTATTGGAGGTGGGAGGCTCAGTAGTCCCTCCAGTAATAGGTACATGGCCTACTGATATTGTGGTCAACACTCCGATCTTTATTGCTAAAGGGACCCCCATCATGTCCCTGTGGCAGATCAGGACACCTCCTTTGGTGCCTGATATTGTTATGCAGCCGCAGATATCCGGCCAAAAGGTGTGGTACAGGCGGCCAGGACGTGCCCCCGTACAAGCGGAAGTGTTGACCCAAGACAGAAATACGGCCTGTATCTTGCCCTGGAGAGCAGACCTTCTCCTCCTGGTACCTGTAAAACATCTGTATTACTCCCCGTGAGTCTGTGAGCCTTCAGGACCACCGGAAGGAACAAAACGCCATCAAGTGTTCCAGTGTTGCTGTCAGATCACGTACAACACCCGGTGATGGTCTGCATGGGACTGATGGAACATAGAACAGACCTGCACCTCAGGACCTCATGCCTCCAGTCACATCATCGAGCACTGGCCCATAGAAGAACATGGACATTCACTAATCATCACTTGTCTTGAACTGTACCAACACACATCGCGATAAAATTGTATAAGCGTCGCGATATACCGGATCTCTGTATTAGGGAAAGCTCACCCTTTTGTTAACCTGATCAGTGGTTCACGCCGTGAAGGGGTGGAGTGTATGGGAACTGCTGAGTCACGGCCTGAACCTCTGATTAATCACCTGAGGTGAGCCATGAGTCAGCCAGAGGAGCACAGGTGAAGGCAATTCACCTGTGCTGCCGGAAGGGGTGGAGCCAGGCTCCACCCCTCCTAGACCTATTTAAGAGCTGGCTACCAGAGGGGAAGGATCTCTTCTGGAGATCCCCTCTCTTGGTGTCTTCTGGTGAGCTCAGCCGAAGGGTAAGCTCTTCCACTTATTCTCTTTGTGATCATTGTCTACCTTGCTTGATTCTCTCGATTATATTGTGATTACAACATCTTGATATCTGTTGATTAAACAACTATATTGCAATTATAGCATCTTGATTATACAACTCAAGATTTCTCTAATTCTAATTAGATTCTAATTAGGTCTGTGGGGTCTTATAATATTGTTTATTAGAGTGTAACAGCAGACTGTTTAACATATTTCAAGTTTCCTGAGAAAGAGACAATGATTTGCTTATTTAAGATTAGAATTCTTTAGTAATCAAAATCTTTCAGCGTTAGGAAGATTGAGTGATGTTTTTAGCCTTGTTAAAATCTATTTTATGACTTTTCTTCCATTAAACATGATGGTGTTAGGCATTATTTTAATTATGCAGGACAACCAAGATATCTGAAAATCATTCAATACAACTTTTATAAATTTATTCTTACAAAATATGAGAAATCCATGCCTTTACCAGCCTGTATCTGTATTGTATCAGTGATTTGTAAACACTGAAGTAATGCTCCAGAAACTTTATGAAAGTGACTAACATGTACACATTTTAAAATGTATCTGAAATCGCATATCTAACTTAAATTTTAAGGTGTTTCAGCTGAATCTTTACATTTACATATGCCTCTGCATATCAGTGCCGCTAGCACTTGTGATTGTATGAAGGATTGAAACCTTCTGGATCAATGATTCTTCGTGGTTAGATAGAGTACGAGTCATATGGGATTCAGCTCAGATTGTGATGAAATATTTGCAGCATGTATTCAGTAAAAATTACATAGGTCACTCTGAAAGCAATGCCTCCTATTTGTTTCCATGAAAACTACATAGGATACAAAGAGCACAGTAACACTATTTCATAGTGCAAATTCTCATCTACAAAATACTTTTTTCAACACTGTCACCACCGTTAGCTCTGCATTTTTGCCAGTGATGAAAAGGAACCTGTATGTTGCACTTGTAAATTTTGCAGAAGTGGAAATGACCTGCTGTCACCACTGCTGAAATGTACCATGCGCTGCCTCACTTTGCTCACATCTACTGTTTGGTCTCCATAATTGTTCAGCAAGTGCTAATGAATGTCAGTGGGTGTAATTTTTTCTGCATGAAGGAATTCAAAGACACACTTTTGCTTCATACCGCTTCCATGTCAGATGCCATTCTATCAGACTACCCTTCTGCTGCTGTCTGTGGCATGGAAATAAAATGTAACAGAATATTGGTGGGAAGGTTTCAACCTCTACTGCCATACCACCAGTATCCACTTCTGATGCTGTGGGCTAACATCATAAAATAGAAAGCATTAATTTCAAAGCAGCTCTCGTACTTAAGGTGACTAACATAGTAAGTGTGGCTGAAGTGAAATATGACTTATTTAGTTCTTATTATAGATTGTTTGCACATAACTGATTTAAAGCATGTCATTGTATGAAATGAGTTATCTTCACTTTCATTTTAAATGTTCATAAATGTTTTAAGGATTATTGCACTGAACACATGATGTGGTTTATTTTCTGTTCCTACCAAGGAATTTGGTTTGCTGTTTATGGTGATAGGTTTAAACGAGGTTGAAAATGCAGGTCAAATATACAGTGTGTAGTCAAGCTAGGGGACTGTAAATCTGAACTAATCACATGTTTAAGGCCTATGATGATTAGTTTCTTTTTTAGATAAATAACGACCTCTAAGTAGAAAATGTTGATCTTTGCCTACAATTTCTTTTGAAAGTTGGAAGATAAGTCTTATATTGGGATTCTGGATATGTAGTGAACTAGAACTGTTAAATACACAACTGTTTTATGTGGAGTTAATGTTGCACCAGTCTTTCACTTTGTCAATCCCCCTTTCTTTGCATCATCTCTAGGTGGAGTCTGTTCACTGAAGTATTACTGGTGTTGCATTCTGAGGGCTGATACAAACTTCAATCAGTTTTGAAAATAACACTTGTGTTCAAATCTCCTGAGCATTAAGTTATTGTAGTCCAGGATTAACTAAATAAATGCAATGAATTTTTAAGAATTGCAAGAAAATTAATTCTCTTCTGAAAAAAATCCCTAGGTACTAATGCCAGGAGGAGCATTATTGTCAACTGCGCCGCTGGTGTAGTGGTATCATGCAAGATTCCCATTCTTGCGACCCGGGTTCGATTCCCGGGCGGCGCAGAAAGTTTTGATGATCAGAGGGCTGGAGCACCTCTCCAATGAAGAAAGACTGAAGCAGGTTCTAAGACACTAATAGTAAGATTATAACTAAGACATTAATGATATGTGGTCATGGCAAATGCTGGAAGGCATCTCCTTTGAACCATTCAGGGCATTGATCTGGACCTGCTTCTTATTCAAGCAAGTAGTTTCTGATCATATAGCAGAACATATAGATAAGTGATTCAGTCAAACTCTATTTTAGAACTTCTAGCTTTTCTTTGTTGTAGACAAGTCAAACACAATGTTGAGGTGTACAGATGGATAATAGAAACTGGCAAAGAGATTACTTAACTGTAACTGTTACCTTAGAAGTGGTAGCTGAATGTATTTACCACGAATTCTCCTCCATTTTTCAATGAATGTCTAGAAATTGAGAATGTGCTAGAATTTTCCAAGGAACCAAAACACAGGACCATAACCTGCACTTTTTATAGACACTTAAGTATGGACAGTGGTGTGTGAGGTGTACTACTGCAGATACAAACATCTCTGCTTGATACTTGTATATGCCAATTCCTGTAGAGTGAAGGTGTACATATGCCACACGAAGAAAGAGGATTTGGACAATTACCAGTAACCAATCTCTCTATGTACATAGATAATTAATATCTTTTCATACAAGATTTTTTACTAAAAGAATTTTACATATCTTACAGCAGTGTATATCTGAAAAATTGCTTATTTAATGTTTTAAATACCAATAGGGAAAACTTCTACAGATTGGGTAGAATTTTGAAATGAACATGAATGTTAACATACAGACAAACATATGGGTCTTGTACATCACAAAAGGAATTCAGACGTACAGGTCAGTACATTTGGGAGTTCTGTTATATAAATATGAAAATAAAGGCTGTGGAGAGATAGTCTTTTTCTGTTCACCTTGTTTTACATGAAGAGCTACGTGAAAAGTTGAAATGCTGCAATTTTTCAGCTTATATCCTCTTTGAAAAGTTCTATCTTATTTCCTTAATAGTAAATTCACATTTATATTAGTATATCCTTGTCAAAGTTTATTCCCCCCATGCAAATTAGCTACTGTTGATAAATTAGTTGTTTTAACATAAGCATAGAAAACAAATGTTTCTGATTTTCTTTTCATGTTACTAGAAATCAATAATTTGGAGACTGAGACTTCTGTTAAATGAATGTTAACTAATTAATTTAGCATTGCTTTCTGTGTTTAATCTTAGTCTCGTATTCCATTAAAGTGTCTGTGGGAATTGTAGTGTACTAATGAAATGTGTTCTTTGGGGGAGTTCTGGTTAAATATATATTTTTATAATGATGCAGATAATTGAATAGTACATTGTTTTAGGTGGATGTTTTCTGTAGTGCCTCCAGAAAGACATGAAATGTGAAGTGATAATCTGTTTTTTTTTTTTTTATGAGTCAGTAGTGAAACAAATCATGTATGTCTTTTTCTGATGTATAGAATTGTAAATCGAGGAGATTTTCCTGTTGGTTTTTTTCTGCCACCTGCATAATATTTACTTTATTATTATTTACTGTATTTACTTTATTACCTAGATAATGTGGTGTCAACATATTTATTAATTTAATCTCAGCTGTGTCTAGAGTGAGCATGTTCATCTTACAGGTGAACAACTGATAGGCAAGTGGGTCATCCTACTCCAGTTTTACATCATGGGTACAAATAGAAAGCTGAATTGATTTTTCTTGCCTTTAATGTTAATACATTCCAGTCTGTGGTGTATTCTGGCAGCGCCACAGTCTGTCACCTGCTAGTCGTCTTGCCAGGACAGTAAATGCTATCCTGGAAAGATATCCAATGTATTGTCTCTCTGGAGGCTGGAGGTGGGGGGGGAAAAAAAATAACAGAAAAACCTTGCCCTCTGACTAAACAGTCATTCTATGTGCATTTGTAAAGACAGTGATCAGTTCCTAGGCAAAATAGTTTTCCTTTGTCCATTCTGAATTGCTCTGTTCAGTTCAGAGGACAGTTCCAATTTGTTTCAGTTGTTCTGAAATCTAATCCTCTTCTCTAAAGTTTTTCCATCCTTTAAAGCTTGATGATATCTTTGAATGGAGTAGGCCTAATAAATCCATTTAGGTCATTAATAAAAATACTGAATAGCAAAGAGGTGGTCTAAGTAGGCCTGAAATATGGAATACTAATCTTATTGACAACCTTAATAAAATTCATTCTTAATAAAATTCTTACTTACAATCTGAATTTTAATTTAGTTTGGGATAGTGAAGCTTCAGTAACTGATTTCTAAATGTACCCCTGCAGAATACTTATGAAAAACATTTTTACTAACTTATGAGGCTGTCCTGGGAAATATCACTAGTTTCAAGATAAGCAGCAGTTATTATTTTTAAAATACATTTTTTTTTCTTTCCTACTTCATTTCATTTGTCAAATTTAATTCAGTATTGAAACCAATTGATGTCTCCAGAATGTTATGCTGAAATGAAGTGCGTGTAAAAAATTGTTTTATTTATTCTAGAAACATCCAGCAAGCTGCTGTATTTTCTTTGTATTTTTCCTTCCATAAAACTATTATTCTTTCTGTTGCACCAATAAAATTGGGTAATACCTCGCCTGTATATAGATTAATTCTGTTGTGATGACTGGTGTTGTTTCCTGGCTAGTTTTCTTTTTTCTCTCGATATATTGATGTCCATTTCCTTATATCTTACTTTTTGATATGTTCTGTTTGTTTAGTGCATATTATACTAGGATCTTGGTCACCAATTTTGTCTCAGACTTGAAATACAAAAAACAACATGAACAACCAGAAGAAGAATAAATGCCAAAAGTAAAATATAGGATAAAATGGCCATGTATTTTATATTGAGTGTTGAAATTATTTACTATTTCAGAAGGAGATTCTGTGAGCTAACAGGGTATTTATTACTGATCAGAGAGATCTTTTAAACAATTCTTTTTTATATAGAAATGTATTTTGAGCGTTGCTGTATGATTGTTGTTTTTTATAAGGTTTCATACTGTATATCTTCAGTGTTGAAATTTTTGTATTTTACTGTGGTGATTTTAGGCGTTAACATCTGACCTGGAAAACAGGAAGAAGCAGCAGCAAAAAATGCTAGACCAGCTAAAAGAGATGCAGAGTTGCTACAAGGCTAGTGAGAATGGACGTAGGCGAACAGAACTCCATACCGCTGAGTTAGCTCATCAAGTTCAAGAGAGTACCAAGGAAGCAGAACGGTACCTTACTGAATTCAAGCATTCAGAGACACTCAGGCTGGAAACTGAGAAAAGAAGAGAAGATTTGAAGGTGAGAGCACAGGAAGCCATCCGACAATGGAAACTGAAGTGTAAGAAACTGGATCGTGAGGTGGAAAAACAAAATGAAGCTATAAGTGAACTGATGGATAAAAATAATCAGGTAAGATAGTCATCACATTTACTTTCAGAAATGAATATAAGTTTATTTATGCAAGTTATAACTTAAACTATCCACCTTCTTACATTCTGGACTAAATTTTCTAATGAACTACAGAATAGCAAAAGGAATGCAATATTTTTTTAAATATTACAGAGTTCCAAATTCTGTTCTTTAGCCAGTATTGCAGCACCTTAATCAAACCTTTTTTTTCTTGTAAAGAAGAAAGTTGTGCTATGAA